>NC_059128.1:148359290-148984290 GCF_020740605.2 Lemur catta
AACTAAAAATATATATAGAAAAAATTAGCCGGGCATGGTGGTGCATGCCTATAGTCCCAGCTACTTGGGAGGCTAAGGCAGGAGGATTGCTTGAGCCCAGGAGTCTGAGGTTGCTGTGAGCTAGGCTGACGCCATGGCACTCTAGCCCGAGCAACAGAGTAAGACTCTGTCTCAAAAAAAAACAAAAAACAAAAAAAAAAAAACATGTGTTCCAGGGTCAGATGACCTGGGTTCATACCTAGCTCTGTAATCTTTCTATACCCAGGTTTTCTCATCCGTAAAACACGGATAGTAGTATGTACTTCCTTAGGATTGTTTTGAAGACTCATAAATGAGAAATTACATGGAAAACTCAGGGCAGTGCCTGGCCCACGTGAACACTCAACTTATGTCAGTCATTGTGGTCATCATCATTACCACTGCTGCTGCGAATTCTGCTCCACCTCCTCCCCCTGAAGCTCTAATCACCCTAGAAACAGTTTCATTATACGTTAGTGGCAAGGACCTCAGATTTTTTAATGATATGGCACCTGTATTTATATAATGCCAATACCACAGAATTACTAGAAGATATATCAAGAAGTAACCAAAGTGTGTTTCTGTATCTTTTAAAACTGTACAATAGTCAGAGATTAGAAGGAAATTTATAATCTACTACTAATTAATTACTTTAAAAGTAAACATTATTAATATACCAATTTTTAAAGAGATATATTGTCTAGTCACTAATTTTCTAGGTTCATCTTAAAGCTTCCATTTGACACATTACTTAAATTTTATTAAAGGAAGCAGTTTTCCTGATTCTCATGAAAGTTCCTATTTGGGTTGAAGATGATTAAACCTTCTAGTCATGTAGTTTTAGAAGACTTGGGTTTTTTATAGCCCTTTTATTTACATATGGATACTGTGTGCAAAGGTAGCAGATTAGCCCTGTTTGTTTCACAGGGATGAAGAGTAGCATTCCCAGAGATTAATTTGTCCACACCATCCCCATTTTTAGCTACATTTGCCTGCATTCTGTGCTCCTTACCAAATTTGTTTATTTGGTGGAATCCCTTTGTCACCTCAGACTTTAAATATTGCCAGTCAGCAGATGAATCCCCAAGCTTGTTATGCATTCACATGTATCACAAGCATATGCTTTATAATAATTTAAAATTAATTTAGTGAGGGCCCTAAAGTATCAGAAATAGAGCTGAGCAAAGCTGAACTTCTCTGGAACTTGTGCCCTTAGTTTCCATTTATTTGTAGAACCAAGATTTTTTAAAAGGTTTACTTTATTACAAACACAAGTCTTACCTGTTATCTTTGGTCACAGATAACTGTTGATTCTATAAAGTATTTCAAAGATTTTCATCTTCTAGGCATTTCCACATTTGCTCAACTCTTTCTCACCATTTTAGAAATTATTTCTATTCAGTAAAAATAAAATTAAGTAGTACCATATTTTACTAAGGATACTAGTCACCTTTCAGGGATGATTAAACATTTTGTGCAGCATTCTCTTTATTTAATCCTTCTTTCTCTCAATCTTTTTGATCATTTTCCTGTTTATTATGGCTGTCCTGTAACGAAGGAAAGAGTGGCTCTCGTAATAAAAATATTTTAACTGCTCTAATTAATATCTGAGGTTGAATAACTTTTAAGATAAAAGTAATATATTTTATTAAATATTAAAATGCATTTTTCTGTATATTTATTTATATAAGAGAAAGATTGACTTAGTTTTATGAAAATTAGGATTTTGAGATCTAAAATGGAAAATATGCTAATTTAGATTTTAGAGCAATATATAGGAAGCCATATCACAAATTTCTAGGTTCTTTGGTTAAATTATTAATGTTTTGGCCATTTAAATGTGCTTTGACATTTAAATAATCTACTCTTGAACACAGAATTTATATTCTGTGAACCATTATGGAAAATGTTTATGTTAACACAAAAGAGGTATATTATTTTTTGAACAACATGAATGTGGTACATGTATTGTTTAAGAGTAGAGGCCTTGAAAGAATATAGATATTGAGGAGTAGCACTTATGAGTAGTGTGGCTTTGACCAAATTACCTCCTTCTGTGCTTTAGCTTCCCCATCTGTCTTAGTTCATTTGGGCTGCTGTAACAAAATACCATAGTTAGGTACTTATGAATGACAGAAATTTATTTCTCAGAGTTCTGGAAGCTAGGAAGTCCAGGATCAAGGTACCAGCAGATCTGGTGTCTGGTGAGGGCCTATTGTCTGGTTCATAGATGGTGTCTTCTAGCTGTGTCCTCACATGTTGGAAGAAGCTAGCTAGCTCTCTGGGGTCACTTTAATAAAGGCACTAATCTGAATCATGAGAGCTTTCCCTTCATGACCTAATTGCCTCCCAAAGGCCCCATCTAATACCATCACCTTGAGGATTAAAATTTCAGCATATAAATTGGGGGTGGGGGCAGATGGGCAAACGTTTAAATTATATTTCCACCTATAATCTGGAATATTAATAACTGCCTCATTGGATGTCAAGATTAAAGGATATAAGATTTTTATTAGTTACAAGTTACCATAGTGGTTTTTTTTTGACTATGATATGTTTGGTTTTTTTGTTTGTTTGTTTCATGCTTGTAGTTTTGACATTTCCTTCCATTTGAATACTTGCTTTTTTTGTCTCCTATAGGCCTATGTCTGTCCACTTAGGTGTAAGATGTGTTTGTGTGTCAGGGATGATGTTGCAATGCTAATGTTCAATTGCCCTATTTGGCAGTATTCTGATCATTAACTATTAAGAGTAACACCAGTGTTAACTAACTCTCCTTGCCTGACAGTAGTGCTGCCACTATTCCTTGTTTCTGTGGTAATAGATGAGGTTTGTATGGTCCTGTTATTCCAGCCTCCAGACACCATTCCAGATCAACTGGTGCCCTCTACGCCCCCGATGTGTATGGGGCCTCAGGTGAAGAATGAGTACATTTTCACTTTCATCTGGCATTCATCTCAGATTTTGTCCTTTTCAGTTTCCATTGAATAATATTCATGTTTTATTATTTACATTTAATTTGTTTGAGAATAAATCATTTGTGTTGTTTTTTTTTTCCTTTTCCACCAAGTAACTTTTCCCCCTTTCAGCAACCTTACTGAGCATTTTTCTCACTGGAAGATGGACATTTTTCTTTTGTATAACCTGTTATGTCATTTTTAAATATAAAATTGTTTTATGTTTTCAGTTATGTACCTCATCTTTGTATATATGTTTAAAAAAAAAACCAAAATGGTGGATGAAGTGTTTTAATTGTAAATGATGGTATAGAAAGCAGTTGAGTGGGAGAATTCATCTCTGGTTTGTCTTTCCATATCTCATAACATTGGGCACGTAGTAGACACTTAACAAATATCAAATGATCTGTCTTCGTTATGGAATGAAACCAACCTATCTTGAAGAAGAGGAGGTAATAATTAAAGCTTTTTTTCCTTGTAAATTCCCAGTGTGGCTTCATTGATCTCCCTCTCCTTGTTGGTTGAGGATTGATCTTTGTTCTGGGTTACCCTGTGGTTCAGCTGTATGGATGAGATTTGCCTGAATTGATAGAGCTGGATTAATTATAGGGCTATAGACCTGCAAGCCCTTAATCAACCAGCCATGCTTTCTTCTACTTTGTGGTCATAAATAAATAGCTACTATTCTTTAAATGTATTTCCCACACATTGTCAATAATTTTAATTGCCTTTACCCTTTTATTTTACCAAAAACTAAATGTGCCCAGAAAATACAATATTGCTTTTAAAATGCTTTGCCCCATTGGTTTTTTTTTTCCCCCTCTTAAAGGTCTTAAAGTTTCCCGGTGTGACACTGTTACATTTGTGACTCTTTCAAAGCTATTTTCCTTCTTTTATTGAATTAGGTCCAGGGTATGGGATTAGCCAATCAAGCCGACTGTCGTCTTCTGTCAGTGCCATGCGAGTCCTGAACACAGGTTCTGACGTGGAGGAAGCAGTAGCAGATGCCTTGGTACTCTTCTCCATTTCCTTATCATTATAAATGTTTTAATTATGAAACTAATGTATGAGTAATCCAGTTCACCCATGTGGGAAAGGGGATGGGAAATTTTTTAAATTAAATCTAGGAAGATGAAATATGGACAATGTAAAAAGCAGAGCAATATAATTAATCCTTGATCTTTATTAATTATTCAGAATTTTAAGCCAGGACCAATAATACTGATGGGATGTCAGGAATATAAATATTGATGTCTTTAGTAATTTGTTTTATACACTGTAGTACATGAAGTTAAGAGCAGATAGATTAGTATATAAATATGTACACTTACAAGCATGTATAATAATTTCAAGGCTAGCTTAACCTTGAGTATTTAGGGATTGTCTTAGTTGGGGTTGGATTTTGTTTAATCTTTTATATTTCTACCAAATTTTTATTTTCTAAGCTGAAACTATAGCTTCAAAGCAAATTATAATGAAGATGTAATCATATCTTATAATTAGATATAATTCCTGATTATTTATGCCTGACACATTAACAGTGAGGTTTAAAAACATATTCTAGGCCAGGCATGGTGGCTCACACCTATAATCATAGCATTTTCGGAGGCTGAGACAAGGGGATTGCTTGAGGCCAGGATTTCAAGACTAACCTGAGGAAGAGCAAGACCCCGTCTCTACAAAAAAATAAAAAATTAGCTGGGCGTGGTGGCACACGCCTATAGTCCCAGCAACTTGGGAGGCTGAAGCAGGAGGATCATTTTAGCCCAGGAGTTGGAGGTTACAGTGAGCTGTGATGATGCCACTGCACTCTAGCCTAGGGTGACAGAGTGAGACTGTCTCGAAAAAAAAAAAAAAATTCATTGGCAATAGCTATGATTTATTGAATATCATTACATGTATAGTTCTGCTCTAACAGTCTGTGTGTTTTGATTTTGTCCCTTTATTCATTTGCTTATTGTTTATAAATTAATATAACTGAGCAAGAATTTGTTTTCTTAGGCATGGAATGTATTGACCAGGTCTTGTTCTGATGATATTAAATCAATCAGATGTTGTAAATATAATATACCTCATCACTGTGTTTCTCAAATGTTTTGGGGATTTTTTTTTAATTGAATGATTTGCCAGTTAAATTCTGCTTACATAAATATTATGAATTGAGTGAGTTATTCTTGAACTATTACTTATAATCCTAAAATGGTGAGTTTGAATTATATGAGAAGTATTTAACCACTAAGGCTAAAATCTGAATCCCAATAATCTGATTCGGTCTACGTCTGTTCTTTGCATAGCACCAGATATTCCAGTCACAACTATCAATTTTTAGGAAAAATCTTTCCAACTATTAAACAGAATTGGTACCTGGAGAGAATCATAGAAATAAATTTAACTTTGGAAATGGCAAAGAATCCAAATAAGAAGAACATTTGAGTTTCTTTGGGAAAACTGGTTTATGGGAATATTTTTGTATTAGCTTAGATATGTCTCTTTGAACTAAAGGATATTGACAAGATTAAAGATATAGCCTGCTAATAAGCAGTTCTTTTGTATCTATATGTTAAAAAACAATGTTTCTTATCGTGGGCATTGGTAATGCCTACTTCTTTGTGCTGTTTAGCAAAATGTTCTTCATTATTTTCAACTTTTCTCTTTAAAAATTTACTGCTCTCAGCTCTTAGGAGACATACGGACTAAGGTATAGACATTGCTATTTTCTGACATCTTATGATACCATAACTTTTTTTCTTTGCTTCATCAGTTTAACAAATGAAGGTCTTAAAATTCTTAGACATGCATCTGTTTATCTGTAAATATTATCAAGAGGGAGATACTTCTTGAATAGTGTCTTGTTGGGGGTGCTAGTCCTGGCTACTTCATACAAATGAGGTGAAGTCATTCACACTGACATCTATAACAAAACTGATCCTGAAACCAACATAAGAAACATCACAGTATTACCATTCTAAATTAAGTTGGTGTCTCTAAATCAATATATGGTATTTAATGATGGAAACATCATTATAAAACTATTTTAAGTTCAAATCACATTTCTTTTAGATTTTAGAGATAACTGATTGCCACCTGAAACTATTTGAAATTATTGTGTTTAATCTCTTTTGTAGAAATATCTTCACCACTCACCAGCCAAGTTCAGATATCAGATTACATCAATATGTGTTTCCAACTCTCCCAAGGAAATCTCAAATAAACTGTTTATTCTCTCTCATTTCATTTTTAATATGCAAGGTATAATTGGCAGTTACATATGTTAACAGTAAGCCTTAGATGTAAAGAAATCAAAAGTATCTGAATATGCTTTGTTATATTTATTAAAATAGACAATATAGACACATTGAGAAAAGCATAGTAAGCAAAATAGTTTTTCATTCTTTGTATTTTACCTCTCTAGGAGACATGAGGGTTGGGAAAAAGAGAAGGAAGAGTGGCAAGAGAAGTGATAGTGGAGGTAAAAGGAGAATAGAGAAAAGAGAAGGTAGAGAAACAGGAAAAAATGGAACTTTACTCATAGGAAACATGAATTTATCTGATCCATTGTACCTTCCTTTAAAAAGGTAGTATTTTCTTACCAACTCAGATCTCTAGTAGTTTCTGTTCATTTACATTCTAGTAGTTCTTGGTTTTCCACGAAAAGAGGAAAGAAAAAAACCCACATTTTTGAGCACTTTCCACTTTATGTATCTGAACTTCCATATAGTCTTATTCTGCTCCTACCACTTCCCTAGTTAAAGAATATTTTACCTTCTACTAACTAACTTCTAAAACATGTTTTCTGAAGAAAAGCTAAATATTGGCTTTTTGTTATTATAATGATTAGCATGCTTTGCACTGATTTTAAAACAGTGATCAATCCTTTTGTGGTCAGTAGAAATTATGAAATACCAATATATTCATTTGACTACTGCTAATGATATTCTTTATGTATGACAGAAAAAACCTGCTCGAAGAAGATATGAATCATATGGAATGCATTCAGATGATGATGCTAACAGTGACGCATCTAGTGCTTGTTCAGAACGCTCCTATAGTTCTCGAAATGGTAGTATTCCTACATATATGAGGCAAACAGAAGATGTGGCAGAAGTCCTCAATAGATGTGCTAGTTCCAATTGGTCAGAAAGGAAGGAAGGCCTCCTGGGTCTACAGAACTTATTAAAAAATCAGAGAACACTAAGGTGAGATGTGTTATCTTAAAATAATTTTACTATCAGGTTAGCACTTTTTTACTTGACTTTTTTCCTATAACACTTTAGAAATACAAAAAAGACTTGTCCTAAATTCAGAAGGTTGCATCAAAGTGTTTTCCCAAGCCTCAGTCCTTTAGGACCATCTGTATTAGAGTTTACTGAAAAATGTTTTAATTCACTTGCTCTATTGAACAAAACATTTTAAAAGGAAACTTTTTATTCACAAATAGAGGCTAACAAAAATGTTATTGGTTTTAATATTAAAATTAATACTAAAATGTGCATAACAAGAACACTAACTGGTTTATGAAAATTCATTCATGCTAAATTTTTCAGCGAGAGGAAAGAATGTTTATGCTTATTTGGGAAGGTAGGTATATTCTTAATATGCATGTATTATATGAATCTTAGTGTCATATGAAGACAAATGGGAGTGAATTTCTCCAAGGACAGTTTATTTTGGGTTTTGTTTCCTAATGGCTTTAGCTTGCTTTTTTCCCCCTGCATTCTTCATTGTCCTTGTCTATGTAATGTTTTAAACCTTTATAGTCAACCCCTTTAAGAACCTAGCTTCAGATATTTCATAGATTTGAATGTGGTAGAATGTAGAGGGTTACTTCCTGACTTGATACCTGTGAAATCAGGGTTTGATGTACTTGCTGTGTATTTATTTTAGGAGGTATTAGAACTATAAAATTTAAGATAAATATTTATTATGTACTACCTAATGTATCTTCATGTGTGGATATCACATACTTTATGAATCACTGCAATAAATCATCATAATAATGTTCCCAGCCCATCAAGATTATATTCAGTATATCATTTTAAATGGCAAGGGAGTAGGCATAGTTTAGAAAGATTTTTAACCCCTAAATGGCAAAATTTAAGAAAACATCTTAGCACTTAAAAGGATAAGATTCATGTGTTGGGAATGCCACATGTAAAATTTCACTTGCCGTACTATATTAATGAAATACAATTGTATTTCTTTTCACAAATTTTAACCTTTAAGATAGTGTAGGTTACAAAAGAATTATTGTTGCATTTGATAATTTTGTATTTATCCCTAACTAGTAAATCCCACATATTTCTCAATTTTGAGGGCTGATTTTTTTAACCTTTTTCTTAGTGATGTTGTTGTTAAGAAACTTAATTATATGTAAGGTGACTTTTATATGGTTTCTTCCTACAGCAAGATATTAATTAACCATTTTATTATTTTGGCAGTCGAGTTGAACTGAAAAGGTTATGTGAAATTTTCACAAGAATGTTTGCTGATCCTCATGGCAAGGTATGTTTTAGCATTTAAGATTATTTACTCCCATAAGGTATCATTTGTATCTTACCCATAAAAGAAGTAAAATAATAGAAAACTGTAAGCCATTTTTGTTTTATTATTGTCTGAAAATTGCAGTAATATTTCAAACATAATTAAAATTAAGTATTCAATATCATATATAATTTTGAAATGACTGGTGACCATTTGAGCTTCTTCAATGAGAGATTATCTAAGACTGAAAACTGAAAGCAGTATAGTTTACAAGCACAACTAAATTATAATTCAATCAAGGTGGTGTATTTTGTGCTAAGAATCTTTTACTATTTGTAAAACATGTAATTTGGGTAAGTTGAAAATGTTCTAACATTTTTTTTTGTTTTCTTCTGTGATTAGTTACAGCGTTAATATAAATTTATTTCTATTTTGAAAGAATAATTTTGTCAAAAAGAATTGTTAAATCATACAAAAGCACAAAATATGGCTCTAGCCATAGTTTGGCAGTATTGTAAAAGAAGAAACATTTCGTACATTGAAATAGTCCATAAAAATTTTAAGAACTTTGTTCAATTTTTAATGTTAATTAGAAATGTATTTAATTAAGTACTTATGCATAATATGCATGTTTACTGTGAAATTTTGGTTTACCTTGATGCATAGCACTGTTATAAAAATGTAGTCATTTATTCTGTTTCCAGCAATGTGTTTAATAATGATGAAACGTTAAGTATCTTCCTTTAGGACACCAAGTGTCTACAGGAGACTTTCTAACCTAACTGAGAGGGAGATGTGGCAAGAAAATTATAAGAAAAATATCAATGAACTTCACTTTACTGTTTTTTTTTTTGTCTGTTTGTTTTACTGTCTTCACTTTATTGTCACATATCATTTCTTTCTCATTTTTTTCTATTTTCGGTATTTTCATTACTTACAACACTATTTAAAAATATTACAATTCCACTTTATACACAAATCCAGCTAAAGATTTAAATCCAGTGGGAAGTTTGTAACTTTTAAATTGAATGTGTAGATAACCGTACCATTTTATACTGATATTGCTACCACTGATTACACCCAGAGGTCTTGCTTTAATGCAAAATTTGTATAAATTCTGAACAAATTAACTTCTGATATTTTTAGTTAGCAGTATAAGCCAAAAGACAAAACAGTTATTTCGGTGAGTTTGTTTTATTAAATGACATTTTAATTAATAGTCTATTCAACTTTGAAAAATATAGTTATTAAGCATCTTCAGTAACTTCACTACTGGAAGATATAGGACCACAGTTTTTGTCTTTTTGTTAGGGCAATAATGCAGTTTGGTTGGATGCCAAATCTATGCAGTAATAAAGAGAAACATTTTTTAAAAGATCAAATAGATCTGCCAAGTTTGACACTGATAAAGGAACTCAACTGAGCACAAATGTTTGGTCTTCTCTAGTAGATGTGGACAGCCAGTTACAATTCTCCCTAAAGTTGAATCAGAAAAATGACTTTTTTATTTTTCTTCTTAGGGCTTTATAACAACATAAGTTCTTATTGACTTATCTGGTTTTGTTTGGTTGGTTTGGGTTTTGGTATTTTAGAAAGTTCAGTGAAGATAATGTAATGGGAAGATTTTTGGTTTTGTTTGGTGATTGTTCCTCAGAGGTTCTGCCAATAATTAATTCATTAAGAATAAACTGGACATGTCACCATACTGTGCTGAGTTTAAAATGTGTTTGAGTTGAGTTTTTGCTTTGTATACTGATATTAAAATAGCAGATATGCCCCTCACTTTTTAGTGTATTTTTATAAAATACCAACAGTTCCATCTTCATGATCAAGCAATTCTTTTTGATTTTTTCTTTCCAAATGCAATTTTATTCTGTATTAGCAGTCAGCCATTATTTTCTTTGAATAATATGGCTTTGCAGGCCATAATGGTCTCTGTCCAGCTACTCAGTTCTGTTCTTAATAACACAAAGGTATCCATAACAGACCACATATAAACAAAGGAGTGTGGCTGGGTTGCAATAAAACTTTATTTATGAACATTACTTATGACACTACTTAACTATATTAAAATCCCACTTTGTACATAAACTAAAATCCAGCTAAAGATTTAAATCCAGTATGGTACATGTGAATGTGAATGTTCATATAATTTTTATGTGTCACTAAATAGTCTTTTGATTGTTTTTAAAACCATTTAAAATTATAAAAACTTGTCTGGGCTTGCAGGCTGTAGTTTGCTGACACCTGTTTTAATTGATCAACGCTTTGCCATTGACACTATAATAGAAACTTACACGCAGGAACCTATACTCTTACAGCTTATGCCACTGGTTGAAGGTTAAGACTATTGAAGAGAAACAATGTATTGGCTCCTGCTGGGTGAAATCACAGAGCCCTACCTTTTCCTGTCAGTCTGTGTATCTCATCTGTGATTTTTGTCTAAGTGCTCAGTGCTGCCTGGTAATCCTCCGCTTCTCAGTTTTCTGTTCTGTCCTCCATGGAGACTGTGTCAGATATTCTCTCTCCTCAAAACTCCAGCCCTTTTTACCTCCCCACCCATCTCATGCCCCAGCATATGTCCTAGCCTCTTAGTTTACCAAGAATATAGAAGTTTATCAAGTAGGAGCTCCATTTCTTGCCTCCAACCAGCAAGCCTAACTGCACATAAACCCATTCATTCTTTCTACCTGCCCTCCTGTTGAGTTGAAAGAAGGTCTCGTCTTGTAGCTGTGTTATTAGATACAGAAATAAATATCTTATCTCCTGCTAATACGGTCTCATCTGCTTGGTTGTCCAGGAATTTCTCATATATTCCTATTTACTGATTGATTTCCTTATTTTGTTTTCCAGTTTTGTTGTGAGTTTGTTCATTGTGCCTTTTATGTCATTTTAAGGAATGTGGTGTGGGAGAGGAGGAAAGGTCCGTTTTTCTCTTCTGTGGTGCCTAATCCAGTCTTCCTTACGCTATTTATTTCACTCTTCAGACACCTATCTCTTTGCTTGTTTTCCTAATGTTGATGCTGTATAGCGTCTTGCCCTAGGCCCTCTTCTTTTACTCTGTACCTTATCTTGAACCTTCAGTTACCCACTTTATCCTAAAGGCTCCCAAATGTGTATTTCCAGCCTACATTTTTCTACTGCACTTAACTTAAATGATCACATGCCTGTTGGTTATTGTCAGCTTCAAAACTACTCTTCCTCCTGCACTGCGTATCTTGTTAGATGATACCACCATGCCTTGGTTGCTCTAGTGAAGAATTCTGGCATTATTCTAGAAACTACACTCAATTCTGTTAATTCAGCCTTCTGAATATCTCTCCATTCTCATTGCTAATTCAGGACACAACTGTCTTTTGCCTGTTGTACCCCGTCTCCACCTTCCATCCCTAAATTCTCTTCTACACTGCTTCCTTGATTAATCTTTCTAAACAGCAGATCTTCTGTACTAGCTCATCCTTCAGTAATTGCTCATTTCCCTCAAAAAAATTTCCAAACAAAGCCTATCATATTTGCTTGTTATTCCCTCCTCACTCTCAACCCAGCCTGAATTATGTTAATTTCCCCTAACGTACCGTGCACTGTTCCTTATAGCCTTGAAATAGGCTATCAGGGATACTTCCCTCTCTTCCTCAACTTAGCATCCTTGGGCCTCTGCTTGGATACCACTTCTTCCTCAAGCCTGGATTAGATCTCCACCCTGAATTGTAGTCACTTATTTGTACCCTTAACTATCCTGAAAACTCACAGGGCAGAAACTGTATAAAACCTTGCTCCTAGAAGGGAAACACTTCATACCATGACCATTGATTGAGTGGATTTTCCCACATCCTTTTAGGTTAGAGTCAGCATTTCAGTCTCTAAGTTAGCAGCTTCTGGATGGTAGCTGGCTTCCTTGATAAGTTGTCACTTTTGCCGAACATGGTTGAGACTACCTGTTGTCCCCAACTGAATCAAGACACTTAGAGAACCAGGGTATAAGCAGCAGCCCATATCTTTTCAGCTGACCACCTTCTCCAGCCCCCAGAATATTTCCTTCTTATATTTTTTAGGCAAGGCAGATTTTTATTTTGACTGTTCTGGACCCATTTTTTCTCCTCAGATGTAAGCAGTGTCAGATGCCAAAAGCTATCCCATGTGTTTCTGGCATTTGACTCTGAATGAACTCTTTGAAAAATGGTACCTTCACTGAGATGCATACTTTGAATTGGCGTTTTATTGTCTTTGTAACCCTACTTCTTGAATCATGCTCTTGAGCTTTGGACAGCAAGGGTGGGAATTTAATCTGTGGCTACTAAAAGGGGGCATAATTGAATACCCTACTTAGAAGCTCACATCTGGTCTTCTGACAAGCGTTCTAGGCAGTTCAGCTGCCCACAGTTGTTGGATCAGGAGACCATAACACACATCTTACCTGGGGAAAAGTAAAAAGTTGTATAAATAGTTACTTTTTGCCTCCAAACAATAGTAATTGTTCCAAACCTTTACAGAAATAATTTAACTTGTGAAAGTATTGCTTCTGAGAGGAGAAAAGATAGAAAAAAAGAAAGGGGGAAAAATGCTAGATACTGTGCTTTAGAACCAAATGTTGGCTCTGTTCAGAAATGGGAGTTAGTGTCTGTTATTCTTGGGTCCTTTCCAGAAGTTGACCCTCAAAGGATAGTAGGGTCTGGAAAAGAAGGGCTTTTGTTTTTAGTTTTTTAATTTCCTTGGCAAAGAGGTAAAAGAGAAACACTGGAAAACCATATACTCTTCTCCCATACTATTCATTTAACTCTTTGTTTTAAAAACTTTTGAGTTTATCATAAAATTTTGAAAAACATTTGTCACTTTTATTTTCTAAGTGTTTTTCTTCCATACAGGAACTTTGCATTTATGGCGACTAATTTGTGTGTTTTTCTTTTTTTTCTTTTTTTCTTTTTGCATGCTGTCCCCTGTGTTGGAACTCTCAATAGAGAGTAAGTTGGTTCAATATTTGTTGGAAACCTAACTTTACTGCATGACTGTGAAATTAACCCTTTTTCTCTATTTTTCTCTCCCAAAGAGTTCATGCAGTGTTGGACCCTTTGCAATCCACGAAATGCTATTTGCAGTTATGCAAACTGTCGTTCTGTTTGGAGATGTGCTTTTTAATCTACTAATTAATCTAATTTGATTATGTTCTTCTGTTCTGTATTTGATGACTGGCACACCTAAGATATAAGGGAGTTTAAGAAAAGGCTGCCTCAATTGTAATAGCTTAAATATTCTTTTCCAACAAATTACTGTTGTGAGATATGTGGGCTTATAAGTTGATTCCATTTAAGGTTGCTCCCACTGAATTATTTTTAAATGATACCCAAGTTTCACAATTACTAAAAAAAATTTAGCCCCTACCTCCCCACATGTACCTTCTAATATTCTATTAATGTCATTCCATCAAAGTAAATAGAGTAGATTATGGAGCAATGATTCTCAACTTTCTCTTCTGAAATAAAAAGTTTATCCCTAGTATTATTCTAGAATTATATTAGCATATCCACTTTCCACTTTCTTTAATCATAGTTAAGGTAAGAATGGTATATAATCTTACTGATAACATAGTCAATTAACAGATATTTTATATGTTATATATATTATATACTGCATTCTTACAATAAAGTCAGCTAGAGAAAAGAAAATGTTATTAAGGAAATCTGAGAAACTATATTTACTATTCATTAATTAGAAGTGAATCATCATAAAGATCTTCGTCCTTAGGCAGAGGAGGAGGAAGAAGAGGGATTGGTCTTGCTGTTTCAGGGGTGGCAGAGGTGAAATAAAGTCCATATATAGGTGGACCCACACAGTTTAAACTCATGTTGTTCAGGGGTCAGCTGTATGTATGTGCGTGTGTGTGTGTGTGTGTATGTGTGTGTGTGTATGTATATATATATGATCACTTAGTAAGTACCCTTGATAAGATATAGTATTTTCAAAAGATAATAGTACAATTCTATATGTAGAGTACAACAAATAGCATGTCTACGTTTTTATTCTTCTATTCACATTATAGCTAACCAAATGAAATTTCTACTTAGGATACTTAGAGAGATTTTCTTGAAGAAAATTTCATTTTGAATCTTGACAGGAACATAAGCTTTGGATATGTCAGCATGAGAAGAAAGGGCCTCCTGGATATGGTAGCATGAGTCCAGAAAAAGAAGTAGGAGATGCCAGAAAGTTTGTAGGAAATAAAAAGAAGTTAATCTCAGCTAGAATGAAGGAAAGGTCTTCCCTCTTTAATTGAGGAAAAAACGTTGGCTACCAATTATGGGATACATTTTCACTTAAGAGGAAATTCTTACATTCATTGAACAACTTTTTATTTGGTCCTCAGCCTCTGATAACTTTGAGCTTGGTTCTAACTGGTGATACAAGACTATATAAAAATATACTCCTTATTCTCAAGTGGCATGTGTTCCAGATGGGAAGATAATATAAATACAGAAAAAGTTAAATAGCACCATAAATAGCTAGCACCACTAGGAGTTCCAAGTTGGGAAAATCAGTGGCTATTATCTAACATAGTCCAAGGAGCTTCTTGGATGGGACTTGAGTGGAAATTTTGTAGGGCATCACATACTGTGTGTAAATGAATGGAGTAGCGATGTGGTAGGACATCAGGGAGGTAAGTGAGATGTGTTTAGAGATAAAGAGTGTATGTTGCCAGATAGTCCAAGATCAGTTTGTAGTTAGAATCTTGTCTAAGGGTTTGAGACATTATCTTATAGACAATGATGGGACATTAAAGGATTTTGTTTCTGTCAAAAGAGTGATATCACAGTCTGATGGTGAAAAAAGACACGTGAGTTGTCAAATTCCAGCACAAATCTGCCCTGCTGCCTGTTTTTGTAAATACAGTTACGTTGGAAAACAACCATGACCATTTGTTTATGTAATGTCTATGGCTGTACTGCAAGGGCAAAGTTGAGTAGTTTCAATAGAGATTGCTTGGTTTGCAAAGCTTAGGATTTTTACTATCTGGCCTGTTACAGAAATTATTTGCTGACCCCTGGTATGCAAGAAATGTAAAAACTAAAGAAAGGCTACTACAGAAATTCAGACCTGAGGCCAGAAAATTTTAGTGCTTACAGTGGTAGTATGATAAACAAATTTTGGGAAGGCCAAAAGAGAGCTATTCTGGAGATTCTGGGGCTTCATAGGATAGATCAGAGAGACCTTGTCAAAGAGGTCACACTTACGATGAAAAGGGAATCAGGATCAAGACATTTAGGATGCAAAAGGAGAATTCCTGGCAACCAGAAAGGAATGAAATAGTGAAAGGAAAGCAGTGTCAAGCTACAGAATGGCCAAACATACTAAACTTAATGAAAAAGCCATTACATATCACAATTAGAAGATAATTGGTTAGGCTGGAAGCTGAAAGACAAATTCTTGGGATGTTGTCTGCATCTATAAGCAAAGGATTTAGCTAGAAAATAACAGTAAAGATAGTAGAGGAGACCATACTTTAGAGAGCAAGAGTATAGAATAGAAAGATTGACCTTAGAATGAATAAAATCAGTTCTTTCTTGGAGAAATGATTATTAGAAGGATAGGAGTAGAAGAAATCAAATTGAGAAAGTCAGGCCGGGCGCGGTGGCTCACGCCTGTAATCCTAGCTCTGGGAGGCCGAGGCGGGTGGATCGCTCGAGGTCAGGAGTTCGAGACCAGCCTGAGCAAGAGTGAGACCCCGTCTCTACTAAAAATAGAAAGAAATTATCTGGCTAACTAAAAAATATATATACAAAAAAATTAGCCGGGCATGGTGGCTCATGCCTGTAGTCCCAGCTACTCGGGAGGCTGAGGCAGTAGGATCGCTTAAGCCCAGGAGTCTGAGGTTGCTGTGAGCTAGGCTGATGCCACGGCACTCACTCTAGCCCGGGCAACAAAGTGACACTCTGTCTCAAAAAAAAAAAAAAAAAAGAGAAAGTCAGTGAAGAATTTCATGTTGAATGACAGTAAAGTAGATTAGGTATGTCATCTAGTGTCAGAATGGATAGAACACAACTGAAAACCAAGTGACTTCGCTTCAAGTCCCAGCCTAGCCATTGACCACCTGTGAAACATTGGGCAAGTCACTTAATTTTCTGGTTTTCTGTTTCCTCATCCATAAAATAGGAGAGTCAACTTAGGCATTCTAATGTCTGTGATTTTCAGAATGGATTTTCATATAGGAAAGCTTAAAGTTGGAGTCTTCAGGAGCATAAGCAAGAGTTGAAACAAGGGTGAAAGTAAACCAAAGAATAAAAGAGAGTCGGGTGCTAGTAAACCAGCTTTAGGGGAGAGTCAGAAAGGCCTGGTTCGTAGTGTTTGCCTATTTCTGTGGTGTAAATGCTTGTAAACCATGGATGATTTTAAGCTACCAACCACCTCACAAAATTCCTGAATATTTGACAATAGACTCTTGAGGCAGGTACAAGCTGACTCCAGCACACTGCTGGACAGATTTTCCAGGTAGCAGTATGAGTTAGATACATGCACTTGTCATAGATTAGGTCTAGTGAAGTTCCTTAACAATATTCTGGGCACCAAGGAGAGGGCCACAGAGTGTAAATGAAGCAGAATCTAAGAGAAGCCAAGTTTGAGGATGGTTGGAGGAGGGTTGGGATAGAAGGTAAAGGAATCTACATTGTGAGTAAGAACAGTGTTGAAGCAGACACTGCCTGCTTCAGAGAGTACTAGCAAGCAGACCAGAGAATACTAAAAATTTAAAGTAGTCGTAGTTTCTGCTTTTACAAATATAGAATATCTTAAGCAAATAACTAAAATATATTTTTTCTTTTTAACTGAGATCAAATGTTGAAGCTAAGTTATAATTCTGATAGAAAAAATCCTTCATTTCTAACATAAGAGATTAAAAACCCATCCATAACTGTATAAGCAGAATTCAAGAAATAAAATATACATTGAAAGCTAAAGCCTTAATTCCCAAATTAGCATAGTTACTTTTTGAGGTTGTTAACTATTTTTAAAACCATAGTTTTTATCTACTGTGATTATAATTTGTCTCATAATATAGCATGGTTGGCAGTCTTAAGATGTTTTTACTTTGTACCTAGAAATAAATTTTCCAGTATGGTATTGAATTTCTTGTAAAGATATAACCTTATTATAGGTCACTTTTCAGAAGTATTTTAATGTGATACATCATTTATGAACATTAGCTTCCCTTCACTGTAAAAACTTTTTTTCATGTCATAAAATTTTTAAAACCAGTAAATTAATATTGGAACTCAGTATAAGATCCATCAATAGAAATGGAGACCAATAGCATACCATCTAGGACTTTTTTTTAAATCACTAAAATTTAGTAGACATTTACCCTAGACTTGTGATTTGTTTGTTTGTTTGTTTTTAGATACAGCTATAGTTATCCCAGATCATTAAAAATTACTTTTGAGGCAGTGCTAGTAAATAATATATCTCATACCAAAATATTTATGACAATTGTCATTTTGAGAAATCTGAGGATTCTCTGATTATCCCATTACATCAGATAAATTTTATACTTGTAAGGTAGCTGTCAGTATAGTCGCCTCTGGTTTACTCAATGCCACTCTTCCAAAATGCTGAGAGTCAGTGAGACTATACGTAGTTCCTTTTCCTCAATTTCAGATAGGATGGATTTTAGTTTAAGCTGTGGCATCATTAATAACATTAGGTGTGCCAGCCATTATGGCCAAACTTTCTTTACCAAGTGATGCTGCATGGAATAGCTAATTGTCGAACTTCTGCAGAAGTTGGATAACAGTTCAAATGTACTCTTGTATCACAGAGTCCAATGAAAAGCAAGAGAGATTGTTTTTCCGCTTGGCTGCCAATCGCTGTGCCTCTGAATCCTGTATTCCTTTCTATTTCAGTTTTGAATTGATCACAGAGGTCAATATTTCCTTCTTTTTCTCCCCACTCCTCCCCTTTATCAACTTCAGGTGTTCAGCATGTTTTTGGAGACTCTAGTGGATTTCATACAAGTCCACAAAGATGATCTTCAAGATTGGTTGTTTGTACTGCTGACACAACTACTAAAAAAAATGGGTGCTGATTTGCTTGGATCTGTTCAGGCAAAAGTTCAGAAAGCCCTTGATGTTACAAGGTAAAATTTTTTCCATATATTTCAAGTTTACCTGATAGTGATTAGGAATATTTAGTCCCTGTATTAAAAGTTCAGATTTCTGGAGTCCTTTCAAACAATTTAGACTGCATGAGCTCCATTTGGAAATTGTTCATTAGCCCATTTGCATTGTATATTTAATGCAACATTATTCTTTAGGTCAAACCCTGCATTTGTTTTGTAAAAATTTTATTAATATTAGTTGAATAATTCAAGGTGGTGGTTTATTTTAAATAAGCTATATCTGCAAAGTAAGGTTGAAGATTTTATTCGACCTAATGTAAATAAAAATATTTTCTACATTTTAAAAGAATGTTTTATTATGCATTTAAATATTCAAAATCTCTTTTCAGAAGATTTTGAACCAATGATATATTTCTACTTTCTTATGTAGATTGTTGAAGTGACTTATTTCAAATATCCATTTACTAAGTGGAGGTGAGTCTAGAATTCAGATTTTAGGTATGGGGAAGCATTCCTAAAACTGTTGAACTTTTTACTGAATACATTTTTCTGATTAAATCTGTAGTTGAGGCAAGATAGACTATTATTTATTGTAATGTTACTTTTTAACCCTGTACTGGGCATAAATTCAAATGTTCATGTTCTTCTGGAAATGCTTTTATTATATATTATACCACATATAGATACTGCATCATGCATGCTGTTTGAATATGTTTTGATATTAAGCATAGTCTTTTGCTGCTACATGCCTACGTGCTGACTTAATTTTTTGTTTTGTTTTGCTTTATTTTTATTTCAGAGAATCTTTTCCAAATGATCTTCAGTTCAATATTCTAATGAGATTTACAGTTGATCAGACCCAAACACCAAGCTTGAAGGTAAAAATTTGAGGTCCTTTGAAGTCATTGTAAAGGAATTGAAGTATTTTATTAATAAAGTTATGTTGATATTTGTATTTCTGTCACATGAGAAGCTGTTCAATCAGTGGGTTTTGTTTTTATAAACTTTCAGACAGTCAAGCCAGCACTTCGGGACCAGCTTCACTCTTTTTGGAGCGCCAAGGTTTTTTTGTTTTTGTTTTCATCTGCATTATTTCTTTTCTTAACTGTCTCTGCAGTGTTTCAGATAATGTTTGTATGCATTTATATTCAACTACTAACCTTTGTAAGTCTTTTACGCATGCACATATTTCAAATATTAGATGCCAGACTTTTTTTTGGAGAAATTTAATGGGGATATGCATTAAGAAGGCATCACAGGTATGGCCATCTAACCCTGAGCTGGTAATGCATACTTGCTCTATGAAGTCTTATCTAATTTTATGTTTGTGATTTCCCAATACCTTTTTTTTTTTTTTAGTTTTAAGAGTTTTTATAGGTATTTTAGGCAATATGTCAGTTTTGCCTATGTATATATTTTAGTAAACAAAAATTTTTAAATTTAATCTCAGTGCTATTGTTCAATTCTTCTTAACTGAAATAGTAACTTTCTCTTTTTTTGCAATGTGATATTTCTGCTTGTGCATAAAATTTGGAATTTTTAATTGTTATTTGCATACATTTTCCAGCTGATGTGAAAACTAGGTGCATCCCAATTTGTGATTAAAAATTATTATTAAATTTAACATAAAAAACGATTTAATGTAAAAGGGAAGCCCTTGAATTCTTTACTAAAGGTGATTTTTAGTGAGTTTTATTAAATGAGATCAAAGTCAGGGAAATAACAAGCATATATGCTTATACAAGTCCTGTATTTTTCTGCTCTATTCTGCACGAAATATATTTTCACAAGCATTACTGCCCAGGGTTAATTTTTCCCTTAAGTTTCTGAATGCAGTTGTACCTCAGAATCACAATTGTGTTTCTTACCAGGGTTGACTTTTACTCAGCATGATTTTGTTTTCTCAGAGCTGCTTTGTGAAAAGGGTTTCATCTGTTTTGATTTTGCAAAGTGACCTGCAGAAGAATACTTTACTTGATATTACTGATAAATATTTTTGAACTCATTTTATGTACAAGGCATTGCTGTAGATATTCCTGGGAATATAATACATAATTTTTATCATTATTATCAATAATAGATGATAAACTGTAAACTGTAATAAAGGTTATGATATAGGTACCTATGGTGGTGTTCAAGTGCTATTAAAAATATGTGTGCAGATGTATCATAGGCCAGTGCAAATGAAGGTCTAAACTAGCTTAAGAAATAAGACTGATAGGTGAATTGAGGGAAGTTGCTGAATACCTGGAGAGAACGACAGTCATCAAAGGGAAGATTAAAATGGGAAATTAGCTTTTCCATTGGAAAACATTATACTGACAACTAGAATCACAGATTGTTTCTCTAAAAGCCTAAATTATTTATAAATATATATATTTGATATAGGTACAGATACAGTAGCAAAGCCATGGGGAAAATCTTCAACTCTTAAATCAGTTTTTTAAGACAGCAGGGAGAAGCTATATCAGAGCCATACCTCATGCCAAAAATAAAAGCAGTTTTCAAGTGGGTGACGAGATTAAATATAAAAAACTTAACAAATTATAGAAAAACACAAATAAATTGAGTATGAGATCTAGAAAAAGTCTTTATTGAAAAAGTGATTGACCTTTCAGATAAACAATGAATGTTTGTATAAAATTTTACATCTCTCACAGAGTATCTTGTGATTAAATGTCAAAAAGAAATCAATGGGGAATATGGCAATACAAAGTGATTGTATTTGAATTAGTAATATTTTAAAAATAAGTGTAATTTTTGTTGACTTCTTATTCTGGGTTTCACAAACATAGTGAAGAATTACACATACCTTAGCAACTAGATTGTTTTTCCTTCTCCAAAAAAGAATGCATGTTTGCATTATTAAAATTATAGACTATGTATAACTTGTAAAATATCCTACTAAGAATATATACATTCAAATGATTATATGTGTATTGTGGTTATTTTGCCTATTAATATAGTAAACACACCTATTCTGTGAAACCCTTTTAAAATTTTGCATGACTATAAATTGCCAAGAAAGTCCACTGTTGAATCTCACATAGTACAAATAAATTTATTCAATTATTGATGGTGGCAAATTAAAAACACATTGATGTTCTTTTTTATTATTCTTTAATATATTCACCTTTCGGTAGTAACACTGATAGGAGCTGGCATGGCTCAAAAATTCAGAATATTAAATGCTGCCATAATTTAGTTGTGCCTACTACTGCAAAATTAACCAGAAGTCTCTTTTCCTGTCCACTACACTTTTCTGAGAGCTAATAGATTAACTCTTGGTTTTTGCAATACCTTTATTTAAGTTATAATTATTTCTTTTTTTAATTGACAAGTAAAAATTATACATCTTTAGGGTATACAAGATGATGTTTAGATCTATGTATTCATTGTGGAATGGCTAAATTAAGCCATTTAACATTTACATTACCTCACATACTTACCTTTTTTTGTGGCAAGAACACATAAAATCCACTCTCTTAGCAATTTTCAAATATGTAACATACTGTTATTAACTATAGTCACCATGATGTATAGTAGGTCCCTTGAACCTATTCCTCCTGTCTAAGTGAAATTGTAGGCCTTTGACCAATGTTTCCCTAATTTCTCCACGCCTCAGACTCTGGTAACTACTATTTTACTCTCTATTTCTATGAGTTCAGCTTTTTTATACTCTACATGTAAGTATTTGTCTTTCTGTGCCTTGCTTATTTCATTTAACATATTGTTCTCCAGGTTCAACGTGTTATCACAAGTGACCAGTCCCTTCTTTTATAAGGCTGAACAGTATTTCATTGTGTATATATACCATATTTTCTTTATCCATTCATCCATTGATGAGCACTTAGGTTGATTCCATATCTTCACTATTAGGAATAGTGCTGCAATAAACATGGAAGTGCGGGTATCTCTTCAATGTATATTGATTTCCTTTCTTTAGAATATATACCCAGAAGTGGGATTGCTGGATAATAAAATGTTACATTTTTAATTTGTTGAGGAATCTCCATACTGTTTTCCATAATGGTTGTACCAATTTGCATTCCCTCTAACAGTACAGGGTTCCCTTTTCTCTACATCCTCAGCAATACTCATTATCTCTGATCTTTTAATATTAATTATAGCCATCCTAACAAGTGTGAAGTGATACCTCATTATGGTTTTGATTTGCATTTCCCTGATGATTACTGATGTTGATCACCTTTTCATATACCTGTTGACCATTTGTATGTTGTCTTTTGAGAAATGTCTATTTGGGTCCCTTACTCATTTTTTATCAAGTTATTTGTTTTCCTGCTATTGAGTTGTGGGAGTTCCTTATATATTTTGGATATTAACCCCTTATTAGATGTGTGGTTTGCAAATATATTCTCCCATTCTGAAGGTTGTCTTCACTCTGTCAGTTGTTTCCTTTGCTGTGTAGAAGCTTTTTAGTTTGATGTAATCCTATTTGCCTGTTTTTGCTTTTGTTGCCTGTGTAAAGTTATATGTTTTTTAAAATTCATTTGTTATAAAATAAGAATATAATTTGATCCCTTCTGTCATTTTTTTTTTCTTTTTTTACTGGAAGCGTGAAGGGGAAAATGTACAAGAGTCAGAACCTTATTTTGATATTTTACTTCTTACCTACTAACTTAGCATGGCACTTCCCAGAGACCGTATTTGGCCTGAGTGACAAAAATGACATTAAAATCAATAATAAGAGAAGGAAGGGCATAGAAAAACTGATTACTTTAATCTTTGCATATTTTTTCAAGTTGTAATCATACATTTAAACTTTTCTTTTTCTAAGTCAGCAAATCACTTAATATGTATTTAGCATCTGCTGTATCCAAGGACTGTGCACTATGTCACATGCTGTTTTCTAAAATGCATGGGTACAACGTGGTGACTATAGTTAATAACAATGTATTGTATACTTGATAATCACTAATGAGGGGGGTGAAATGGACAGATGTGTAGGTTGAAGGATCCCAGCTACTCAGGAGGCTGAGGTGAAAGGATCACTTGAGCCCAGGAGTTTGAAGCCAACCTGGACAAAAAAGCAAGAGCCCCATCTTTTTACAAAAAAGAATACATAGTTGCAGAAATCAGATGCGTTGAATAAGTCTAGAAATCAGATGTGCAACATGAGGAGTATAGTTAATAATATTGTATTATATTTGGGATTTTTGCTAGAAGAGCAGATTTTAGGTGTTCTTGCCATACATAGACACAAAAGGGGTAACTGAGATAATGGATTTGTTAATTTGCTTAACATAGTAACCATTTCACTGTGTGCGTATATCAAAACATCGTGTTTACCCCTTAAACATATATAATTTAAAAATTGAGGGCCGGGCACGGTGGCTCATGCCTGTAATCCTAGCACTCTGGGAGGCCAAGACTGGTGGATAGTTTGAGCTCAGGAGTTCAAGACCAGCCTGAGCAAGAGTGAGACCCCGTCTGTACTAAAAATAGAAAGAAATTAGCATACAACTAAACATATATATATAGAAAAAATTAGCCGGGCATGGTGGCACATGCCTGTAGTCCCAGCTACTCGGGAGGCTGAGGCAGGAGGATTGCTTGAGCCCAGGAGTTTGAGGTTGCTGTGAGCTAGGCTGACGCCACGGCGCTCTAGCCTGGGCAACAGAGTGAGAGTGTCTCAAAAAAAAAAAAAAAAAAAAAAAAATTGAATTAAAAAAATAAAGTGACTAAGAGAATAGATTTTAAGTGTTCTCACCACACAAACTAAGTATATGAGGTAATGCATATATGTTAATTAGCTCAATTTAGCCATTCTACAATGCATACATATTTCAAAACATCATTTTGTATACCCTAAATATATATAATTGTTATTTATCAGATTTAAAAGTTTAATTTTTACAAAAATTAAATACACAGGTAAAGTCTGAGAGAACTATTATTTAGAAATCCTAGAATGTTGGAATATATGACATTAAAAGCAGTGGTTTTTAACCTTTTTATCTGCTTCAGCATACTTGAGAGAAAGGATATAATTTAATAGTGGCTTACTATAAGGATGAAAAAGTCTAGAAAGAAGCATGTGTGCTTTGAAAATATCTCTACCTCCTGCTGATTTTGAAGCCTTCATTCCACTACATATCTACCTTTCATGCACCCACAAATCAAGAATTACTGGGAGAATAATGAGATTTTTTAGACCCAAATATGATAGCTTTTTTATACAAATAAGTATTGTCTTTTTTCCAGTGATACTTGTATAAAACATTTTTGTGACACTTCTTTTGGAAGACAGTTCTAACAATTGATGGACCCATTAAGGAACCTGATCTCGTTATGTGAGTCTTATCCTATGTTTGACCCGGAAAAAAAAAAAAACCTTATATTGCCTACCTTGATTACCAACTTCATGTACCGTACCTTATTTCCAAAATACTTTGGTTCATTTCCCTAAAAACAAAACTACGCTGAGTTGATAAAGACTGGCTCCCCATGAGGTAAGCCAAGAGTCAGCTCTAAAGGCAGATTCAAGGAAAAGTTTCTAATCTTGTCAATAGAGTCTTCAGTGGTTGTTCAAACTCAGGAACTGAAACACCTGGGACCTAAAAGTTCTGATGTGTATGAAAAAAGTCATCAACATTATCATATATTTGTATTTCAGGTAGGTAGGTAGGTGGTTGTATAATTTCTTTTTTGTTGTTGATGTTTGTTCATTTTCTATTTGTCAAAAAATGACTACATGATTATTTTTGAAGCATTCTCCAGTGTCGCACAATAACCATCTTATTGGTCCTCTCTATTTGTGCTTACCTCTGCAGGTGAAGGTTGCTATCCTTAAATACATAGAAACTCTGGCCAAACAGATGGATCCAGGAGATTTTATAAATTCCAGTGAAACTCGCCTAGCAGTGTCTCGGGTCATTACTTGGACAACAGAACCTAAAAGTTCTGATGTTCGGAAGGTGTGTTTTAATATAAGGTTTAGAAGATAAATTGGGAAAGCAAGTAAGTAGTTTTGGATTGCCAGTGAAGGAAGCTAATATTTTCAGGACGTTACCAGTTAGCAGTGAGTTATGAAGATCTTTTAAAAAATCATTCCATTTAAATTACTTTAAATCTTATTCAATTAATATGAACATAATTTTCAAACTTAGAATCAAAAATAGCTGTCCTTGCAACAATCCTCCCAACCTCTAATCTTGTAACCATTCACAATATCAAATCATTCCCCTTGCATTTACTTACGTATTTCAAGTAAGAGCTTATACTGTTTCTTGATTTGTCAACTGTAGGCATTGTTTATTGATTTATTGATAAATGTAGGCATTATGTGTGTCTATCTTGGTAAGTGAGGACTTAGCTTTCCCATATTATTCCCACATATTTTGCTATATCCTTCCCATATTCATAAGTATTCATAACATACTTATGAATCTATTGATTATCAGTAGAAAAGACTTACATTTGGCTGTGCAGGTGTTTACTCTTATACCAAGTGATTTGTTACTGCCTTCTTTCTCACAGAAACTTTATTTGTCCTTGAATTAATAGTTTGCCTTATTTTTCATTTGCCTGTATTTTTGAAATGTTTTTTAGTATCTGTTAATATTTTCAATATTTCTGCCACATGCTGATGGCTAACATTTTCCATATGCTCAAAAACATAGGTTATTTATTTTCTGAAGAGCTCCTTCCTAGACCCCCTGATCTCTTCTCCAATTTGGACATGTTTCTCCCTAGGCCTGCTGCACGGGTATCTTCCTGAAACTTCTCTTCAGCATCTTCCTGAGATTTCTCTTCGTCTCCAATTATTTATTTCTTGCATCCTATACCTACTTCTATTTACTCTCTTTGGTGAATCATTTCCTTCAATATTTGCTGCAAAAGAGTATACAAAATATAAATTTTGCGATCTTTATTTGCAGTGATGAACACTGTACCCCAAAATAGCAGAATATAAATTATTCTCAGGTACACATGGAACATTCTGCATGCTAGGCCATGAAATAAACCTCAGTAGTTTAAAATGATAGAAATAATACAAAATATGTTCTTTGACCACAATGGAATGAAATTACAAATCAGTAACAGAAGGAAATCTGGGAAACTCACAAATATGTGGAAATTAAACAACTCACTCCTAAAAAAACAGTGGGTCAAAGAAGAAATCAAAAGGAAAATTTGAAAATACATTGAAATGAATGAAAATGAAGACATGACATACCAAAATTTGTGGGATACAGCTAAAGCAGTGCTTAGAGTGAAGTTTATAGCTGCTAATTCCTATAATTAAAAGAAGAAAGATCTCTAATCAGTTACCCAATTCATCACCTAAGACACTGGAAAAAGAGGAGCAAACTAAACCTGAAGCCAGTGGAAGGAAGAACATAGTCAAGATTAAAGCAGAAATTAACGAAATAGAGGATAGGAAAACAATAGAAATAAAAACAGTAAAACAAATAGCTGGTTCTTTGAAAAGATCAACACGACAGACCTTTAGCTAGATGCATCAGGATAGAAAGAAGACTCAAGACTAGAATTAGAAATGAAAGAGGGAATATATAATAACTAATGACCTTACAGAAATAAAAAGGAATATAAAGGAATAATATGAATAATTGTATGCCAATAAATGAGGTAACTTAGATGAAATGGACAAATTCCTAGAAAAACACAAACTGCCATAACTGACTCAAGAAGAAATAGATAATGCGAATAGAACTATTAACGTGTAAAGAGATTGACTTAGTAATCAAAAACTATGCACAAAGAAAAGCTCGAGCTTACATGGCTTCACTGATGAATTCTAGCAAACATTAATACCAGTTCTTCACACATTCTTCGAAAAAAACAGAAGAGGAAGGAACACTTCACAATTCATTCTCTGAGAGCAGTTTTACCCTGATACCAAAACCAGAGATACCACCAAAAAACAACTACAGACCAATATCTCTTAGGAATATGGATGCCTTAATCCTCAACAAAATACTGGCAAACCAAATCCAGCAATATATAAAAAAGAATTATATACCATGGCCCCATGGGCAAGTGAGATTTACCCCAGGAATGTAAGGTTAGATTAACATCCAAAAATCTACTCATGTAATAAACCATATCAATAGTGGGGACAAAAAAACACAAAAATCATGGAATCATCTCAATAGACACAGAAAAATAAAACTCTAAGAAGAAAGCATAGGGATAAATCTTCATAACATTGGATTTGGCAATGGATTCCTAGATATGATACCAAAAACACAAGCAACAAAAGGATAAATAAATTAGATTTCATCAAAATTAAAATTTGGAATTGAAATCCCAAGGACAAGTATACTGATGTGACTGTAGAAACCATTGGCACATTTTTAAGGGGATGATACAATCTATGTTTTTAAAGGTTATGCTGGCTGATGTCACAAAAATGGACTGTTGGTGTTTTGTATAAGGGAAAAAAGTGGAAAGGGTAGGGCTGATATTGAAAGGAATCTAATTCCACGTCTATGATAGTAGGAAGTCACTAGAAAATGTCTCAAGCTGATAAATCAAGAAATAATTGTATAAACCTATGAATGCCTAACTATCAGTAAAAATAGGCATTACAAAGGGGAACTTTGGAGAGCTGAACAGAGGACTTGAGATTTAAAAACCTTTCCTAAAACTAGGTTTTTTAAATCTGTATGTATGTATTATTTTGATTTAAAGATATGAAAAATTATTTTAAAATAACTATAAAATATATTTAGTAAAATAAATGTGACATTAGAAAATAAAAAACCAACAGAAATGAAGGACATGATGAAAATATACTGAAGCTGTAGTATTTTAAGTCATGTGGTATTAATATAGAAGTAGACAAATTGGCGGGGTGCAGTGGCTCACACCTGTAATCCTAGCACTTTGGGAGGCCAAGGCGGGAGGATCACTTGAGGCCAGGAGTTCAAGACCAGCCTGAGCAATAGTGAGACCCTGTCTCTACAAAAATTTGAAAAAATTAGCCAGGTATGGTGGCACGTGCCTATAGTCCCAGCTACTTGGGAGACTGAGACAGGAGGATTGCTTGAGCCCAGAAGTTTGAGGTTGCAATAAGCTATGGTGACTCCACTGAGCTCTAGCCCAGGCAACAGAGTAAGACTCTGTCTCAAAAGAAAGAATAGACAAATCAGTGGAACATGAAGGAGGGTCCAGAGACACTGAGGTTCATATAAGAGATTAGTTCTTAGCAAGGGTGTCATGAGGAAAGGATAGACTTGTTGGTAAATGGTTTGGGAGCAGTTGGGTTGTCTGTCCCTGGGGGTAAATAAATAAATAAAGCTGAATCTCTAAACCAAAATAAACTCTAGATGGAATAAAGTGTATGTTAACAATCATTAGTTCATTGGCACAAATTAACTGGAGGTCCTTTCAGTGTTGTAGTTCCAAAAAAGACACAAGATCATAAATTGTTTTCACAATGCAGATTGCTTTATGTAATCACTATTAATATGTTAGTATACTCACACAATGTATGCTTTGTTTTTTAAAATTGAGCTCATGTTATAGTTATGATATTTTTCCTTTAGCAGTATATGATAGACATCTCTCAATGTCTATGTAAATAGAGCTACATTTTCAAAGACTCTGTGTTGTGTAGTATTCCATTGTTCCAATATAACATAATATAATCACTCCCCCTAGTGTCATATGTTCAAATGCCATAAACATAGAATACTGAAGTTTTCGTAGACTAGGGTCAAAAAATGTTCAGAACAAGATGTGTACATTTAACTGCAAGTCACCATTTGAGTTTCTCTCTCCTCTCAATTAAGTTTCTATATAATCTGAATTTCAAAGTTTAGCTTTTAATAATTGAGTTAATTAGAAGAAGAAAAGAAATTTATAAATTTTCTTAGGCTGGGTGTGGTGGCTCACACCTGTAATCCTAGCACTCTGGAAGGCTGAGGCAAGAGGATCACTTGAGTTCAGGAGTTGAGACCAGCCTGAGAAAGAGAGAGATCTATCTCTACCAAAAAGAAAGGGGGAAAAAAAACCCAGCTAGCATTGCAGCATGTGCCTGTAGTCCCAGCTACCTGGGAGGCTGAGGCAGAAGGGTCGCTTAGAGCCCAGGAATTGGAGGTTGCAGTGAGCTACAGTGATGCCACTGCACTCTACCCAGGGCTACAGAGACTCTGTCTCAACAAAAACAAACAAGGTGATTTTTAAAAATTAAAAAAAAAATTTTTTTAAGGTTTCTTAAAGTAAGCTTTATTTTCTTCCCATTTCCACAAAACATCAGACTTATTTTAGCTTAAAATTATAGACTTAGATTAGTTGCTTCAGAGGAGACTAGATATTGCTAGTTAATTGAAGAATCCCATATTGAAAAAGTAGAAATTATAGTATTTACTGTGGCTAGGCTTTATATAGCCATTCTTTTTCCTTGTAATCATTTATTAGGAATACCGAAATACTATAGTAGTATGTATTAATAGAGAAACCCTAGAGACTGGCTAGTTAACTTTTGCCATTGTTGTGAGGTTGTATTTTTTATATTTTTTGTATTCCCTTCCTACCTTCAAAAAATAAAAGTTACGTATGCCTTTGTTTTCTAGGCAGCACAGTCAGTGCTGATTTCTTTATTTGAACTCAATACCCCAGAGTTTACAATGTTATTAGGAGCTTTACCAAAAACTTTTCAGGATGGTGCTACCAAGCTTCTTCATAATCACCTTCGAAACACTGGCAATGGAACTCAGGTATTTCTTACTTATTTCCTTGGCCGTTGTACAATGTGATGATTGATTTAACAATAAATGCTTTTACATGAAGTAAACTTGATCCTAGTATATGATTTTTGCATCTGTACTTGGCAGCATTTCCTGAGCAGAATTAAATACTGTATTGTAAGAATAGAGCCCCTAGGCCTGTCATGCTTGTTTTATAATTTGTGTACATTAGAGTAGTGGTGAACAGTGGCCACAGCAGTATGAACAAGGAAAGCAAAATGTGAGCAGAACATAGATGAGGGCACTACCTTTGGAAGCCATTAAAATTAAGACATGCTCCTTAGAAGAACCAATCCCTATTTGAGGACTAGCAGGTATGACTTATTCCAGCATTAACAAATAAGGTTCGAAGAGGATGGTACTTAAAAAACTATGTTCACATTTAATGATTACAGGCTTGTCAGTCCATATGTGTTTGGATATGAAGGATTTTGTTTTGAGAAAGTAAGTTATGAGTAAATGAAACATTGCGTTGAGATAGATACATATATACGGGGCAGGGATATCACCATATGAAAGTTTTAAAAAGAAAGACCTTTGCTAACAAATAAAGGAGAAGGTAAATGCACTGATGGCAGGCTTAAGGTAAAGTCTCAGGAATGCTAAAAGTAATCTGAGAACAATTTCTTGTGACCAAAAGTTTGTTATGTTTTTAAAAGGGGAAGGGATTGTTTCATTATATCTTAAGAGACAGACGTATTAATAATATAACCATCTTTTACTCCCTTGGTGTCTTTGAGAAAATTCATTTGTAAAGCAAATTCAAGGTATAAATTTGGAGCACTAGTAATGGTTGGAGGAAGGAAATTGGCTCAGAACAGGAAGATAATTTAAAATTATTGATGTAGGATCTTGTTGAATCCCTCAGGGAAAAGTTATTAATAATATTTGAGAGCAGGAAGCAGGTGAGGAAAACAGAAAAAGACTAAAGAGTTAGATTTCTAAAAGGGGAGAAATTTTTTCCTCCAGAAACTAGATACAAGTACATGAGTATTTAAAATATTGACCTATGAATATGGTTCTTTCATGTGTCCCAACCTCATGTTTATGTGGCTTCCTTAAGAGTTTTTAAATTGCATTTATAATATGTTAATATTAATTTGATTCTCTCCATCAGAGTTCCATGGGGAGTCCTTTGACAAGACCAACACCACGATCACCGGCCAACTGGTCCAGTCCTCTTACTTCTCCTACCAATACATCACAGAATACTTTATCTCCAAGGTAACAAAAAGATAATTTTCCATTATGGTTTGTATTTGCAAATTCCCATTCTTAGAAAAGCAATGTTAATATAATTCCAATTAATTTTCATTTGTCTTGAAAAGTCTTAGAAAAGTAGAAACTTAGCAAATTCAAAAATTTTAAGTTTATTTGAAAGCTGTTTAAATGATAATATATAGGATATGGAATTTTTTTATGAGAAGAAAACCTGACACTGCTTTTATAAATTACTGCTTGTTGTATTAAATAGCATAGTTATGTTTCTCAGAGATGCTATGTAGTATATATAGAGAAGCCAAATCCAATAAATTATAAATTGTGTCTTTCATTTACATTATACTACTCAGTATAAATGGTGGGGTCAATTATAATGATGGATATTTAGATCTAATGTTGACCAACCACCTCTAAAAGTAGGAAAAAATATTAGGCTTACAGGGAAAATATAAAAATAGAGAAGAACAAAAGAGAAGGGGTAAATATATAACATTTATTATAGATATATAGAGAGATATCTATAATGCATATATACTTATGAGGAAAAAAATATAACTGAGATTGGTCCTTAACAAAATAAAAGATGTGTATAATTTTCACACACTTGCACAATTTAAGCATAGGCTGGATTTTTTGTTTTATTTTGTTTGAGACAGAGTCTCACTGTGTCCTCCAGGCTAGAGTGCATTGCTGTCATCGTAGCTCACTGCAACCTCAAACTCCCTGACTTAAGCGATCCTCCTACCTCAGCCTCCCAAGTAGCTGGGACTGCAAGCGTGCACCACCATGCCTGGCTGTGTTTTTTGTAGAGACGGGGTCCGCTCTTTGGTCAGGCTGGTCTCAAACTCCTGGCCCAAGCAATCCTCCTGCCTTTGCCTCCCAAAATGCTAGGACTATAGGCGTGAGCCACAGTGCCTGGCCCATGGACTGTATTTCAAATGAAGTTCATTACTCATTAATAGACTAATACTTGTTCCCTATTCCTGGCCTTTTGAAAAATAGTTTGCATAGTAGTTCATATTTATAGTTAATAGCTTGATTTTTGTTATTAGTCATATACCATAGCATACTTCATCAGATTATCCATTAAAATTATAGGAAAATTCACAAGCATCTAAGAAAGAAAAACACATTGCATATTTATTGTCTAGCATATTTCTTCCATGTTATTCACATGTAACGATTTTGGTGGCTAAATTTTAGCTTAGGTTCAATTTCAGAATTGGATTATAGAATTCATGTCAATAACATTTATATTCAATGATAACAATTCTCTGCTTTCTTATAAATCTCTGTTAAAAGGCATTTAGTTCCTCTTCAGGAAGTACCATTATTGAGAGTTAATCATACGGATTGGCAAACTTTCTGTAAAGAGTCTAGTGGTAAATATTTTAGATTTTCCAAACCATGTGGTCATTGTGACCACTACTCTGCTGTTGTAGTACAAAAACAGCCATGGACAATACCTAAATAAGTATGACTATGTTCCAACAAAATTTTATTTATGGACACTGAAATTTGAATTTTATGTAATTTCCATGTATCATGAAATTTTGTTTTCAACCATTTAAAAATGTAAAAAAACATTCTTAGCTTGCAAGACATCCACAGTTTGCCTGACCCCTGGTTAATCATTTGAAGGTGGAAAGACAAAACAGTTATTAAGAGCTGTGCATCCTAGAGTCTTTGTAAGCTGTTCTTGGTGGAAGGACAAGAGGACATGTACTTTAACCATTTACAGCTGCCATGTTTTATTTTGTTAATTATGCTTTGGAGAATATACATTCTCTAATCCTATCTTTATAAATATCCTCAAATGTGTTTGCATTTTAAAACTACACATAATTAAAAGTCAGTGTTGTCTTTTTCATAGTGCATTTGATTATGACACAGAAAATATGAACTCTGAAGATATTTATAGCTCTCTTAGAGGTGTCACTGAAGCAATCCAAAATTTCAGCTTCCGTAGTCAAGAAGATATGAATGAGCCATTGAAAAGGGATTCTAAAAAAGATGATGGTGATTCAGTGAGTATCTGTCTTTACTTTGCAAGCTATTTCATTTTTCATTAAGAATATATTTTTTTAACTTTCTGTCATTTTCAAATAAACTTTTCTAGGAGTCAGTCACTCCATTAGTATTTACTGAGTATCCGCCACATGCCAGGCACTGTTTTGAGTGTTAGATTTACAAGACGAAGTCTCTGCCTTCAAGTTCCTTTTAAATTTTCACATAGGAATGAGTACTATGGAGTTTTAGATTAGAATGTGCTTTAGAGGAAAAAATTTATTTTAGATTGTGTGATCAGGGAAGGCCTCTCTCAGTGAGTGACGTTTGCATTGAGCCCTAACTAAAGCCACACAAAATCTGGAGGAGAAGTCCATGAAAGAATTAGCAAGTGCAAAGACACTTTGATGGGAACAAGCTTTGTATATTTGAGGACCAGGAAGAAAGCCAGTATAGTTGGAGCATTATCAATGAAATGGGGAGTGGAACATGGGCCAGATCATGTGAGTCTTGTAAAACAAAATAAGGGGTTTAGATTTTTTTTTCCCTGTTAAGTGTAGTGATCGTGATTTGCCATCATCAGTTTACGTGGCTCCAGTTAAGACTATTATGACCTATCTTTCTGACATATATGAATATTATTGTTTGTTGCTTCTGCCATTATACAAAAAATAGTTGTTTTATACTTTGCTGCTTCTTAGACTTTTCTGTGACAGCTTAGACTTTTCTCAAAACAAGCCATCCCACTAGTTCCTGCGGAATCCATTGTTTCTCAGTGTTTACAAAATTGCAGAACATTGTAGCACTTCAGCACATCTCTAACAGGCTCTTTCCTCTGTCTTCCTGGCTTATTTCCTGCTATAGTTTTTCTCCCCATGCTCATCTGGCAGTGCTAGGTTGTGGTCAGCCTAGTAAAACGGCTGCCAAAAACCAGTCTACCACTAATAGTTAAAATCCTGTATTCTAAAAGCTGCATGTGGTAGCAATGACAGGTTAGTAAGAATCATCGCTGAACACATTAACTGCCATATGAGTTGTATTTAACTCACTCTAGTTTTGATCCTGGGGTCTCATGAAGCAAATGTAACTCACGTGCGTCTCTTTACCTTGGGAGCCACATGAACTATTTTTCAAGTTGCATATAACTCACACAAAGAAAGCAATAAAAAATAACAAATTTTTCATTAAATCAGAAAGGATCATTTTGTTTTTGAAGTTTTTATTGTATTTTCATAATAAAACACCATGGCCCCAAGGAAAAATTTTTTTTTCTAGTGTGGCAGTCAGTGTATTATTTGAGACCCACTTTTGTTTTGTTTTTTCAGACTCAACATGGTATAGGTGGGGAACTCAAGTAGTGGATTTTGGCAGAATGAATTCAAATCCTAGTTCCTGGCAGTTATTAGTGAGTCAGGTTATCACTTCTAAGCCTCAGTGTCTTCATAAGGAAAATAGAGATATTACTGCCTACCTTAAAAATTGTTGTGAGTATCCTGTGAATCCATTCAGCCCAGATCTCTCTCCTGAGCTCCACATTCATACATTCAGCTACCTATTTGAACTCCTGGTCATCTCCCCTAAAACTGCTCTTCCCTGTTTAGTTGATGGCAACACTAGTTCCCTAGCCAAAAACTTTGAACAAAAGAGTTGTCCTTAAGTCTTCTTCTCTTTTTCTCATCCTCCACACCAAATCTGTCAGGAAATCTTTTGCCTCTGCTTGCAGAATATAAACAGAATCCAACCTCTTTCACCAGTGTTCTTACGGTTCAAGTTATCATGTTTACCAATTCTCTCCCTGGATTTATTAAAATAGGCATATAATTGGCCTTCTTTTTTTTTTTTTTTTTTTGAGACAGTGTCTCGCTCTGTTGCCCAGGCTAGAGTGCTCTGGCATCAGCCTAACTCACAGCAAATTCAAACTCCAGAGCTCAAGTGATCCTCCTGCCTGAGCTCCCGAGTAGCTGGGACTATGGGCCTGTGCCACCACACCCGGCTAGTTTGTTTGTTTGTTTTTGTATTTTTAGTAGCCCAGCTAATTTTTTTCTATTTTCAGTAGAGATGGGGGGTCTCACTCTTGCTCAGGCTGGTCTTGAACTTCTGACTTCAAGAGATCCTCCCGCCCTGGCCTCCCAGAGTGCTAGGATTATAGGCATGAACCACCGTGCCAGTAATTGGCCTTCTTGATTCTGCCCTTGGCCTCTTGTAGTCTGTCGTCACTCTTCTAATGAACTCCATAGGAAGTACCTGTCTCAGTAAAAACCAAAGTCTACATGATAGGCAGTTTTCCTCTTACCTCTCTGGCCTCATCTCCTGCTAGTTTCTTTGTTCACTGTGCCCTTGCCAGACTGGCTTCCTTGCTGATCCTTGAACTTACTGGGCATGTTCCTACCTGAGCAGTCTTTGTTGTTAGCTGTTTCCACTACCTGAAACACTCTTCCTGCAGAAAGCCCCATGGCTAATTTCCTCACTTGTCTCAAGTGTTTGTTCAACTGGCTTCTCAGCGAACCCTACTCACCCTATTTAGTCTATGAAACTCTCCCTTCCCACCTCTGTGATCCCTTTAGTACCACACTATTCTTTTTTCTTTTTTTGGAGACAGGACCTTGCTCTCTTGCCTGGGCTAGAGTGCAGTGGCATCATCATAGCTCACTGCACCCTCAAACTCCTGGGCTCAGTCAACCCTCCTGCCTCAGTGCTAGGATTACAGACATGAGCTACTGCGCCCAGCCCCCTATTCTTTCTTTTCTCAAACACTGATCACCTGCCGTACCATATATACTTTATTCATTCATTAACTTGTTTGATTGTCCCTGTCCTTCCACTACAATGTAAACAACACAAGGGTAGATAGCATTCTCTCTTGTTCACTAATATATTCCCAATGCCAAAAACAATGCCAGTCATGTAATAGGTACATAGTAAATATTTGAAAAATATTTCTAAAGTGCCTAGCAGATGCCTTGACACATAGTTGCTCAGTAAATGGTGGTGATGATGATACTTGAGACAGTAATGATTTTGATACTGGTATTCGGATCAGTATTAGTATTCATGTTTTGGTAAGTATATCAATGTACCCAAACTCCATTGGCATCCTTCCAAAAGTTATGCAGGCCTTTAACCCTTGCATTATTTCCTTAAAGCAGGCTTTTTGAAATTTGATTTTCTTATACTTTATTGGCATACTATGATTGTATAATTTACCATTACCTTAATAATGGAATCTGGCAGCTTTTATTTTCGTGTTGCTAGTGAAAGTCCTTTTCTATCTTTACCTGGCATGGAGAAGCTATTGCTAACCATGCTATACATATTGTTGGATCAAGCCATTGACAAGGGAACCATAATAATCATTAGAGAAAGCATTCTTTCACAGTTCTTATTTGCCTTCACAACTGTGGTTTCTTTACATCTTTACCATAAGCTTTGAAATTTTAAATATAAACTTTAATGCATACTGTCATTTGTCATTACTTAATTTTTCTCAGCTGATTATTGTTCCCTTTTAAACAATAGGAAATTATCTTTTTAGAATGTTATAGAGATATTTGAAAATGAGTTAATTTACTGTGCCTTCCTCCTTTCCATTGATAGATGTGTGGTGGTCCTGGGATATCAGACCCAAGAGCAGGAGGTGATGCTACTGACTCAAGCCAAACAGCTCTTGATAATAAAGCTTCATTGCTCCATTCAATGCCTGCTCACTCCTCTCCACGCTCCCGAGACTATAATCCATATAACTATTCAGATAGCATCAGTCCCTTCAACAAGTCTGCCCTCAAGGAAGCCATGTTTGATGATGATGCTGACCAGTTTCCTGATGGTATGTTCAGGGTAACATGCTGCTACTAACTGTGTTTTGAGGACTGGTAATCAGTGACACAGAAGAAATGTATATGCTCTTTTATTGTAACTCCCGAAAAAGTAAGGATCTTTCAGATAAGAATGTTTTCTCCCATCTTGTAGGAGTTCATTTCTAATGGTTTGATAGTTTTCTTCCTCAGAATGAGAAACAGGGTAGTTACGTTGGGATTATCCTCAAAATCAAGAAAACCTTAGTGACCTCCCAGAAACGACAAAAACCAATTATAGCTTGTAAATTTAGTTTATCTCTAGACACAAGTCATTCAGCCATTAATTTTCATACCAGAATGCAAAAACCTCTGAAGAAATACCCATTCTTTATAATAGCTCTTTGAGTGTGAAGCCATAAACAAATTACTTTTCTAATAAGACACATTTCAAGGACCAAATATGAGGGAAGCTACCATTAGGATTTAGAGTTAGGTTAAATATGTTTAGGTTTGAGCTCTAACACTTACTAAGCTGCATAGCTTATTAGTAAGTGGTTGACTTTCCTGACTCTCAGTTGGTACCCTTAAAGAGGTTGGTGATGATTGTACTACCTGTCTTTCTGATGTATAAAAACTGATGATAAAGTACAAAGCACGACGAATGTCTTAGGGGTTTTTTTGTTGTTGTTTATTATTATTTTTTTATAGAGATAGGGTCTCACTATGTTGCTTAGGGAGGATTGAAACTCCTGGGCTCCAGTGATCCTTCCACCTCGGCCTCCCAAGTAGCTGGGACCATACCTGTGCCACTGTACCCAGCTAGTTGGATTTTCTTTGTTTTGTTTTGTTTTCTTTGATCCAGAGTCTTGCTGTTGTCACTCTGGCTAGAGTACAGGGGCATCATCATAGCTCACTGCAACCTCAAACTCCTGGGCTCAAGGGATCCTCCTACCTCAGCCTCCCAAGTAGCTAGGACTATAGGCATGCACCAGGCTAACTTTTCTATTTTTAGTAGAGATGGGATCTCACTCTTGCTCAGGTTGGTTTTGAACACCTGACCTCAAATGATCCTCCCACCTCAGCCTCCCAGAATGCTAGGATTACAGGTGTGAGCCACCATTCCTGGCTACCATCTAGTTATTTTTAATAAAGAATTACATTTCTTCTTTTATCAATTGCATAATTCAGTAATTCTTTCGTTTTTTTAAATAACCATTTATAGGTAAACTTGAAAGTCTTTCTCTCAACACTATTCCATGATTCTGCCTTTACCTAGTTTCTGATTTTTCTTTATTCCCATAATGTTGCTGTCAGTGAACACATTTCTGCATAAATTTTTATGAATATTTACAAATAATTCACTTGTAAGAGATTTCTAGAGATGCAATTGCTCGATTAAGGGATATGTGAATTTAAAATTTGAGAGCTACTACCTAATTACATCTCAAAACATTTGGCCAGTTTAAGTACTGCTGATTTCCTCACAGAATATTTAAATGTTTTTAATTTTTGTGATTGATGAATACAAAATAGGTCATCTTAATATATATTTCCTTGACTTTTAGGGAGATCGAGGAACTATTGTGGATATTAGAAATATTTTTGAATTTGTGTAATTTTTGATGAGTGGAAAAATAACTTCATTTGTATTTCTTTAATTACAAATGAGGTTGAGGAATCATGTTTTTATCACCTTCTCATGTTAAAAGGGTGTTACCAATATCATAAAGCCCAAATTATGGCAACTTACCAAACTAAGTCTAAATTACATGATAATGTAGGAAATTGCCAAAATATGGACTTCGATCTGTGGTTTCATCTGTAACAGATAGTTGAGTGTGTTGCTGAGGTTTAGTCATAATAGCAGTGCAACATGAATGAATGAATTGGACTGAGCATGAAATTATATTTTTAACACTATGTGGTAGCAACAGCCTTGTAAGTTGAGAGTTACCTTTAGCAGCTTTAATTATTTAAAAATTATTTATGCACATGGGTCACAAACTGGGCAGACTAAATTGGATCCACTGACATTTCTTGCATTAATTACACTGTGTGGGTGTGTAATTTTTTTTTGAAAGGAGGGAAGTGAGGTTCAATTTCCTTTTTTTTCGAGACAGTCTCACTCTCACCCTGGGTAGAGTGTGGTAGCATCATCATAGTTCACTGCAGCCTCAAACTCCTGGGCTCAAGCAATCCTCCTGCCTCAGCCTCCCGAGTACCTGGGACTACAGGCATGTTCCACAACTGCCTGCTAACTTTTCTATTTTTAGTAGAGATGGCGTCTCACTCTTGCTCAGGCTGGTCTCGAACTTCTGTGCTCAAGCAATCCTCCTGCTTCGGCCTCCCAGAATGCTAGGATTACAGGTGTGAGCCACTATGCCCGTCCAATTTTTTTAATTTTAAAATGATCAAAAGAACTTTTCTTCCTGCATCATTTGAAAATAAGATACCAACCTGATACTCCATTACCCCAAATATTTTAGGATTCATTTTCTACAAAAACATTCTCCTATATAACCACAATGATATTTATCAAAATTAGGAAATTACCCAGGTGGGTAGCACACACCTGTAGTCCCAGCTACTCAAGAGGCTGAGATGGGAGAGGCCCTTGAGACCAGGATTCAAGTCTGCAGTACCCTAACATCATACCTGTGAATAGCCATTGCACTCCAGCTTGGGCAATATAGTAAGACCCCATCTCTAAAAAAAATTTTTTTAATTAAAAAATCAAATTATCATTTCGTACATTAATAACCACCTAATCCTTAAACTCCATTAGAATTTTGCCAGTTGTCCCAGTAATACCTCTTTTTTTTTCCAATTTCTTTGTTTTGTTAAACACTTAACATAAAAGTTACTATCTTAGGCATTTTAAGTGTACAGTTCAGTGGTATTGAATGCATTCATATTGTTCAACCATCACAACCATCCATCTCCATAACGTAACTCTTTTCATGTTGTAATACTGACACTCCATACCCATTAAATAATAACTCCCCATTCCCTACCCCAGCCCTGGGAACAATCATTCTACTCTCTCTATGATTTTGACTACTCTCAGTACCTCATATAAGTGGAATCATACAGTATTTGTCTTTTGTAACTGGTTTATTTTACTTAGCATAATATCCTCAAGGTTTATCCGTGTTGTAGCATATGTCAGAATTTTCTTCCTTTTTAAGGCAGAGTAATGTTCCATTGTATGTATATATCACATTTTGCTTATCCATTCATCCATTGATGGACACTTGGGTTGCTTCCATGTTTTAGCTGTTGTGAATAATGCTGCTGTGAACATTGGTGTACTAATACCTCTTTGAGACTCTGTTTTCAATTCTTTGGGGTATATACCCACAAGTAGAATTGCTGGATCATATGGTAATTCTATTTTTAATTTTTTGAGGAACAACTATACTGTTTTCCATAGCAGCTATACCATTTTACATTCCCATCAACAGTGCACAAGGGTTTCATTTTCTCCACATCCTCACCAATACTTATTTTGGGGTTTTTTAGTAGTAGCCATCCTGATGGGTATAAGGCAATACCTCATTGTAGTTTTGATTTTCATTTCCTCAGTTATTAGTGATATTGAGCATCTTTTCATATGCTTATTGACCATTTGTATATCATCTTTATAAAAATGTCTTCTCTAATCTTTTGCCCATTTTTGAATTAGGTTGTTTTTTTTTTATTGTTGTTGAGTTATAGGTGTTCTCTTTAGTTTCTGGACATTAATTCCTTGTCAGATACATGATTTGCAAATATTTTCTCCCATTCTGTGGGTTGCTTTTTTACTGTGTTGATAATGTCTTTTGATACATAAAATTTTTAAATTCATGAGATTCAGTTTGTCAATTTTTTTGTTGTTGCCTTTCATGTCATATCCAAGAAGTCACTGCCAAATCTAATGTTATGAAGATTTTAACCTCTTCTAAGAGTTTTATAGTTTTAGGTCTCACATTTAGGTCTTTGATCCATTTTGAGTTAATTTTTGTATATGATGTGAGGTAAGATTCAACTTCATTCTTTTACATATGGATATCCAATTTTCCCATCACTGTTAAGAAGACTATCCTTTCTGCATTGAATGCCCTTGTCACCGTTGTCAAAAATCATTTAACCATATATGCAAGGACTGATTTCTAGGCTGTCTGTTGTATTCCATTGTTGTATGTCTGTCTGTATTCCAGTAACACACTGTTTTGATTACTGTAGCTTTCTAGTAAGTCTTGGCATCAGGAAGGATTGTGACGCCTCCAGCATTGTTCTTTTTCAAGATTATTTTGGCTATTTTGGGTCACTTGAGATTCCATATGAATTTTACAGTAGATTTTTTTATATCTGCAAAAATCATCATTGGGATTTTGATAGGGATTGCACTGAATCTGTAGATCACCTTGGATATTATTGAGATCTTAATAGTAAGTCTTCTAATTTATGAAAATGGGATGTGTTTCCGTTTATTTATATCTTCTTTTTTCTTTCAGCAATGTTGTCTAGTCTTCATTATACAAGTCTTTCACCTCCTTGGTTAAGTTAATTCCTAAGTACAGTCATGCAGCACATAATGACATTTTGGTCAACAGCAGACCACACATACGATAGTCCCATAAGATTATAATAGAGCTGAAAACTTTCTATCGCCTAGTGACGTCACAGTGGTTCTAATGTCATAGTGTAATACATTGCACTTTGTGATGATGCTGGTGTAAACAAACCTGCACTGCCAGTCCTATAAAAATATAGTGCATAGAATTATGTATAGTACATAATATTTGGTAGTGATAATAAAAAACTATGTTACTGCTTTATGTATTTATATTACTGTACTTTTTATCATTATTTTAGTGTATACTCTTTCTACTTATTAAAAAAAAAACTTAAATGTAAAACAGCCTCAGAGCAGATCCTGCAGGAGATATTCTGAAAGAAGGCATTTTTATCATAGGAGATGATGGTTCCATGTGTGTTATTGCCCCTGAAGACCTTCCAGTGGGATAAGATGGCAGAGGTGGAAAACAGTAATATTGATGATTCTGACTTTGTGTAGGCCTGGACTAATGTGTGTGTTTGTGCCTTAGTTTTTAACAAAAAAGGTTTTAAAAGAAAAAATAAATAAATATTTTAAAAATAGAAAAAAAGCTTATAGAATAAGGATATACAGAAAGAAAATATTTTTGTACAGCTATAGGTATTTGTGCTTTAAGCTAAGTGTTACTACAAAAGGATCAAAAGTTTTTAAAAATTTAAAAGTTTACAAAGTAAAAAGGTTCCCGTAAGCTAAGATTAATTTATTATTGAAGAAATAAAAATATTTTTTCCTAAATTTCATGTAGCCTAAGTGTACAGTGTTTATAAAGTGTACAGCAGTGTATAGTAATGTCCTAGACCTTCACATTCACACACCACTCACTGACTCCACCCAGCGCAACTTCTAGTCCCACAAGCTTCTTTCATGGTAAGTGCACTATGCAGGTGTACCATTTTTTTTATTTTATACTGTATTTTTGGTATACCTTTCCTGTGTTCAGATATGTTTAGATACACTGATACTAACCATTGTGCTATAGTTGCCTGTAGTATTTAGTACAGTAACATGCTGTACAGGTTTGTAGCCTACAAGCAATAGGCTATACCACATAGGCTAGGTGTGCAGTAGGCTATAGCCTTTAGGGTTGTGTAAATGTACCCTATGATGTTTGCACAATGACGAAATCACCTACTGGTGTGTTTCTCAAAACATACCGTCATTAAGCGACACATGATTCTATTTTATTCTTTTGATGCTACTATAATGGAATTGTTTTTGTAATTTCCTTTTTAGATTGTTCATTGTTAGTATACAGAAATACAGCTGTATTTACTTTGTATCCCACTACTTTGCTGAATTCATTTATTCTAATTTTTTTTTTATAGAATCTTAAGAATTTTCTAAGTATAAGATTGTGTTCCTAGCACTCTGGGAGGCCGAGGCAGGAGGATTACTAGAGCTCAGGAGTTCGAGACCAGCCTGGGTATGAGCAGGACCCATCTCTACTAAAAAATAGAAAAATTAGCCGGGTGTTATAGCATGTGCCTTGCAGTCCCAGCTACTCAGGAGCCTAAGGCACGAGGATTGCGTGAGCCAAGGAGTTTGAAGTTACAATGAGCTATGATGATGCCATTACACTCTAGCTGAAAAAAAAACTCTATCTTTAAAAAACTCTATCTTTAAAAAAAAAAAAAAGATCGTGTCATCTGAAAATCCCTCTCTCCTCCTCCTTACACCCCACCAAAATAAATGTGTCATCTGTGAACAGAGATAATTTTAGTTCTTTCTTTCCAATTTGGATGCCTTTTATTTCTTTTTTCTTGCCTGGTTGCTTTGGCTAGGACTTCTAATCTTATGTTGCATAGAAGTGGCAAAAGCAGGCATCTTTGCCTTGTTCCTGATCTTAGAGGAAGCACTTTCTGTCTTTCACCATTGAGTATATGTTTACTGTGGGGTTTGTTTGTTTGTTTGTTTGTTTGTTTTTTGAGACAGAGTCTCACTCCTTTGCCCTGAGTAGAGTGCCATGGAATCAGCCTAGCTCACAGCAACCTCAAACTCCTGGGCTCAAGTGATCCTACTGCCTCAGCCTCCCAAGTAGCTGGGACTACAGGCATGCCCACAATACCTGGCAAATTTTTCTATTTTTGGTAGAGATGGGATCTCACTCTTGCTCAGGCTGGTCTCAAACTCTTGACCTCAAATAATCCTCCCACCTTAGCCTCCCAGAGTGGTAGGATTACAAGCATGAGCTATGGTGCCCGGCTCTTCAATCTTTTTTCTTTCTGTTCCTCAAACTTAATAATTTCTATTGCCCTGTCTTCAAGTTCACTGATTCTTTCTTCTGCCTGCTCAAGTATGCTTTTGAAATCATTCCCTTAGTGAATTTTTTATTTTAGCTACCATACTTTTCAGATCTAGAATTTCTTTCTGGTTTCCTTTTAGGTTTTTTAACTCTTTATTTCCATTTTGTTCATATATCATTTTCATGACTTTCTCCACGTCTTTTTTTACTTCTTCAAGCATGCTTAAGACAGTTGTTTTACTTTAAGTCTTTGTCTAATAGATCTGCCATCAGATCTTTTTCAGTGTCAGTTTTTATTTATTTTTTCCTTTGAATGTGCCATACTTCCTATTTCTTTGTGTGCCTTGTGATTTTTTGTAGAAAACTAGACATTTGAATCTAATAATGTGGTAACTATGGAAATCGAATAATGTGGTAACTATGGAAATCATATTCTTCCCCTACCCCAGGGTTTTCTGTTTTCTTGTTATTGTTTATTGTTTTTTATTTTGATTGTTGTAGGGTATCTCTGTGCCAAGGATCAGCCTGAGGTTTAAACTTAAGGTCTTTTCGGATCTTTTCTGAGCCTGCATCTTTCCCTGGGCCTGTGTTGCCACTTTCTAATTTTCCCTGTATATATGGTTGTTTTTGAATATCCTAGTCTTTAATATCTGGCTCTCAAAAAGGGAAAAAGAGAAAAAGGAAGGGGGTAAGGAAAGGTTGCCAGTCCTTTAAGCCTCTGGAAGTCACTTTAGCTAGAGGGGTAGGGGCTTGCAACAGTGGGAAAGGTGTAACAACAATGGCTGCCCACCTCTTTTTCTGTACCTCCGTGATCAGAAGCAGCCGTGATCATGACTAGGAAAGGGTCTTTGGAAGGAAAAAAAAAGCAGCAGTGATCAGAGCACAGATCCTTTCTACTTCGAGGACAAGGTTCTTTTTGCTTACCCAAGCTCCCACAAGCTGTGTGCAAGCTGCTCCAGGAACACATGCACAGCTGCTTGCCAAGGGATTGGAGGTAGTTGCTACTATGCTAGATCTGAAATTGATAGAAATTAACTGCACTTTAACATTCAGGCCTTTCCCTGGAAGTTGCAAACCTTCAGTAGACTCTAGAGTTCCAAAATACAGTTAAATCAGACAGATTCTGCCAGTGCAATTGGTGTCTAGGTGAAGGGACAGAGTCCTGGTGTTTCCTACTCCACCATCTTCCCAGAATCCCCCAATAATAGCTTATAGCTAAAAGATTCAGTTCAAAATCACACATTGCAAATGCAAATTTAATCATCATGTCTCCTTATTCTCCTTCAGTGTTCGGTCTTTCCTTGGCTCTCATGACCATCGCACTTTTGAAGGTTCAAAACCAGTTATTTTGTAGCGTGTCTCTGAATGTAGGTTTGTCTGATGTTTTCTCATGATTTGAGCCAGATTATGCATTCTTCACAACAGTATCACAGAAGTGATAGTGCATTCTTTTCATTGCACCCTATCAAATAGTAACACATGATTTCACTTTGCCCCTGACTGGTGATGTTAACTTAATTATGGTGGTGCTTACCAAGCTTCCTCACTGTGAAACTGCTTTTTCTCTTTGTAGTGAATACATGTCTTATGAAGAGATATTTTAAAACAGGGTGTATCCTGTTCCTAATTAAACTTAAAATTTACTCATTTAAAAAATTGATGTGCATGTTTATAACCGTATGGACTCATAGTTTCCTATTATACTTAATAGAGTATCATTTGTAACTATCATTATTTATTTTGATTCTCAAATTGTCCTTGATTTGACCAGCAGATTCCCATTCAAGCTGGCTCTTGGTGTTCTTTTGACATGTCCTCATCCTTGTATTCTGTCACAACAAAATGTGCTATCCCTGGTTCAATCCTGGAATCAACCATTTCTCCAAGGATTCATTGTGCCATTTAATAGAAAATGGTTTTTAACAGCTGAAGTCTGTACACTAGATATACTTGCTGTTAGTGGGATGTCACTACTCCCCAGACCTCTCCATGGCCAGAGCTAGGGAGTGTGTGCAGGGATGTGGGGGAGTGAGCGTAGAGATTTACATCTCTATTTCTATATCTATATCTTATCAAAAGGCATGCATTTACACCAGTAGCTCCAATTCCATTCTGACGCCATGGGATTAATTTTAATTTCCTTCTTTTCCATATTGATAACACTCTTTTCTGACAGCAAGAAACCAAGCTTTTATTATCTTTAATATATACTTTCTTCATCAGTCTGTATGCAGCCAGTTTTCTATCTCCAGTACCACCTCCTCACTTGCACAGATCCACTCCTCATCCTGCTGGGCTTTGATATTCCACCCTCACCCAAAGCCATGGATGCCTTTCTCACTCTACTTTGGCTCCAACTGCTCACATCTGGCCACCACTCTATGTGGATACCCTTCCTACCTGTTTGGGCTCAGCAATAATTAAGGAAATACTCCAATAACACAGAGTGTAAGAGGCAGAGATTTGATGAGACTACAAAGCCCATGTCCTTTTCACTTGACCACAGTGCCCCTCTGTGTCAAAAGAGGAAAAATTCAGTACTTTAAGTTTATCTCATTAGTATAATACAAATAGTTCCGTTTTAATTTAAATAACTGATGTGCACTCTGTGCCAGAAATTATTTTTCTGCCAGTCATCTGTCCAGACCATTATGTCAAGCCATTTCTAATTGTCTGCTAAAGCAATTACAAAGCCAACTTTCATGAAAAAGAAAACTTCCTTTGAAAGCATTTCCTTGTGAATTCCCTTTATTTAGCTGAAATAAAATACACTCTAATCAGAATGATCCTCTGACATCTGTGAAAGTTTGATAACTTATAACTTTCCAAGAGTGATTTTCGTGAGGTTTATAGAGATGAAGTTATCCTGCTGCAGTAGTTCTTGTTAAACCAGCCATATTGTTTTAATATTGATTGGTCTGTAGTATACCCAGAGAAAGAGGAAGGAAGTGAATCTATGACACAAGCTTAGGCCACTGCCTGCCCAAGTCCCTCAAAGCCTGAATTAATCATGTATTTGATCATTAAAAGAATTTGAGAACAATTCTGGTATTTTGTAATGTGAACTTTTAGATTTAACTATTATTTCTACAAAAATGATTCAGAGCACTATCTGATGACTGTTGACAAACAAGCAATAAATGCCCTTTAACATTCATAAAGGCCAAGTGCAGTGGCTGACACCCTGTAATCCCAGCACTTTAGAAGGCTGAGGCAGGAAGACTGTTCGAGGCCAGGAGTTTGAGACCAGCCTAGGCAATATAGCAAGACCCTGTCTCTAAAAAAAAAAAAGAAAAAAAAAAATTGCCAGGCATGATGGTGCATGCCTGCAGTCCCAGCTATTGAGGAGGCTGAGGCAGGAAGATTACTTGATCCCAGGAGTTCAAGGCTGCAGTGACCTATGATCATGCCACTATACTCCAGCCTAGTGACAGAGTGAGACCCTGTCTCTTAAAAAAAAAAAAAAAAAAAAAAAAATTCATAAAATCCACGAGTTTTAATTATAGTTTTGAAAAGAAAGCAAAAACAAATCAAAACTCATTGGTAACTATTAAGCCCAACTCTTGACTGTGAAATTTAAAGAGAACTATATGAAGCATCTATTCTGCCTTTTCTATCAAATGATTTTTCAGGGTATTCAAAATAGCTCTAGTTGAGAAAGTTACATTCTACGGAAGAATTTAAGCCATGGAAGGAATGATTTGATTAGATAATCACCGTTTTTAACTCCTTATTAAAATAACTGAGCAACAATCAGTGGGCAAAGCCATTAGTTAAAAGATTGATAAGGACCTTACAATGATTAGATGAGATTGTAAAATCTTGAAAACTGTTAAATCTGGGTGGTGGTATATGGGGGTTCATTATACTGGTCTCTCTTATGTATTTTTCTTATAAAAAAGTTTTTTTGTTTTTTTTTTTCTTTAACTAATCTCATGACAGATTATATAAAAAGTTTTAAAATAACTTTAGTGTTTTGGGGATGACAAGATTAAAAAGAAAATTACTTAATATCTTTTCTCTTTGTCTTTTTTACAACCAACATTGATTATGTCTATGTTTCATAATGTTAGAAAGTTGTCATCCCCATACTTATGAGAGTCAACCTATAAAGTTACAGAATTAATATCATGTCCCTTTGACAGATCTTTCCCTAGACCATTCTGACCTAGTTGCAGAGTTGTTGAAGGAGCTGTCTAACCATAATGAACGTGTAGAAGAAAGAAAAATCGCCCTCTATGAACTCATGAAACTGACACAGGAAGAATCTTTCAGTGTTTGGGATGAACACTTCAAAACAATATTGCTTTTATTGCTTGAAACCCTTGGGGATAAAGAGGTAAATGACAGAATATGTACACAATAGCCTGTCCTTCTTGTCTCTTTTAGGTTGCCTATTAATCAGGTACTACACAGATTTGGAAATTGGGAAAATGAGTCTATGCTACTGCTTCTTTCTGCGTGAAATATTCACTATAAAATACTTTTTCTTCACCAAGTAGCTCAACAATGTTGAACGGTTAACAACAGGAAAAATGAAAGGTTGCAGGCTGAATTCCTTATAGAAAAGTATATTTAAATTAGTTATTCAGAAGTAAAACTTCGTTTTATAATCAGAATATGGTTGGTTCTTGATTTCTTGCAAATATAGAAAGTGTGATACATGTTTTCAACTAGAGATGTGAAAATTTAATTACGTAATATACCACATACTTTGTGCAGTTGTCTGCATTTCCCCCGAATGTTAAGAAATTAGCATTAAGTTACAGAAATTAAAAATGTTAAAGAGTGTCTATAACCTAAAACATTAAAAACATTTAAATGTTCCTCTTAGCCTACAATCAGGGCTTTGGCATTAAAGGTTTTAAGAGAAATCCTAAGGCATCAACCAGCAAGATTTAAAAACTATGCAGAACTGACTGTCATGAAAACATTGGAAGCTCATAAAGATCCTCATAAGGAGGTAAGTTACCTGAGAGTTAAATTATTATATTCTCATTATTGCATGAAACATGTAAATGTTGTATAAAATGTACTCTTATTAATCATTTTCTTGATGAACACTTACTTTGATATTCAAGGTAACACCTGATTAAGTCGTGAACATATATTTTTTCCTATTAAATGAATTATGTTGATATCATGGCCTTTCACCTAAAGTAGGGCTAGTTCTAGGAAATAATTTATCTGATTTCATTTTCTCCTTCACTTCACTTTTAGTTTTCTACTTAGAATTCACCAGTCTTACCTTCACTTTCCTTGTAGCAATAAGGATTTTATTTTTTTAGATAACTAATAGAGATAACAAATCATTGTTATTTTTAAGTGGCACATTGCCTATAGGAGCTACATATATATGTATATATATATATTTTTTACAAGTTTATTCAATAAAGTAATAAGGATGTTTGCTTCAGCAGCACATACGCTATAATTGGAACGATACAGAGAAGATTAGCATGGCCCCTGCACAAAGCTGACACACAAATTCGTGAAGCATTCCATATTTTTCAGCCTCCAGTTGACAGAGAGTAAAAAGCCAGGGCCCTAAGTCATATAAGAACAAAGAAATTAATTCTGCCAACAAACTGAATGAGTTCAGAAGCAGATTATTGCTCAGTGAGGTCTCCAGACAAAAATATAGCCCAGTTACTCTCTGCATTGAGTCTTGTCAGATCCTGACCAGAGACCTGGATTCCTGGCCCACAGAAACTGTGAGATAATAAATATGTGTTATATTAGGGAAAAAAAAAAAAGTAATGAGGATAGCTTTCATGAAAAATTTCTGTAAACCTGTTTCATTACTTTGTAGTCATGATATCTCCCTCTCTACACCAGTGACATTGATTAAATAACCATGAGGATTTTTATTATAATCTCAGAAAGAATTAGAAAAGGGAAGTTCAAATAAGAACTGCATTTCTAAGAAAAAGCACCTGAGTAATAGCATTAGGTGTCTCTGGTAGAACCAAGATGTTAGCAAAAGGCAAGTCAAAAAAAAGAAAGTTAAAATAGCAGTGAGATAAGATGAATCAAAGCCAAATGCAAGAGCTACAACCATAAAACTTTCAGAAGAAAGCAGAGTTGTAAATCTTTGTTATATGGGATTAGGCAATGGTTTCTTAATATAAATCCAAAAGCAGAAGCAACTAATTAAAAAAACAAATAAATTGGACTTCATAAAAATTAAAAACTTTTGTGCTTCAAAGGATACTATCAGGAAAGTGAAAATACAACTCACAGAATGGGAGAAAAAATTTGCAGCTCATATAACTGATAAGGTACTAATATCTGTAATATATAAAAGTCATCTTACAAATCAACAGTAAAAAGACAACCCAATTTTTTAAATGGGCAAAGAATCTGAACAGACATTTCTCCCAAAATTTACAAATGGCAATAAGCACATGAAAAGATGCTCAACACTATTAGTCATTAGGAAAATGCAGCTAAAACTACAACCTACAACGAGATAATACTTAACATCCACAATGAAGACAGACAGTAAATGTTGGTGAGGATGTGGAGAAGTTGAAACCCTTGGGGTAATTTACTTTTTTAAAAGATTTCACTGTGAACTTTCTAGGAGAATAAATCATAACTTTTAAATCTGTCTGGATTTTCATACAGCTTTTTTTAATTCGGCTGGTATTTAGTAGTGATAAATCTATAACATCTCACTGAAAGTTTAAAAAACAGTATTTAATATTTATAGTTTAGTTACACACTTTCAAACCCACATAAGGCCTGTAGGATCCCTATTTTTACAAAATATAAAATTGACATACTTAAGGTGTTACAGCTGAAATTAGCTCTAGGTCTTCTGACTTCCAGTGTATTTTTTTTCAATGTATTTTCCACTGTACCTGTCTAAGCTCCTTTCACCAATTGAAATCATAAGTGAGACACTGACAGAGTAGCATAAAAAGCAATTATTTTTCCATGTTTTTAAGATCATCTTTAGAGATTGCAGATTCTAATAAGAAGATAGACAACCATTTCTTCTCCTCACTGCAAAACCAGTGTTTTACCCTCCCCAAGCCCAATACAAAAGGAAAGAAAATCATTATGAAAAGAAGGGGAAATAGTATGTTAACTTTTGGTAACACATTAATAATGATTTTTTATTTTATTACTTATTAATGTGATACAAAGGGTGCTAGCACTCCTTGAGATGAGAATTATTAATAATGAGCAGGACCTCAGCATAGCTGATGCAGGAGACTCCACTCACATCATACCCTAGGTAAATAGAGCCTCCACACCCTAGCACAACTAGGTCAAAATTTTATTTAAAAACTACTTTTGCCAACAGTAAAAGAACACAAAAGAAGGGAGAAAGGTGTAATAAAGCCCCATATATCCATCGTCTAGCTTCGACAGTTATTGATATTTTACCAATCCGTTTTATCTGTACCCTCACTTTTTATATGTGTGGTTTACTATATTTTCTTTTTCTTTTTTTTTTTTTTTTGAGACAGACTCTCACTTTGTTGCCTGGGCTAGAGTGAGTGCCGTGGCATCAGCCTAGCTCACAGCAACCTCAAACTCCTGGGCTTAAGCAATCCTTCTGCCTCAGCCTCCCGAGTAGCTGGGACTACAGGCATGCGCCACCACGCCCGGCTAATTTTTTCTATATATATTTTTAGTTGTCCAGATAATTTATTTCAATTTTTAGTAGAGACGGGGTCTCGCTCAGGCTGTTCTCGAACTCCTGAGCTCACACAATCCTCCCGCCTCGGCCTCCCAGAGGGCTAGGATTACAGGCGTGAGCCACCACGCCCGGCCTGGTATACTATATTGTCAAAGCAAATTCCAAATATCATGTCATATTAAATACTTCATGAAATTTATACTTACAGAACATAGTATAATGTTTTAAAAATTACTTTTTGGCTTAATTTCCTGTTTGCTTTAGGTGGTGAGATCTGCTGAGGAAGCAGCATCAGTATTGGCCACTTCAATTAGTCCAGAGCAGTGCATCAAAGTGCTTTGTCCTATCATCCAAACTGCTGATTACCCAATTAATCTGGCTGCAATCAAAATGCAAACAAAAGTGATAGAGAGAGTATCCAAGGAAACTCTTAACCTGCTTTTGCCAGAGATTATGCCAGGCCTAATACAGGTAAGCAACAAAGCTTGAAGGAATAAGCTATGATACAGTAGGGGTTTGGTTATTTTAGGTACTTTCCAGGCAAAACTACTGGAATGATCAAGCCTTCCTGCTGTCTGTGATATTCAGGACAAAGACTTCCCATAACTAGCCAGGGTGGATGTGAGTGTAGTAAAATATACATAACAAAATTTACCATTTAACCATTTTTAAGTGTACAATTTAGTGACATAAAATATATTCACAAAGTTGTACAGCCATCACTACTTCCATATCCAGACCTTTTTCACCATCTAAAACTGAAACTCTGTACCCATTAATCAATAACTCCCCATTCCTCCCTCCCTCCTAGCCCCTGGTACCTCTGTTCTGCTTTCTGCTAGGTTCCTCAGATAAGTGGAATTATACCATATTTGTCCTTTTATGTCTGCCCTATTTCACTTAGCATAATGTTTTCAGGCTTCATCCATGTTGTAGCGTGTATCAGAATTTCATTCTTTTTTATGTCTGAATAATATGCTGTTTATGTGTATACTATGGTTTGTTTATCCATTCATTTGTTGATGTTTATTCATTTATCTATTGATTGTTTCCTTTTTTTTTTTGAGACAGAGTCTTACTCTGTTACCCAGGCTAGAGTGCCATGGCATCAGCCCAGCTCACAGCAACCTCAACCTCAAACTCTTGGGCTCAAGCAATCCTCCTGCCTCAGCCTCCCAAGTAGCTGGGACTACAGGCATGTACCACCATGCCCAGCTAATTTTTTCTATATATTTTTAGTTGTCCAGTTAATTTTTTTCTATTTTTTAGTAGAGACAGGATCTCACTCTTGCTCAGGCTGATCTCGGACTCCTGACCTCAAGTGATCCTCCTGCCTCGGCCTCCCAGAGTATTAGGATTACAGGCGTGAGCCACCACCCCCAGCCTGTTTCCTTTTTTATTACATAAATACTGCCATGAACTTCTTATATTATCTTCTTGTACTTCTATGTATACATCTAGAAGCAGAATTTCTAGGTGTTGCCAGATTTCTCTCAAAAATGGTTATACTAATTTACAGTCATAAATGTCATGTGTATTTCTCCATCTATGCAAACCCATGCATGTAAACATTTGAACAAAATGGGATATTTTGTAACATGCTTTCATTAACTTAACCATATATCGTGAACTCTTTCCATTTAGTAAGTAATATTTTACGATGTAATTTTAATGGATGACTAATACTACATTGTATATTTAAAGCACAGTGGCTCATACCTGTAATCCTACAACACTCTGGGAGGCCAAGGCAGGAGGATCATTTGAGCCCAGGAGTTTGAGGTTGCAGTGAACTATGATGAAGCCACTGCACTTCAGCCCAGGCAACAGAGCCAGACACTGTCTCAAAAAAAAAAAACAAAAAAAAACCTCTCCTAAAGAGAATTAATCATTCATTACTTTGTATATCTATAGAATCATAATTTGTAATTCTGTTCTAAGTTTAATGTTACTCACTAAATTGTGAGGTCCTAAGATAAGATCCAAATCTCTTTTTTCATCTATGCTTTCATGCCAAATAAATGTTTGCTGGATGAATAACTTAGAGTATGAAGATACTAGCAAAGAGCTGTTGTGGCTTTAAGTTCTTGTAAATTTATTTTCTCTCATGTTAGCTTGGTGCAGAATCCTAAAGCATACATGATTTTTGGGAATAGGTATCTTACCTATCAGAAAAGCACAAGAACTCTAATGAATTTAAATATTAGCATTTTAATTTTTTGCTGTAAACTATTAAAATTAGGGTATATAGGTAATAGGACCTGAACAATGAGAGGCAAGAAGACACTGGCAATATCGTTTTTGAATGCCTTTACGTTTTCTCACCAAAAAGTTATCTCACTGAGCAACTAGGATTGCATACAAAAAACATGAAAAATATCTTCAGCAAAATTAGGGAAAGATATCCCAGTGAACCCCAGAATATGAGCAGATGGAACCAAACCACCACCAGCACCAGCAGCAAATTCCCCTGGGGATCTCAATGGTATGGGGAAAATCAAAAGTTACTTTTAAGACCCTGGTACTGAAGTGTGCTCTCTTGCCTTTCTGCCTTCTCCTGCGGATGGCAGCAACAAGGCCCTCACCAGATGCCGGCACCTTGATATTGGACTTCCCAGCCTCCAGCACCATGAGAAATAAGTTTCTTCTCTTTATAAATTAAAGAAAAAAAAAGAACCTGGTGCCAGAGAATCACACAATTGCTCACCCTTAAAAGAGAGATCCCTATTCTGAGTGAAGAACTAAATATGCATGATTGAAGTGAGAAAAAAATTACGGGTGAAGATAGAGGTAGGAAGGCCAGATCATGCTGGGGTGGCCTGGATCCTCAAGACTTTTAGAAATACCAAACAGAATTTCCCTTCCAGAAAGAGCTTCTCATTTTGGAAAAACTCCTGGAATAGAGTCTACACTGAGCATGATAGCAATACTGTGGCAGAGGTGGCTACACAGAAAGACCATATTTTTTAATACTTTAAGATAACAAGAAGGAGGAATCCTGCAGCAGTAAAGCTAGAAAAGCTTTCATAGCCCATTGCCAACCCACTGCACAGAAATTTTCTTTCCTCTGTATGCCTGAGATGTCATCTTTGAATTACATCTTCTGTCCCTGCTGAAAAGGTAGTTTTCTCAGATCCCCTAGGAGTACTAACGATAGACTTTTCTTCCTAGGGTTATGATAATTCAGAAAGCAGTGTTCGGAAAGCTTGTGTCTTCTGCCTGGTGGCTGTTCATGCAGTAATTGGTGATGAACTAAAACCACATCTCAGTCAACTCACTGGCAGTAAAGTAAGTAATGCTGCTTTGTTTTAAAGATGGTGGCCAAGTACATTCTTCAAACTAGTTCTGTGTGGGGGTTAAAGGGTAAATTTGTTATTCGGCTTTTAATAAATCAGGCTTTGAGCATACAACTTGCCGTTATTCCTCCTGTTTTGCATTTTATCTGTTTCTGCTCTAACATTTGTCACTCAGGTGAAGTCAGCAGTTTGGTAGGGTGGTTGGTAGATTTCTGTGAGAGAAAATGCCTATGGCTTCTGGTTATTTGTAAAAGCCAACTAACTCCTTTCCCACTCCCACACCAAAATTGTTACCCCCAAGGACTGTTTAGTTCGGAATAAATAGATTGTTGTGCTTATATGTTCACGGATTACTTTATATTTCCCAAAATATGGAACACTTGGAACATTTTAAAAATTTTCCCCTTAAGAACTATGGTAATCAAATATTTGTTCTTTTTTCACTTTCTATTATTATGATACAAATTAATGGCGACTTTTACTTAGTATATTAAAATAAAAATTTTTGATTAGTCCTTAAGACTTAAAAAAATAAGTAAGTTTTGCTTTCTTCATTTCATTGGTACCACCAGAACTTTGAAATTTGTTCTAGAGGGTGAGGATAAACTATGATTGTCGAATTATGGCTTATGAACCAGTTAGCAGGGAGCACTCACCTTCCTTTAAAGAGTTTCCCAGAATTCTAATAATTATCATTACTATGGTCAAGTTTATTTTTCTAATAGCAAAAAGGCAGAATAAAAATACACACAAAGAAAAATGAGCTCAGGTACACATCTTACATTAAAATATCTATACAAGGTATAGATTAAAGCAGTGATTCTTTTTTTTTTTTTTTTTCAGCTCATCATGGGGGTACATAAGTTTAGGTCATATACATTGTTCATGTCCCGCCCATCCCCCCGAGTCAGAGTCCCAAGCGCGTCCGTTCTCATTCTCCAGACAGTGCGCCTGGCACTCATCATGTAGTCATACCTCCATCCCTTCCCCCCCCCACCTCCCCGGGTCTGCATCTTCAAGCATGACCATGCCCCAGAGGGTGTGTAACACACTCGTCATGTAGGCATACACCCTTTCTTGGTTACAGACTACTTTGAGATTTAGGTAAAATCTAATCTCAAGAAAGTTAAATACAGTGCTTGCTTTGGTAGCACATATACTAAAATTGGAACGATACAGAGAAGATTAGCATGGCCCCTGCACAAGGATGACATGCAAATTCATAAAAAAGAAATTTTAAAAAATAAAAACAAATTTAAAAAAGAGAAAATTAGATACATACAGAGAATTTTAGATGTAGGATTCAGGGTTCAGGGATCCGCTGAATCCCACGAACACCAGGTTGGATCAAAGGGTTAATATTAAAAAAAGCAAACCTTCAGAAACAATTAAAAGTCAGCACTTTATCAGAATACTAGGCCGCCAGTAATACTGTTACGTAGGAAGACAATAGGTAGGTGAAAAAAATATTTTTAAACAACATTAGATGAAAAAAATAGAACACAGAATTGTACATGCATTGGTTACAAACTTCATAAAAACATAATCTCATACTGGTGAAGAATGCAAACTGACAGAAATCAAAACCATTCTTGTTAGAATGGCAGTAGCATGGTGGTCTGAGATCTTGGATCCTGGAACCCAGTTGCCTGGGCCCACTTCTTACCCACCCCTGTGACCTGAGGCAGTAACCTAACCATTCTGTATCTTGATTTCCTCAATTGTAAAATGGGGAAATAAAGAGATAATGTAAAGCACATTATGTAACACATAGTGCTCAAATGTTTGTCATTATTGCTTTAATGGTGACTTCTTTTTCTGAGTTTACTTTAGTGTTTTACATTTTATCACTACAACATTTTTTTAAAAGTCGGGATACTCAGTCATGAACAAACTCTAAGACTTAAAAAGCTTTTTTGTAATTCTCAACAATAACTTGGGCATTATAATAACCTCCAGCCTGAAATCTATCTTTCAAAGCTCACACATATATATAATTTTTTTTAATGAGCATCTTATCATAATTTAGAGCGGCTTGCTCAAATGACATTTGTTTGGCTTGAATCTGCAGATGAAGCTACTGAATCTTTACATCAAACGTGCACAAACAGGTTCTGGAGGAGCTGATCCCACTACTGATGTTGCTGGACAAAGTTAGTGAAACTCATCAAAGTGAACCAGGTCTCTCAGAGAAAGGACAGACAGACCACCCTCATCAATGAAAGGAAATTCTCAAATACATCTTTTGGAACTTAACCATTGTTTCCCAGTTTTAGTTTTTTGTTTTGTTTCATTTTGTATTTTCTGTAACAGAGGGCTACCCTCAGTCTGCATGTAACTTTTATGATAGTTATTCCAAATTCAAGAAGAAGCAGTATTAACATCAATTGATCAATACAAAGTAATTTTTAATCTAATTCATCATTTCACATGTTTGTACTTCTTTGTCTTCCCATTAACCTTTGCCAGTGTTATGATTGTATAAATTTTTTAAAATGCTGGTTAAACAGGAATGCTTAAAGCTTTAAAAGTTTAACAGTCTAAAACATTTTTTTTGCCTTTGTTCAACTGCAGAATAATATTTTTATTGCTATTTTGAGTTTTGTTCCGTATCATGTCCTATGCTAGAAATATTGAAATGATGTGAAACAAAGCAGGACTAATTTGAACTTCAGCTGGACTCTGTTGGTGTGATGGTGATACATGTCATTAGTTGCAACTTCTTTGGGGTGACCTTAAGACCTCAAAGACGTATGTTACAGAATCAGCCAGTTCTGTAAAACTGATATTGTTTGTTGGTTATTGATCTTGCCATCTTTATTTAAAACCGTGTCCCTTCTATGATCCCTTAAGAAAGCTGCACCAAATCATCTGCCTGTTTTTTTCTCGATACTTATTGAAATAGAAGGTTTTATTGCAGGGTTTTTTTTGGTTTGTTTATCTTTGTTGTGATGATGCTTTTTTTGTATTTATTAATATCAAATTCACTTATGAATAAACTTGATAATGGAAACAGACAAAAAAAATCAAGTGCATGTGTGTCCTTGACCGTCTTCTGTTTCTCACTTAATAAACAAACTAATTATTGAGACATGGAAGTCGACCAGCACCTTTTCTTTAAATGGTGGAACCTGGTTTCCTTTTACCATGAAATTGTCTTACTTGAAAATGTTGATCCTGATGAGAGAGAAGATGGTGCCAAGGCTATCTTTGTATAATGGGCTCAAATTCTCTACCTCTTCAGGGCTAATACTTTTAACTGAGCTGCTGCCTATAGTGTCTTTTGGGAAACTACTTAAAGGGTGATTTTCTGTTAGCTTTTAACAAGTTTTTTTAATCACCTTTTGCTACACCTGTTCTTTTCATGTGCAGCCAACTTTCAGAAATTACCAGTTGTGGTGAAAGGCCAAATTAGATAATTTGGAACCAGGATACTAATGATTTCTCATCTTGACTATTTTTTTTTTAAATCCTAACATAACGTGAATTTGATTGGAAAGGCAAATAGCTATTAGGGAAGCAGTTTGCTATTGTTACAGAGTTATCTGTACTTTCTTTGTTTAATTGAAAAAATGTAGAAATGTATGTAAAGAATTTAAGACAAGAGTACTGAAAGGATGATTTGTCATAGGCTTTCCCCTTTGTTTCTGTTCTAGCAGCAGGAAAATATAGTTTCTCTAAATCCTCTCCCTCTTACCTGTAACAATTTTGTTTTCTACTGTTAATTACATTGTGTATTTATAGTTCTATGCTTACTGTTGTGCATATACTGGCAATAAAACTGTACATAACATTACTTGAAAAAATGTATATCAATTTTTCTGTCTCACTGTGTAAGAGTCACTTATAACTAGGCTGTGTGTGTGTGTGTGTATGTGTGTGTGTTTAACTTTAGAAGGTCTTATATCAGTGGTGTTCTTATGAATTTTATATGTGTGTCTGAGGAGAAAGGAGTTAACAGGAGTATTAGCCAGAATCAATTGTATACAGCTATATATGCATGTATACATTACAGCTTATCTTTAAGAAGAAAAGTTGGCCAGGCGCGGTGGCTCACGCCTGTAATCCTAGCACACTGGGAGGCCGAGGCGGGTGGATCGCTCGAGGTCAGGAGTTCGTAAACCAGCCTGAGCAAGAGTGAGACCCCGTCTCTACTAAAAATAGAAATAAATTATCTGGACAACTAAAAATATATATAGAAAAATTAGCCGGGCATGGTGGCGCATGCCTGTAGTCCCAGCTACTCGGGAGGCTGAGGCAGTAGGATCGCTTAAGCCCAGGAGTTTGAGGTTGCTGTGAGCTAGGCTGATGCCACGGCACTCACTCTAGCCCGGGCAACAGAGCAAGACTCTCTCTCAAAAAAAAAAAAAAAGAAAAGTCATTTTAAACATTGAACTCTTCTCAGTAGTAGTTTATATACCATGACTTTTGGGTATGTTTGTAATCATTTTGAATCAAAATATTGATTTAATTTTGACCTCTGGCTTAAGGTGCTACTTTAACTACTGTTGACAACTAAGTAGAATGACTTAAGCTGAATAATAACTGAAAAATTAGATCAAGCACCTGGCAACAACAGGCACTCAAGAAATGAATTAACTACAAAACAGGAAAGTGTCATGTGTCTAAATGAAAGCTTATATGAAAGAAAATCATGTTTAAAATTCTATGATTTCATTTGGTAAGACTTTAAGAAAGTTATTGATTATTTAAATCACGATGTGCAATATACCCTTAATTTGTTCATTCCAGAAATATACTTAGATGTCAGCTATTAAAAAATGGCCACAAAAAACTACTGCTTTAATGTTCTCCCACTTTTCTCCCCCAAACTGATTATCAATGTCATTCATTTACTGTATTGCTCAGAACTAATTAAAAACATATAATTCCAGATTATAAAACATGTTTGTTTCTTCTGGGTTTCAAAATCAATATTTGGTTTGAACCTGAGTCTTCAAATTTGGAGTTAATTTGCTGTGTTCCTTCACAGCAAAGTTTTTATTCTTACAAACTTTAAGTCAAAATGACTTTTCACCATCAAGTTATGTCTTACAGTACAAGACTGGGCTCTTACATCTGGCCAGGTCTATTTGTAAATTCAAGTGTAGCTTGTAATTGTGGGTTTAGATTAACATTTACAGTAAATAGAAATGAGAATTAGTATAAATAATAAATAAATGAGGTTTTTAAAACTTAATCTTTTCTATCTTTGCTTCCTGTATTAGTTCATTTTATTGCCATTAGTATAGTTTTGCAGCTTTGTAAAAGAAAGGTCTAGAATTCAGCTATTAAAATAGATCAGTTAAAAAAGTTATCTATCCTTACAGAAGAAAACCAGTGACGTAAAAAGAAAAAAAAAGAACAAAAAGAAAAAAGAGGCCAGGCGCGGTGGCTCACGCCTGTAATCCTAGCACTCTGGGAGGCCGAGGCGGGCGGATGGTTTGAGCTCAGGAGTTCGAGACCAGCCTGAGCAAGAGCGAGACCCCATCTCTACTAAAAGTAGAAAGAAATTATATGGACAGCTAAAAATATATATAGAAAAATTAGCCGGGCATGGTGGCGCATGCCTGTAGTCCCAGCTACTTGGGAGGCTGAGGCAGGAGGATCGCTTGAACCCAGGAGTTTGAGGTTGCTGTGAGCTAGGCTGACACCATGGCACTCTAGCCTGGGCAACAGAGTGAGACTCTGTCTCAAAAAAAGAAAAAGAAAAAAAGTTATCCATCTTTATTGTAGAACATTTGGAAAATAATGAAAAGCTGAAAAAGAAAAAATTACTTCTACCATCACCATTTGAGGTAATCTGTATTGCTATTTTGTAGAACACTTTATGATAGCGAGTTTGGTTTAATATTGAAAACTGTACGGAAACATTGAATTTGGTTAACCACAAGAGTGGGAAACATTTTGAATGCTTCGTTTCTTCTATGCATGTATTTAATAATATTTTTGAATGTATTCTTTCTTATAAAAGGTAGCTTCTAGTGGCAGCAAAGTATTCCATTGTATGTTTACAGCATAATCCTAGGTTGTCAAAATCACTGAATATGCTTATAACAAATATCTGCATCTTTGGCAAACCTCCAATTATTTCACACTGGGCAATTTTTAGATGGTTTTAATATGAAATTGCTAAATATAGAAAGTCATTGTTTATTTTAAGATATACTGGTTGCTTAAATAGCTAGGTTTAACTATTCTTTTAATGGTAATCTAAAATAGAACAAGAAAATACAATTTCTTTACATATACCAGATTTTCAGTATTTCTAATTTACCTGCATTCATCCAATCAACAGATATTTGAGAACCTGCTTTCAAGGAGACAGAGTAAAGCAGACAATTATAATACAGTGTGGTTAGTGTTATGAAAGAAACAAAGGGTACTATGATGGGAGCTGGGGGCCAGGGAAGGGGGCATGCAAGGTGTAATCATGGAAGTCTTCCTAGAAGAAGAGGTGATGCTTAAACTTAGTCTGAAGGCCAAATGTGTCTGAAATGCATTGGGGAGTATAGAGCGGGGAAAGCAGAGGGGAGTAAAAGTAACAAGGCAGTGATGTATGAAATAGCAAGAAGCATTAGGGCATGTCACAAACTTTTTTAACCAATCATTTATTTTTGTAAATGTAAAAAAGTCCCACATACTCTTCTACCCCTTAAAAACATCTGCAACAACAACAAAAAAAAATCTGTTGCATCCTTGCAACCAAGAAAATTTGGACATAGCCTTTCTTTTAATGGCTTGTATTTTAAAAGTTTTTCTTTTCTTGTAAAGTTATACTGTTGAATTTTCTTTTTCAACCTGAACATACCACCTTGTGTCCCCCACAACTGGCCATCATTGCATAGTGTGGTTTGGCTAGAACATGGGATATCAGTGGAGGAATGACCCATGATGAAGTAATAGATATTCTAAGATATGTATTCTATAATATTAATATAGTCTAAGATAACTAAGTTCACTGGAGACTTAAGAAGAAAATGTGATTAGAATTAATATCACAAACACTTCAATTTTACACAATCTGAAAACTTAAGAAGTGTAACGTGTTTTAGTCTCCATTTTTTTACATATTGGCCTCCACTAACCAGGTTCTGATGTCCTTTATTCACTTACCAAATACTAATATTTGAGCACCTGCTATGCACCTAACACCCCTAAAGTCTGTATCCTGTTAATATGTAGTTGTGGATCTGGTGATGGGAGAAATGCATTAATGTGACCTCAGAAATGAGAGTGGTACAAGAGGGGCTGGAAAGTGCCCAGGGATGCTGCTCTTTGCAAACCATCCTAACCAGCATGCTCCAGGCAGAGCCCTCATCTCCCTGTATTCATTCAATGTTAACACCAGACTCATTTTTTTCCCTTAAGAAAGTGTAAATATTTATAGGAAGTGAGTGTAAGAAGAGATTTCTTGACAATCAATTTTGTTAGTTTAGTGTAAAGCCAAATTTACAACATTAATTTTTAAAGTTTAGATGAGAGTAGAGACTTAAAATCAGAGTTGGATTACTTCAATAAAGGAAGAAACATGCTTTTTCATCTCCATCTTCCTAAAGCAGTGGTTCTCAACTGGGGGCAATTTTTGCCCACTGGAGGACATTTGGCAATATCCAGAGATATTTTTGGTTATCACAACTTGGATGCACGGGGGCTACTAGCATCTAGTGCATACAGGCCAAGGATGCTGCTAAGTATCCTACAATACACAGGACAGCCCCCCACAACAAAGAACCATCCAGCTTCAAGTGTCAGTAATGCCCAGGTTGAGAAACTGCCTTAAAACCAAGGAGTTGCCAAAGCCAACTCCTTTGCGGTAATACATCCCCAGTTAAAAGCACTGAATCAGCCAGATGCAATGGCACGCACCTGTAGTCCCAGCAACTCGGGAGGCTGAGGAGGGAGGGTTGTTTGAGACCAGCCTGAGTGATATAGCAAGACCTCATTTCACAAAAAAAAAAAAAAGTAAGGAAAAAATTTTAAAGAGCACTGAACCAGTTTTTTACACTAACAAATAGGCGAGCAATCCAGAGTTCACTTCTAGTAGATTGATTTTAGGATAAATTTTCTCATTGTTTAATACATCATGAACTCAAATGCCAAACATTCAGCACAAACTCAAAGTGTCACTGTTCATTTTCTCCTACAAATTATTTTATGCTGAAGTTTCTGTGTAATGCTAGGTTAGTCCCTCAAATTTTTATCTTATAAAAGAAATGGTGATTTTTATTTCAGAAAACTGATGTCTAGCTCCAGAGTTGAGAGAATTTCCTTACAGTGAGGTTTACTCCAGGCAGATCAGCAGCAGTGCGGGTGGCCTGGAGACCCAGAGGAATGCCCTGCGGGTTGGCTGGCCAGTAGTAAACATTGGATAGTCTTTAAATGTTATATGATTATACTCATATGAGATTCCTTGGAGTAGTCAAATTCATAGAAACAGAAAATAGAATGGTGGTTGCCAAGGGCTGGGGGGAAGTGGAAATGGGGAGTTATTATTTAATGGATATAGAGTTTCAGTTTGGGATGATGAAAAGAGTTCTGGAGATGGATGGTGGTGATGGTTGCACAACACAGTGAATGCACTTAATACCGCTGACCTGAACACCTAAAAATAATTAAGATGGTAAATTTTATGTGTATTTTACCACAATTAAAAATAATAAAATAACTTTACAAGATGATTAGAACCCTGATCACCCCCTGATTACTCTGAATGATTATATGTAAAGATGTTGAGATAGATAATATATAGAAGATATAGATAAGTTTATACACACATATGAACAGAGTTGGCAAATTGAAGCAACTCCTTAAAAAAGCAGCTGTGTTGAGTGCTTGCCCACAGGAATTGTGAAATTTCCATGTTTGCTTCATCTCTCACTTTCTCTCTGCTCACTGTGTCCCTGATGTCAATTTCGCTCTTTTTGTTGTTCTAAATTTGGCACATAAAACCAGACTCATTTTTTCTAAACCCTACCTCCTTTAAGATTCATACCACAGATAGATTTACCACCCTCTACCTCTTGCCATCACCCTTTCCTTCTGCTGTAGCATCGAGGACTTGGCATCCAGCCTACAAACTTCCTTAGCTCCTGAAAGGAGGTGCAGTAGCAGAGTGGTTAAGGGAACAGGTTATGCGTGGAACAGCTCAAGTACAAGTCAGTATTTCCACTACTCGGGAAAGTTATTTAATTTCTCAAAGCTTCAAATTCTTCATCTACAGAACTGCAAAAACAATAGCACTTATCACGTAAGGTTGTTGTGAGGTCTAGATGAAAGAATGCCTGTCTCTTGGGCATAGCCTGATACTTTACAAGTGATGACCTTCAGGACGATAGTCGTAGTGGCAGGAGCCATCCAACTGACCTACCTGGCTGCTGCTGTCTTACTTTGAGCCCAGTTATTTCCCCAGCCCTGGACCTGAACTGCTTCACTTTAATGATCATAAACCCAGCATTTCATTTGCTAATTGCTGCTTTAATTTTTTTTACTGTGGGAAAAAAACACATAACATAAAATTTACCATCTTAACCATTTTTAAGTGTAAAGTTCAGTAGTGTAAAGTAAATTTATATTATTGTGTAACAGATTTCTAGAACTTTTTCATCTTGCAAAATTGAAATGCTATACCCATTAAACACTAATTCCTCTTTCTCCCTACACCCAGCCCTTGGCAACCACCTTTCTACTTTGTATTTCTATGACTTTTTACCACGTTAGATGATAGATATGAGTAGAATGATATAGTATTTGTCATTTTGCAACTGGCTTACTTCACTTACCATAATGTCTTCAAAGGTTCATCCATGTTGTAGCACGTGAGGGAGTTCCTTCTTTTTCAAGGCTGCATAATAACTCCATTTATGTATATACCACATTCTCTTTATCCATTCATCCAGAGATGGACATTTGGGTTGCTTCCACCTCTTGGCCATTGTAATGCTGAACAGGCTTTTATTTATTTATTTTTTTAACTGGTTATGTGTTTCCAGCACTGTGCACAGTACTTGGAACATAGTAAGTGCTTAATAATTGCTTTATAAATGAATATAGGAATGAATTAATTCAGTGAGCATTTGGAATATCCAGATCTCCTAAAAATAATAAAATTGTCCTATGACTTTTCACATTCAGACTCTTGCTGCTGTATATTTCAGCATGAAAATATGTAATAAATTCCTATTCTAATTGTTTTTTCCTAATGTGTCAGGTTTTGTGCTAAACACTTTAGATGCATTACTTTTTTTAATTCCCATCCTTAAGGTAGATATTGTTATTATCTCAATTTACAGAAGAGACTGAGGCCTAAAAGTTAATTGATTTGCCCTAAGTCTTATAGCCCATAAGCTGTGTAGACAGATTTTACACCCAGACTGAGGCCAGAGAAACGAAACTTAATCTCTGTGCTATAAATGCTCTAGTTATTCTACATGAACAGTGTTAAAGTTTTCCCCTCTTTGTAAATATGGTTGCCCTTAAGGCCTTAAAAATATCCTATGGCATTTCAGAATTGCTTCTGAATAACTGGTGCATAAAACAATTGAGTTTCTTAAAACTCACATATCTAACCTAGGGAAGTATGCAAAATCAGTAAAAATAATATTTATAGTAGTTAAAGAGGATGCAGTTTCTGTATCTTCTTTTGTACTGGGAGTATTAGTAGAACGAGATCTCATAATCCAACCCCAATGACATTTGTCTTGGGGATAGATGTTGAATAGCCTAAAGTAGGACTGCTCAGGGCAGCAAGAGCTGCCTGGTTGCTGCTTTCCCACCTCCAATTCCCAATGCTCCAGCCCTACCCTCTCACTGAGACTACTGATCCTTTGGATTACATCATCCTCCACCAATTATCTCCCTCTTTTTGCTCTACGTGTCTTCCACTTGGACTGATTTTCAAGATAATTCTCAGGAAGACATCATACAAGAGCTCTAAAAAAGAGTAGCCAGCCCCAGATGGGGATCAAGCATAGTTGGCTCCAGAGAGAACATCTCCAAGGGAAAGAGAGAAAGACGGAGATTTATAACATTTGATGAGTAGATACGTTGAGAGGGGATTTTCTCAGATTTGGGAAGTGAATTAATGTAGGTAACTTGAAAATGAAGCGAATGAAAAGCAAAGTCGATATCATAATATACTAATCCTTATCTGTGACTAATATTGAAAAATACATGACAATAATAATGAAAGTTGACTTAACCAAAAAGTTGCTATAGTTACAATGAGGCAGGAGGTAGGTAGAGAGTAGCATCCTCACCCCCATTGTAAAAAGCCAGCAGATACTGTCTAGAACCAAATACCAGATGAAATTGCTAAGAGTTGAAAGGGGCTGCTTTTGGAAAGTAGCAATCTCATGAGACAGAAGATTGGGGCAGGGGACTGCTGTTTTGTTATAAACCTAATATTAATAGTATTAGTAAATGTTTTAAGCTACATACTTTCACCGCTTTGATTTTCTTTAAAAATAGATAAATTACATCAGCACTTTCATGTGTGTACTGTTCGTGATGGCAAGAACAATATCTAAAAAAACTAATGCATGTGAAAATGATATATGATTTTACAGTTTGGGAAAAATGCAAGGATACATTCAAGATTGCAAACATGGAATATGAAAGGAGATGCAGAGGAAGAGAGAAGAATGAGTATTTGACATGTGGGATATAATTTCATTTATGTAAATATATATTTGTGTTTATGAAGCCTTACCTCTACAAAAAATTAAGTGCACGTCCTATCCTTTTCCTCTGTTTCCTTGGTCCTTTACACTCCTCAATCTACTTTCCACAGGCTGCCTTTTGCCCTGCCTTCACATTTAAGCCAGCATGTATACATCACAAATGTCAGTCTTCACTGCATGATGTTTGTCAAAGGAAAGTGCTATTTCAGTTCAGAAAACTCCCTCCCACCTCAGTGACCCATGATGGCACAATCTGGCCAGATTAATTCTTGCTTTAGATTCTCAGCTTTTAAAACACTTCTACAAGAGAAAAAGTATTACCTTTGAAATTTCTGGTTTTAATATCAATGTAACATCTTGCTATTCTGTGGACCAGCAGCAACAGCATCACCCAGAAACTCATTAATGCAGAAAACCAGGCCTTACCTCAGACTGGCTGAATAAGAAATCCACATTTTTAACAAGATTCCCAGGTGACATATATGTATATTAAAGTTTGAGAAGCACTGATCTAGAGGTATTGTTTATGATAAACAACACTGATTTTTTTTAATATTGCCTGGTATTTTGATTTCCAAATCTTTTTATTTTAGCAATTGTCAAGCAGTTTATAGACTCCACCTTGAATGTTTTCTAGTTAGCAACTATTTTTTTTTCCCATTACAAATTTTCATGGGAAATGTATGTACAACTCTATTGACTACAGTACTTGGTATTCCAGTTCTGCATCCCCAAGATCACACAGCCTCTGGTCATGAAATTGTATGTTGTATCATGGTGAAATACCAACTATCCTGACTCAAGTTACCAATAAAATATATTCTTCTGGCCCAGTGCAGTGGCTCACACCTGTAATCCTAGCACTCTGGGAGGCTGAGGCAGAAGGATCACTTGAGGCCAGCAGTTCGAGACCAATCTGAGCAACAGGGAGCCCCATCTTTACAAAAACTAGAAAAATTAGCCAGGTGTGGTGGTGTGTGCCTATAGTCCCAGCTACTCGGGAGGCTGAGGCAGTAGAATTTCTTGAACATACCACCTGAAGTACTGCTGTAACAAATAATTCCTACATCTCTGAAGTGTGACACAGCAAGGGTGATACTCAGTCCAAGGCAGATTACTGGTGGTAGAGACCGCAGGTGCTGCTCTAGGCAGTCATCCAGGAATCCAAATGCCTTCTGCTATGGCTACATCATCGCTTGGACCCCAGAGCCTTGGAGACCCCAAGGGAACTTTTGCATCTGGATGACAGATTAGGAAAAAAAGAACCCAAAGGTTCTCATGAGAGACTTGAAATGGCAGAGCCTGGAAGTAGTTACATCATTCTTAACCTATGTTCCTTTGGTCAGAACTCAGTCACATAACCACACAAAACTACAAAGGAACCTGGAGAATGTAGATTAGTTACATTCAAGAAGAGGAGAAAACAAGCACTACAAGTAGAGGGATAAATACAAGCAAAGGATGGTTCTGGTCTGTCATGACCTATCATTTGGATAAAATTCCTGTTTACTTTACCAAATGGATTTATTTTGCTTGCCAAGTCCGAGCCCAATTTACTTTTGTGGTTAGCATTTTATCTAAGACAACTTTTTTGAGTGTTACATTTGTCCATGCTTCTCTCTTGAAAGAAAACATACACTAGATATTCAAGGAAAGTACTTATGGATCCAGAAAGACATACACCAGTGAAATAGAATAATACAGTATTTGTTAGCATCTAGATACTGCTTCTCCTCTTCCTTCCCAGATATCTCTATTCCATAGTTTTCAGTACAGTTTTGCTTTAAAGAGGAGAAAACAAGTCTGGGAGAAGTTAGGACAGAAGAAGGAAGGGCTTGCTGCCCAGCTGCAGGGAGTGTGGTCATCACAGAGCCCCCGGCTGTGAGGCCCTTCCTGGTCAGCTCATGCCGACAGCCACATGGAGGTCCTGTGCAGCCAGCTGCAGGCAGAGAACACCCAAGCTTGGTTTACGGACACTTCATCTTAGCCTGTGATACACACTACATTCTTATCAGGAGTGGCCTTGAATGTAGTGGTGTGAGAAGTCCTCCCTATAGGTAGAACTTCAGGCTGTGTACCCGTTCACCCACTTTGCGGGGAAAGAAAAGTAGCCTGAGATTATATATATACTCATAGGCAGTAGTGAAGGGTAATACAAGCAAAAATATTAGAGTGTAAGTAGGGTTGCTGGGCATCATGTGTATACGAGACCTGTCCTCTATTTAATGATTTTGTTCTGTGTCCTATACTGACTTAGGATAAACTAAGCTTTTTTAAAAAATAAATTACAAAAATTCAGTGTTCAGAACTATTTGTCAAATCCAGTTGAATGTCTTGTATTTTTATTTGCTAAATATGGCAACTCTAAAGATAGAGGACAAGGAGATTTGAGGTAGAGACGTGTCAATGGACATAAGGGAGTGAGCACTAAGAGTGAAGATTTTTGAGAAGCCAAACATGTTTGAGAAGTTTATTCTGATTCCTTTGGTATCAAATCTGAAATAACATTTGGACAGGTACTCACAACCTAACTTGACTGAGATTTTTCTTTTATACCTTTGTACACCAGTGCCTAGCACACAGTTCTGAAACATCTAAGTACTAAGATTCTGCTCTGCAATACTTCTAACACAAAAGATGTCTTTCCAAGAAAGGTACTTCCAGTCCAATAAGATGTGTGGACATATGCCACAATGTGACTCCTTGTGAAACCCTGAGTTGAAAATAAATCTATCCTTGCTTGATGGTCCAATTGTCCATGAGCTAAGTCTACCATGGTGTTATGATCTGAGTATTTATGTCTCCCCAAAATTCATACGTTGAAACATAATCACCAATGTGATAGAATTAGGAGGAGGAGCCATGGGGAGATGATTAGGTCATGAGGGCAGAGCCCTCATGAATGGGATTAGTGCCCTTATACAAGTGGCCCCAGAGAGCTGCCCTGCCCCTTCCACCATGTAAGGATTCAGCGAGAAATGCCATCTATGAACCAGAAAGAAGGCCCTCACCGGACACTGACTCTGCTTGCACCTTGAGTTTGGGCTTCCCAGCTTCCAGAACTGTGAGAAATAAAATTCCTTGTTATAAGCTACCTAGCTTATAGTATTTTGTTATAGTAGCCCACACGGACTAAGACTCACAGATTACCTAAGAAGCTTCAGCTTACACATTGCTTTCCAGAATCACAATTTCTTGTTTAAACTCATTGTTAAAATGAAGTACAAGAGAAGAGTTAAGCACTACTTAATCTAATAATACTAAAATTTTAACATTTTACTTATCAATATTTATCTCCTATGCTCTGTCAAAATTTATCTAAAAGGCATCTGCTTGTTGTTCACTAGTTTGGTTGTTTTTGTTTGTTTGTTTGTTTGTTTGTTTTTGAGATAGGATCTTGTTCTGTTGCCCAGGCTAGAGTGCAGCAGCTTGATCATAGTTCACTGCAAACTGAAACTCCTGGGTTCAAGGGCTCCTCCTGCCCTAATTAAAAAAAAATTTTTTTTTTTTAGAGACAGGGTCTCACTAGTTGTCCAGGCTGATTTCAAACCCCTGGGCTCAAGCGATCCTCCCACCTCAGCCTCCAAAGTGCTGGGACTACAGGTAGGAGCCACTGCACCCAGCCAAGTTCACCAGTTTTAATCAGCATGACTTCTTCAGTGTAGTAAAACAATGAATTATGAAGTGATCATAGTCCCTGCAGACTAAACAGGGACACCGAACCAGAAAGTTGATGTGCTCCTAAGAAATGTGAACATGTATTCTTTACCTGCCAAATAAGAGCATTAGATGTGCACATTATAAAAAATATCTAGGGGGTCTGGGTCCACTCCTGGCAGTTCTCAGGAGCCACAGGGGGAAAAGAAAAAAGAAAAAAATCCAAAATCAATAATCTAAGCTTACACCTCAGCAAACTACAGGAAGAAGAGCAAAATAAGCCTAAAGCCAGCAGAAGAAATAATAAAAATCAATGAATGCTAAAATAGAAAACAGTAGAGAAAAATCAACAAAACCAAAAGCTGGCTCTTTGAAAAGGTCAAACCTCTAGCCAAGCTAACCAAGAAAAAAATAGAGAGAAGACAAAAATTATCAATATCGGAAATAAAAGTGGAGAAACCTGACAAACACTAACTCAGCCGGGTGATCAAGTTCACTCTTGATGCTGATAAATCACATTGATCCTGCGGACCTTTGATGTATGTGAGAAAGTGACTCTTTACCCCTGTGCTTTCTGAAAACCCATAACATGAGTCTAATCATGAGGAAAACAGACAAATTCCAATACAGGGGCATCCTACAACACAGCTGAGCAGTATTCCTCCAAACTCTCAAGGTCATCAAAAACAAGGAGAGTCTGAGAACCTGTCCCAGTCAAAGAGAGGCCTAAGGAACCACAACCACCAAAATGTCACAAGGTATCCTCAAAAGGATCCTGAGAGAAAACGACAGCAAGTAAAAATTATGGAAATCTGAGCACACTATGAACTTTTAATTAATAAGATATAGCAATACTAATTAATGAATTGTGACAAATGTACTGTACTAATGTAACATGTTAATAATAAGAGAAATGGGATGTGGGTCATATAAGAATTCTCTGTACTATTTTCTCAATTTTTCTGTAAATCTAAAACTGTTCTTTAAAAAAGTGTATTATTAAAAAAAAAAGATGGGAGGCACTGTCCTAAATTAAAGGAGACTAAAGAGACTAAAAAAACAAATGCAATTGTGACATTGATTGGATTCTGGATTTTTAGAAAGACAGCTACAATAAACATTTTAGGGGCAAATAGGAAGAACTGGATATGAATTGAATATTGAATAATACTATAGGATTTATTTAATTGAATTATTAAATTTCTTGGATGTAATAATAATATTACCATTACAAAGGAGAATTTCTTTGTTTTTAGAATACATTTTGAAGTATTTAGACATGAAATATTATGAATCTGCAACTTAATTTCACATGGCTACCAGCTTGAGCAAGAGTGAGACCCTGTTTCTTACTAAAAATAGAAAAAATTAGCCAAGCAACAAAAAATAAAAACAAACAAAAAAACTTAGCTGGGCATGGTGGCTCATGCCTGTAGTCCCAGCTACTTGGGAGGCTGAGGCAGGAGGATTGCTTGAGCCCAGGAGTTTTTGCTGTGAGCTAGGATGATGCCTTTGTACTCTAGCCCGGGCAACAGAGTGAGACTCTGTCTCAAAAAAATAAAAATAAAAATAAAAATTCACATGTCTAACAAATATAAGTAGATAAATAGAGAGAAACAATTGTAACAAAATGATAACAGTAGTCAAATACAACATATGACCAAAGAATGTATAGGTGATTATTTTTCTATTCTTTTAGCATTTCTGTTGGTTTTTATAATTTTTAAATACATAGTTGGAGGAAAAAATAAGAAAGTTTTTTGGAGAAGCATAATTTTATATTAAATGTGCTTAGGAGTAAAAAAAACTTACCTATTTTGTTTTCCTCGAGATAAAGGGCATTTGGATGCACACAGAGGACCAGTTTAAAGGTCCCTATAGTGAAATTCTTTCAGTTAGTAATCACTGAGTAAAACATCCATGATGATGCCACGTGGCGGGGGTGTCTCAGTGAATCACTGTATGCTGTAGACTGTCTATATTTGCATATGATCAAATAACATTTAATCCCTTGGTGCTTTTTAAGACACAGTCAAAACACCACTGGCCGGGCGCGGTGGCTCACGCCTGTAATCCTAGCACTCTAGGAGGCCAAGGCAGGAGGATCGCTCGAGGTCAGGAGTTTGAGACCAGCCTGAGCAAGAGTGAGACCCCGTCTCTACTAAAAATAGAAAGAAATGATCTGGACAGCTAAAAAGATATATATAGAAAAAAATTAGCCGGGCATGGTGGCACATGCCTGTAGTCCCAGCTACTCGGGAGGCGGAGGCAGAAGGATCGCTTGAGCCCAGGAATCTGAGGTTGCTGTGAGCTAGGCTGATGCCACCGCACTCTAGCCCGGGAAACAGAGTGAGATTCTGTCTCAAAAAAAAAAAATTATGAAAAAAAACCAAAACATTAATATGGCAGTGACAGCAAGGGCACTGGGAGTGTGCCCTTGAGTTGCCTGCTTGTGTAGGGCATAGTGGTCAGCTCGTGCTTGTTGATGAGATAGGTCAAGGGCTAAAAGTTCTTCATGGCTTACATACAACAGCAAACACTCATTGAATGCTTACTGTGGACCAGGCAGAGTTCTAAAAGAACTCTATGCATTAATTTACTTAATCCTCACCACAGCCCCATGAGGGAGATATCCTATCATCTCTGTTTCATGGATGAAGAAACCGAGGTAAAGAGAGGCTATGTAACTAGTCCTAGATCACACCCTAATAATTAACAGAGCTGGAATTCTAATCTAAGCAATCTGGCTACAGAGTCTAATGACTATCTCATATTGAAAAGAGCACCTGGCTCTTATTTGTGGTTATGTAGGCTGTGTGATGTCCATATTCTCTTTATTTTCCCTTGGAGACAAGATCTTGCTCTGTTCCCTGGGCTAGAGTGCAGTGGCATCATCATAGTTCACAGCTACCTGAAATTCCTGGGCTTAAGCGATCCTCCTGCCTTAGCCTCCCGAGTAGATGGGACTACAGGCGTGCACCACCACTCTTCACCTCAAGTGATCCTCCCACCTTGGCCTCCCAAAGTGCTAGGATTATAGGCATGAGCCACCTGGCCCAGTATTCTTTTTGACATAGTTCCAGTTCTCAAAATCTGGTTGCAGGGCATTCTCCCAATCAACGTACAGAACCAGGAAGGTAACATTCTCATTTTCAAGACAAATCCCACCTAAGGCATCATTATCCACAAACCCTCAAAATGAACATATTTGTTAAGTACTCCAGGAACAAATTTTGCTAGTTTTATATTCAGTTGACTTGAGGCATTCCAAACATCTTCCTACCTACCCAGTTGTGGTATATTGTTTACAGAAATGGCCACAATTTCCCACTCTCTCCCTCATTTCTCTTAACAAAAAGAAATCATTTTTGCAGTGTGACTTTGCATCTCATCCTATCAAGAGGTAAAGTCTGTTTCTGCATCCCTTGGATCTGGGCTCTTCTTATTGGCCAAGAGAATTTGACAGAAGCGATGATGTTCCAGTTCTGGGCTGAGGTCTTAAACCCTCTAACTCTTTTGAACCCATGCAACCACCATGAGAACAAGCCAGGGCCAGTCTGCTGGAGGATGAGAGACCACGCAGTCCAGCACCCACCAAGTCAGCACGGTCATCCCAGCCAAACCCCAGACACATGAGAGAGCCAGCCAAGACCAACAAAGCCAACCCACAGCTGACTATGGATGCATGAGGAAGCCTGGCTGAGTTCAAAAGAATTGCCCAACTGAGCCCACCTAAATTTCTGACTCACAGAACCAAGAGCTAAATAAATGGTTTTCTTGTCACTAAATTCTGAGGTGGTTGGTTACCCTGCAAAAGTTAACTGACACGCTGGTTCAATGGATAGTTTCACATTGGCTTTTCCAAAATCTTGGCATGTCCACGAGTATACTGGCTACCCCAAGGACCTCTTAACAAAGAGAGAATTTGAAATGATGCATATTTTAGAACTGTTAGGCAACCGAAGACCCATCATACAGAAAGCATGTTTGCTACCTGTCAGCGTTTGAAAACTATACCACTTCTCATTAATTTTTCTTGAGAAAAATGGATTCGCTGTGCAGAAGTACAAACAGGTAATGCTTTTTAATCTCAGCAGTCAAATGTAAACATTTCTTAAAAACCTGATTTCCTCCATGAAAAGCTCTTTCTTCCTGTTTATTAGCTGTATGTTCCTGTTCATTAGCTGTAACTAAGTACTAACTGGACCAAGGCTCTGTAAGGAGAGCAGTTATTCCTCTGTCTCATCCCCGGGGAAACAGCTAATTGGGAGAAAATAGTAGTTACGGGATCATTGACCATGGCTATTAGCAGCCTTTCTGTTGAGAGCTGTATCAGCATCTTTCACAATTTTGCAAAACAGCAAGAACAGAGTGTTCTTCAGATGCAGCTAATCTTCAGCATTACTGACAACATAAAAGTCTAGTGGTGAGGTGGTAGATTGTCCTGCAAGAGGCAGCCCCTCAATTTACTTGCTCTTTGCAATGAAAGTTTCTGTGTGGGTGTATCTCAAAAAGATGTCAGGGATTTTTTTTTTTTCTGTTCTCTTTTGATTTCGGTAATGCTGGTGTTTGCTATGAAGAAATTAAAATTTTTATGTAGTCAAATGCATCAATATCTTCCTTAAGATTTCTAGATTTTGTGTCATAGTTAATCAAAGTTGTCTCTCTCAGTTTCTAAAATTATTGTACCATATTTTATTCTGGTATTTTATGATTTTTGTCCTTTTATCCTTTTAAACATTTTTGAAAAGAAGCTCTGAGCCACCTGGAATGTATTTTGGTATGAAGTTTTTCAGATGGTTAAAGGTTGATACCCAAACCACTTATTGAATAGTCTGTTTTCCCCTCATTGATTTGAGATGCCAGTTTTTATTGCATAGTAGCATTATTGCAGTTAAAATGCCATAATAAATTTCTATATGTACATCAATCTGTTCCTAGACTTTTCGTTCTCTCCCCTTACTCATATATTCACTCACCAATACACACTGTAAATATTTAGGTTTTATAATGTTTTCATATCTTAATTTAAAAATGTTTTTCTTGGCTTATTTTTGCTTATTTACTTCTCAATATCAATCTTAATATCAGTTTGCCCAATTAAAAGAAATTCTCAGCCAGGTGTGGTGACGTGCACCTGTAGTTTCATCTACTCAGGAAGCTGAGGTGGGAGAATCACTTGAGCCCAGGAGTTTGAGGCTGCAGTGAGCTATTTTCACACCACTGCACTCCAGCCTATGCAACAGAGCAAGATCCCATCTCTAAATTAAAAAAAAAAAATTCTGTTGGTATTTTTGTTGGAATCACATTAAATTTATTGGCTGGTTTCAGGAAAAGTAGCAATATTATAATGTTCAAAGTACTTTTGTGTTTATTTTGAGAATTTAAAGATTTTCCTGGCATAATTTTTTATACTTCATATGAGATTAGTTCTTAAGTATTTTCTGTTTTTAATCCTATTACAAATTGATTATTTTCTTCCATTATACTTTCAAGCCTGTTTATTTATCTAAAACTACTGATTTATATAAACTGTGTATGCCACTCTGTTACTGAATTCTTACTTGATCTCCCTGAGATTTCCAGATATGTGAACATACACTCTGCCAACAGTGATCATTTTAACTTCTCTGTTCTCATTTTTATATCTTTAATTTCTTTTTCTGGTCTAATTGTATTGTTCAGAGCTGTCCAAAAATTATTAAGTGATAATGATGAACATGCTGTGTTAGTTAACAACATGTCCACAAGTTCTTCAACACTCCTTCCATCAGAGATGGAGCCTGATTCCCCTCTTCTTGAATGGACTGGACTGAGCACCTTGCTTCTATCAAATAGAAATAAAGTGGAAAAGATGGTGTGTGACTTTGGAAACGAGGTCATAAAAGGCACTGCTGTTCTTTTCTCTCTCAGTTTACTTATTCCGGGGGATGCCAGTTGCCATGCTTTGGGAATACTCAAGCAGCACTGTGACACCCCCATGCTGAGACACTGAGACCTCTGGCCAATAGTCATGTAAGTGAGCAAAGAAGTGGACCCTCCTGCCCCAGTCAAGGCCTCAGATGACAGCAGCTGACATCTTGACTGTAAACTCACGAGAGACCCTGGGCCAGAACAATCCAGCTAAGCTGCTCCCAAATTCCTGACTGACAGAAACCATGAGATAAAATCAGTTGTATTGCTACATGTTAGCAACGAGAGAATTGAAAATTGAAATAAAAAATATCATTTATAATAGCATAAAAACATGAGATATTTAAGAATAAGTGTAACAAAAGCTGTGTAAAATCTATACACTGAAAACTACAGAACATTGCTAAGAGAAATGAAAGAAGATCTAAATAAAGGATTAGATATGCCATGTTGATGGAGTGGAGGACTCATTATTATTAAGATGTCAGTTCTCCCAAACTGATCTATAGAGTCAAAGCAATCCTAGTCAAAATTCCAGCAGATTTTTTGGCAGCAATTTATAAGCTGATTCTAAAATTTACATATGTGTGTAAAGAACCTAGAATAACTGTGGAATATTACAGCATTTGATTTCAAGATTTACTTAAACATGAAAGCAATGAACCTAGTGTGGTATTGATGTAAGGCTAAAAAACAAGATTAATCGAATGCAATAAAGAGACCAGAAATAGCACCAAGCATATATGGTCAATTGATTTGCCACAAAGTGATGAAAATAATTCAACAATAGAAAGAATCATCTTTTTAACAAATGGTGCTGGAGCAACTGGATATCTACATGGTAAAAAAAATCACCTTGATCCTTACCTTCCACCACAAAGAAATTTTTTATTTTTATTTTTTTGGAGACAAGGTGTCACTCAGTAGCCCAGACTGGAGTGCAGTGGTGTGATTGTAGCTCACCGTAGCCTCCAACTCCCAGGCTTAAGTGATCCTCCTGCCTCAGCCTCAGGAGTAGCTAGGACTACAGGCGCATGCCACCATGCCTGGCTAATACTGGGTTTTTTTGTTTTTTTTTGTTTTGAGACAGAGTCTCGCTCTGTTGCCCAGGCTACAGTGAGTGCCGTGGCATCAGCCTAGCTCACAGCAACCTCAAACTCCTGGGCTTAAGCGATCCTACTGCCTCAGCCTCCCGAGTAGCTGGGACTACAGGCATGCACCACCAGGCCCGGCTAATTTTTTCTATATATATTTTTAGTTGTCCATATAATTTCTTTCTATTTTTAGTAGAGACGGGGTCTCACTCTTGCTCAGGCTGGTCTCGAACTCCTGACCTCGAGCAATCCACCCGCCTCGGCCTCCCAGAGTGCTAGGATTACAGGCGTGAGCCACCGCGCCCGGCCAGGTTTTTTTTTTTTAATTTTCTGTAGAGACGGGTCTTGCTGTGTTGCTTAAGCTGGTCTCAAACTCCTGGCTTCAAGCAATCCTCCTACCTCAGTCTCCCAAAGTGCTGGGATTACAATCATGAGCCCTCACAAAGAAATTAAATAGAAATGTGTCATAGACTGAAACATAAACACTAAAACTATAAAATCTCTAGAAGCTTCGTAAGTTAATGTAATTATTTATATATTTGGTTTAAATATGCCATCTTTTTATGTACTTTGTATTTGTCTAACCCCATTTGTTGCCTTTTTGTTTTGTTGCCTTCATCTGGATTGTCTGGACATTTTTTTCTTATTATTCATTGCTCTCCCTTTTTGTTAGTTTGTAAAATTATACCTCCTTTTCCAATTCCTTATTTTCCCAGAAAATACAACATGTCTGCTTGTCTCATCAAAACCTAATATTAAACTTTATTTTCACCCTCTATCCTAACAATTCAAGAACCAATAAGCACTCCGACTCCATTTATCCCTCTTTATGTTCTTTTGGTTTTGGTTTTTGGTTTTTTCACTATATTTGTTGTGGTGGTGGCAGTTTTAAAATATGGCCCTAACAATCTTTGGTAATTCTCCCATGAAGAAGTGAAATCTATGTTCCTTCTGTTATAATTGGCTTTCTCACTACTCAAACACTACAATATGGCAGAAGTCATGCTGTGATGGTTTCTAGGCACAGGCCTTAAAAAACTTGCTGCTTCCACTTCCTGTCTCTCTTTGAACCTAGTAGCCACACTTTGAGGAAGCCAAGGCCACATGCTTGGGACACATCAAAGTATTCTAGCCAAGGTCCCAGCTGACAGCTGGCATCAGACACCAGACACATGGATTCAGAAGCCTTTGCAATGACTGCAGCCCCAGACGCTGTCTAGCTGCAACTGCAATTGCATGAGACCCTGGGTGAGATTTGTTCAGGTGATCCCAGTCAATCCCTAGAACCATGAAAAATAACAATAATATTATTGTTATTGTTTTAAGCCCCTGAGTTTTAGAGTGATTTGTTATATAATAGTAGATAATAGCAACAGATTTTGAAACCTGGAATTGAGGTGTTGCCATAACAAAAACTTAAAACTGGTGGCTTTGGCTTTGGGGCCGGGCAGTGGAAGCTAAGCTGAAAGGGCTTCAAAGTGAGTGTTACTAAAAACCTAAAATGCTTTGGGGAGAACATTAGTGGAATCCCAGAGGGGATAGTGGGTGCAGTGGCTCACACCTGTAATCCTAGCACTCTGGGAGGCCAAGATGGGAGGATTGCTTGAGCTCAAGAGTTCAAGATGAGCCTGAGCAACAGTGAGACCCTGTCTCTACTAAGAATGCAAAAATTAGCTGGGCATCATGGTGCATGCCTGTAGTCCCAGCTGCTCAGGAGGCTGAAGCAGGAGCATTGCTTGAGCCCAGGAGTTTGAAGTTGCAGTGAGATATGATGATGCCACTGCACTCTACTCAGGGCAAGCAAGCAAGACTCTGTCTCAAGAAAAAAAAAGTCCTAGACCAGATGGTTTCACAGCTGAATTTTACCACACCTACAAAGAAGAATTGGTACCTATACTGCAGCAATTATTTAATAACATTGAGAAGGACGGAATCCTCCTAACTCATTCTATGAAGCCAATATTGTCTTGAAACCAAAGCTAGGAAAAGACACAACAACAACAATAAAAGAAAACTGCAGACCAACATCCTTTATGAATATAGGTGCAAAAATTCTCAGTAAAATCCTAGCAAACTGAATTCAGCTGCACATCAAAAAAATAATCCAATATGACCAGGTGGGCTTCATCCCAGAGATGCAAGGATGGTTCAACATATGCAAATCTATATATGTGATCCACCACATGAATAGAAGAAAAACAAAACCATATGATCCTCTCAATAGTTGCAGAAAAAGCATTTGACAAAATTTAGCACCCTTTTATGATAAGAACTCTTAACAAAATAGGCATAAATGGAAAATACCTCAAAATCATAAAAGCCATATATGACAAAGCCACAGCCAACATCATACTGAATGGGGAAAAATTGAGAGCATTCCCACTTAGAACTGGAACCAGACAAGGTTGCTCACTATTACCACTTCTATTCAACATAGTGCTGGAAATCCTAGCCAAAGCAATCAGTCAAGAAAAGGAAATCAAGGGTATCCAAATGGGGAAAGAAGAGGTCAAATCATCACTCTTTGCTGATGATATGATCTTATATCTAGAAACCCCAAAGATTCTGCCAAGAGACTCCTGGACTTGATAAATAAATTCAGCAAAGTCTCAGCTTACAAAATCAATGTACACAAATCGGTAGCATTCCTATATGCCAACAACAGTCAAGCTGAGAATCAAATCAAAGACTCAATAACTTTCACAATAGCAACAAAGAAAATAAAATACCTAAAAATATATTTAACCAAGAAAGTTAAAGACCTCTACAAGGAGAACTATGAAACACTGAGGATGGAAATCACAGAGGACATAAACAAATGGAAAAACATATCATGTTCATGGATTGGCAGAATCAGCATTGTTAAAATGTCTATACTACCCAAAGTGACTTACAGATTCAATGCAATTCCCAGTAAGATACTAAACTCACTTTTCACAGATCTAGAAAAAATAATTTTATGCTTCATATGGAAACAGAAAAGACCCCATATAGGCAAAACAACCCTAAGCAAAAAGAACAAACTGGGAGGTAACACTTTACCAGAAAACAGCATGGTACTAGCACAAGAACAGAGACATAGACCAATAGATAAGAACAGAGAATCCAAACATAAAACCATCCTCATATTGCCATCTGATCTCTGACAAAGCAGACAGAAACATACACTGGGGAAAAGAATCCCTATTCAGTAAATGATGTTGGGAAAACTGGGTAGCCACATGAAGAAGACTGAAACAGGATCCCCATCTCTCACCACTCACACAAATTCATTCATGATAGATAATAGACTTAAACCTAAGGCAGGAAACTATAAGAATTCTAGAAGAAAATGTTGGAAAAACTCTTATAGAAATAGGCCTAATCAAAGAATTTCTGAAGAAGACCCCAAAAGCAATCTCAGCAACAACAAAAATAAATAAATGGGACCTGATCAAATTAAAATTAAAATTAAATTAAAAAGCTTCTGCACAGCCAAGGAACCAATCAATAGAGTAAACAGACAACCTACAAAATGGGAGAAAATATGTCCATGCTGTACATCTGATAAAGGGCTGATAACCAGAATCTACAATGAACTCAAGTAATTCAGCAAGAAAAAAATCAGACAACCCCATTAAAAAGTGGGCAAAAGACATGAATAGAAACTTTTTAAAAGAAGAAAGACTAATGGCCAACAAACATATGAAAAAATGCTCAACACCTCTAATCATCAGGGAAATGCAAATCAAAACTACAATGAGATATCATCTAACTCCATTGAGAATGGCTTTTATCAAAAAGTTCCAAAAGAACAGATGCTGGCATGGATGCAGAGAGATAGGAACACTTATACACTATTGGTGGGACTGCAAACTAGTACAACCTCTATGGACAGTTGTATGGAGATACGTCAAAGAACTAAAAGTAGAACTACCATTTGCTTCAGCAATCCCACTAGTGGGTATTTACCCAAAGGAAAAAAATTCATTTTATGAAAAAGGCACCTGCACCCAAATGTTTAAAGCAGCACAATTCATAATTGCAAATATGTAGAAACAACGAAAGTGCCCATCAATATATGAGTGGATTAATAAAATGTGGTATATGTATACCATCAAGTACTACCAGACATAAAAAAATGGTGAACTAATACCTCTTGAATTAACCTAGATGGAACTGGGGATCATTTTTCTAAGTGAAATATCACAAGAATGGAAAAACAAACACCACATGTGTTCACCATTAATTGGAACTAATTGATTAACATTTATGTGCACATATGGAAATAACTCTTATTGGAAATCAAGAAGATGGGAGCAGGGAGGAAGGGATGGATAAATTCACACCCAACGTGTATAATAACTTTGATTCAAACTGTACAAAGCAATTTATGTAATCAAAACATTTATACCCCCACAATGTTCTGAAAGAAAAAAAGAAAAAAAATTTTACCATAGCATCAAAAAAAATGAAATAGAGATAAATTTAATAAAATATGTGCAAGACTCACACAGTGAAAGCTGTAAAACACTGCTAAGAAAAATTAAAGAAGATCTGTTATAGACTGAATGTTTATGTTCCCCTAAAATTCATATGTTGAGATCCTGACTCCCCACTGTGATAGTATTAGGAGGTGGAGCCTTTAGGAAGTAATTAGGTCATGATGTTGGAGTCACCATAAATGGGATTGGTACCCTTATAAAAGGAACCACAGAGAACTCTCTTGTCCTTATTTCGCCACATGAGAATACAACAAACAAGGAGATGGCAGTCTGCAACACAGAAGAGGGACCTCACCAGAACCCAACCCAGCTGGCACCCTGATCTTGGACTTCCAGCTGCAAAAACTGTGAAAAATAAATTTCTGTTGTTTATAAACCAATAAAATAAAATAAAAATTTAAACAATTAGCCCATCATGTTGGAGTGTGCCTGTAGTCCTAGCTAGTTTCATCAGACTTTTAAACCATGGCTATTTAAGTTTTTGTCATCCACAGTTATTATTTTGAATTATTCTCTAAAAGCATTTACAATTAGCTATTGTCCAAAATTGCTTTGGCCAGGTGTGGTGGCTCACGCCTATAATCCTAGCACTCTGGGAGGCTGAGGCTTGAGCTCAGGAGTTCAAGACCAGCCTGAGCAAGAGTGAGACCCTGTCTCTACTAAAAATAGAAAAATTAGCCAAATGTGGTGGCACATGCCTGTAATTCCAGCTACTCGGGAGGCTGAGGTGGGAGGCTGAGGCAGGAGGCTCACTTGAGCCCAGGAGTTTGAGGTTGCTGTGAGCTAGGCTGACGCCATGGCACTCTAGCCTGGGTGACAGAGTGAGACTCTGTCTCAAGAAAAAAAAATTGCTTTTTATGGAAAAGACTCTAACAGGTACTCTTGAACAAAGATTTCTAATAACTTTAAGACCAATGGACTAAATAAAAATTTCTAGAACTCTAATAAAGAAACTGATGGGTTCATGAAACTGCTAATTAAGATAAAGCAAAACAAAAAAAATTAATTACATAAACTTAAGTAATTGATAAAGATAATGTTTTTATGACTTTTATTTAAAACATAATTGATTTTTTTACTTAAATATTTTGTTTTCCAGATTTAAGGAAATTTTCTCTCATAAGCTATTTATATTTTACAATAATTTGGTAAAGTATACTTTTGTGAACAAGGATGTTAGCATTTGCTTTTTCTCTCTACTTGATTGCTCCAAAATTCAGAAACTATTCATGAGTATTTTTAATTTTTATGGCAATATGATTATTCACATAAGTCCAATAAATATGTACTCTTTCTTTAGGAGCAGGATGCATTGGAAAATTGGTTATATTACCAAGGGAAGTGAATGGGGTGAGGTGCAAGTTCTTTTGGTGTGATAGAAATGCTCTGGAATTAGATAGGTGCACAGTATTGTGAATATACTAAAACAGATGACTTGTGCATTTTAAAATGGTTGAAATGTAGAAGGTTATGGTATGCAAATTTTATCTCAATAAATAAAAAATAAATTCAAAAACAAACACTGTTATACCAATAGCTGTTGTATATCTTTGTGAGAGAGTCTTAGCTTGTTCTTGCCCTTTTTTGGCCTTTTCTTTCCCTTATGTCTTGCCTAGAATTTTTCATTCCAAGTTTCTATAGATATAATTTATGGATACATCCTTATTTACAAAACAGAAATCTTTAGTGGTTTCTTTATTCATCCTTTTCCCCTACATATCAGGATGCCCTTCTGCGTTTATCATATTGTTGAATTACTTCCTCTGAGTATTCAAAGATCTTTTTTGGTAAAACTTTTCTTGCTTTGTGTGCCTGAAGATGCCTTTATTTAAGCCTTAGAAGAATGAGAATTAAGCATAAAAGTTTGGGTTCAAAGTTCTCCTTCTTCAATATTTTGAATTACTCTTACTTTTGAACATTCAGTGTTGCAGTTTAGCAATCTGATATTAGTTGATTATCATTCCTTTAGATGGGATCTGCTTTCTCTTTGAGTTGGTAGGTTTTTGTTTTGTTTTGTTTTGTTTTCCAGATAGGATCTTCCCTCACACTAGCTCTGTTGCCCAGTCTGGAGTGCAGTGGCCTGATCATAGCTCCTTGGAGCCTCAGATTCCTAGGCTAAAACAATCCTTCTGCCTCAGCTTCCCAACTACAGGGGTGCACCACCATCCCTGCCTAATTTTTTTTTTAGAGGTGGGGTCTTGCCATCCTGCCCAGGCTGGTTTCAAACTCCTGGCCTCAAGTGATCCTCCCGCACCAGCCCCACAAAGTGCTGGGATTACAGGTGTGGGCCACCTATTCAGCCAGTTTTTTAGTAGGTTTTTAAAAAAATTTTGTCTTTAATGTTGTATTTAAGGTTTTTCCACCTTTCATTTATCCTGTTTGGCATTTTAAAAGCCCTTTCCCTTCACAGCCTTTTTTCTTTTAACCCTGGAAAAGTCATGATTTCAAATCTAAGTCATGATTTCTTCAAATATTTCCCATCCCTCCTTTATATTGTGGTCTCTTTCTGAGACTACTATTTATGGCTTTTATAACACTTCTATTTTTATCCTCCATAACTCTTAATTTTTTCCTCAGGGAGTTCTTTAACTTATTTCTTGAAATTTATTAATTTTGTAACCAACTAACCTATTTATTTATTTATTTCAAGTATTATACTTATATTATTTCAATTATTTGCTGGTATCATTAGTTTGGCATATCTAGTATGATTATTTGGCATTATTTGGCATTGATCAGTTAAATTCAGATATTTCTATTTTACCCTGTGAATTAATATTCTTTTAGGATTATGACCTATTCAGGGTAGTCCTGTGTTCCACTAACATCTAAGCCCCACCTTGTGCCTCTCCTTCAGACAGTTAGTGTTCCCAGTCCCTCAGGGAATCTCCCTCTCTGCCTTTCTTTTAAGCACTGTCTTCCTGGGTTTACAGAGAGCAGGTGGTGTTGTGGAAGGGGGCAATGCTAAGAGGCTGACATCTGCTGTATCTGCTCTTCATCCCAGCAGAGTCAAGCTTCAGCTGATGTTACCAGCACTGAGCTGATGCTATTTTTGTTTGTTTGTTTTTCAGATGACCCTTCCATAGAAATATAAAAGCAAGAGAAAATAACAGAGCTGACAATCTCTGTTTAAGCCCATTCTAGTATGTGGGATACTACTACAGTATTTTGTATCTATTTCGGTAGCCTAGGCCTCTTCTGTTCTAGCTGCTGTTCACAAAAACTCAACCACCTTTGATAGCCTCAAGGGTATTTCATAGTTTTTTTTTCCACATTAGTTTCTCATATTCATCAATCTTTCCTCTGCCACTATGGTATCTCCAGAGTTGGAATCAAGAAAATAGCCTGTATTATTTTTCCAACTTCAGGTAGAGATTATTGGTACCTTTTAAAATTTCCGAGGCTCTGCTTCTAAATGTGTGCTGGGTACTTCCTTAGGGCACAGCCTGATTAAAGAAAATGATGGTAGTTTGTATTATTACACTCTTCCCAAGAATAAGAGAATTACCCCCCACCCCTGGTATTTCTCCAAAATTTCCATCAATTAATCATAGATCTGGCTGCTCTTGTTAGGATGGAAAGCCTGTTATTTCAGCAAGGCCGTCCTTACAATCTGGTTATGGAAATGAGGCAAATCGCTTGTTCATAAAATGAAGATATATCCGAGACCCTCCCAACTAGACAGCCCTGTTTATGTTGACTATCTGATTGGTTGTGCAGGTTTATTTGTAACAGTATAACTGGCCCCATGAGCAAAATTCAATGACCCCTGTATGTTTTCTATAATACTCTCCTTTAACTAACTACTTGACCTTTTCAGTTATTTCCCAGAAGTGGTGAATTTTCTGCAAGACAACGGAGCTGAGATGCTGAAGGCCCAGGCAGACTTCCTCATGCCAAGATTCACCATCCCCATAACCTGCCACCAATGCAGGGAGCCTCTTGTTAGGTTCACCAGGACCTGCCCCAAGGTACAGCCCCCTCTTTTATAGCCCATGATCTCCATTAGTCGGAGAGATAAGACTTATTTTGTATTAAAAATTCCTTTCTCCCTTGGCAATCCTCGTCTCAATAATTGGCTCTTTTCCCAAGAGCAACTGGACCCAGGCTGAAACCCCCTTGTGGATGCCACAATAATTGAATGAAGCTTCCTGAACTGACGGCCCATGTTTTGACCTGGAATCACAGAAATCTGTGTTAGTCCAAAAGCCCGGGCTCAGCCACTTACTATGTGTCCTGGAGCCTAGCCTATCTTTTCACATGTTTGCACCTGAGTTTCCTCATCTGTAAAATGTTCTTTTGTATCTACTTCAGTAGCTGTATCAAAGTAAATGTTTGCAAAAATGTTTCACATAGAGAAAAACATTTTGCAAGTTAATGCTTAAATCACAGAGGCATATGAGTGTTTTTTTCTGGCTCAGAGCCACTGTGTTACTAAGCCGACATCTGGGTTTAATCTAAGCGTTCTTGCACTTAAACTGGCGAGTTGGGGCGTGAGGCTAGTGCTCAGCATCTAGGCGTTATTCTGAGGCAATGGGCTCCATCCAGGGCGAAGCCATGAGGTCATAGGCACTCTTCAACAGGGATTCCGCCCGCTGAACGCTAGCAGCCGCATCTCAGGAGCTCTGATCCGCATGCCGGCCCTCTAAGTCAGCCTCTGCCTCCTCCTTAATCTTTGGCCTCCCTTGGGGAAAGGGGACTCCATCCTTCAGCCCCAATAGCACGTGCCCAGGCTGGGTCTCTGAGGGAGGCCATTCGAGGAGCCTAGTTGTTCCTGTGGCGCGTCCTAATGGTTCAGAACTCCAAGGTCAAGAGATTGCCTGCCATTACTAAGACACCTAGTTTAACTGAGGCTCGCCATAGTGCCCGTGGCAATACAGCTGTTGGAGAAGACTGTCCAGAGCTCTATCTCGGGAGCGTTGATTGGCTTATTCTCATGCCAATCAAGGTTTTCTGCACAATTGGTCTTCCTATCCCCACGTGTGGTGGCAACCGCTCTCTCTTTCCATAGTGAGGGTAATAAGGCAGAGACCGCTGGGAAATATCACAGAGTTGCAAAGCATCTCCGGAAGTGACGTTTTAAGCCTCTTCCTCCAGTGCAGTCCAATGAACTCTTTCTTTTGGCCGCAAATTCACTCCTCGAGCCCGCCCAAGGGGAAACAACATTTTGATTGGTTGTTTGGTCCAGAGGCACAGAGACTCACGGGAGCGTCGTCCAAGCGCTTGCCTTTATTGCCCAGTTCGCCTGTCAATCATCCCGCTCTTTTGGACGGGGCGGGAACTGGCAGCCCTTTTGGTACCGCCTCTTCCTGGGTTGAAGTGTAGAGAGGCCTCGGAGCTGGAGAGGCTGAGAACCTGTCGCGTGGGCGGGGCCGAACTGCACGGCGCAGACTATTCCTCGGCCGTGAGGCGCGGGGAGTGGCCCGAAGCTCGGAGCTGTCCGGGGCGGGTCGGGGCGGAGGGCGAACCCGGGGGCGGGACCGGGGCGGGGCCGGAGGAGGCGGAAGCGGCGAGCGAGCCTAAGTCGGAGCCGTACGGAGCCAGCGTCCGGGCCGGCGGAGCTGCGTCGGCGGGGTTGGCCGGGGCGGCGTGGCGCTAGAGCCTGGGCGGGCGGGACGAGGGCCGGGGGTCAAGGCTGGGGAGCGGGTGGCGGGCGGACAGGTGGCTAGTCCCTTGGGGTTGTTGGAGCGGGCTGAGCTCCGGTCCCCGCGCAGTCCGGGAGAGGATGCGACCGGGTGCCTTAGGGTGGGGCGGGCGGCGGCGACTGCAGCGCTAGCGGCGCGGGGGGTGGGCGGCGGCGGCATGAGGCGCGGGGTCGGTGTCCGCGGGAGGGTGGCGCTGCCGGCGGCCCTGCCGCTCCCGCTGCAGCTGCTCGCCGGGCTCGCAGTGCCCTGCCAGCTGGGCTCTGGCCGCTCTCGTCCCGGCCGCCGCCGGGGCTGCCGCTGGTGACCAGTCGTCACGCCGCCGGAGGCTTCACCCGCGCCCTCTCTCAGGACGCGCCAGCGGAGCTCCGGCCCTTTCGCCCCGGACGCGGAGGCCGCGCTGCGCGGGGCGAGGCCGGAAGATGGCCTGGGTGCTCAAAATGGACGAGGTGATCGAGTCCGGGCTGGTGCATGACTTCGACGCCAGCCTCTCGGGCATCGGGCAGGAGCTGGGCGCCGGCGCTTACAGCATGAGGTACTGGGCGCTCCGGGCGGGCAGAAGCCTCTATCTCCGTGGGGAAGGCCTGCACGGCCCTGGGTGTTTGCTAGGCGTGGCTGCGCCCTGCGGTGCCCGGGCCTCCCCAGCCGCGGGGTCGGAGTACTGCCGCGTGGCCGTCGGGGGCCATGGAACCCCACAGGCCTCTGCCTACCCCGGTGACTGGCGGGCGGGGGAGGGCAGCCCCCAAGCCGTTCCTGGGAGCTTCATTTTTGCTGTAAAACACGCCCCGCTGTTAGGATGGCTTGGGTTGGTGGGGGAAGGGGTTTCTTTTCCTTACGAGTGATTTACAAGCCCCATTAGAGCTGGAATACACTAAGAAAAGGCAGGACTTACATTGGGAAAATACTCTTCAACGTTTTGGCGTCAGTTTCTGCTGTTGCCCTACATTGTGGTCTTTTCAGGCTGCTGATTTTAACCACTTGATATTAGTTAATTGCAAGTGAAAGAGTAGCAGCTGGGGGAAAACACTTTGACTTCGTTTTGTTTTTTTCATTGTCTCAAAGTGAAGTTTCTCATTTTCGGGATTACCCTCACAAGCTGTTTCCTCTTAAGAGGGTTTTAAGATGCAGTGATTGCACCACAAACAATAGTTTGTTTAGTCTCTGCTGTCTGTACTAGCAGCCATTCATTTTAATTTTGAGAGGTTGAAACAGATCTGATTTTAGTCTCAGCCCTTTCTCCTTTTTAACTGTTACCGGTTTGGAAACTCTGTATTTTTTTAGCGGCTTTATTGAAATATAGTGTACTGTAATGCCCAACCGATTAATAAAGTTTGAAATTCAGTGGTTTGGCAGCTTTTCGTTAATGTGAATTAAATGTAGCTTTCTGTTCTTTAGATAAATGTCTGATGTCTTTGAAGCGCTGTACAGTTTCCCAGTAGTCTTCATGCATCTCACTGCAGCTCTAAGGGAGCATAAATGTTCGGAGGAAGAAAGACTTCTGGGTCAGAGCTGGCCTGGAATGGTGGGGGCTGCTCCGTGAAGTAATTGGGTTTTTAAATCTTTAAAATTCCGGGCCATAAAGAACTCTCAAGAAAGGTGGAGACGTTTCTTGGAGTGTGGAAGAGAGTGGTGGGAAGCATATTAAACTGGGAGTTCAGCCACCAGCGTCTGGCCCAGATTTGGTCTCTGCTGGTCTCCCTGAACCTGGCACCTCTTCTGTCTGCAGTTGTGTAACTTGAGGGCTCTATATGAGGTGGCTTATTTTCTAAAACAACTGTCTCAGTTGTTGAGGAAATTGAGCTACTGAAAGTCATGGGGTCACCCAAGAGGAGAGTACTAGAGGCAGTGGTTCCCTGGTGAAAACACATTGCTCTGGTGCCATGCTGCTCCTTCCCTCCCCTTGAAACAAGGGGCTTATGGTCAAGGCAGAAGAGGGCATGTGAAGGAACTGTGTGTGTCTCTTCAATTGCTTCTCAATTATGATAAAATGAAAGTTTGCTTATTGAGGGTTATTTTGAGCTTTTACATTTTTCTAGGATTTTATTTGAACCATACTTTGTTTTAGTGATTTGGCTAACTTATATAATTAACTTCTTTATATGTTTTATTTCTGTGAAGAGGACATAAAATCTAGAGGATTTTAAACCTTTCCCTGACCTTGTTCTTAAAGTAATGCCTGACATCTTTGTAATTGTGTGTCATCTACAACATTCTTCATGAGGGAGCTTTTTTCCTTGAATGTTTTTGGTTGTGTCACTTAATCTAATTTTCAAGTAAATATGAAGATGAATACCATTTTTAAGGAGCTTACTTAGATATCTTTTCATATTTAACTGAGTCTTCAAAAACCAAGAGATGAGAGTGCTTGCTGCTTGCAAATTATTTGAAAATCTCAAACTTAGAAATTCCAAAATTTACTTGATAAGGAGAAAGTCTGAAGAAGGCTTTAGGCTGCTGCAGGCGTCCTTAACATTGCCATTGCACTTTCCACGGTGCTGGATCCCTGAGAGGTGGAGTGTCCGGAAGTGGCACACTCATTCTCCAGTATGAGCATTCGGTCTCTTTTTCTGGCATGTAATGGGAAGGAAGGCTTATTTACTTCATTTGTTCTCTGTTAAATTCAAGAAATAAACTTGAGGAAATTATTGGAAAAATGATTTCTTGATTAAAATTTTCTGTATGGACATCTTTCCATTTGTCTTTCAAAGTGAGTTATGCTTACTGTATTTACTTTTTGGATAGCTTTAAACAAGAGGTATTTCTTGAGACTTCTTTCAGGGAATGGTTTCCTCAGCTTTTAGGAAGATGGCTTGAAAGAAAGTTTTTCTCGATGATATGACTTAATAGCTGGGGTGGGCATGGTGGTGCACACCTGTAGTCCCAGCCACTGGGGAGGCTGAGGCTGGAGGATCACTTTAGCCCAGCCAGGAGTTCAAGACTGTAGTGCACAATAATTGAGCCTGTGAATAGCCACTGCACTCCAGCCTGGGTAACATAAAGAGACCCCATTTCTGCAAAAAAAAAAAAAAAAAAAAAGGTAGGAAAAGTATATTTGCATAAAGTAATGTAGGCTGATAGTACTGGGGATATGTTGAGGCTAATTTTTTTTTTTTTTTGAAACAGAGTCTCACTTTGTTGCCTGGGCTAAAGTGAGTGCCATGGCATCAGCTTAGCTCACAGCAACCTCAAACTCCTGGGCTTAAGCGATCCTACTGCCTCAGCCTCCCGTGTAGCTGGGACTACAGGCATGCGCCACCATGCCTGGCTAATTTTTTTCTATATATATTTTTAGTTGGTCAGATAATTTCTTTCTATTTTTAGTAGAGATGGGGTCTCTCTCAGGCTGGTCTCGAACTCCTGACCTCGAGCAGTCCACCCGCCTCGGCCTCCCAGAGGGCTAGGATTACAGGCGTGAGCCACCGCGCCCGGCCGAGGCTAATTTTTGATACTACCTTTGCTGCTTCCCTTTTTTCTTTTGGCTCTGGTTCTCATTTTGTGTATATGTGTTCAGTGTGTACTGTTGTGCCACACTTGCATGTGAGATGTGAGCTGCAGATTCTATTTGAAATAAGGCAGGTCATAAATATTTTTAAAATCTTGGTAACTGGCTGGGCATGGTGGCTTGCATCTGTAATCCCAACACTTTGGGAAGCCAAGGTGGGAGGATAACTTGAGGCTGGGAGTTAAAGACCAGCCTGGGCAACATAGCAAGACACTCTATAAAATTAAAAAAAAAAAAACAAAAAAAACCAGGCAAGTAGTGCATGCCTGTAGTCCCAGCTACTTGGGAGGCAGAGGGAGGGGGATTGCTTGGGCCCAGGAGTTTGTGTGGCGTAATGCATTTGTTAGATTGAACCGTTCTACAATGTATATATATGTCAGAACATTGTGTTGTATGTGATAAATGCATACAATGTTATATGTTAATTTAAAAATTAAAAAGTGAGTTTAGAGACCCTGTAAGGTAACAGGAAAATTTTAACTTAGATTAGTGTTGAGTTAGTGAAAGATTAGTAAGAATAAGGTTTATTATGTAGCTATTAAAAGCTGATGATTTTTTTTGGTCTCATGCTAAAACAGACTGTCCCTGAGTAGGTGACATATATTTTGGAAGTACAGATGGGACTGTATTATGGTTCGACTTACAATTTTTGGTGTGAAAGCAATACACATTCAGTAGAAACACAGGAGAAACGGTACTTTGTATTTTGAATTTTGTTCTTTTCCCAGACTAGTGACACATGCGGGTATGATACTCTCTCATGATGTTGGGCAGTGGCAGTTAGCCACAGCTCCCAGTCAGCTGCAACCAGTACTCTACAGTTTATTGTGTTGCCAAATGATTTTGCCCAACTATAGGCTGATGTAAGTGTTTTGAGCACGTTTATGGTAGGCTAGGCTAGCTGTGATGTAGTTTCGGTGTATTAGATGTATTTTCAGCTTATTAATATAATGGGGTTTATTGGGACTTTACAGTTGAGGATCTGTATAGAAAATTTCGAGAATCAGTGAAATTTTAAAACTATATTATGAGTGGTACTTGAGAATACTTTCAGAATTAGCAATAAATGCTATAAAACTCATTTCCAGGTTTAAAATCTTTTTCTGGTTTTAATCTTATCTGTAGCACAGGAAAGAATTTAGTAAATTACTGATTTAAAAATCTATTTATTCCAGACTATAGTGTCCACATTGGTTTTTAAATTTATTACCTTAAACCAGGGGTGGACAAACCTTTTCTGTAAAGGGCTAGATAGTAAATATCTTAGGCTTTGTAGGCAGTATAGACTGTCACCTTTTTTTTTGTTTTGTTTTTAATTACAACCCCTTTAAAAAATGTAAAACCATTCTTAGCTCCTGGCTGGCAGGATTTGGCTCTTGGGCCATAGTTTGCCAATCCCTGCTCTAAAGGATGGAGTCTAATACAGCAATGTACTTTGATTGCCTTGGAAAAGGATTTGCCGAGTATTGAAATCTTATACTGAAGAAGTTATTTTTATGTAGATTAAGAACTATCTCAGCTAATTTACATAATTCTATTGTTTGTCCATAGATCTTTATTGTGTTCAGTTTTAGATTATTTTAAATTATTATTTAAGATAATAATTAGGGTGGTTTTTCCACCCCCTACTCCTTACCCCAAGCTTCAGTATAGTGTATATCCTTCAATTAGGGCTGTTTGAAACTTGACAATTTATTGATAGTCTCATAAACTTGATGTTTCATCACAGCAGCACTGTTGATTTGCCAGGATACACTTAAACATTTGCTGTTGGTGGAGTACCATCTGATATTTCATCTTATCTTTTCTTTTTTTTTTGGCTGTAGGTTCTGTGACTGAATTTGGAAGAAGCTCTGTAACATTTTGCTTGTTTTGGGACAGATCTAATAGTTGGATATGAAACTGTTAGCCTTTGGTGGTGGAGTCATTTTTTAATTTTTAACTCAGTTTTTTTAAGATTTAAAGTTTTTTGCCTTGATACTAACTATGACAAAACTAGTTTTTACGCATCGTATATTAGTAGTTGAACTTTTTAACTTAAAAAATACTTCTCATTTTGAAATTTTTATGTTACAAAAATAATGTAGAGAGCTCACATATATACCCTTCACCCAGCTTCTCTTTCATTAGTAGAGTGCAGTTTTCAAAATCTGGAAATCAGCTTTGGTGCAGTACTATTCTCTCGTTTTTTGTTTTTTTTTTTTGAGACAGAGTCTCACTCTGTTGCCTGAGCTAGAGTGCTGTGGCGTTAGCCTAGCTCACAGCAACCTCAAACTCCAGGGCTTAAGCAATCATCCTGCCTCAGCCTCCGGAGTAGCTGGGACTATAGGCATGTGCCACCATGCCCAGCTAATTTTTTTTTCTATATATATTTTTAGCTGTCCAAATCATTTCTTTCTATTTTTGGTAGAGACGGGGTCTCGTTCTTGCTCAGGCTGGTCTCGAACTCCTGACCTCGAGTGATCCTCCCACCTCAGCCTCCCAGAGTGCTAGGATTACAGGCATGAGCTACTGCGCCCAGCCACTATTCTCTAAAGTACAAAATTTTATTTGGATTTCACAGTTTTCTCTGTTGTCCTTTTTCTAATCCAGGATCTCATATTGCATTTAGTTTTTATCCTGTGACAGTTTTTAGTTTTTCCTTCTCATGTGATTTTGACAGTTCTGATGTGTAGTAGTCTAAACTGTTGTTTTTCAACATGTAAATTGTTTTGGAAGCAAAAGATAAAATATGCTTGTGAATGGTATTTAGCCTTGAAAGGATCTGTATTGTTTTAGCAGTGATTTTGAGTAGAGTAGGACCACTGTGTCATTTGTTTAGGGATTACTTTGTCTTAATCCATCTGAATTAAATTGGATGCTGTATATTTTGTAGTCACTTAATGAAAGTATCAGGAAATTTTAACATAATTTATTTAAAATAATAATTGCAAACCATTGTGTATTACTATAATTTTTTTATTAAAAAATTTTCCAAAACAAAAAACTTAGCAAGAGGAGTAGTATTGTTTTACGTTTTTTTGCAAATCTCTTAAATGTCTGGCTCAGTGAGAGACTGGTGGATTCTCGTATCTGTTATTGGAATATATTGTTTTGGTTGATGTACGAAGAAAATCAGCCTCAGGAGGATAAGTGGTTGGAAAAAAGAAAATTACATTACTAGCCCTTTCAGGTAATTTGGGATATATTTTGGTGCTACACCGACACTTGACAAATGGTAGTAGTTTCTTAAAAAGTTTAGTTGCAGTGTGGAATCTGAAACTAGATCAGTGTACTTTTTGTACTCTCTTACATTAAAATAGATTGGTCTGTCTTGCACTTCGATTGGATCTCTTACCCTGTATAATTTTGCAATATGCATGCACTGGTTATTTGGAAAATAGTGGTTTCCTGAGTTATGCACATCTTCCAAATGTTGACACTTTCGTTATCAAAAAATCTTATTAGGCCGAGTGCAGTGGCTCACGCCTGTAATCCTAGCACTCTGGGAGGCTGAGGTGGGAGGATCGCTCGAGCTCAGGAGTTCGAGACCAGCCTGAGCAAGAGTGAGACCCCTGTCTCTACTAAAAATAGAAAGAAATTGTATGGACAACTAAAAATATATATAGGAAAAATTAGCCGGGCATGGTGGCGCATGCCTGTAGTCCCAGCTACTCCGGAGGCTGAGGCAGGAGGATCACTTGAGCCCAGGAGTTTGAGGTTGCTGTGAGCTACGCTGACGCCACGGCATTCTAGCCTGGGCAACAGAGTGAGACTCTGTCTCAAAAAAAAAAAAAAAAAATCTTTGTTAATGTTTTTTAATGTTTTTAATGTTGCTACCATCTCATCGGAGAAAGTACATGGTGGAGAACTCAAAGATTTTATAATTGCCAATGAATATCATTAGTTATTTTTTTAAAATGAGAGACTCACTTTATTCATTTTTCGGAAATTTCTGTGAAATATCCAGGTATGAATAGTCATAGTTTTTCTTTCAAGTAAAAATAATGTTCTATGAAAAACACTGCAAGGTCAGCTCACAAGATCAAATACTTGCACAAGAGCGTTTTCTTGAGACAACCATTGCATTTAGGTGTGCGGCAGAAATACATTATACCCATCCAAGGACCGATATTTAACAAAATTAAATATCTTTTACTGTGTTTGGCATTCATGAAGAATGAATGGACTGTTGGTATGGTTTGGTGCCATTGCCTTGATTCATGCTAAGCTACCAGCAGTTTTAACCACCACTGGTTTTGTGCTATAAGTGTAAACGTACACAAAGTAAAAAAGGCAAATAATGCTTTAGTATTGCTCTGAAAATAGTCTTGACCTCTTGAAACCCCCGAAAAAGTCTTAGATCCCCCCGGATTCTATGGACCTGTTTGAGAACCTGTTTAATGTATGCTTAGAGTTTAGATATGTTAAATATTTTTTTCTGAGTTTAAAAACAAACCCATTGTTACAGCGAGTTGGAACTTTCCTTCCTTGTGGGCTAAAATTTTTCATATGAGGTGTTTATTCAAGGTTGTATAAATCTCACCTTGACAACAGCCTGGATTTGGTGATTTTAACTTTGTTTTAATGAGTAAATATTTGACTACACGTGTAATTTATTTAATGGACATGAGGGTATTCTGATTTTGAGTGTCTTAGTTGTGGTTGGTTCATGACTTTGGCTGTTGAGTACGGCCATCCTGCTGCTCAGTAGTTACACTGTGGTGTCCTCATTCATTCCCTCCCTCTTCTAGAAGGGTTGATGACTCCTCTTCCTTAGAGTAACAACTCTACCTCCCATGCCTGTTTTCAGCTGATTCCCTTGGTACTTTACTGATAAAACTGAATTCCCACATACCGTATGGCTTATGAGTTTTTGATCTGTGATGTATTTAGGTATGGATTTCTTTTTACTTATCCTGATTTGGTCATTTGGACTTCTTGAATCAGTGAATTGGTCTACTTTATTAATTTTGGAATTTGCTCAGCCTTTATATCTTCAAATATTGCATCTGGTCCATTTCTTCTGGGACTTCAATGTAAAATCTTACTTTGTCCTTTCTTAACTTCTGCGTTTCCCCTCATTTCCCTCTCTGTGCTGCCTTCTGGATAACTTCTTTCTACCTATGTTCTAGTTTCCTTAGTTAGTCTTAACTTTTGTCTGACTTGTTTAATTTTGGCAATTTTATTTTACAGTTCTATTTGTTCTTTTTCAGTTTTGTTTTCCCTTAAAGGTTCCTGTTCCTTACAGAACTTTTCAGGCTTGTCTTTTATTTCTTTAAACAGAATAAGCATAATTTTATAATTTGGGTCTGATAATTCCAGCATCTGAAGTCTTTGGTTTATATCCAGTAAGGAAAATAGGAATCACTTAGATGTTTCAAGCAGAGAGAGATTAAGTAAAGTATTTGATTGGAAAGGTGCTGGAAGGGTTGAGGGGAGGAGGGTGTGTACCTGATATGTAACACACTAGAAGGACTGGGGGAGGAGGCATGGCTTCTAATCCCCTGAAATTTCTGGGAACCACAGTCTGTGCAGCTGCCTGCCTTTGTGTCTGGCTTTTCCCTTTCCCACTCATAATTTCCCACCAGTCCCTTGCTTTTGGAGCAACCTGACTAGGCTCTAGCTAGCAAGAAGTCTTCTATGTGTAGTTTTAGGCCTCCAACCCTTTGCAACAGAGGCAGGAAAGAGCTGAATACCAACAAACAGAATCTGGTATTGGATATATGCCATCTGTTGTTTGTGCTGTTGGTTTTTGCTCCTAGAGTCTTATTTGTGCTTTTATGCCTGGCTATTTTTGGGTACTAGCATTTCAGAATTGCTTGGAATGATTTGGTACCTTAGCCTTTCCATTTGCTTGTCAACCCCCTGGGAACCCTACCTGTCAGTGACCAGCCTGGAGAAGCTATCTGGTGCTGGAAGCCCATGCAAAATCTTGCTTACTTTCTCTTCACCCTTACCCTGCGCATCTAGCTCTTTCCATCCAGTTTAATGTGGACAGGCATATCGTAGACCCAGAAGGCCACCAAAACCACAACACAGCTTTGTGTTTCACTCTTTTGTTAGCTCTTCAATGCTTTTATGAATATATGTCTAATAATGTAGCTTTTGTTTATTTCTTGTTCTCAGCGGGGTAGAGGTTGGTCTAAATTACTTAGCCTGTCATTATTAAATATTCAATTGTCTATGTTATTTCCATTTTGGTTTCTTTCCTGTCTCTTAAATTCTTTAGAATTTTCATTTAGCTTCCAGATATGTTTTAGCTATCTTGTCATTAAGAAAAATTCAAATTTTAACTTTTTGAAAACTATTACAGTCATATAGTTACATTTAAAAGCAATGAAAGGGTGTGTGATGATGTCTTCCCCTTACACTAGTGTCTCCCAGTCATTCATTTGTCCTCCCTGAAGGCATCTTAACATTGCTGGATTTTTAGGTGTCCAAATAGTTTTTTATACTTATATTTGATCAAGCTTGTTGTGATTGCCAGGTGTTCTGTAGCATCCTAATTTTGGGTGCTAACCTATGTTAAAATTTGCCAACATGTAGATCTTTCAGTTTTGCCTTACAAAATGCATGATTTGGTTTTATGTATTTTGAGACTATGAGTTTAATACATTATAGGATCAAGACTGTTGTAGCTTTCTGGAAAGTTTTTTACTCAGAAATGTCCTACTTACTTTAATTCAATTTTAGACTCTGTCTTTAATACTCAAAAGTCTGTTTCCATTTATAGATTACAAAAACCATCGAATATTAGGATTTTCTTAGGTTCAGCATAGAAATTATAATCTTAAATTGTCTGGAGACCTAGTTTTCCATTTTATTAATAATTTTTTAATTTATTTTTTTGGGAAGCAGAGCCCTGGCCAGAAGCCAGGCACCTGCGCTTACTTTTTTTTTTTTTAAGAGAGAGGTTCTTGCTCTGTCACCCAGGTGAAGTGCAGTGATGTAATCATAGTTCACTGCAGCCTCAAACTCCTGAGCTCAAACAATCTTCCCATCTCAGCCTACCAAGTAGCTAGTACTATAGGCTGTCACCACTATGCCCAGCTAATTTAAAAAAATATATTTTTTTGTAGAGACAGTCTTGCTACGTTGCCCAGGCTGGTCTCTAACTCCTGGCCTCAAGTGATCCTCCTGCCTCGGCCTTCCAGAGTGCTAGGATTACTGTGCCTGGCCTCAATTGATTATTAATGTTATGATTAGTGTATTGATTCAGCACATGGTTGGACTCCTTTGTGTTAGATGCTGGGGTCAGTCAGTGAAGAAATAAGTTTTGGAGGTTATATACTTATGGGGGATACAAGCTTAATATGTCATGTATATTGTTGGAAAGTGATAAGAGCTGTATGTAGAGCAGGGTAAAGGAAGTTGGGAGGATTGTAGTGTCAAGCTCTCTTTGAATAAGTGACATTGGAATGAAATGAGCCATTAGGACATCCATTAGAAGAGCCACTGTAAAGACCCTGGAAAAGGCACGCACAGAGGCTAGCTAGTGTGGCTGGGGCAGGGGGAATGAGGGTGACAAGGAGAGGGGGTGAGGAACAGGTTGAGTAGGTCTTGTAGGATTTTGTAAGGACCCTGGTTGAAAGTGAACTGTTGGAGAGTTCAGAGGAATGAAATGATCTGACTTCTGTTTGAAAAGAATCATTGGTTGCTGTGCTGATTGGAATGCATTTTCTTTCTAATTAAGTAAAAAGTTAATTGGGAATTCAATGGCAAGTGATTTTTAGGTGTTTGTGTGTTAAGTTTGTTCAGTAGTCATTTAGCACCTGCCATGAGCATAGTATTTCCTCTGTGGATCATTGAGGCTATAACCAAGCGAATAAAAAGGTGGCTATCTTCAAGGGCCTGATGCATATACAGCTTTATAATCTATATGTGATAATTTATGAATATCGATTCTCATGCAGTCTTATGTCTTGTTTTGATGACGTATATCTAATGATCAACCCAAGCCGTTAGCATCAAAATCTTAAAATTACTCCCCATATTATTTTTCAGTATAATTAACTAATACTTCTGAGTCACAGCTTTCATCTCATTCTTTTCTTTCTCACCAAGAGGGATTTAAATGCTTACACATGTGTGGCATAAGAATATGCAATATATATTTTTAGCCAAGTGTGGTGGTTCATGCCTGTAATCCCAGCACTTTGGGAGGCCGAGTTAGGAGGATTGCTTGCAGCCAGGAATTTGAGAGCAGCCTAGGCAACATAGTGAGACCCATCTCCCCCTGAAAAACATTTTTTTTTTTTTAAATTATTCAGGCTTGTTGGCATGCGCCTGTAATCCCAGCTACTCAGGGGGCTGAGGTAGGAGGATCCCTTGAGCCCAGGAGTTAAAGGTTACAGTGAGCTATGATTATTATACCACTGCACTCCTGCCTGGGGGACAGAGTGAGAGCTTTTCTCTTAAAAAAAAAAAAACACACAGACACACAGTATATATTTTCATCTACCCTAGAGCCATTTTTGACTACTGTGACTTTTTTTTATCAAGAGCTACTGATTCTTGAAATACTATTTGAATTCTCCTGAAAAGTTTTTATGTCTGCCCCCAAAGCAGGAACTTAGGTGGGACAAAAACTCCAGTGTATGGAGGACTCTGGGAGGGTTGGAGACCATTGCAAACCATGTGGTCCTTGGTTATGCTTGTGTACTTAGGAGTGTTTTGATGATTCCTGGGTGTAAATAAAAGAGAGGGAGGAGACTTAGTAGATAATTTAGTGTCTTTCAAAATCAGTACAGTGCTTTAATAGAAATATATGTGGTGAGGAGGGAATGCAGGTCGGATACTGTCCTTTCCCAGGATTTCCCTCCTGTTTTATCCAATTTTTTTCATTTGTCTTGAGACTGAGTTGATACATTTTGGTTTTTAATTGAAGTGGGCTACCCAAATATCTGTGTCAACAGCTTATAGGAAAGTAAAAGAGAAAATAAGCAGTTTAGGTAAGTCCCTGTTATTGGTGTTGATAGTAGTTATTCACTTGGATATTTTGTTGTTAGTATTATTTTACTTTTTATTGAAGAATGAATATATAAGAGTTAACAAGATGTAAATGTACAGCTCATGAAATTATCTCAAAACCAAATAATCATCCTCTATACATTAATTATGGGAATGTAAAATGGTGTAAGCTCTTTGGGAAACTGTTTGGCAGTTTCCCCAAAAGTTAAACAGAGTTATCATATGACCCAATAATTCCATTCATAGGTAGGTATACACCCAAGAGAATTGAAATCATGTCTACACAAATACATATGAAAGTGCTCACATAGTATTATTCATGATAGCCAAAAAATTGAAACAACCCAAATGTTTATCACCTGATGAATGGATGCCAAATATGGTATGTCCGTACAATGAAGCTATAAAAAGCAGTGAAGTGCCAGGCATGGTGGCCTGTACCTGTAGTCCCAGCTATTTGGGAGGCTGAGGCAGGAGGACCCTTGAGTCCAGTAGTGCCAGTCTAGCCTGGGCAACATAGCAAGACCTTGTCTCTGAAAAAAAAGAGAAAGGAATGAAATACTGATACATTTTACAACATAGATGGCCCTTGAAACATGCTAAGTGAAAGAAACCAGTCATAAAAAGACCACATAGTTATATGATTACATTTGCATTCAATGTCCAAAACAGGCAAATCTGTAGAAACAGAAAGTATAACAGTGGTTGCCAGGGGCTGAGTGGGTCAGGGATGGAATAGTGAGTGACTACTAATGGGTACAGGATTTCTTTTTGAGGTGAGAAAATGTTCTTCGGTTAGGTACTGGTGATGGTTGCACAACCCTGTGACTATACTAAATTCTAAAAACCACTGAATTATATACTTAAAAAGGGTGACTTTTATGGTATGTAAGTTATATCTCAATAAAGCTGTTAACAACAACAGAAAAACAAACACATCTATGTTTGTTTAAACCCAGGTTGACAGAATATAGACAGCATCCCAGAAGACCCTAGTATCTTCCTCCCAATCAATGCCCCGAATTATTCTTGGGGGGAAAGTAGCAGCTGTTTCTACTGCTACTGTTTGCCTTTCAGAAGGAGCCATTGTTTTAGACTAGGCATGAAGCTTTATGTTCTCAGCCCTTGCCAGGCCTAGCAGGGAATTTTTTGTAAAGCACCATTTTAATCAGATGCTTCTTTGTAAATTCCATGGTGCCAGTGTGACCTACCTTTGGCAGCAATAATAGTTCCTGCCTTTTAAAACAGGTAGCTGTGCACTCTTGACTTGTTCTTTTTTTCTTTTTTTATTGTAGAAATAATTTGGAGTTTAAAGTTTTTAAAGAATTTTTTAAAATACCATATAATCAGCTTCATCTGTTACTTTTATTAGTAGCATGGAGTTTATTAACCACTACTAATTTTATACACTTAATCATGGCTACCCTGCCCCTCCCCCCACTAGAGATGTGTGTGGTTAAAACTATCCATTAGGTGAACCAGGTTAGCATTAGTAGTTCTTTTACTCTCTGTACAATTTCTGATCTGAAATTTTAAAAGAAACTACCCCTAAATGTTTACATCCTTTTAAATATTTTAAACCCAAAGTAAGATCAGTGTTGATTTTTTTGCTTTTCAGTGATGTCTTGGCATTGCCCATTTTCAAGCAGGAAGATTCCAGCCTTCCATTGGATGGTGAAACTAAACACCCACCCTTTCAGTATGTGATGTGTGCTGCAACATCACCAGCAGTAAAACTGCATGATGAAACACTCACTTACTTGAACCAAGGTTAGTATGGCTATCTCATATTTTAACATATAAGAATTTACAAAAATCCAAAATAAATGTTTTGGCATTGTGGCCTAGATTACTGGTAATAATTTAAGATTAGGTTCTTTTGCTTAAATTTTACAACATCAGTTAATGAAAATTGTACAAATTTTTACCGTGAGCCAACAGTAATAGTTTGTGTAAACTGATTTGCATTAAAGAGGGTCTGTGAAGAAGGATTTATTACAGAGTTTTTCAGACATAATCCAAAGGAGGAACAAGTAGGAAAGAGTGTCAGTTATTTTTAAGGACAGTTGTTTCAGTATGGAACTTGAAAATGAATCAGAAGTCCAGCTGGCAAGGAACCTAGATCTTAAACATAAAGCAGGTTTGTGCTGAAAATAGACCTAAGCTGCACCAAGATGGGATCTGGCTAAATAAACTGTGTTGAATTTTATCTTCCCATATCTTGTTTATACTTTATGTCAGCGTGTTACATTTTGGTGACATGAAAGAGTGGGCAGGATGGAAAAAATGTGGTAGAGTTTACCTTTGGAAAATATAAGGGATTTTTTTTTTTTAGGTTCTCCCTGCAGGCTGATGTGACTTACCACTGCAAATGAAAGTACCTTGTTATATAGGAATTAATTTGTTGGATGCATATGCTGAATGCATGTTGAATTCCTATCTTTAAAATAATTCTGTGCATTTTTGTTGTTACAAAAATAGTAGACACTCATTGTAGAAAAACTGGGAAAGATGTGAAAGCATAATACTAAAAATTGACTAATTAACATTTTTGGTATATTTCCTTGGTACATTTTCTTTCAATTAGAAAAAATTAGAATTATGCCTCTCTTCACTTAAGATTATATTGTGATTATTTTTCTGTTATTAAATAGAATTTTTATTAGTTCCTTGAACTTTTGGAAAGACCTACAGATTTTAGACTATTTGTGATTAATATTTTGAAATGTGGAAGAATAACTTATTTCTAACTTTTCATTTTATGTATAAGTTTAGAATCTATGAGATTTTCCTTCAGGTAGTTCTATCTGTAGCACCTGTGACAATACTGTCGCTCACTTTACTTTTAGTAGAGACGGGGTCTCGCTCTTGCTTGGGCTGGTCTTGAACTCCTGACCTAAAGAGATCCTCCCACCTCGGCCTCCCAGAGTGCTAGTATTACAGGTGTGAGCTACTGCGCCTGGCCTCATTTTGCTTTTAATACTTAGTATTTGGGTAGGCTTTCAGTTATTTGATACTTAGGTTTTAAATTTGAAAGAACCTTAAGAATTTATTTGGTAATCTGTTTTAGACATAAAAATCTCAGAGGAAACAATGAATGGGCAAGGATATTCACTGTAACTTTATTTCTACAGACAAAAAAGGAAATAACTTTAATTTCTCTTACTTGGGGAATAGTTGAATACATTTTGTTATGTATATACCATGGATTGAATGCATACACAGATGCATGAACGTGCACGGGCATGCATGCACGAGCACATGCACACACACACATACCCCACCCGCCCCTCCTTTAAAGGAAAGTGTAGGATGTGCATCTTGTTGGCCTGGGGAGATGCCCATAATTTATCATTGTTAAACTGGATAAAGATATTTCAGACTGATAAAAGTTGCAGTCCACCATCTATAATGGTGATATAGTAGACTGATATTAATTGAGTGCTTACTGTGTATGAAGCATTGTATTAAATACATGTGTTACCTTATTCAGTTCCTACAATAACCATAGAAGAGGTTTTATTAAAAGATTTTGCAGATTAAACTGAGGCTTAGAGCAGTTAATAACTTGCTCAATGTCAATTTGGAAAGCTTAGATTTAAAAAAAATTATTGAGATATATATAGTAGTGTGCACAGGTCGTAAGCATACAGCTCAATGAATTTTAACGTGTATATTCCCTTGAAACTACTGCCTATGTCCAACATTTCCATTACCCCAGCAGGCTCCTCTGTGTCCTTTTCTCAGGTGATATCTGATGAATATAAGAAAAACAGGTATAGTTGTGCAAAATAATGTTTAAAAATGACTGATTATGGCTATGAATTGAATGGGCTTGATGAATATTATCCAGGAATTTCAATAAAATCCATGAATACCTTTTTAGATGAAGAGACATTGCTGTGGAAAGTTCTTACAAAGTATACCTCAGTGATACCATTTTTAGTATAGTAATATCTACACATCAGTTTTGATGGTGTGACTTTTAAGTAGTGACATAATTTGCTATTTTCTGTTGCTGCTTATAAAAGTCAGTTTGTTATTCTGTTTTAATGCTCATGAATCAATTTTCTTGCATTGAAATGAATTCTTCAGCTCCACCAAGGAAAATAACTTTCAATGGAAATGTCTTGTTTATTGAAAAAGGATATGGAGATTTTATAAGAAGGGAATACATAGGGCACTTGAAATTGTCATTTATCAGTACAGGTTTTAATTCATTTTAAGCTTACACATAGGAGTTTGTCTGTACCCATTGTAATAAGTGAGAGAGAAATTAATCGCCCTTTTTTTTTTTTTTTTTTAAAAGAGATAGGGTCTCACTCTGTCACCCAGGCTGGAACGCAGTGGCATGATGTAGCTCACTGCAACCTCACGCCTGGGCTCAAGCTATCTTCCTGCCTGAGCCTCCTGAGTAACTAGGACTACAGGCATGCACCACTACACCCAGTTAATTTTTAAAAAATTTTTTTGTAGAGACGGGGTATTACTATGTTGCCCAGGCTAGTTTCAAATGCCTGGCCTCAAGCGATCATCCCGCCTCCAATATCCAAAGTGCTGAGATTAGGGGCAGGAGCTGCGCCCAGGCTCCCCCTATCCCCAGTAAATGGAGATTTATTAAGCCAAAGTTCGAGGATGCAGCTGGGAAAAACACAAACCACAGAGTGATCTCTGGCTTTTTCGAAAGGGGAATTTGGGAACTTCACTTAAGGAGAGGGCATACAGAAGAAAAAAAAGGTGGGGTGTGAGGCAAATGGTTACATTTATGTGAGGCCCAGGAAAATCCACCTTTTACATAGGATAAGGTGAATGTTTGAAGAGAAAAAGGAAATGAAGGAAGAATCAATTATGTAGATGTCCCTGAGTAGGTAAAAGAATGATTGATCTTGTCTCTGTTGTGCACGTGGGAAGATAAACTTACCGTCAACATTATTAGCAGACTTTAGTTTTAGGAGCTAGGCTTAGCTTGTAGACCCAAAGTTACAATTTGCATATCCTTGTTTGTTTACCTCTTGTAAATAATAGGTGACAGTACATGAAAGCACAAGTATTATACCTATTTTATAATGAAATAAAGCCTTTGAGGGAATAAAAATTTTTCTTTTACATAGATTATTGACCATGTTTTTTATGGATATAGATTTAAACCCAGAGTATTCTAATTCAAAATCCTATTTTCTTAACCACTGAGTCTCTTTATTAGTTTGTGCTTTCTAAGGTTTTAGTTAATTGTCACCGGTTTTTTTTTTTTTTGAAACAGAGTCTCGCTTTGTTGCCTGGGCTAGAGTGAGTGCCGTGGCATCAGCCTAGCTCACGGCAACCTCAAACTCCTGGGCTTAAGCAATCCTACTGCCTCAGCCTCCCGAGTAGCTGGGACTACAGGCATGCGCCACCATGCCCGGCTAATTTTTTCTATATATATTTTTAGGTGGCCAGATTGTTTCTTTCTATTTTTAGTAGAGACGGGGTCTTGCTCTTGCTAAGGCTGGTCTCGAACTCCTGACCTTGAGCTATCCACCCGCCTCGGCCTCCCAGAGTGCTAGGATTACAGGCGTGAGCCACCACGCCCGGCCTCAGTTTTAATTTAATAATTTAAACAGCTGAGTTATGTACATGGTTCAGAATTCAAAAGGGAGGAAAGAGTATGCAATAAAAAGTCATCTTCCTCTGTCTCTGTTATCTAGCTCTGCTCCCCTGTGGTAGCCACTGAATTATAACCGTTTTAAGCATCCAAGAAGAATCTAATTATGTTTTATGGCAGTCCTGGTATAACTAAAATATTGTGTAGTTAATATTTCATTGAATTTATTCCAATAAACTTATTTGCTCATATGATGAGTATTATATGCTTAAGTGTAGTTGTGGCGAATTTAATGGCCTTGTCACTAAAGGATGAAATGTGAGAGAGAATTTGATCTGTAATGCCTAGTAGAAGCTGTCAAAATTAGTTGCCTGTGAAATAGAATTCCGCAGGATGTATGTGCTTCTGCTGCATATTGGATGTTCTTACACATACTATTCAAAGCACATAGTGGGGTGTGAGTGGTAGAGAGGGCATCATTGAGTACTGGTTATCATCAGAGTCTCTGGGGTTGGCTGCTTGTGTTTAGATTCCATTCTACCACTTGCTAGTTTAGGGGGGTGGTTGAGAATTAGATTGAGTTAATATATGTGATGTTTTTCTGTTTTTGTCTTTTGAGATAGAGTCTTGCTCTGTCCTCCCAGCTAAAGTGCTGTGGCATCAGCCTAGCTCACAGCAACCTCAAACGCCTGAGCTCAAGCGATCCTCCTGCCTCAGCCTCCTGAGTAGCTGGGACTACAAGCACACAACACCATGCCTAGCTAATTTTTCTATTTTTAGTAGAGACGGGGTCTTGCTTTTGCTCAGGCTAGTCTCAAACTCCTGAGCTCAAGCATTCCTTCCACCTCAGCCTTCCGGAGTGCTAGGATTTACAGGCATGAGCCACTGTGCCTGGCCATGATGTATTTACAATCTGACTAGCACATAGGAAGCACATCATGAGCCTTTCCTGCTGTTACAGTTATTTGTAAGAGCTTTAATGATTTCTGATTGTACTATTACATTTAGACCAAGCAGCTAGATGACTAAGTTTTAAAAATGGTTAGAACACAACTGTGGGACTATATACCTGTATAATGACTCAAAAATTTTGCTAGGTCTGTTGGAAAATATGGTTATAATCTTTTAAATAGCCTATAATAGAGTTTTGAGCTTTAGAAATAGCATTTTTGCATGGGTTAACAACTGTGGTAGGCAGAATAATGACTCCCCAAAGATACCCATGTCCTAATCCCCAGAATTTATATATGTTACCTTACATGGCAAAGGGACTTTGCGGGTGTGATTAAATTAAGGATGTTGAGATGGGGGATTATCCTGGATTATCTAGGTGGACCCAGTGAAATCCAAGGGTCTTTAAAAGTTAAAAAGGGAGGTTTGAAAGTCAGGGGTGAGAGAGAGATTTGAAAATGCTTCATGCAGCTGGCTTTGAAGGTAGAGGAAGAGGCCACAAGCCAAGGGATATAGGTGACCTCTAGAAGCTGAAAAAGGCAAGGAAATGGATTCTCCCCTAGGACCTCTAGAAGGAATGCAGCCCTGCTGACAGCTTGATTTTAGCCTGCCAAGACCCATTTTATACTTCTGAACTCCAGAAATGTATGATAATAAATTTGTATTGTTTCAAGTCATTAAGCATGTGGAAATTCATGCATATACTAGGTAGATGGTCTCTAAAGTGGTGTACGATGATGAGCCACTGTGTATCCATAGGATGGCCATCATTTTCTCTTAAGCTTTTAGACACTAAGCTTTTAGTGTTTTTACACTCTGCATCCTATAGTACTGCCGCCTCCTAGCTTATCTCAAGAGGGCCCTGTTAAAACGAGGTCTTTAAATGGGCATCTGATGAACCCTGAGCCCTTGCTTCTCTGTGTGTATGTATAAATATGCCTGCCCATATGTATATTCTAATACATATACTGTACGCTTACATATACAGTGAATATATGTGAACACACATGGATTTGTAGAGCACAATAGTAAAGAAGCCAGAGCTGTCCTAGACTTTTGAAAGATTTATGATCTTATCAAACAAGTGAATGGCTACTTAATGAATTTTGATTACTTGAACAGTAATCAGTGCAATTTATTTTAAACAGCTTTAGATTGACTTAGTCGTTAATTTTAACATAGACAATGAAATTTGAACTAAAAAGGACTTTTTTCCCCCCCTTGAGATAGGGTTTTGCTCTGTTGCCCAGGCTGAAGTACAATGTTGTGATCGTAGTTCACCGTAACTTCAAACTCCTGGGCTCCAGCAATACTCCTGCCTCAGCCTCTCAAGTACCTAGGACTATGTAGGCACGTGCCAGCCAGGCCCACCTAATTTTTTAGGAAGACGGAGTCTTGATATGTTGCTCAGGCTGGTCTAGAACTCCTGGCCTGAAGTGATCATTGTGCGTCAGCCTCCCAAAGCGCTGGGATTACAGGTGTGAGCTACCGTGCCTGGCCTAAAAAAAACTTTTGAGATCTCATTACCTATAATATTGGTGCAATGGCTCGTATAACATTTTATTAAGTGAACCTATACAAAATGATGCAAATGTATAATTGACCATTCTAATTCAGGCCATTTTTCTCTTTGGTATGGCATTTTGAGGGAGCATTTATTGTATATCTGATAGCATTTGTTCAGCTTCTGAGAAAAGATTGTTAATTCTTATATTAAGAGCTTTTTGAGTAGAAAGTTGTTTCTAGAAGATTTTGAATGCTTTGTGTTGGATAGAGTCTTGACTGACTGGATATTTGTAGCTTTACATAGAGCTTTACGTATTTTAGCATGCACTGGAATCAGCTGGAGAGCTTATCAAAACATTGCTGTGCTCCATAGAGTTTTTGATCCAGTAGGTCTGAGACTGGACCCAGGAATTTGCATTTCTGACAAGTTTCTGGGTGATGCTGCTGCTAGTCTGAGGACCATACTTCATTTTCTTATTACTTTGAATATCCAGGCAAATATGGTTTTCCCCTCACCACGACCTTTTTTAGATGGATTTTCTCAGAGGAAGTTTAGCACATAGTTGGGGGCTGAATGCCATTCTTAGGCTGTGGCTTGCTCACTGCTAGTAGTCTCCCCTTAGGCTCATTGCTCACCTTCTGCCTCTTGGATAGCTATTGATAAAGGATATTTGTCACTGTGTAACACATAAAGAAAAGAAAAAGAAAATTCCGTGTAGCTGTAACTTTACTTTTTTTTTTTTTTTTTTAAGGAGACTGCGTTGTCACTTTGCTTTCTATCTCACTTAGACTTGAACTACTGGGCTCAAGCGATCCTCTCTCTTCAACCTCTTGAATAGCTAGGACTCAGACACGCACCACCTGTGCTTGTTCTGAGTTTTTCTAGCTGTATTGATGTCTTAGAGTGTCATTTTTGAACCATAGAAGTACAGAATTTAAAAACTGTATATGTGTTTGCATAATTATGCCTGAGTAGCTGTCTGTAGGAAGAGTTAAGTTTCTGACTTGGTGGAGTAAAAACTGTAGTCCCAACATGGAGCCACTAGAGGGTGTGGTACATGCAGCTGGCTCTCCCTTTGAGCAGGGATCTGGCGGGAATAGGCTGCCTCTTGTCTTACAACTGGGGCTGACTGAGTCTTTGATGCTTCCACACCTCATGATGTGAGTGAGACTTCTGATCTTAACTCCTTGCTGTCTTCCAGATTGGCTCATTGCTCCTGCTGGATCAGCACTTAACTCTAAGTAAAAAGAACGTTTTCTCTTAGCTTTTCCCAAAATACCTTTTCATTGGGAGGCTGAATTTCTCTTGGAGAATATTCTGCTAAGGATGTTAATTAACCAATATTAGCTACTTTGCAAACAGGTCTTAGACCCTAGAAAATAGCATGCTTATTGGATTAAGAATTTGTTAAATGCTATAACTTTCAGAAAAAAATGTTTGGGTAAATTTCATTTTATGCCATAGTATATTTTCTTCTTACTAGCTTTGGTTCTTGTTGCTAGATTAAAGTTCTATGGCAGGACCTTAGAAATAAGGTTTCTGAAGCTTTGAAATTTGCAAAGCAAGGCTGTCTGATTTTGGGCTACCTCTTGCTTTGGAGTCCATCTGATGAAACTAAATTTAAAATATGTGTATTCAAAGGTGGGTGGGGACATGAACTCACAACAGTTACATTTTCAACTCTGGCAGTACTTATGAGTTTCTCAGCCAAAAAAGGAGCAAGAAAACCAAAATATGAAAGATAAATTCAAAAGATAAAGCTAAAAACAGTACTAGCATCTCATAGAATATTTCTCTTTGAATATGTTAACTTTATACTTCATTAATAGTGGAACCTTCTTTATCTTTCAGTTAGAACCGAGACTGATGTTTCAGGAAGCTGTGTTATTAAAAGAATTATGGATGAGGACAAATAGAAGGAGAAATTAAATCTGTAAAATTAGTCTGGTGGTTCACTCAATGGATATCATCATTGAAGAATATACAGTTTCCAGAAGGGAAGCCACCTGTAGCATAACAAATGTTACGGAGCCTTTTAAAAATACCTACTTTTGATTTCAGAAGAATAAAAATTTAGAGTGCTTTAATACAAGAGCAATGAGTCTTGAGACCTGTTTGAGGAAATACAGTGAAGTTTGTATAGAGTATAGACATTTCCTCCTCAGATTGACCAGGAAAAATAATATATAGGAAGATGGGAAAATTGAGATTTCTTTGTTTGATTTTTTTCAATTCCAAGGATTTTGAGTTTCTGAGAATCACAAAATAATCCCGGTGAGACAAGTTTTCTCTCCCTCCTTGGCAGCCAAATGAAAGGGCTTCCAGGATACTGTGCACTCTGTCCATCTCACACTTCACTGGCTGCTTTTCTCTGGGTTACTCCGATCGTGCCAGGGAAGTGCTGTGGCCCTCTTATCTTTATACTCCGTAGGTGATCCTGTCTTTAAATGGCTCTACCTTACAACTGTACCCTGAAAAGTCCCCTGCTAATGTCTTTAACCAGATCTCTTCTTTGTACCTCCAGATTTGTAAATCAACTTGATTATCAACTTGGGTGTGCTATAAGTGTCTCAGACTTAATATATTCAGTTGAACTCTTGGTTTTCTCCCTCAAGTCTACTTGCTCATCTTCACCATGTCAGGAAATGGCAACTGTTCTTAAGTTCCTTAACCAAAATCAGGAGTGATCCTCCTCTTTCTCATACTTTACATCTAATACAGCAGAACACTGAGGGATTTATGCTAATCTGATAGGTCAAAAATGATTTCACTGTGGTTTTAATTTGCATTTCTCCAATGGAGGTTGAGTGTCTTCTTATAATATGTTGAAGACCTGTTGGCATTTCCTGCTTTTGAGAACACACATGTTCATTTCATTTGCTTGTTTTTTCCTCTAGGGATATTCAGTGAACATTTGTTGGCTATTTTGTAGGAGCTCTTTATACTCTATGTTAGGGAGATTAGCCCCATGTGTGTAATGTGAGTTGCAAATATTTTCCCTCCCACATTTTTTTGTTTGTCTTGACCAAGTAGAATTCCTGAGTCAAAGGGTACAGTATTTAACTTGTTGACAGGTGCAGCCAGATTGCCTTTTAGAAAGACTTAAATCAGTTTCTATTTTGCACATTATATGAGCTTAATTCTTCCCCACCCATAACCACTTGATTTTTCAATTAATTAAACAGTCTTTGTAGTCCTGATAATCAGCACAAATGTTTTTTTAATTTTTATTTTCTAAATTCTTGTGAGGTTGGGTGTAATCTTAAATGTATAATGGTGTATTTTTCAAAACTATAAAAATCTTTATTTTGAAAATTATTTCTTATTTTCTGAATTCAGATCTATTGTTAAGTTTGCTCCAAATATCTTCTTCTATTCTGTGTCTTGGTTTAACTTTTTAAAAATGTCTCTTGCCATAAAGGTGTTTTTTAGTGTTTACCTCTCTCAATCTGTTGAATGAGTTTAAGGAATACTCCTTGGTAATGTATTCTATGTAGTTTTTCTTCACTAGCCTTGGAGTGATTTAGTTGTATTTCGATAACCCTTTGTTGAATTTTGACCCTATGGTCTAGCACCCTTTGTGCATTTTTCCGTCAGCCTCATGGGAGTGTGGACAAGATATTGGTAGTTATAGTCTCAACTTCATGTGGTCCTAGAAACATTCTTTAATTTTTGCTGATTTTTCGGCATGCCAAATTATACTATCATTTTTATTGTTTAGTAACAGATAATCCAGAAATCATTTCTGAGGTATATTAGTAATATTTTGGAGTACATGATTAATTTTTTGCAGCAGGTTATTTTCCTAATTCTCTAGATTGATGTGTGAATATCTGTGGGTTTTTTAATGGAAACAACTGAAATGTCTATCAGCTGATTAATGGATAAAAAAATTTGGCATATTCATGCAGTGGAATAATATTTCACAATAAAAAGGTATATAGTACTGGCTACATGCTACAACATGGGTGAACCTTAAAAACATTATGTTAAGTAATAGAAGCCAGTTACAGAAAACCACACATTGTATGACTCTATTTATATGAAGTGTCCAGAGTAGGCAAATCCCTAGAGACAAAAAGTAGATAAGTGGTTGCAAGGGGTTGTCTTGGGTGGGGTGGTACAGAGGGGTGGAGAATAGGAAGTGACTGCTCAGTAGGTATTGAGTTTCTTTTTAGGATGATAAAAATGCTCTAAAATTGGTAGTGGTGATGGTTCCACAACTCTGAATGTACTAAAAACCAGTGAATTACACACTTTAAAAGGGTGAATTTTATGGTATGTAAATTATATCTCAGAAAAGTGTTATAAAAATTAGTCCTAGATAATGCATGGGTGCCTAATAAAAAATTTAGTGTAAGAGAGTAGCAGATGGAAATAAATTGACAGAGAAACTCTTCAGTCTTCTGTAATAGTGTAAGAAGGAAAGGATGGTGGTATGATTTGTAAGGAAGAGAAAGATCAACCTGATCAACCTTTTCTAGCAAATTAACAAATTAACGTTGGGTAATTGTTCTGAGAAAGACAGTTGAATTATGGTAAACATTGGTGTTCTTTATATGGATTGTTTTTGATATACAATTTCTTTAAATAGGTCAGTCTTATGAAATTCGGATGCTGGATAATCGGAAAATGGGAGATATGCCAGAGATTAGTGGAAAATTGGTAAAGGTAAGGACAGTCCATTTTAATTACCAACAGATATTGCAGTGATTGAATACAATAGCAGAGTCTTTATTTAAAAAATTCAATTTCACTTTAAGAAGAAATAACTATATTAAAACTCGATTTTTTGAGCTATATTTTGTTTACTCTTTTGTAAAGTGAGAATTACAGCAATTATTGGGTAAAGTAAATGTGAAAGACCTTGGAAACCAAGGAGCAATAGAAAAGTTAGTTGCAGTTATGGGAGAACAAGCCACCACAACAAAAATTTGTAAGCTTCTCTTTAAAAGATAATATGGGGGAGAATGTAAATGTTAATACAAAACTTTAAAAAATCCTTTTATTTCACCTCTTAAAATTTCATTAAATAAAGTTTGAAATCTCTGTTCACCCTGTTGGTGTATCTGAATGAAGAAGTCAGTCATCCCAGGTATAGGAGGTGTAGCCACTGTCGGCCAACCTGTTCCTTTTAGGATTTATCTTCAGAATCATCCCTGCCCCCTCCAGTGTCATGCAAGGTGGGTCCTTCTAGCCTCTACCTGTCATGCACCACGGCTTATTATAAATTCCACAGCATTACAAGGAAAGGTTTAGCAAAGAAGCTTAATTGGGGAAAGGCTAAACCTCTTGTAACTAAGTGCTAGTAAGAGATAGGCAGGCATGAATTCTCCGACCCTTCTCTCTTCCCATAGAGTGGCATGTCAGGGCCCTGAGTATGGAGAGGCATTCCATTGGAAAGACCCTCCCCTCTGTGGTTCTGCCTTTTTAGTGGGTGAGCATGGGAAAGGCAGCCTTGGATTCAGGCAATTTTAATTTAGTATGTATTGGAAAGCCAGCTGCCTAGCACCTAGAGGCCTGAGATGAGATCCATTATTATATTTTAATACTCCTTTCACTCCTGGGGGCAGGAGTGAAATCCTATAGAAGGTTGAGCTTGTATCTTTCCTTTTGTATGAGGGGAAAGATAAGGGATCTGATCCTTGCTGGAATCATTGCCTTGCCAACTTGGAGTGAGCTCCCAGATTTCCTCTTCTGACTCCTGGGGCTTCTGACACACTTGGAACAGAAGGAGAAGGTTTTTTGCCCATTCCCACAGTTACTATCTGAACTTTGGGTCTATCTTATTTATGCCCAAATCAGTGGGGTTGGTCATTCCCATAGAGGGTAAGTCAGATTGTCTGGTTTTTTTCCCCCTTTCTGTTGGTATTCTGGCCTGTAGCAAACACTGATTGGACCCACTGTTTAAGAAAGTTATCAGCATTGTTCACAGCGAACAAGCCCTACTTGGATTGGCTAGTCTCTGCTTGACTGTAATGAAAAATATTCATAGTTTGATTAAGGAGCCGAACTAACAACTCTCAGGTTTTACTGTCTAGGAAGCTTAGAAATGTTGGGGATTCTCTCTGCATCCTCTGGCCCCAGCTGGCTTGTTGCTTTCAAGGTAACCTTTGGGCAAATCTGCCAATTATACCCTATCTGGTTAAAATTCAACCTAGTGATATTTTTTTTTCCAGGGAAGATGTAGGTATACTCTTCTTTCACTGTGCAAGTTGCATTTGATGAGTATAAGATGTTGATTTTTAAAACAGTGTATCAGTGTGAAAGGCTTGAATGTTGTTTTAATTATAGATTTTGTGATAAAATTGAGTAGGGTTTGATGAGCTCTATATTAAAGTCTTTAAAATTGGATCTAAAATTGTTAGAATAATTCTTTAACCTTTTATTATGGTAAAATTCAAACATACCCAAAAGTAGAGAGAATGGTACAATGAATCTACATATATCTATCGTGTGGTGGTATATAATAAATACATATGTATATATCATGAGTTCTCATGATAAGTTCTCCTACCAATTTCAACAGTTATCAACAATTTTCAACAATTCTCCCTTGTGCTTTTTGTGTGTCTGTGTGCTGGATTATAGAATTTACTAATTCATAATTTTAACTCAGTTTTTCATTTATGACCATTTAGTTTTCTGAGGAAATCGTAACAAACTTTGACATCCAGACCAAATGCTCAAATTAAGTTTACATCAGGCTGGGCACAGTGGCTTACGCCTGTAATCCTAGCACTCTAGGAGGCTGAGGCAGGAGGATAGCTTGAGGTCAGAGCTCGAGACCAGCCTGAGAGAGTGAGACCCCGTCTTTACTAAAAATAGAAAAAATTAGCTGGGCGTGGTGGTGTGTGCCTGTAGTCGCAGCTACTCGGGAGGCTGAGGCAGGAGGATTGCTTGAGCCCAGGAGTTTGAGGTTGCTGTGAGCTAGGCTGATGCCACAGCACTCTAGCCCAGATGGCAGAGCGAGACTCTATCAAAAAAAAAAAAAGTTTACATCAAAACATTGAAGAAAGTAAATTCTGAAGCAGTTGTCACTGTCATTTATCAGTGAAAACTAGCTGGCTTTTGGGGGCAGTTCCCTGACTAGGTGGTAAGATTTAGAAATAACTAGTCTGATAGGTGAGCTTTAATGTTTAAAATACTTCTGGCAAGCTAGTTAAAATATGTGTCAGATTAACTTAACAATGGCAGGGTTAATCAACTAAGTTGTTGCATGACTGCTTTAAATTCAACTTCCTTGGATTTACTTCCAAACTAAAAGCTGTGAAAACATTTAATATACAAAATTAATGCAAGTAAAGGAATTAAGGCAAAAATGACACTTCATCATGTGATAATGAACTATTGACAGTATAGAAACCATCAGCTATCAGTGTACAGTGGGTGAATGTTTTGCTAACATGACACTGTTCTGCCTTGACAAGGTTACTTATTTTAAAAGCATCAGTGTCCCTAGACATTTAGCCCACTAATTAAAAAGGATTAATTTTTAAAAGGTTTTACATCAGGTTCATCTTCCATTTGATAAGCCACTTGTGATTTTTTGTGGATGTGCCAGAATACATCCATTTATAACTTGTGAATTTGCCTGGGATTCAGAACTACTACCAAGGACTGCAGGATGAATTTCTTGGGAATCACACCCTTCTTCAGTTAGAGGATCCCTAAAATATACTGGAACCTTCTAGAGTTTTATTTATTGGCCCTGTGATCTTCAACTGTACTACTTTAATATGGGGGGAATCTTGGGGATCAAGTGATGGGTTATCGAAGGTGCTTTGGAATCGAATGTGCTGAACATATTTATATTCAGTGAAGTGCTTTCCCTACTTCTTCAGTTTTTGTCTTATTGTTAGGGCTCCTTCATCAGGTGCTAGTTCTAAAGATGTAATCAGTCTCCCTTTAGTCAGAATGTCCAGATAATGATTTTTCTCCCTTCCGGTTTTGTTTGAGAAGTTTTCTTGTTTTTCTTTTCTGTGTATATGCTATAAACCAGAAAACCTGCTAGACGAATTCTAAAAGAACGATAACACTAGATGTTTTCTTTTATATCCAGCAATTTTCTTAACTTTGGTCCTCCTTTCATCTTCCTTTCTGTACTATCTTAGTCTGACCTTCTAGAATGGGGCTTAGTAAAAAGCACTTAAGTCTAATGTCTATATTCTCAGATTTTTTCCATCTCAATATATGTATTTAGTGTGGTTCTTACTGAATATGGAACAATCAGAATTGTGATATTTTCATGCTACACTTTCTTCTGAGAGATCAACTGGCTAGCCACTGGCATTGGTGTCTTCGGGGCCACCACTAGCCCATGTGCCATCACTGTGAAGGCTTTGCAGCTGACAGGTGGTGGTGCAGAGTGGGTGCTGGTTAATTGCTTGGGCAGGCCTTATAGATGTGAGTGAAAGTGGGGAGGATAGGAATGGACCAAAGCAGCATCTGAGCCCTGGAGACTTTTCCCACATTAGTCCTAACTACTGACTTGGCCTCTTTAAGTATCTCAAAGAAAATAATTGCTACTTTTAAATGGTTTCCTTCAAAATATTTGTCAGCTATGTTTTGGGTAGCATATGAGGGGTTGGGGAAGCAGGGGTACTAAAGTCGTTTTTTTTATGTATTGCTAACATACGATTTCCTGTTCAAACCAGCAGAGACTCAATGAAAATATAGTTAACGTATTGCATCATAATCTCGGAAAGTTATTTATGAATGTGTCAGAAACATTAATTACTGCAAATCTGGTGTCTGAGTGCATTTTAATGACCTGTTATCTTGTTCCTGGAATGATACAGTAGTTGACACTCCAAACCTGTGGGAGGTGAAGGAGGCATGGGTGGAAAGCAGGAAATTGGCCTAGATTTTGTGGAGTAAAGTCTTTCCTAGGAATTTGAGTATTTGGATAAAATTTATCTGTGATATATATTTTTTTTCATTGCTTGCCTCAGGTAATCTCACATGCAAATTAAATATTATAATAGCTGAGAATGAATTTTGCACTTAGGTTTTCTTTTTGAGGTAGTAGGCAGGTTTTTTTTTTTTGTTTTTTTTTTTTTTTGCCAGTTGGCTAATAGGATAATTGTCTTTTAAATAAACTCACTTGGTAACAATTATTTTAAATTAACAAAATTTTTGACATGCTTGGGTTTCTCTATCTCTGTTTATACTACTTTTTCATTTTAATAATTCCAGTGTGCATCTGGCATTTTCTTTATAGAAATGTAATTCTTGCTCACTAATTTTAGGGCCATGTATCTTAATTCGAATTGCAATACCCAATTATTTTATATACTTAACCTGTAAGTAACCATTTTATTTGTGCTTTGTATTTTTGAGTTACAATTCTTTGCACCAAATAATTTTACCATGATCTAGGTATCTAAGAGCAGAAAAGTTCACTTATGGGATGTTAAAAGCAGAATCTATCACTGTAGGTTAATGTATAAGAAGTGAAAATGCTTCTGCATTTTAGCTGGAACAGTTTAAAAGTACTCATTTTCCCCATTTATTCCATAGAGCATCATAAGGGTTGTATTCCATGACAGACGGCTACAATATACAGAGCATCAGCAACTTGAAGGTTGGAAGTGGAATCGCCCAGGAGACAGACTTCTTGATTTAGGTACAGGAAGTGGTCAAAAGACCATGAAGTTGTGGGTGTTATTTAGCTATGCCCATTAAGGCACTGATAGCACACTTAATTAATCTTGTTGGAGAAAGTTTGGGTGTTAGTGGATCCTGTGTGCCTTGAGTGTTGTTTTACAGTTAAAATGTGAAGTAGTTTTTTGGTGCTAAACTAACCTGAACCTGGAATTCTGTGATTTTGCAATCATTTAATTCTCAACTGGCACCATCCATCATATTCTTAATAAAATGAAATATAAACCATGATAAGAAAAACTATGAATTTTGATGTTGAGGAAGTTGACCATGGAGAACATTGAAGGAAATAGTTTATTGTGGTTATAATTATTTCATTAGAACATTATATATTAAGTTCTTTAATTGTTTAAAGTGGATAAGTTGTTTATGTAACTTCTTTTTAAAATCTAGATATTCCAATGTCTGTGGGAATAATTGACACAAGGACAAATCCAAGTCAGTTAAATGCGGTTGAATTTCTGTGGGACCCTGCAAAACGCACATCTGCTTTCATTCAGGTTTGGCTTTTTACATTATTAGAAGCATACTAACGTAGTCATTTAGAAGGCCATGGTTCTACTGAATTCTTCACACATGATATCATTTCCTTTAAATGCTTATTTGTAACTGTCTTGTGATGTCTTTTTTTTTTTAATATACACAGTTAAATTGGGTTTCATTTACTAAGTCCGTCCTGTTATAGACTAACATATGAAGACATCTGTGATATGTAAAGCATTATTTGAATGTTATTTTTACCACTGGTAATCACAATAATCAGAATGTTTATTTTTTGTGAGCTGTATTTCTCTTGAACAAAAGCTACCATTTAAAAGGATATGATTGAAGAAAGTTTGAGGTTTTAAAATTATTTCTAGCATTATGTAAAAAACATTCTAATGCTGAATATTTCAGATCCTCACAAATAAAGAAAATAATAATAATGAATTCTTCATGTACCCATTACCTGGCTTTAGCAGTTATTAGCAGTTTCCCCCATTTTTAGTTATTGTTGGAATACTTTAAAGCAAGTCCCAGATGTGTCATTTCATCCAGAAATACTTACCATGTGCCTCTTAAGAGATGAATTTTAAAAAACACTATAATATTATTATTTTAAAAAAGACAGTAATTCTAATACCCAGTATGTCCAAATTTGTAAGTGGTGGAATTTAAACTACTGAGTAGGTAATATATGGAAAAGGAAAATCACTTAATTGCTAACCAGCCTAAGTAGGCTATAGTTTATGTGAACTGAAAATAATCATTAGTATTTTGCATTTTTGTCATCTACCAGATATTATTCCCCATCATTTAATAATCACTTGGGACATGGTTCATATTAGTTGAATTTTCTCCCTTACTGTGTGTGTTTGTCTGATATAGTAACTAGTTATGTAGTAAATGAAAGTAATAATAAGACCTGGCCTTACATCTTAGGTTGTGTCATCATATTGCAGAGATCAGTTTTGACATAGAGTCATTAGAAGAGGGGATGTGTAGCAGTCAGAAATGAGCAAGGTCTTGCTGTTAGTTCTGTGTGGTACCTGAGGTTTCTATCGTGGTGGTATTAGTGGTACAAGATGAGTATTGTCCTCAGGATCCTGAATGGACTTTGAAGGGCTGACCAAAGAGTTTAGATCCATACAGGTAGGACCAATAGTGGACATTCCATACTGTGGGAAGTTCCCTAGGCAAAGTAACACAAATTGGTGTGTATAGGAACAGTAGTAAGATCACTGGCTGGCTGCAGCAGGGGTAATAGCAGGAAAGTACAAATAACAGAAGCTTTCAGTGATGAGGTGAAGATTGCTGTGGATTGAGCGGGGCTTTAGCACCTTGGGTCTGAGAGCAGCATATAGTTGGGGTGGAGGTAGGTGACTTACACAGGAAGCTATTGTACTGTTGTACCCCTGATCAGAGCAAATCTTGCGTTAGAGGAGAGGCACTGTAATGGGCAAGAGGTCATTCTTAGAAAGTCCAGAGGGCTCAGTTGGATTTGTGAAAGTGAAGCCAAGTATTAAAAACAATTAGGGAAATTCTTGAGAGAGAATTTGGCTAATATGTGCAAGTTTATTTTAAAGGATCTTGAATTTTGTGGTGGTGGCAGGATGTACAAGAGGGAACAAAATAGAAAGATAATCAATGGAAGGCACTTTGCATCCATTTCAGCTTGAATTGTTTTATAGGTACACTGCATCAGCACAGAATTTACTCCACGGAAGCACGGAGGTGAAAAGGGAGTGCCTTTTAGGATCCAGGTTGACACCTTTAAGCAGAATGAAAATGGGGAATACACAGATCATCTACACTCAGCTAGCTGCCAAATCAAAGTTTTTAAGGTAAGAGGTGGAAACCAGGCTTTCCGTAATTAGGGCTCAGTTTTGCTTGTGAAGTTGTTTGTCTGCATCATGATGGATGAAATAATATACTTTGTTTTTAAGCCTAAAGGTGCAGATAGGAAACAAAAAACTGACCGAGAGAAGATGGAGAAGAGAACAGCTCATGAAAAAGAAAAGTATCAGCCGTCATATGATACCACAATCCTCACAGAGGTAATGTAGAGCAGCATTTGGTTTTGGAAGAAAAGCAGAGGTTTGCATTGTCTCTAAGATGAGTTTTGCTACAAAGGGGTTGGGGAAGATTGGGTGGTAGGTTGATGTGACATTTGTGGGGAAAATATTTTATTTACGTTTTGGGATTTGATAGATTAGTTTCCTGGGTGGGATCTTGAATGAAGATGCTGAAATCCCAATGAAGTCTCAGAAACAGACCTTAAAAACCTTGAAGTTGGCAAGAGATTAAGTTGGGGCCTAGAATGTCCAATTTTTCTCACTGCTGGGGTTTTGCATTTTCTTTAACTTTGAATCCTGTTAGTCATACATTTGTTTAATTGGACTGCAGAGACATGAAACAGGTATTAGATCTTTCTTTGTATAATGAAAAGACATTGATCCCAATCTTTGGTGTTTGTCCAGATGAGGCTTGAGCCTATAATTGAAGATGCAGTTGAACATGAGCAGAAAAAGTCCAGCAAGCGGACTTTGCCAGCAGACTACGGTGATTCTCTGGCAAAGCGAGGCAGTGTAAGGGACTTCTGCTTCTCTTTTCATTGTGCAAGAAACCTTGTGCAGTGTTAGATATAGGACCAATGTCCACTGCAAAGTAAAGCCAAAATTGTTTTTGATGTCCATGTCTTGATTTAATTTGCTTTTGTTTAGACTTCCTGCTTTCTGTTTGTTCCTCACTGAGGAAAATTTCCTAAATCTAACACTTTAAAACAAAGCAAAAACAATGTTGACCATATTGGGTGGTTTTGGAGGGAGAAAAAGACACTCAGAGATATGTATTCCCTCCCTGTCTCCTTCCCTTCCTCCTTCCCTCCCTCTCTCTCCTTCACACACACACCTCCTTCAAGAGTACTGAAATTAATTGAAAATACTTTCTTTAGTGGAATACTTATCATTTTTTGTGTAACTAAAAAAGGTTTTGCTTTCTCATGTGTATACTTGATAAGAAAATTTTTTTGGACACTTAGAGAAATGATGGCAGCAAGCTTGACATTAACAAGTACAATTCTTTATGTCACATTTCCCTGCATGTAGTATAAGAACGTGTGTCTGTCTGTGCTTTTAAAAGCCTGTTTGGCAGCACTGGTAGAAAAAAATCTTTGACTGCATTAATGTTTCTTCTTGGCACCTGCATTGCGACTTAATGCTTCAGGCCGAAGTAGTGCATCTGGCTGCACTTAGACCCGTTTCCCCCAACATGCAGTCAGGGGGCTTTTGAATATGAGCTTTGTCAGGTTGAGTATAGCAAATCTTTATTTTATGACATGACTCTCCATCTAACAGCCCACAAAGGATTATCCTATTACGCAAACTTAGATCAGGTATATACCTGCAATAAATATAAACATAGAGCATTAAAGAATTTTTAAAAATAATTGTTATGTATTAATGGCTACTCTATCCACTGTTGTAGTGTTTGCACTATTAAGGTGCCAAAACCAGATTTTTCATTCTTATACATATAGCCGTGATTAACTGTAGGCTTCGAACATCACTGTCACAAGCTCTATCACAGGAAACTCACTTCTAAATTAAAGCATTGAGTAAAGATGTTTTAAATGCTTCTCTATGAAATAAAAGTGAAAATGTACTCATCCTAATGCCATGGAGAGCACACATGTTGTATTTTCTTTAACTGGGCTTTTTTGATTCAAATCAAAGATTGTTGAAACAAGTATTTACTCCTTCCCCTAAACACCTGCCCCTCCAATTTTGTTTTTATCCTCTTTTCCTGAGGAACCACAAATGGTTCTTAGTAAATTTCTTTAGGGGGGATCCTGGTAACTCCAAGCATGTTTCCCCTCCTGTTATAAACCATCTAACTAATTTAAAGAAATGGATTCTGGTAATTCATAAATAAAAGAAATCTATTATAGCCCAGAGGTAATTTGAAGATGGGACAGTTGTTTGTAAATTCTTAATGATTCTTAACTCAAGTCTAAAGTATGCAAAACGTCAGCAGTTCACTGGCCTGGGATTTCACATCTTCCTAGTGTGTTGCTTGCCACCCTGGCTGCATTTGGTTTAGTTAAGATGCATCTTGGGGTAGTTAGACCTCATCTTGGAAACCTGTTTTTAAAAACCAGGGTGTAAAGATTAATCCCTTAATAAAGAAAGTCTGCAAGCATTTCATGTATTTATTTAAATGCCTATAAAGGAAGGCCAACAGCTCTTACAGTTTTCATCTAGCTACAGTCAGCTTTCAGTAATAAAGGATATCCAGACTTGTTGTTAAAGTCTAAAAGGTACTGTATGAAATGGTACCACACGGAACAGTCACTACTGCTGATTCCTAGGAGATGCTACACAACACCCTTAGTGTGTCTATTGATCGTTGCCTCCGAGCTGTATTTGATTGGCTCAAATCAGGGCCACCAATTTCCACAGCCTAAAATGGGTTATCATTCTTTAATCTATCTGGGGAGGGACTATGTTCACAATGTACTGAAACCATAACTGTACGAGTCTAGGCCAGGTGTTGCTAGAGCCTTTGTGAGTTAGAGATTGTTTTCAGAAGCAGACACTGCACTATTGCTTACTTTTAACAGCACTACTTTTCTACTGTTAAAAGAATCTAAATGAGTAAAAATGAAATGGATATGTTTGTGGAGTTTCAGTAAACTTGGTGTCTCTACCTTACTCTGGCATACTAACTTGAAGCTTTTTGATGGCTTCAAGCTGGTAAAGCAAATTTGGGGAGACTTGATATTTTTAATATTAAAAGGTTTACATTATTTAGATGTACATGCTATGCTGTGTTATAATACTTTATATCTGGGGAAGATGTGGCAGGGAAATTTTTCAGGTAGTGGAGGTAGCAGTGTGTGACACCCATAAGTGATTGTATTGCTTGTCAGCTCACAGGGTCTTGGGTTCCTCGAACTGCATGAACTGAGGAGGTGATACTTTGTAAAATGGAAAGAAAAACAAAGGCCTTAGTTTTAAGAGAACAGGCATTGTTGTATAAAATGTCATTTATAGTGAAATTGATATGCCATGCAGTTAGTTTAGCAAAGATGTCTGGCCAGATTAGGTTTCTTTTTTGAAAGTTGACTGGTAATAGTTGAAACAATAAGTTTGTGGTCATTTTTCTCATTTTTGAGGGGATATATAATTGGTAGTTGTAAAGGATGTTATGATTCTGGGGTTTCTGTTTTATTTCCCTTGAATCCATTGCTTTTGATGGGTGTCAGACATGAGTTTTAAGCCTCTGTAATGATTAGTGAGACTTGGTTTCTGCCCTCAGAGTGCTTCACAGTTTCTTAGCTCCTTCACACTTGACATTCTCCTACTCAAAAGAATTTTGAAAAGGTATATACATCCTTGCACATTTTCAGATTGACATCTGAAAGTTTTCATCATAAATTTAAATAGTTGCAAAGGAGACAATTTTCTGGCATTGTGAATGTTTGTATTTACAATTTAAGATAAAACTATTACATTGCTCTTAAAGTGCATCCTGTGGAATCTAAATAGCCTAGCAATTTGACACCTATCATTGTTCATTTAAAAAGTTCATGATAGGCCTGGTGTGGTGGCTCATGCCTATAATCTAGCACTCTGGGAGGGCAAGGTGGGAGGATTGGGAGGATTGCTTGGATTGCTTGAGCTGAGGAGTTGCAAGACCAGTGTCTCTACTAAAAATAGAAAAATTAGCAGGTATCGTGGTACGTGCCAGTAGTCCCAGCTACTTGGGAGGCTGAGGCAAGAGGGTAGCTTGAGCTCAGGAGTTTGAGGTTGCAGTGACCTATGATGACACGACTGCACTCTACCCAGGGCAACAGAGTAAGATTCTGTCTCAAAAAAAAAGAAACGTTTATGATCGAGCTGTTTAGTTAAATCCAAAATGTTACTCTGCTTTTCCTTTTTGGACATCATGTTTTTATTCCACTTCCCTTAAATTTTATACTAAACCAACACACTTTTATGCCTGAAAATCTTTAATGATCACCCTACTTACTTCTTTATAATATACTTATATAAATTGAAATTTAATTTTTAAATTTCCTGTGACCATAGGCTCTTAACTCAGTCAAGAAATTTAAAGCTTATTAGCACCAATTTATCAAAATAACAATTATACAAATTTTAATGAATAAATTATTAAAAATAAAAATGTTATTGGAAATGCATCTTGAATGATGAGACAGGATAGAACATAATTTTTAGTTTTTTTAAAAATAGATATGAGAAACTGTTTAAAGTTTTCTTTCAGCAGTGTCATTCAGGTCTTGGAACTCCTTGTAAGTTGTCTGTCAAAAATCTAGTGATCTTTTGTATGATTTAGATTATTTAAATTAATATGAGTCAACATAGGTCTTCCTGAATTATTTTGAAAGCAAAGAATTGAAAATCACTTAACATACAAAAAAACTTTTTTGGTCATTAGAATCATGTTCTTAATATGTATCCTAGTATCTTTTGTTTGGCTTTGGGGACAGTCTTCTACTCTAGGGCTGTGGTTACATGTGATGCCGTTCTTGTATAAAATGGTAGAAGGATGACTATGAAAGGGGACCTCTGAAAGTGCTTTCTTAGGCAGATTGGTTTTAGAAAGTATGTGTGGAGTGAAGTGGATTCCTTCTGTACCTCAGGTTTGAAGACTTCTATTTGAGATGACCCTGGCCTGCTCAGTGTGCTTTTGACTTTGGCTTTTTCAACTTTCCTAATTGTAATAGTCAATGTGTCTTTGTATCTTTGCTCTAGCTCTAGACAGAATTTTGCCTAGGGCTGAAAAATGAAGTTTTCCAGAAAATATAAATAAATAAATAAACATAGATAGATAGAGGCAGTACTGTTCACAGTTGGTGTATTTTGATGCTGGGCTTGTCTGGTCTTACTTGGAGATTATTAATTTTAAGAGATGTCAAGGAAGCAGTAGGTATTGGTGAAGCTGCTCTGTAGGGAAGAGGGCAAAAGGAGCACTAGGTAGGACACAGCCACCCATCCAAGTCACCATGTGACATTAGATGTTGCTATGAATCCTTTCTTGTCTCTGCTATTCTGAAACCTTGATAAGTGCCTGTTGGAGAGGCTATTGGTAAAGAGGGAGGTGAAAGTTCTTGAAAGCAAATTACACTTAAGTATATGTTTTAAATGCCTTTATAAATTTTTGCTGCTGTCATCACTTTAGGTCTTTTCTAAGATTAATCAGTGTCTAGACACACATGGCAGGTAAAATTTTTCTTGCCACACAGAAGTAAATTTGACATGTGTCTGTGAGGTTGCTTGATACGAGTGTCAGGTGTCTTGCATTTGGCCAGACTAGCGAGTGAATTACAAAAATATTTCTTCCACATATTTCAAAGCATATCATTAATTTATTTCTGTTTCTGTCCTTAGTGTTCTCCGTGGCCTGATGCCCCCACAGCCTATGTGAATAACAGCCCTTCCCCAGCGCCTGCTTTCACCTCCCCACAGCAAAGCACCTGCAGTGTCCCAGACAGGTATCTGGTTTGAGTGATTGTGTGCCGCAGGCTAACTGATGCTCATGCACCTTCGTTTCCCTTCTTTGTGTCTTTTTGGTGCTGTATCTGAAGTATGTAGTAATGGGAAGGAGCCTGTACTCCAGGGTCAGAGGACAAGCCTTGTCTTTTCTTTACCTGCCAGTCTTTTTGCTCCTGGCCCCTTGTGCCTCACACATTCACCACTCTGATAATTGTGGAAAAGGGGGCATTTTCAAGATACAGCCAAGATATGTTCTTTGCGAGATTAAAGGCAACATAAATGGGGTTCATTGGTAAAGAGAGAATGACACAGTACGTTGTTAAGGTGAAACTGTGGCTTGAATGTTAGGATTACGTTTGTATTACGAAGTACGTTTCTTTTCAATGGCCCACCATAGGTTATTTTATGCCCCATTTCTTTTCCCTCCCAAAAGATGTACTATATTTTTAAAAAATTGAGTCTTTAAAATTAAAGGAAGTTCTTTCAATTTCTAAAGACTTACTATGGTTTTAGAAATGGGAATGGTGGACTCTGTTTATTCTATTATGTGGCCTTAACTGCAACTGAGAATCTAGTGAGCTCGGGGTGGGCACAGGAGACTGCATCTGAGGCATCCTTAAGAGGCAGTGGTGCCCCGCGGGGGCTTTGCTGAAGAACTAATGCAGAGTAGTTCAGATCAGAAGTTCCCTGTTTTTAGGAAGATTCTTGTTGGGGAGGAAAATTATGAAAGCTAAGATCACAAAGGATTCGGTTCTCTTTTTTATAGTCTGGTCATGCTGACGGGGTCTGATGGCGGCGGGGGGGGGGGGGGGGGGGCGAAACCAAAAATGTGCTTTTCTCCTGAGGAGATGGATAGATAAACTGACAAGGCAGCTTGTTTTGATGTAGGTTATTGTGATTTAAGAGTAAAAAAATACTCTTAGAAACATAGGGGAGAAACCAGAGGACCAGCATGTTCCCGTGTAAGAGGGCTTAGAGTAGTTTCCTAGTGAGTCCAGTCTGAATAATAATAGAAAACCATTAGGGCTTTAAAGATAAGCTGTGAATTCGTGTACTCACTAGAAGACTGAGAGTTCAGTGTTCCTGGCACGTTCTGATACATGAGTGACCAAAGAGACAAATCCCTGTATTAAAAGGGTATCATTTTATATTTTTGCTTAGGATCATTATATCATTTCTTATAACTCATGATTTTCTTAGGTTTTTTTTTTTTTTTTTTTTTTTTTCAGTTATTTTCAGCTGTTTACCTAATTTGATTTCTTATATTTTTTTCCTAACTAAAATGAATGAGTATTCTTCCTTCTGGGGCACCCCTGGAGATAATTGGAGGATCCCTTTTGTTTCACAAAACTTGAATTTCTTATTAAAACAGATGAAGAAGGCAGCACAAATTAAGACAGTCTTCTGTCTTAATCTTATCATATTCTCAACCTAAACCAGTTGTGCCTGCATTTTTTTTTTTTTAAGACAGAGTCTTGGCTGGACGCGGTGGCTCACGCCTGTAATCCTAGCACTCTGGGAGGCCGAGGCAGGTGGATCGTTTGAGCTCAGGAGTTCGAGAACAGCCTGAGCAAGAGCGAGACCCCGTCTCTACTAAAAATAGAAAGAAATTATATGGACAGCTAAAATATATATAGAAAAATTAGCCGGGTATGGTGGTGCATGCCTGTAGTCCCAGCTACTCGGTAGGCTGAGGCAGGAGGATCGCTTGAGCCCGGGAGTTTGAGGTTGCTGTGAGCTAGGCTGACGCCACGGCACTCTAGCCCAGCCACGGCACTCTAGCCCGGGCGACAGAGCGAGACTCTGTCTCAAAAAAAAAAAGACAGAGTCTCACTCTGTCACCCTGGGTAGAAGTGCAATGGTTTCATCGTAGCTCACTGTAACCTCAAACTCTTGGGCTCAAGCGATCCTCTTGCCTCAGCCTCCCAAGTAGCTGGGACTGCAGGCGTGTACCACCATGCCCAGCTAATTTTTTTCTGTTTTTTTTAGTAGAGATGGGGTCTCACTCTTGCTAAAGCTAGTCTTGAAATCCTGAGCTCAAGCAGTCCTCCCGCTTTGGCCTGCCAGAGTGCCAGGATTACAGGCGTGAGCTACTGCACCCAGCCTGTGCCTGCATTATTATTGCAAACTTATATAGCTCTCTCCCACAGTATTGCCTTATTTTAAATTTGCCTGGTTTAACAGCTTGCAATGTCTTGATCTAAAAAATATATAATATATTTACTATATATATAGTAAAAAGTATATATATAAATATATAGTAAAAATTAAAAATATATAGTAAAAACCACCCTTTCCTTCCTTCCTTCCTTCCTTTCTCCCCAGCAATTCTTCTTCACCAAATCATCAGGGAGATGGAGTTTCACAGGCCTCTGGTGAAGTAAGTATGTTTTCCTCAAAACTATCAGTGTTTTCAGGGTCCTACATTTTTAAGTTTCTGACGAGGTCTTGAGTTACTATTTGGGTCACCAAGTAGTTACACTTAGGCTCTTCCTGGGTGTTTTTACTTCAAACTCTTGAGGCTTTCTGTGTTTTAAATGTTCCTCGTAACATGCCAATGTTGAGTTATTTTTATAAGTTTTAATGGCTTCTTGTATGTTTATTTTCTTTAATAAGCAAATCCAGCCTTCAGCCACGATCCAGGAAACACAGCAGTGGTTGCTCAAAAACAGATTCTCTTCCTATACAAGACTGTTTTCTAATTTTTCAGGTATGTGCATAAGTGCATGTATGTGCAGGAGTGTTTTGTTTATTGTTTGCTTCTGTGCTTTTATTAACCTTTTAATTTTGAAATAATTATAGAGATATATGAAGTTGCCAAAAAAAAAAAAATGTATAGGAAGTTCTGTGTATCGGTCACCCATTTTCCGCTAATAGTAATATTTTGCATACCTGTTATATACTATTATAGCTAGGAAATTCACATTGGTACAATCTACAGTTTTACCAGACTTAATGTGCACTCATTTGTGTACATGTATTTATAGTTCCATGCAATAATTTTTTCATTTTATCTTTATTTTGAAATGATTTTTGTTTTACAGTAAGTTGCAAAGATAATATAGAGATATTCCAGTGTTCCTTCATTCAGTGTCTCACATAATTATAGCACAATATCAAAGCCAGGAAATTGACATTGGTATAATGTGTATATGTAGTTCTGTGTCATTTTCTCACATGTATAGAGGAGTGTAACCACCACCACAGTTAAGATATAGAATTACGCCATCACCGCAAGGATCTCCCTCCTGCTCCCTTTTTAGAGTCATACCTGCATCTTTCGAAACCCTTACTTTACTATCCCTAATCCCTGGCAACCACTAAACTGTATTCTATCTCTATGATTTTGTCACTTCGAGACTATTATGGATGGAATCATACAGTATATAACCTTTTGAGATTGGTGCTTTTTCACTCAACATGACAACCACTTAATTTGTCAAGTATATCGGTAATTTAATCTTTTTATTGTTGAATAGTATTTCGTGGTATTAATGTACTTGCGTATGTTTTTTATATACTTAAGTTTTTATTCTTGCATAATGAGCTGAAGGAGTATTTAGATGGAATTTTAAAAGGTACAAAACAGTGCTTCTCCAGGTGGGGCTATAGAAACCTATTTAATGGGACAGTAATAGGTATGCCAGGTGGGGCTGGGGCAGCATTTCTCAAACGTACTAGGCCCTGGGACCCTTTCCCACAGAACACCTGCTAACTTTTCCTGGCTGAACATCCTGAGAAGTGCTGGATCACAGTAAAGTGGCACTTAGCTTTCCTATGCCTGCAGTGATATGGGGCCATTAAAACGTAGCTTGATCCCTTTAAGAGGACAAAATGTATGTGTGCACATGCTCAGCCTAAAGGAAAGCTTCATTTCACAAAGAATATGGTTTCCTATTATGCCATCTATTGTAATGTTTGTGCAATGTCTATTGCACATGTAGCTCTTTGTGTCTTTAGCACGCCAGATGGAAGTCATTTGCTAGCTAGTATCCACATTTTTATATGATTAAGTAAAGCCTTTTATGTGTTAAAAACTAGAAATTATAAAATTTCAGAGTGAGGAGGTATCTTGCACCCTTGTAAGGAAAGCAGATGAAAAGCATAACGCATAGAAAAACTCCGCAGTTGGAACAGAGGGAGACCCCAGGTTACGCCTATTATATTAGGCAGATACATATTTCTGTCTAGAGAGTTCTAAGACTTCTTTTCACTGCTCAGGTTGTCACCTGGCTTAGCCTCCTGCCCTTTCCTTATCCTGGGGTGCTTCCTCTAAGAAGGTGAATGGGAAGCTGGCCGTGGGCCCCCTGTGGCACATCACCTGAGTCACAGCACTGATAGTAGAATGATGAGGAGAGTGAGGCTTATTGTTCTGAGCATGTTGCGCATTCACAATTCAGGAAGGGTTGTACATACACTTATCTGTCCAGTTCACTGTATGAGTTAACAGTGTGCACCCCCCCCCACACACATATATCTCTGGTCACAACTGTGAGGTACATATAGTAGGCAGTAGAGAGACACGAGAGAGCTGATTACCTGTCTCCATAAAACAACTTCATCAATGCTCATGTCTCCTGGGAAATGTCTTTTACAAAACAGAAATGTATTAGGCCCTTAAAAACAAAGATAACTCTATTATCTTCTTACATATATAAATGGATATTTATCATATGGAAGTCATGCCTCATCCCAAAGGGCATCTTAATTCCCCCAATAAACTGTATCCTGACTGTTAGTCAAAGGGTAAAACAGAAGATTATAGACACATTCAGACATAAAAAGTAGAGAGGAGACTATGATGAACTCCTATATAACCAGTCCTCCAGCTTAAGAAATTATTAGCCTTTGGTCAGGCTTTCTTCTACCTCTCCTGCCTTTCTGTGGTACTTCAAAGCAAATCCGAGCGACCATGTCTTTTGCACTTGAAATACTGAGTAGTACCTCATGGTATGAATGTACTTGGGTATAGTTTTTATATAGTTAAGTGTAAGTTTTTTTCTTACATAGTGAGCTGAGGAAGTGTTTGGATGGAATTGTAAAAGGTGTCAAGCAGTGCTTCTCCAGGTGGTGTCATAGGAAACCTGATTAGAGGGACATTTCCACTTGTAAATGACATGGTACCTACCGTTTGCTTGGGGGAAGTCTTAGGGTGTAATGTGTGACTCTCTGCCATGCTTTCCTGAAAGAACTGGCTGCTGTGACAGAGTTGTTACATTACAGAATTTTTGACTTTCTGTTCCATGTCTCCACATGAAGAGGCCTGGTCCTAGCTCTGCTCTCAATTCATTGTTAGACATTGGGCAAGTCCCCAAAACTCTGGACTTCCATTTCATCTTTTGCAAAATAAAACATTGATTGGTCTAGGTGATCTCAAGGTTTATTTATCTGGGGTCAGAGTTATGTTTCTCCACATAGCCACAACCCAGCCACTCAGTAAGATAGGGAGTGAAGTCTGTATTGGGAACAAACCGTCCTATAGGTCTTGCTCATTGATTTGATTTACCAGCCTCTGGGCTTCTAAGCTCCTTTGTGATACGGGCCGTGGAAAAGCCAGCATTTTCTTTGGCCCAAAGGGACAGCTGTATATGTCTCATCTTGTGTCGTTCATGTTTATGTGTATATTCAGGATACCTGTGATTGTTTTGAAGGACAGTTAACTGAGTGAAGACAGTCACCTGTAAAGCAACCAGTTCTGTTTGTTCCTTTTCCATTTATTTGAAAAGAATCTCTTTGCTGTTCTCCAGGTGCCGACTTACTAAAACTGACAAAGGAGGATTTAGTTCAAATTTGTGGTGCAGCCGATGGAATTCGGCTCTATAATTCACTGAAGTCAAGGTAAAATACTGTGAACTGTTTTGCTTGAAATAAGAATGTATCGTTCTTCATGTGGGGGATTTGGGCACTGTGTTTCCACGCTAGGTTGGCGTGTGCCTATGTGTGCCGTCGAGCATTGGCAGTATCATGCTCACAAGAAGACTTTTGTGTACACCTTCAGGGCAGGCCCAGATATGATGCAGGCACTGAGGGCAGAGGTAGACTGTAAGACTGGTAGAAATGCACATGGGCAGTACTGATTTCTTGAAGACGACTGGGTTTGTTGCCAAGAAAACAAAACTTCTAATTTAGGTGAGCTATACAGAATCTATGGTTTTCAAGGTCATGACTATCACTAAAGTTATTAAAAATGTAAACTAATTGTGAATTAAAATGATACAACTGTAATGTGCTGGCTTTTAAGATCCATTTACTATCATTGCTATTTCTGTTCTTGTGTGAGAATTCCATTAAAATTGAATCTTACTGATTGTAAATTGCTGACTTAATCTTGAAACTTAAATTTACCAGCATCTGACAGACCATCTCAATGGTTTAGAGTCTGGATCATCATGTTAGACCACCTGTGATAGTTGGTGTGAGGTGTGTGGTTTTTATATTTTTATTAGTAAATTATTTTGTGTAATGAAATAACATCATAAAGTTCTCCTAAGGGAATAGAACTTAGATTCCTGTAGTTGTCATTTGTACATGCGGTAAGGCAAGGCAGCTTTCTCTCCTGGGCTCATCAGTGGTGTCTTCTGATTGCAGGTCGGTTAGGCCCCGTTTAACCATCTACGTCTGCCGGGAACAGCCAAACAGCACAGTGCTGCAGGGGCAGCAGCAAGCTGTGGGCAGTGGAGGCGAGAGTGGCAGTGGGACACCCTATGGTGAGTATTGAGGGCATCTTAATTCTGTCACTTCCTTTCTGAGATTGTCAGACAGAAACAGGCAGGACTTGAGCGGGGCTTGGAGAACTCTTGCCGTATTGGGACTGCCGAGTTGCCAGTGTGGGAGCCACAGTGACAGCAGTGAGAGGCAGCAGCTCTAGGGCCAAGTCCGTGGGAGAAGAGGAAACGAGCATCCTTCCTTAGTTATTTCAGCCACACTATGGAGTTCTTTTCTGTTTGGCCCTTTCTGCCAAAAATACCTATAAAGTGAGAAACTAGCTTGAACATTTTGAGATTTTGCTGGCATTTTTTATTTTTAATCTCAAATTTACTGAAATGATAAATGTAACATTGATGGCTTAAAAAGAAAGCAGGAGGGTTCCCCCCCCCCATTCTATTGACTGGGCAGGGGAAACTCTTAAAATATTACATATATACGAAGATGCATCTGTGTAACAGCCCTGTGTGTGGACTTGTCTCAGACAAGGGTTGGGCCAGCACTGTTTACTTTGTTCATGGTGAGTCTGGTGCTATGTCCTTGTGTCATTGTAAATACACTCTCTGTATTTTCCATCTGAATATTGGGAGGGCTTTTCATCCTGAGGGGTTTTCTTAATTGTACAGGGTAGTGCTGGATTAGAGTAGAGATAAAAATCCTACACCCCCATATAGCCCTGAAAAAAAATGTGAGCATTTTACAAATGCATATATTTTCTCATTTGTAACATGGGTATATAGTAATATTTCCTTCTCCCACATCTGAAACAGAATGAAGGCAACACAGATCTTTACAGAGGAAGATGTGTTATGGAATTCAAAGAGACAGTTATTTGCCCTAATAATAGGTGAAGCTCTGAAAAATGTTTTGGGGTTTGACTTTAAATGAAAAATTGGAAGGAAAACATCCATATCATGAGCTTTTCTATTTAGTGTCATCGTGACTCCAAGAGCTGTGAATTTTAAGACTAATGATACAAATTCTTAGTCTTAAAGGATAAAAATTTAAAGGAGCACTCCATATATCATTGAATTCTTACATATATCATTTATACGTGGTCAAGATTGTGATATTTTGGAAGGTGTATCCTCAAATACAAGTGTTTGTGGAGTTATGTGGGGAAATATTGCAGACTTTAATCCTAGATCATAGGTCAGCAAACTTGTTCCATAAAAAGCCAGGTAGTAAATATTTCCAACACTTCAGACCATATGGTCTCTTGCACATTCAGCTCTGCTGTTGTAGTGCAAAAATAGCCATAGACAATATGTAAATGGTAAGGGATGGCCACATTCCAGTAAAACAAATACATGTAAAAAGAATACATGAAGGGCAGGAATTGACCCATACAAGCTGTGGTTTGGTGACCCCTGCTCTAGATCTTTTCTACAGTCTTACCCTAATTTTAGTTCCAAATTCTAAGCTTTTCATAGTATAAAATTAGCTACGATTTCTATACTCACAAACCCACACACAATAAGAAAAACCCCTTGTTTGAGAAAGCAAAGTTCTAAGCAGTGATACTCCTGATCCTGGATTGAGCACGATCAGTATTGAGCAGGATCTGTGAGAGGAAGACGACTGCAGATGTGCTCTGTGCGACATTTGCTGCTAAGTTACATGCAGCAGAAATGCAGAACACTGGATGGAATGTGGCTGGGACTTTCTATAAAGAAGAATCAGGCTTCATTGTTTATATTCTTAACTTTTCATATAGTATCTTTTTTACGTTATTTTAAATTGTGTGTGAGAGATGTGTAGAAATAGCTTTTATTCCTTAGGATAAATTCCCAGTAGAATAACTGGATCAAAAACCATGATCCAGGGTTCTGTTTATATATTGCTAGAAATACATATTATTTTTTAAAACAGCTTTCTTCAGGTATAATTTACATACCATAAAATCCTCCCATTGTAAGAATATAATTCAATGATATTTTAGTAAATTGACAGCTTTGCAGCTATTGCCACAATCCAGTTTGAGTCCCATTACCCTAAGCAGATCCCCTATGCACGTTTGCAGCCAATTCCTGTTTTTAAGTTTTGAATACATGAGACTCCATATTCATTGCAGGAAACATAAAGAAAATCAAAACCTTAAATCCTTTTGTACAGGGATTACAGTTAATGTTTATTAAATTACATGTGTGAATATAAATAATGTATTTTTATATTTCAGATGAGTAGTTGGAGATTTTAAGGTAGTAAGAGAGGGGAAAGAAATGTTAGTTTATTCCTAATTATTTTATTTTATTTTTCGGTACTTTGAAAGGCGTGATCTTCCTTTAAATTAAGTAGAAAACAGATCAAAGATTGCTGTTAAAATGCTGTCTTGTTTTTTTAATTTCAGTTTATCATGCAATCTACTTGGAAGAAATGATTGCCTCAGAAGTGGCTCGAAAACTTGCGTTGGTGTTTAATATTCCTTTCCACCAAATTAACCAGGTTTACAGACAGGGTCCCACTGGTATTCACATTCTTGTTAGTGATCAGGTAAATCAAATAAGCATGCTCATTTGCTCTTCCCTTTCACACTACTTTTATACATATCATTCTAGAACTTTAGAAGAATTGTGACTCCTTCTGTAAATACGAGAATCATTTTCAAAGAGTTGGGAATCAAAATTTGTAAGAATTTACAACCAAGAATTTCAGGCATCCTGATGATAGTGACAATAAAGAATACAAGTCGAGGAAAACTGGCCCAGCCTCCCGGCACCACCCTTTTGAATTCAGACACTCACTGGGCCTCTAGGGTTAGTGGTGGACTTTGGCCCTTTTTATGAAGTGAGGTGTTGGATATGTTTTCCTTCTGTCATTTGATAACTAACTTTAGAAAACGCAGTTTAGAAAAAAATTTTCCTCCCAGTGTTTTGTGACAAGCAAGTACTAATAGAAGAACACTTTATACAATTTTCATTAGTCATTATTCACAGGATCTGGCAGGAAATGCTCCCCCATGGGATCACACAGGAGGCTGAGATAACTCAGGGCCCGTCGTGGGCAGGCAGTTAGCACAAGGCAGTGCAGCATGTGTGCACTTTGCTACTCACTGCCTTCATGAGTGAGCATTTGGGCCGTTGGAGAAGAAGATATAAATTGACATTTTCCTTTACAATTTTTAATCATTTCTAGTCATTTAAGAAAGTTGGAGCTTAATTATACTTACATATTTGCTTTATCCTTCTAGATGGTTCAGAACTTTCAAGATGAGAGTTGCTTTTTATTCTCCACAGTGAAAGGTACTTTGCATGTACGTGTGTCTTAAAATGCTGGAATCATGAAAGATAGTGTGTGCCTCTAATCAGCAGCCCTCTTGTGTGTTTACTCTTCTTACTCATTTTAAGAAGAGTTTGCAGAATGAATTGAATGTTTCTAGTGGGTTGTAATAGAAATTAGCAAATAAGGAAAGGGAGTCTTTAGGTGACTGGAAAAAACATCTCAATTCATTCAGCCAGTGTCTTACTGAGCACTTTGCTTGTGTTCAGTGGATCTTGAAGAAAACAGAATCCATGGAACTCTCAATCTCTTGGGGAAAGGAAACCAAAATTGGCCAATAGATACACAAAATTACCAATATTTTAAGTGCCAAGAAAGTGTGGGGTAATTACGGTTAAGGGGGATCTGGGTTGGGGGGAATATGAAGCTAATAGGCCAGGCTTCTCTGAGGAAGTGTCAGCTCTGAGACTTGAAGAGTGAAAAGGGGCAGGCCATGGGAGTAGTGCCCCAAGGCATTGTGGGTCTACATGCAAAGAAAGGCTCCTGGCTTCTGTGAAAGCCTGGCAGGGGGCCCTGCAGCTGCTGTGTAGTGTGTGAAGGAGAGCAGAGCAAGGTGGGGTCACAGTGGGAGGCAGGGTCTGGCATGCCTGGTGAGGATGGTAGTTTGGATTTTATTTAAAATGCATTGGCAAGTCAAGTCAGTGAAGTTGTTTAAATAAAGGAGCTGTGATATTAGATTTTTCTTCCACTCTTACAACTCTGTGCAGACAGATGAGAAGGTGGCAAAAGTGGAGGCAGGAGATACCATCCAGGTGAGAGGTGATGTTATCTTACATATTTATAGACAGGGCCTCAATGGGCTGCACATTTAAGGAATAGTTGTGACTCCTGGTTTTCCATGGAGAACGACTAGGCAGATGGTAGTCTCGTTGATGAGGTAAGGTTGAGGTAAAGCAACCAGCAGTTTCATTTTGGATATGTAGAAATGTCAAGTAGGCAGTTAATTAAACTAGTCTGGGCTGGGCGCAGTGGCTCACACCTGTAATCCTAGCACTCTGGGAGGCCAAGGCAGGAGGACTGCTTGAGCTTAGGAGTTCGAGACCAGCCTGAGCAAGAGCAAGACCCTGTCTCTACTAAAAATAGAAAGAAATTAGCCGGGCATAGTGGCACATGCCTGTAGTCCCAGCTACTTGGGAGGCTGAGGCAGGAGGATTGCTTGAGCCCAGGAGTTTGAGGTTGCTGTGAGCTAAGCTGATGCCACAGCACTCTACCAGGCAACAGAGTGAGTCTCAAAAAAAAAAAAAAAAAAACCAGTCTGGGGCTCAGAAAGGAGGCCTGGGCTTGAGATATAAATTTGGAAGCCTTCAGCAAATCGGCAGTGACTTCAGAGCAGTTACTGAGGTCATTCAAGGAAAGAATGTGGAAAGAGGGCCTGGATCAGGTTCAGGTGAGCTCTAACATTAAAGGTTAGGTAGAGGAGGGATTTTTAAATGCAGAATTATTTGAGACAAGATCATACATTCATAGACAGTTTTAAAAGTCAGCTGGGTTAAAATCCAAACACTTAGCACAAAAGCTGCCCCTAGAAGATGTTATGTGCCCTTTCCTGCCAGTCACTCTAGAAAGGAGTGGCCCCAAACTGCTGAAATTATGATTTTCCTTTGTGCCTGATGTGTTGTATATGCCATCAGTTTACCTGCAGGGCTGTTTTAACTGAATTGGTTTACTCTATCTTTCACTGTCAAACATCTTTAACTTATTAAGTACCCTTCTGCTCACAGTTTTTATACCCTGCACAACTCACATTGTCTATAAAAGAAGGTGCATACTCCAATTGTATAGTCGTGTTCTTTGAAACCAGTGGAGACTTCTGGTGTGGTGCCAGATATCATAGGATTTCCCTTCCAGGTTCTGTTTATTGTTTTTCAGACTTTGTCCTCATGAGAAAATTCGTGTCTTTCTTTATGAATGCCTGGGCTGCTTCTCGCCATTTACTGAGAAATACTAGGCCATCAGGCAAAAGTAGATTTTTTTTTTTTTTTTTTTGAGACAGGGTCTTGGTCTGTCACCAGGCCTAGAGTGCAGTGGTGTGAACACAGCTCACCGTAATCTTGAACTCCTGGGCTCAAGCAATACTCCTGCCTCAGTCTCCCAAGTAGCTGGGACTTACAGGCCCAATTTTTTATAGAGAGAAGGTCTCGCTATGTTGCCCAGGCTGGCCTTGAACTCTTGGCCTCAAGTGATCTTCCAACTTCAGCCTCCTAAAGTACTGGGATTATAGGTGTTTGCCACTGTGCCCAGCCCAAAAGTAGTGATATTTTTAAAATGTTTCAAATCTGCCTCTGAGGAGTTCAAAAAATTTTCAAGAAAAGATGGATGTATACATTTGTACCCTCCATTTATTTGTATATTTTGTATAGGGTTGACTTTGTCCTCTGCCCTTGCACAGCATTTTCATCTGTTCTACCTTTAGGTTTTACTCCCCTTGTGTACAGCACTTTTGCTTTTTGTCTTAATAGACAGCCCCCCTTCCTCTCAACTCCTGAGAACTGGCAAGCGGCATGGGTGGGAACAGGGGTGTTGAGAGGAATACGGGTAGGCATGAAAAAGCAGAATGTCTAAAAAGGGAATGTGTACATGAAGTTGTCTTAGGGAAGAGGAGCTATAGTAAATTAATCTGCTTTTTTGTCTAGAATCATTTAAAGGTAATCTGGACTGGGGCGGGGAGTTGTAGATTTTCAGGGAGTTTTCAATTTAGTGGTCTTGCTTTGCTAAGTCTGGTTTAAAAAAATTTTTCTTTCCTTTTTCTGCAGCTGAAAATGGTGATGGTATCCACATAATTTTGAAGTGATGTCTTATGTAGACTGAACTATATTCAGTACCAAATAAAGTCACGCTTAAAAGTGTGTGAAGACTGAATCCAAGAAGTCTTGGGATTGGATTTTACCATATGAAATGTTTCATATTGAAAACACAAGATGACCTTTCTAATGAGCTGTATGAGAGGTGAATCTCCTCACTGTCACTGCCATAGCCAAGCATCCTCGTGAGAGTGAGCACATCGGGACAGTGTGCGTCCAGCTCTGGAGGCCATGGTGTAGGCGTAGCTGCCTGCTTCTCTGGCAGAGGCCAGTAGATACAGTTCCTAGAAGCAGCCTTTGCTGTCTTTTTACACTGTATGCGGTTTGGAAATGAATGTAAAAACTTACTGTGGGCATTTACCTTTCTGTGCCAGTTTGGCTTTTATTGCCTGAACCTTATGCTGACCTAGGGAGGAAATGAGGGGACAGTGCTGTTGTGGAGCCAGCGTGGAATCTGTCTGCGGAGAGATGTGTTGTGCTCACGTGGCGACTGGTGGTCAGGTAAGAGGCTCGGCACCTTCTCGGAAGAAATCATGTCTAAGGGTGTACGTCTGATGTGATCATGCCGGAACGGAGAACATCCAAGCCAGGAAGATGGGCTTTTGAAGCAAACTGCATTTATCAGGAGTACCTTGGTGAGAGGATCAGTGTAAATCCTAATAGGTACAAAGACTTCGTGTTTTTGCTTTGTCACAGATTAATTGAAAAACTTTTTGCTTCTGCCTCCATTTTAGCATTTTAGTTTCTGGTTTTCATTTTTTGAAGTTTCCTTGCCTTTTAAACTCTTATGATTTTCTTTCTCATTTTCTTTCCCCTCTTCATCTGACTTACTACCCCCAACACCATTTTGTTCTTAAACATTTTTAAAACCCTACGCCAGACATTGGAAAAAAGTATTATTGTTGATAGCTTCTGACTTTGGTGTTAAGGGATCTTTATCGTGAACAAGATGAAATTTTTCATGGAAACACTAGATATGTCATAAATTAAACACTAAAATGTACCATACAAATCCCTTAAGCCACTCCTCAAATATTGAGCTTTAGTACAATCATGGACATTCTGATGATTATTTAGGGGCTTTTTATACACCACATAATAGCGTTTTCCTATGAAGAGTGCCTCTTTAAATAAAACCAAATGCTTGTCTGCTAGCATACTTTTCAAAGGGAATCCACTATTTTCTCATTTTTCTCCTATTACCTTTATCTCCTCCCTTCACCCAGAACCTTCCCAAAGTTCATCAGCAAGCATTTTTGAGGCCTGTGGTGTAGCAGATAAAAAAAATTTTAAGCTTCTATTCCATTTTAATTATGGCATCTCTCTGTCCATTTACCTAAGTGTTTTGGCTTTGAATGTACTATCTGATCCTCATCTTTGTTCAGGCAAAAATAGGAATGAGTAGATAAACTACTGCAGTGGGTAAAAGCTTTGACATTTTATGTTTTAATCATAAAGGGTTATTTGCTACAAAGAAGCACGGTCTCAATATTTTTATCTTCAGTTTGAAAATACCTGTAACTCCTATAGACCCTGTAGGAGGAGAGCTTTCCTTTCTGTCCTTTTCCCTTTGCTTTTGTATGACCACATGTTTTCCATACCAGTCACTTGGGAAAGAAGTGAGCTCATCTCTTCTTGTTTTAGAGTTTTGCTTGTCTATTTAGCATTCCCTTTTCGGTCTCAAGATTTATGGAACAATAAATGTCATTTAATGCTGTGTGCTATTTTGAATTCCTCGTCAGGTTTTAAAATGGGATAAAAATACTTAGAAGCTCATCAAACTTGAAATTACACTGAGTGGCATTGAACATGAGTCTGTCCCAAGTGAAACAGGTTAAATAAATTATGGCACCAGCAAATTTGTTACTTTGTTTTTTTAATAGTAGGATGTACACATTTCAGTATAATAAATGTTTTCCGATTGTTTTGCAAATGTGTGTCTCATTTAAAATCCCAATTCCTGCTAGTGTCACCTCAAGTCATGGAATTCCCTGTGTAGGCTCTGAGCATATATGTAAGAGGTTAGGCCCATGTTTTTGGGGGGGTTCTCCTCGCTTCACAGTTTATTTTCTCAAAGCTGATGGGACCTGAGAACAGGTTATTCCAGTAACTATTTCCCACTTGAAGCAAGCCTGATTTTCTTGAAAGAGTTTCTCCTATTTTATACATGACACCGTGGGGCATTAAGCATTGAGTCCAGTAGCTGTGCTAGGTTGTATCCTGGCTCACAAGAGCTAATTTTTTTTGTAGAAACTGTAATTCATATTTAAACAGGCTTCCTGTATCAGTCCACCTCCCCCCAACAGTGGTATAAACGTATACTTACTTAAATAACTGCTATGGTATCCACACAATTTTTAGACCAAGGAGCACTGGAGTATATCACAAGGCAATAAAATAATCAGGACTTGAATGTTTATTCTGATAATCTTGCTGAGTCAATTTATGGGAGTATATATCTGCTTTCTCTTCCTAGAATGCAGTCAAGGCATTAATGTCCTTAAAAGTGCTTCTGAAACTGTCCATCTACTAGAGGTATTGCTCGTCATAGGAAAACATCTTGTTTTTGCCATTTCACTTCAGTTTGGGGAGTGGTTGCTAGGAAGGGTCAGCTACCATTTAACACCCAAGCTCTCAATGAAGATGGTGACAGGTTCTTAATCTTCAATAAAGATCACAAATGTGGGCAGCACAGAGCAAGAATCAGCCACAGCAGAAAATAGGTCATCTTAACAGATTTCAGATAACATTAGAAAGGTCTGAATTTAGAAAATGATTTTGCTTGGATTTGTCTGCCATAAAATCATAGCAATAAAACCCTCTGACTTAATTTTTTAAGCATTGCAATGGTTTATTCAATTTTACATTATGAGTCTAAAAGGTGCCAACACTTTACTGATCTGAGTTTTAAGTGTGTAAAATTTTTGAATAGTTCTGGTGTAATCTGGTTTCTAAGATTTTAAAATAAACTTGAAGAAAATCACATCCATTCTACATGCATCCATTCATTATTTTTAATTGCTTATATTATAGGTAACTTAAGCCTTAATTCTATTTAAAGTCCCCCCTAATTTTGCGAGAGGTGTGGACATAATTAGCTTTTTTCCTTTAACAAAAATGCATTATGTCTGTAGCATATGCCAGAGCTTATAATTTCCAATCAGGCAACATAAACTCTGAGTTGCTTTTGTTTAGTTTTTGGTCCCTGGAGGTGTATATGACAAGTTGACAGAAACAGAAAGGTGAAGACCCTGCTCCACCCAGTTTAGAGTCCTCTTTTCTTTGGTGTCATGGAAACCTATTAACATGCCTTCCACATAAGGTCTCTACATATAAAACTATCAGGCATTATGAATTTGCAGTACAGTCACTTTGATAAAGTTGCTATTTAATCTTCAAAGTGGAAAAGTCCTGCTAATCAAAATGGAATCATTGTGAATTAAAGTAGGCCACTGGCTTAAATATCAGGTAGAAAATCAACAGCTTATTTTTTCTGCTCAATTTGTGCTAACACTGATGGTCTGTTTGAGGAATGCTGATAAAGCCAAGGGTAGGACTTTTGTGCCTAGGTAGGTACCCACCTCTTGAAATCCAGGTTTCTGGCATGGTCCTGGCTGCAGTGAGACCACTTGCCATGTGTTAACTGACACAAGGCTTTGATTTGATTGTATCACAGCAGAATAAAGGTGAAAACCACCAGAGTTACTGTAATCCATACAGAAGTCTTTTACCTGTAAGTGCCTTTCCCAATGCAGAATCAACAGATTGGGGTGATGGAGTAGGCTGGAAGACCCAGGTCTTCTCTGGAGGAAGGGACGCCCCATCACCCCTTGGGCATGGGCAGCTGCTGTCAGAGGATGACACAGCACCTGCACAGTCGCTGTCCACTTCCTGCCACTGCTGTTGGTGGGGTGACGGGAGCAAAGTAGGCATGGACTTTGACATGAGGGAGCTGAGCCTGGAAGGATAAGGAAGGAAAAAGTGGAGGCATCTTTACCCTGGTGTTTCTAGGATTGTCATAATCCTAGAGAAGGTATAGTCCTCCATTTAGAATCTATTTCACCTTAAGATTAGGCAGAAAGCTCAAATAGAATTTCTGCCATAGCTACTCCTGTTACCTCCCTCCTTACCCCCCTCTAACAGTACTTCCTCAAGACTGTTGGAATGGAAACTCCTAAGTTGATGTATTATGGCCCAGGAACAGTAACCAACTCTATTTGCAAACCAAGTGAAAGTTCTCTACAGCTGCTGCACCCTGGATGGGGCTGCTTTGAGGTATAAATGCAGATGCCTAAACTTAAAGCATAATCAAGAAAACAATGTAGGTGAAATAGATGGTCAAAGAAAGCCAAATTCAGTTAAGCCCTCTTACGTGGAAATTAGCCAAGACTGTTCTGCCATCTACTGATAATGACCTTAAATTGTTTTCCTTTAACTGAGGCCTTCTTACAAGGGTGCTAATGACCCGACTATGTGGAACCTTTACCCCAAACCCACTGAAATTGAATCTTCCTGGATGGAGTCTAAGCAAGGGAATTTTGAATAAGTCCAAGGTAACATCTGTGTCACTGGATGGTTTGTATAACTATTGGCTTAGGATAGAATGGAGACAATGGATGTTGATTCTTAATGTATTCCTTTGTTACTTAGAAATTAAAATTGCCCCAGGTGTGACGGACTCCTGCACCACACCTACCCGCATCCGCTTGATTCCTGCACGGGTAACCTGCTGGCAGTCGTACAGCTCGAGTCGCTCCAGGCCCCGGCAGTTCTCTAGGTGTTCCAGGGCCGCGTCAGTGATGAGGAGGCAGTTGTCCAACTCCAGTACCCGCAGCCTCTCGTGGCCACAGGTGCTGTTGCTCAGGTGCAGGATCCCATCATCTGTGATGAGCTCACAGTGGGACAGGCTCTGGAACAGGAGCAGAAGGGAGATGTTTGTAGGACCCTCTCAGAAAGGCTCTAGGCATAGAGAAAGCAGGGAGGCCAGCCTCCTTGCCCTTGTGCTTTCCACCATGGGATGACACAGCAAGAAGGTCCTCAGCAGATGCTGGCCCCTTGATCTTGGGCTTCCCAGCCTCTAGAACTGTGAGAAATAAATTCCTGTTCACTGTAAATTACCCAATCTATGGTATTCTGTTACAGCAGCACAAAACAGGCTAAGACACTGCTTTGATCAAGCAGGGAGGACTAAACACAAAGCCTTGGGGCCTTTTGGTTATGGTTTTGCTGCAGCTGGGCAAGTGGCTTCTCTCACCTTCCCGACTGTCAAGATGGCTATAAAATTTTCAGGGGAAATTTCAGAGTTTACCCTCTTGAGCAGTTTTACTGCCTAATTCTCCATTTGAGGGGAGGCCTATGAAATCAATGAGTCTAATCTCCTTGTTCATTTAGAAAATTGTACAAATGGCCACGACTCAGATGTACTGAACATCTTTGAAGGTTATAATCAAATAGACCTTGAGCAATGTGATGTGACATTTCTGGCCTCTCTCAGGTAAACAGTAAAAGTTGCAGAAAATAAATTCAGGTTAATATATAGCCAAATGACATTTCTGTAATTCTCTTAAATTTTCCATATCAATAAACAGTTTCAGACCTGAGAGTTTACCCCAATGGATATCAAATGTAAGATTCACCTCACCATAAAAACTCTTCAGAGGCAAAAAGTACTATATTAACAACTCAGTTATTCATTCCTTTCTTCAAATATACGGGTTCCAACTCTGTGCTAGGCCCTGTGTGTGCAATGGTGAGTGAAAGTACACTTCTCTGCACTGGTGGAGCCTACAGAGTCTAGAAATGAAATGGCACTAATTAATCTATTAAACTGAAGCTGAGCTGAGTGCTCTGACAGCATATGATAGTGGGATTTGACCTGAAGAGACCACTGAGTTGGTATTTGAAAGATTAGGAGGTAATCCCAGGAAAGAAAGCAAAGAGTTTGTTGTGTGCGAGGCCCGGGGTGGCAGGAGGAGAATGGCAAGTAGTGTTTGGGAGGAAGATCTGCAGAATCGGTGGGAAGTAAGAGGATGCATCTAGATGCAGACGGAATTGCGGAGGTAGGGACCAGATCAGAGTTCTGTAGGCCACGCAGAAGAATTTCATTTTGATTCTAAGATCACTGGGAAGAGCTTTAAGGAGACTGCGATGTTACATTTGTTTTTCAAAAATATGTAGAATAGCTAAAATGAAAAAGATGGAAAATAAGTGTTGGTGAGGATGTGGAGCAACTGAAACTCTTACGTTGCAGGGGGCATGTAGATATTCTTGACTGAAATGCATAAATGTGTTCACCAAAAGACAGCAATACTGATTATAATAGCCCCAAACTACTCAAATGTTCAATAGGAGAAAGGATAAATCACAGTGTACCTACTCTATACAGCAATGAGAGTGAACATACAACTACATGCAACAATACAGATGAATTTCAAACAAATGTAATATTGAGATATTGAGCGATAAAACCAGATACGAGAGTGCAGGTGATTCCATTCATATTTAAATTTAAAAAAAAAATTTCTATCACCTAGTGATCCATTCATATAAGTAAAATACAAAAACAGGCAAAACTAATGTATGCTGTTGGAAGTCACTGCTCCTGGTAGGTAGTGATTTGGAAGGGAGCAGAAGGGCTTTCTGGGGTCAGGGTAATGTTGATCCTTAATCTGGGTGTGTTGTTTATGGAAATGCATTGATTTACACTCCAATGATAAATGCATTTTTCTGCATGTATATTTTACTTCAGTAAAAAGTTAAAATTGAAAAACCATCCTGACTGCCAAATTACTGAGTGCAAAAGTGGACACAGTTGGGAGCAAGTGGGAGGCTACTGCAGTCTTTGAGGCAAAGAAATGTTTGAGAGTTTGGACCTGACAAGTTCTGGTAGAGGAGACAGAAAATGGATGGATGTGATATGTTTCTGCAAAATGAAGAAAGAATCCAAGAGACTGATACTGGATATGAGAAACAGGCAGCTCAGTACAACACAGAGGGAAGGGAAGCTGGAGGAGGGAAATTCTGTCCGACCTTGATGCTTGAAAGATTCTTTGATTTCTGTCTTAACATGGGACAGATTTCTCTTCTCATGAATCCACTCACACCATATGATTCTACATGAAATAGTATTATGTAATCAGTGCTGTCCATTAATTTTTAGCTTTTAGAACTGACTTACGAATAAAGCCATAAAACTTCATTGTAGTTCTTTTGGAGGCTGTTTAAAATTGGTAAATCAAGAAATATAATTTTGATTAATTATAGAACCAGAAAAAAAGTGTGTATATGTATGTGTATATATATAATTTTATTTACCTATATTCACATATACATGTATGTGTGTATAGATACAGATTGGGGAAAGAGGGCGACAGAGGTAGTGTACGAATGCCAACTTCTTCATTGTTTTAATATAGGAAGATTAAGAATTCAAGAAGTTAATTGTAGCATATGGGATCAAAGAGATACATTAATTGGAAAACTTAAATTAGTGGCATATGCAAGTATTTATATAAATTTAAAAATCTGGTTTAAGAAAAATCAGCGAATCCCTTGACCTGTTCTGAGTTCACAGGAAAATCTACCTTCACAAAGCCTTTTATGTTACGCTAACAAAGTAGCCATTGATCAGTGCTGTCTGCTTTAGGTGACCACTGTGTATACGTTATTAATATATCTCACTCGCTGTTCCAAACAACCCTGCAGGGTAGGTATTAATTCTTCCCATTTAACAGATGAGGGTGTTGTGGCTCAAAGAAGTTGAGACTTGCCAGTTACAACTGGCTCAGTCTGGCCTTGAAGCCTTGCCCCCTGCTGTGCCCTGCCACTCATCCCTGGCAGACGGCAGAGGGGTAAGGCTGTTTTTATTTCTGTTTATGGGAGGTATGTTAGGAAGATTGCAGAAAAACATGTTTACCATTGCTGGGCAGTACATATCCACAGACAAATCAGAGGTGCTGCATTCAGAATCACCTCTCACTGCACGCAGAATTTCTCTAGGAACATGGATGTTAGCTGTAGTTCTTCCCCCTACAGAGGGATCATGGTGACTGGGGGATTTAAAATGAGAGTCAGATTTTTCTCTTGTATTCTTGGTACTTAGAACTTTGAATTTTGTCAAATTTTCTTTCTGAATTAACTGATATGATCATAGGTCAGGCATGGTGGTGTGCGCCTGTAATGCCAGCACTTTGGGAGGCCGAGGAGGTTACAGTGAGCTATGACCGTACCACTGCACTCCAGCCTGGGCGACAGAGCAAAACCCTGTCTCAAAAAAAATTTTTTTTATAGGATCATGTAATTTTTCTTCTTTAGTTTGTTAGTTTGGGGAATCACACCAATTTTCAAATACTGAACTAAATTTATGTCTCCGGAATAAACCCTCCTTGGTCATGATGGTATAATTATTTTTAAATATTGCTGAGTTCTACTTGCTGATATTTTGTTAAGGACATTTGCTTCTATATTTATGAGGGATGTAAGTCTGTAGTTTTGATTTTTTGGTATGGATTTTCCATTTTCTTTTCTTTCTTTCTTTTTTTTTTTTTTTGACACAGAGTCTTGCTCTGTTGCCTGGGCTAGAGTGCCGTGGCGTCAGCCTAGCTCACAGCAACCTCAGACTCCTGGGCTCAAGCGATCCTCCTGCCTCAGCCTCCCGAGTAGCTGGGACTACAGGCATGCGCCCCCATGCCCAGCTAATTTCTTCTCTATATATTTTTAGCTGTCCAGATAATTTCTTTGTATTTTTAGTAGAGACGGGGTCTCGCTCTTGCTCAGGCTGGTCTTGAACTCCTGAGCTCAAGCGATCCTCCCGCCTCGGCCTCCCAGAGTGCTAGGATTACAGGCGTCAGCCACCATGCCGGGCAGATTTTTCTTTTTGATATCAGTGTATTACTGGCCTCAAAAATGAATGAGTTATAAAATGTTTTCTAATCTATTTTCTAAAAGAGATTTGTGTAGAATGGTGTTAATTCCTTAAATTTTTGGTAGAATTCTCAAATGAAACCACCTGAATCTGGACATTTCTTTTTTTGGAGTCTTAAAGTTATAAAGTCAATTTCTTTAGCAATTAAAGGATTATTCAAATTATCTCCTTTATATTGAATGAGTTGTGTTAGTTTGTCCATTTCATTTATGCTGTCAAATTTATTGATGGAGAGTTTTTCCTAGTATTCTCATATTTTCTTTTTGATGTCTTGTAAGTCTGGCAATATCCTGTTTCATTCCTGATATTGGTAGTTTATGTCTTCTCAGAGGTCTGTTTCCAAAGAACCATCTTTTTGTTTCATTGATTTCCTTCTATTATTCTTCTCTCTTCAATTTCATTGACTTCTATTATTATCTTTAATATATCCTTCCTTCTTGTTTTCAGTTTATTTTGCTCTTCTTTTTTTGGTATCTTGGGGGTGGGAGCTTAGATCATTAAGACTTTACTTCTTTTTTAATGTAAGTATTTAGTCTCACAAATTTCCCTCTCAGCACTGCTTTACCTGTCTCCCACAAATGTTAGTAGTTTGTATTTTCATTCAGTTAAACCTATTTTTGGCTGGGCACAGTGGCTCCTGCCTGTAATCCCAGCACTTTGGGAGGCTGAGGTGGGAGGATCGCTTGCGCCCAGGAGCTCAAGGTTGGAGTGAGTTATGACGGTGCCACTGCACTCTACCCTGGGTGACAAAGCAAGACCCTGCTCCTAAAAGAAAAAAACAAAACAAAACAAAACAAACCCCCAAACCTATTGTTTTAAAAAATTTCCCTTGAGACTTCCTCTTTGACCCATGGATTACTTAGAAGTGTATTGTTTAGTTTCCAAGTGCTTGGAAATTTTCCTGTTATCTTTCTGTTGCTACCATCTTTACCATTTTAAAGTGTACACTTCAGTATTAAGTATATTCATAATATTGTGCAGTGGATCTCCAAAAACTTTTTCATCTTGCAAAACTGAAACTCTATCCCCATTAAACAACTCTCCATTGCCCCTTCCCCATCCCCTGCCAGTTGCCATTCTACTTTGTTTCTATGAATTTGACCAGATACCTTATATAAGCAGAAACATGTGAAGAAAAGATAATAGTTGTTGTCTTCTTGTGACTGGCTTATTTCACTTAGCATAATGTCCTCAACGCTCATCCACGCTGAAGTATGGGTCAGAATTTTCTTCCTTTTCAAGTCTGAATGGTATTCCATATGTATGCACATACCACATTTTCTCTATTCATCCAACCGTAGCCACTTGGGTTGTTTCCACCTCTTAGCCATTGTGCATAATGCTGCCATGAACGTGGGTGTGCAGACAGTCCTTCACGATCCTGCTTTCAGTTCTTCTGGTTATATACCTAGAAATGGGACTGCTACATCATATGATAATTCCATTTTTAACTTTTTGAGGAATTTCCATACTGTTTTCCATGGTGACTGTACCATTTTACATTCTGTCCAGCAACGCACAAGGGTTCCAATTTTTCTACATCCTTACCTTTTCCTTTCTTTTTAAAGAACTTCCTTTAGCCATTGTTTTAGGGTAGATCTGTTGGGAACAAATTTACTTAGTATTCCTTCATCTGAGATATCTTGATTTCTCTTTCATTTCTGAAGGATAGTTCCACTGGATATAGCATTCTGGATTGAGAATTCTTTTCTTTCAGCACTTTAAAAAAGTTGTGCCACTTCCTTCTGACCTCCATGGTTCTGATGAGAAGTTTGCTGTTATTTGAATTGCTTTTCCCTTCCACATCGGTGTTTCTCTCTCATTGCTTTTAAGAAGTTTTTCCTTGTCTTTAGTTTTCAGATGTTTGATTATTATGTACCTTGGTGTGAATTTCTTTGGGATTTTCCTATTTGAGGTTGGATCAGCTTCTTCAATCTGTAGAGGTTTATGTCTTTTGCCGAATTTGGGGGACTTTCAGCCATTATGTCAGCCCCATCCTCTTTCTCTTCTCCTTCTGGGATTCTGATAATATAAATGTTACATCTTTTGTTGTAGTTCTGCAAGTCCCTACGGCACACTGCTCCTCTTTCTTATTTTTATTTTTTTCCTTCGGTCTATTTCTTATTGCTCAGATTGGGAAATTTCTATTATACTTTCAAGTTCATGGACTCTTTCCTTTGTCCTCTCCATTTTGCTTTGAGGCCATCCATTGAGTAAATTTCTATTTATAGTTTTCAGTTTTTAAATTTCCATTTGGTTCTTCTTTATATCTTCTATTTCTTCGCTGACACTAATTTTTCATTTGTTTCAAGTGTAGTCATAATTGCTAGTTGAAGCATTTTTGATGCCTGCTTTAAAATTCTTGTCAGATGATTCTAACATTTATATCACCTAGGTGTTGGTATCTATTGATTGTCATTTCTCATGCAAGTTCAGATTTTTCTTGTTCCTGGTATGATGAATGATTTTTATTGTATTCTGGATATTCTGAGTATTACGAGACTCTAGGTCTTCGTTAAATCATCTGTTTTAGCAGGCCACTCTGACACTGTACCAGTGGTAGAAGGGTGGTGCTGTCCTGTTCCCCAGGCTAGAGTGCCGTGGCATCAGCATAGCTCACTGCAACCTCAAACTCCTGGGCTCAGGTGATCCTCCTGCCTCAGCCTCCCAAGTAGCTGGGACTGCAGGTGTGCACCACCATGCTGGGTTAACTTTTCGATTTTTAGTAGAGATGGGGTCTTGCTCTTGCTCAAGCTGGTCTCGAATTCCTGAGCTCCTTGGCCTCCCACAGTTCTAGGATTACAGATGTGAGCCACCGTACGCTCGACCTAGACTATCAGCCTTTCAAAGCCTGCTGGAGACATCCAAGAGCAATGGGTCTACGCCTCCTTCACAGTGCCTGTGAGACTTGGGTCCCTGCCTCTCATTCAGCCGCATCTCCTCCTCCCTCACCCTAAAACCCAGCCAGGGCTTTTGTTGATCTAGTAAAGAACACACACTATTTCCACTGTGTAAAATGCCCTCAGGCCCTTTTCTACCTTACTCTTGCTCCTGCGCCAAGGACTGGCTCTGCAGCCGACGGTGAGACTTAAACAGCATGACAGCTTTGCCAGGTGAGGAAGGTGAATCTCTAGGATCAAGGGAGAGATTTAATGACTGACCACAGAACTTAGGCTGAGCAGGGAAGGGGCCATCAAATGGGTGGTCAGCAATGAAAAGATGGTGGAATCAAGGGGTCCCATTTAAGTTCAATTACTGTTGCAGTTGGGCAAGGTGGGAGCTGCCGGTCAGACAGTGGGGCATGAAACTGGGACACAAACAAGATACACTCTATGTATATTGTTACTTTCAAAGTTGTTAAGTGTTTCCACTTTAAATTGGAAAACGTTCATCTAAATATTACCAAGTCTCACATCCTATGTTTTACTATAGAGCAGTGAGCAGTGGCTTGATGACAAGATTCTCTCGTATGACCAAGAGCAAACTTTCTACCAGCTAGACAACCTGTGTACTTGTCATTCCGAAGGGAGAGTGATTTCACATCTGATAGACTTGGCTTTCTACACAGGATTCTGTTCCAATAAATCAGAAGAAAAATAAGATCTTACAATAATAAAGAAAGTAATATATATCTTTTTTGGCTGTATTTCTTATTCTTTAACATAATACTGCTAACACTGCTACAATTCTGCTTCGATAGCTTCTAGGGCTAATGAGTTGCATGATAAAATGATTAAAAAAAAAAACAAACAAAAACTGGCTCTGGTATCAAAGAGGAAACTCTTCCCTCCATAATCAACAGGACCTGCCAATGACACATTCGATCAGCTGAGAACTCAAAGAATTCTTAACCTCTGAACCAGTTTCATGACTCATCACAGACCTTCCAAGTCCTACTCCTTTGTATTCTTCTGATCTGGGATTCTCCTTGTTTGCAAATGTATATTTGGCTTATTTTCAAATACACGAGATCAGTGTTCCATTTCAAATAGCCTGTGAGTTTTGTTTTTGTGTGAGTACAAGGCCCTTCCTCCCTTGAGGATCGCAGAGTGACTCCTGGACGGGGTATATGTGCACACTCGCCTTGCTCGCATATAAAGGAGAACTTGAGAAACTGCAGTGTTAGGACCTGAGGTGCAACAGTCTCCTGGTTTCGGGTTGGTGGTCACTTTCCTCATTTCTTCCTGCTTGCAGATCTTTAGTAAAAGATAAAAGCCGTATTTCGAAATTCTGAGCCTACAGTTTTCCCAACATTGTTGACCCCTGGGGGAGGAATCGCTGCGGTAGACCCCTAGAGGGTTTGTCACAGTCAACACTGTCTGACTGTCCCTCGAGAACGTGAGGTTCCTTAGAGTGGGGACGGGGCCACCCCTTTGGGGCCACCTGCCCCAGCACAAGGCCTGCAGAGAAGAGACGTGGGCTCGTTACATGGTGCACTCGGAGGCCACAGGCCACGCTGGCTGGCTCTTACATCCTCACGTGCTACCATCGTCCCAAGTCAGACCGCGAGCTGCTGTCGGTGCTGTGGGGCCCACTGCGGCAGAAACGCACTTCAGTTTGTCCTCAGCTTTGCTTGAGGGTTGACAGAAGTGCTGCTATTACTGTCTATTATCAGAACGGGTCGTGCCCTTTAAATAAGGATCCAGAACACATACTCCTCTGGAATTCCAGAGTCAGGATAAAGTTGGTCTCTCCTGATGAATTATCTTCTTATGTTCAAGTGCCTAGAAGAGTGCCTGGCACGTGGTGGTCCTCAAGAAGTGTTTAGACAGTGAATTAGATGACTATGAAGCAGATGCAATCCATGGCATTCCCCTCTTCTGTCTTGGCTACTAGAACCTCAAAGCTAAGTTATGATTTCAACTGCAATTGTTTCCCTACTTTTCTGCTAATTCTTCAGGTTTTTTGAGTTCTTACCTGAGACTTCTGGTTTTATTATAGCTTATCTTTTACTGTAAGTTCTTTCTGGAAGTAGCTCATATGAATACAGGGGACAGAAAGGACAAGATTCTCAGTCACCAGAAACCCTGCTGGGGAGAACACTATATTCGGAAGACATTCCCTGACCGTTGCTGGGGTCCTGCAGCCCTGAGAGGCTGGAGGTAGGGCAGGAGTTAGGAGCTAGTGGACGGCCTCCGTGGGCCCTTGTGTGCCTGCTATGAAGAGATTTCTTGTGGAAACTGATGAAGGGATGGGAGTCCCAGCCTAGGGTGTCTTGAGGTGGGACAGAGATAGCCCCTGGGCAGCAGAGAGGTAGGAGGTTATAGCCGGAAATACAGCACAGCGCTCCAAATTTTCCCCACATCTCTGAGAAGACAAAGGTCTCAGGAGACAAACAAGTATGGAGGATAAAAGGAGAAGGCACATCTGGGTTACAGGTTCTGTCAGCTATAAAACTGGATCTGAGCTAATTTGGGGGTAAAGACTTTAGAACTACAGAATTATCTGCAATATGTAGAGGGGAACAATTTACTCAGAGAATTTAGATGCTACTAGGTTCCTGATTGATCTCTAAAATCTGACCCAAAATTCTTTTTAAAAGTCCCAGGGGACAGAGCCCAGCCATACTTGTGCTTGAGGGAAAAAGTGTCCAGAAGGAATGTGAAAATAAGGAAAAACTGTGAGTAATTCAAGGCCATATAGGGCTTTTATGATGTTACAGAATGCTAGCCCCTAAGGACAAAACAAGTTTCAAAGAGGATGGGAAGGCTGGCTGAAGGACAGTCTGTTGCATCATCTCGGCGCAGGGGGAAGACCAGACCCAGTGGAGGCCAAGAGATCTGGAGCCTCCGAGAAGCTGTGTAACTTTGAGCAAGTCCCTTAACCACTTTGAGCCACCATTTCTTCACTGATAAAATGATGCCATTCAGTGTCCACATCACAAGGCTCTAATGGCACAGATTCCCATACATGGGCCGGCTCAATGGATGGTAACCCCTTCCCTGCTCCAGGCTCCCAGTTGAACAGCTGGATGTGAAATGTGCATGAGATGTCTGCATGGATAAGAGTGACAGTGACTCTCTTCACTGCTCGTTTTTGATCTTTCAATATATTCTCATTCCTTTCCCCCTGTATATGAGCAGATAAGAAATACACATATAACATAGGATGGCCTCAATCTTTTGTCTTAGATTATAACATTTTAACATGCTAGTAACTTTCACTCCATCTGACAAGATGAACATGAACTTGAATGAAGTGATAAGGGCATGGGTCCCTGTTAGGTTCACAGTAAAGTGAAAGCAGTAATATTCAGATACCCTGCCTCCCAAGTTAGTCCAACTAATAGATCTTTGGAACCAAGAATGATGATACCTTTAGAGAAAGGGAACCCAAACAGATTCCTGTGGTGAGGGAGGGTTCTTTCATCCCTAAAAGGTGAATAATGTCACAAAAGACTGAGACTTACCAAGGCTTGCAGTTTAGGACAGTGAATGGAGAGCTGGATGAGTGTGCTGTCGGTTATCTGGAGAGAAACACGCTGTGTCAGTGTGGCTTCTACACCAGAACTTAATACCTAATCCTGGCTTCTCCTGAACATGAGAATCAAAAGGTGTAAAAGAGAATTACAAACTCATCTCAAGCACCCTTGGGCTGGGAGCTCCTCTCTTCACCAGCACCCTCAAGCCTGCCCACTCCTAGAGATACACAAGTGTCCTTTGGTCTCTCCTCTGGTGCCCTGAGGGCACCTGGGGCAATGGACAAAGAGGGAGTGGGCAAGGAGGGTTCCCCAGGACTCTCCTTCTCTGGAGCCACCCCCATCACTGGGCATCCAAACTTATTTCTCCCTCGGGTTCTGTGAAAAATAAAAGGAGTCTTCCTCCGCCCCCAAGTTTGGCAAAAGATGGAGCTATTCTGAATTTGTCTGCTATAGTTGTCTGATGACTGAGAACAGCCAAAAGTTTACACATCCACCACCATGGCCTTCACGGGTTCCCAGGCCCTGCCACCTAGGCTGGGCGAGGAGGGGCGGGACGCCAGGCCGTGTCTCTGGCTGTGGCGAGCTGCCCAGCAGTGACTGAGGGGCAGACCGGCAGGGCTGTCAGGAATCCACTCACCAGGATGCATTCTTCAAGATCCATCTTCTCCAGGTCATGGCAATTCTGGAAGAGTCCACAAGACACACCCACCATGTGGGTCAGCGGGTAAGGCAACACTGGTGGCTTACCCTGTCCCTCTGAGTTCTGGGCCCAGTATCCTTGTTCTCTTCCATTAAGGAGTGTGCCCTATTCCTAAAGTGACCCAGTGACCAGCACTCTGAGCAACTGCCCTACGTTGGAAATGGGAATAGGGCTGCCCTGGGCTGCATTTCATCCTCTCAACCTAGAAAGAGAGTTGCCTACACATTCCTAGTGGCTCGCAGACATCAGCAGATCAATTCTAGCCACAGGATAGGCTCTGGGAGGGCATGGGGATGGGGCACTGTGCCACACTGTGGGGGCTCACGGTGGGGCAGGAAGATGAGTGTATCATATCCCCAGGAGGACATGGATTCCTGGCAGCAGGTCCAGAAGGGCCCCACAGTGGTCAGTGTCTGCAGGGAAATGTAGAAGACAGAACAAAGGGTGGAGCACAGCCTAGTTAGGGGAAGCTGCCAAGAGGCCAAGTTGGGGTCCATGTGAGGAAGGGCGTCTCCTGCCAGGAGGAGGTGCCCCTCAGAGTGGTCCCACCTGACCAAGTGAAACTGAGGCCTAGACCCTTAATAGAACCCTCTAGAGGACCTCCCTGGATTTCTGCCTACCTGGGAAAACTGCAAAATATACTCTGAGGATTCTGTTGTACTTTATGCCTGTCTTTTCCGAAGGTAGTTGTTTTTACACACCCCCAAACCACTCCAAATCACTTTGCATTCAGGAGGTGAATTATAATTCTTAGGTTCTTTTTAAAAAAAATCTATGTCTTACCCGAGCTAAAAGTGTAAAGCCTGCATCAGTCAAATGGGAGCATCGTGCAGCCTCCAAAATTCTGGGGAGGGGGTGTGTGGGGAGAAAAATGTACCAACCAGTTAATAATAGAAACACATACTTTATGATACACATTCTTTTCATTCTGCTCCCTGACGTGCTTCTGCTTCTGGTAACAGCCCTAGTGTTTGTAAACACAAACACTGTCCCTACTGGACAGATGAAGAGAATGAAGCTTAGGAAGGAATGTCACCTGCCCAAAGTCCCAAGTTCCTACCAAACTTGGAGAGTAAATAGTAAATTCACAATCTTCCTACCACAGTAGCACATTGCTGTTGTTTTTAAATATTTTCCTAATATTTGGTGACCTTTTAAATATAATTAAAATGAACTTTTACTCAACAAAATCATCTTGAGATATATTGCATTTATTGAAATTCCTATTTACCCTAAAGGAAATTTTAAATATTCTAGGCAATGAAAAACAAGTTAATTCTGTTACCCATGCTTACCAGGAATGGATGCATGAATAACATTTTTAAGTTAAACAATGTCTTACAACTCCCTTCTGACCCGTTTTGATAATCCAAATTCCTTCTGCTAAGCAGAAAACTCAAACTTACCCAGAATCTTCTCTAACACAACACTAAGAAAAACGGGCAAAAGACAGAAATAGACAATTTTTAAAAGATACGTAACTAGTGTAAGCACAGGAAACGGATCAGTTTCATTCATAAGTAAAGAATAAAAAAACATTGTATCTCAGCCAGGCAGAGTGGCTCACGCCTGTAATCCTAGCACTCTGGGAGGCCAAGGCGGGAGCATCACTTGAGCTCAGGAGTTCGAGATCAACCTGAGCAAGAACATGACCCTGTCTCTACAAAAAAATAGAAAAATCAGCCAGCTGTGGTGGCATGTACCTGTAGTCTCAGCTACTCAGGAGGCTGAGACAGGGGGATCGCTTGAGCCCAGTAGTTTGAGGTTGCTGTGAGCTATGATGATGCCACTGCATTCTAGCCAGGGTGACAAAGTGAGACTGTCTCAAAAAAAAAAAAAAAAAAAAGTATCTTTTTTTCTGCCTCTGATACAGGGCTTAGTTAAGGCTGCTGTTTCTGAAGTCAAATTCTGTTAAGTTCAAATTCTAGTTTTACAGGGTCGGGCATGGTGGCTCATGCCTATAATCCTAGCACTCTGGGAGGCCGAGGCAGGAGGATTATTTGAGCTCAGGAGTCTGAGACCAGCCTGAGCAAGAGAAAGACCCCATCTCTACTAAAAATAGAAAGAAATTATATGGACAACTAAAAATATATATAGAAAAAAATTAGCCGGGCGTGGTGGCGCATGTCTGTAGTCCCAGCTACTCGGGAGGCTGAGGCAGGAGGACTGCTTGAGCCCAGGAGTTGGAGGTTGCTGCGAGCTACGATGATGCCACGGCACTGTAGCCCGGGCAACAGAGTGAGACTCTGTCTCAAAAAAAAAAAAAAAAAAACCACAAACAGTTTTACTTCTTACTCATCATGTGACCCAGGATAAATTATGTGATTTTCTCTGAGTCTCAGTTTCTCCTCTGCAAAACAGGTGACAATAGTAGTACCCACCTCACAGATGTGGTGGGATAAAATGAGATAATGCTTATAAAAGGAGTCAGGAACACGCGTGAGTTCCACTGATGTTAGCTATGATTAGTTTTTAATATTGTTACTATTACTAAAATTTTAATATTCACAGCTGGTGATAATGTATTACTTTAAGACTCAGATTATAAATTATTACATCTTAAAACAAAACCTTTTTTCCTAGTGAGGAAAATGGTAAACAAGAAAGCAACTGTGATTCCCTCCACTCTGTCCCTTTAGCACTAGGTCTAGAGGAGAACCTGGTGACATCTGGATGTGAAGGGATCCCTCTGCTCGCCATCAGATCACTCCGATGCTCAGAGCAGTAACAGGATAGGCAAATTAGGTGGGCAAATGTGTGACATTCATTAAGAAAGTAAGGTTTGGATTCACTGGTGGGAGACATTTTAAACTCTCCCGCTATACCCATTAATGAACTGGATTTACACACTGTCCCAGCCCAAATTACCCAACAAAAGCCGACAACACCACAACTACTGCCTCCACCACTACCCATTCTACCTATTGGCAGCCTTTGCCCTTCTGCGGGAAGCCCTCTTGGTCAGCCCAGCCAAGCTCTGAGCTGCAAAGCAAAAAGCATGGTGTACTCACTGCAGTCTCGGGCAGTTCAAACCCAGGGCTGTAAGAGAGGCATCTGTGAGGTTGCTGCAACCCGAGAGGCAGAGGGCCTGCAGCCGGTGGCAGCCCCTGCATATCTGCACCACACCTTCGTCTGTGATGCGCTGGGGAAAAGTGCACAGAAAGAAAAATCAGAGGGCACCATCGATCCTGAAACAGGACTGGCAGAAAAATGGGATCCACTGTTACTCAATTAGTTTTGGTTGCTAGTTACTAACATTTTATCCTAGTAACTTCTTATAAAATAAGGAGAAGCAGAGGGCAGGTATGTACTTCTGGTATCTCTGTACAGCTTTAAAATAGCCTAAAATTACTAACAGAGAGTAAAAGTTTAAAATTCCACCCCCCTAGAGTCATCAAAACTGACATAAATTTGTTTCTTTTCATAAAATTCATAAACTCATGATAAAAAAATCAGATTAAAGACCTCATGAGATTTGCCTAGTTAAGTGACATATTAACATTTGGCTGAATTCCTGCAGATTAATGCTTTAGATATTCACTATATAAATCATATATATATTTATAATATTTCATCAAATGCTTTAGAGAATAGGAAAATTAAGTAAATCACTAAATTATTGATAAATGCCTTAGAATTCTAGGTACTTAGCCATAAAGATTCAAGATAATATGTTCCCTTAAGTATACTAAGTCACGTAGAAATAAACACACACATCTATATTATACTTCAAGCCATCTGCCAGTGCTATCCTGTATCTAAGTCAAGGTCCCATTTTTGAATAGTCCACGCCCATAAAGTCAAGATTCATCCAGAAGATAGTTTCTGTTTTTCCTCCCACCACCAGAAACCCTAAAGATTTATGATTCATTTATTAAAAGCAAAATGCAAGGGCTTTCTCTTACTTTTCTCACAATCTATGTCCCCTTGAGAAACCCAGTCAGATGCAACAAGCATAAGCATCCTCTTCAATTATCAGTCTCTACAATGGCAGTGAAGAAGGACCAATAGTTTTTTATAAGCTAATGCCCTGATGAAAATGCCACCTTGCTCTTGTATATGTGCTTTATCTTTCAAAGCATTTTCACATCTGTTATTTCATTTTATCCACTGAGATGTGAGGTGTCATCAGCCCCAATTTATAATAAATAAAGACATTGAAACCTTATAATGAATTGTTCTCATAACTAGCTAGTGACTAGTTCACAGCATTCCTGACAGCTTCCCCAGTACTCTATTCAAAAGAATCAGGCACTGATCTACATTATTTTGGGGGGAGATGTCAGTGGCTTTGTATTGAGTACAACGTCTTTTTGTTGTTGTTGTTGTTCTTCTTTCATCTTGTGACAACTGATAGGTCACATAAGGACACAGGATGAAAAATCAGGGTATGCAACATGGCCATTTGTCAATCATCTCAGCCACAGCAGATCCCTCTAGCAGAGAACACAGAGCAGGACGGTGCTCAGGAAAGGCACGCTACTTACTGAGCAGGACTGTAAGTTGAGGCTCACGAGCTCATGGCAGTAATTCTGAATGTGTTTCAGAGCTTCGTCTTCTAACTGAGTGGACAGAGAAAATAAGACAGGGATGGAATCCACGTAAGAGGATAGTGGGGCACCATGAAAAATGCAACCACAAGTTCCCAGATGAATGCCCACACCTGACACATGAGGTAAACAGCTGTATCGACCCTTTGGTACCTGTGTACAGCCCCTGAGGAGCAGGGCTTTCAGGCCTCGACAGCCTCGCACCAGAGCCTCGATGCCATCCTTAGTGATCTGATCACACCAAGAGAGGTTCAGGTACTCAAGGTTTCGGCAGCCCTCACTAAAAGAACAAGAAAGAAAAACACCTATGTGCAGTCTCTCCTACAGAGAGTTAATTACCAACTGTGAGTTTAGTATATCACAAGCAACTTAGAGGGGAATTGACCTGGGACCTATCTAAGTCACTTATCTCTTGCTCCAACGTGACCATTAGGAAGGCTTCAGATACACCAGAATGTTCATAGCTTTGGGCATTTCCCTTGACCATAAACAGCAGACACTCTTACCTGATCCCCTTTAAGGAGCTGTTTGTAATAGACACACAGGAGGTCAAATCCAGATGTTTCAGCTTGGAACAGAATCTGCTAAGGCTATAACACGTGCTGCAAAAGAGCAGACGCACTAAAGATATTTTGAACCACGTTTCTCTCCCCTAACTCTCCCTATGGCCACTTAGTCACTAATTAATCCTCATTACTTACCTGTCAGTGATTTTTGTGCACCCATTGAGATTTAAATGTTCAATGTTTCGGCAGTTCTGTGCAAAGGTCCTAAAATGAGAAAACATTGTAAAATTCCCTGCTAATTGCTGGGCAGCCACTAGAGGGCACGTGTAACCATTCACACTTAGAATAGTGCCCCTCAAACTTTAAGGTGTACACAAATCAGCTAGGGCTCTTGTCACAGTGCAGATTCTGAGGCTGGGGCTTGACAGTGTGCAGTTCTAAGATACCGCCCAGCGATGCCAGTGCTGCTAGCGTGGGGACCACACTTTAAGAAGCAAAGCCCTGGACTGCTCCTTATCAGCTCTCCTTCAGCCACACCTTGGTGAATCATCTGAGAACGGAGGCCTGGCTCTGTTTCTTCCTCTCTATAGAAAAATCAGTTTGAAGCCAGGGAGCAAATGTTTCTTGTATTGTGCCATGCTGTTACTTGGTTACCCTAGAGTCTTTCTGGAGAAATCACCTTTGGTTGTAGATAGGGGTCAGTAGTTGATCAGTATCAAAACCAATCCATTTACTGGTGAGGACACTGAGTCATGAAGGACAACTGCCTCAATCATGGTTGCAAGGCCAGAAGCAGAAAATTAAAATCCCCTAATCGCCACTCACTGCTTAACATATTCAGCAAGGACTAGCTCAGATCATCTGCATCTCCCTGGAATACAGCTTCAATATATCTTATAGTATCAAGTCAGGACTTTTGGGTACTTCCCACACGATACTCAAAAGCCTCCAAAACCTAGTCTCACCCATATCTGCTCCTTTTGATCTGCCCTAGTGCAGGCAGGGGGAACCAAGCTGGAGTCTGGTAGACTCTCTGAGATGAGGATATGGAGCTAAAAGTCTAGAAAGACCAAGGCAGCTAGAGTTATCAGAGAAGAAGAGTACTGGAGTGACAGACCTTCACAAAGAGAACTCCAGAGATCTTCAGAGGGTGCCCCTCGAGAATCTGTGTATTGTATGAGTGTACTGTGTCAGATGAAACTACCCGAAGCAAGGGAAGGAATCAACAAAAAGTATTAGAATAAGAACAGAGCTCACCCAGGGCGAGGAATAGTGCCCATTTCCACCAGTCAAGAATGAAAAATGTCAAAATTCTTGGGGCATTGGGCAGAGTATTGAGAAGGGTCTTGCTTTACAAGTGGAGTACACTTAGCCCTAGACTAAACACTGCTTTGGTACAACCTAACAAATTTTAAAAACAAGACCTAAAAGGAACTATTTCCAAGTAACTTGACTGTGTCCCAGAATAAAACCCAAAAGTATTTGTACGAATACAAAAAACATCTGCATCCAACAAAGTAAAATTCACAATGTCTGGCACTGAACAAAAAATTACCATGTTTTCAAAGGAGGAGGAAAGTATTTCTATAATGAGGAGAAAATGCAATCTATCAAAACCTACCGAAAACTGACACAGATAGCAGAAATAGCAAAGACATTAAATGTTATTATAGTTATACTATACAGAATACACTTCTATGAAGCTAAAGATTAAACATGTTATGTAGAGATATGAACAATATAAAAAAGACCCAAATTAAACTTTTAGATATGAAAACCACAATGGCTGAGATGAAAATTTACTGGATAGGATTAACAACAGATTAGAGACGGTAGAAGAAAAGATTAGTGAACTTGAGAAGACATAGCAATAGAAACTATCCAAAATGGGGCTAGGCATGGTGGCACATGCCTATAGTTCCAGCTACTTGAGAGGCTGAGACAGGAGGATCACTTGAGCCCAGGATTTCAAGGATGCAGTGCTCTATGATCACACTTTTGAATAGCTACTGCAGTCCAGCTTGCGCAACATAATGAGATCTGTCTCAAAAAAAAAAAGAGAAAACAGAAACTATCTTAAGATGAAACACAGAGGAAAAAAAAAGATAAAAAGAACAGATCATGAATGAACTGTGGGACAACTTCAAGCAACTTGATACACATGTGACTGAAATCCCTAAGGAAGAGGAAACAGAGGGAAGAGGGAAAAATATCTTAATAAGTAATAGCCAAAATTTTTCCAAACTTTATGAAAACTATAGACCCACAGACACAAGGAACTCAAAGAACCACAAGCACAAGAAATATGAAGAAGAACACACCAAGGCATATCATGACCAAATTGATCAAAACCAGTGATTGATAGAGAAAAGGAATTAATCAGATCTGCAGTAGAAGAAAGTTGTTCAGGCAGAAGAAAAATGATGCCAGATGAAAATATATGTCTACAAAAAGGAATTAAGAATACTGAATGTGTTGGCCAGGCGCGGTGGCTCACGCCTGTAATCCTAGCACTCTGAGAGGCCGAGGCGGGTGGATCACTCGAGGTTAGGAATTTGAGACCAGCCTGAGCAAGAGCGAGACCCCGTCTCTACTAAAAATAGAAAGAAATTATATGGACAACTAAAATATACATAGAAAAAATTAGCCGGGCATGGTGGCGCATGCCTGTAGTCCCAGCTTCTTGGGAGGCTGAGGCAGTAGGATCGCTTAAGCCCAGAAGTTTGAGGTTGCTGTGAGCTAGGCTGACGCCACGGCACTCACTCTAGCCCAGGCAACAAAGCGACACTCTGTCTCAAAAAAAAAAAAAAAGAATACTGAATGTGGCAACTACTTGGGCATATACATTTTTTTAGTTATTTCAATCTCTTAAGAACAACTGACTGTTAAAAATACTAACAATCTAGTGTAAGTAGAATTAAAATATATGTTAATAGCATAATATCATAAAGTCTGCATGAGGAGAAAGTCATATATAATTTGAAGTTAGACTGTAGAAGGTTAAAGTTATATACTATAAACACTAAAGCAACCACTAAAATTATAAAATGAAGAGTTATAGTTACTAAGCTAAAAGGATATAAAATGAAATCATAAAAATACTCAGTTAACCCAAAAGAAGACAGAAAAAGAGGAAAAGGGGAAGAAAGAATGTATGTGACAAATAGAAAAGGGCAAGATAGTAGATTTAAACCATAATAATCACATTAAATTCAGACAGTTTGGCCAGGCGCGGTGGCTCATGCTTGTAATCCTAGCACTTGGGAGACCAAGGCAGGTGGATCGTTTGAGCTCAGGAGTTCGAGAACAGCCTGAGCAAGAGCGAGACCCCGTCTCTACTAAAAATAGAAAGAAATTATATGGACAACTAAATATATATAGAAAAAATTAGCTGGGCATGGTGGCGCATGCCTGTAGTCCCAGCTACTCGGGAGGCTGAGGCAGTAGGATCACTTGAGCCCAGGAGTTTGAGGTTGCTGTGAGCTAGGCTGATGCCACGGCACTCACTCTAGCCCGGGCAACAGAGCGAGACTCTGTCTCCAAAAAAAAAAAAAAAAAAATTCAGACTGTTTAAATATCCCAATTAAAAAGCAAAGATTATCATATTGGATAAAAAGCAACACTCAACTATTTGCTGCCTACAAAAAACCAACTTTAAATATATTAACAGATATGAATAGGTTAAAGTAAAAGAACATATATATTGCCAATACTAATTAAAAGAAAACTGGAGTGACTATATTATATAAAACAAAGTACACTTCATAGCAAAAATATATCACCAGGGATAAAAGAAAGCCATATCATAATGAAAAAGTAGCCAATTCATCACAAAGACATAGCAATCCTAAATGTTTATATACCTAATAATATAACTTCAAAATACATGAAGCAAAAACTGATAGAACTACAAAAAGAAATAAATACAAAATTATAGGAAGATTTTACTACTCCTCTCTCATAAGTTGATCAAAGAGGTAGTCAAAAATTAGTAAGGTTACAGAAGATGTGCTTAACACTATCAACCAACTTGACCTAACTGGCATTATAGCACACTTCACCCAACAACAGCAGAATACACAGTCTCCTCAAGTGCACATGGTGCATTTACCAAGAGAGACCATATTTTTGACCATAAAACAAGTCTCAATAAAATTAAAAGGATTCCATCATACAAACTATGTGCTGTGATCACAATGGAATTATTAAAACATTAGAAATAACATATTCTTCTGGAAAATGCCCAAATATTTGGAAACTAAATGATATACTTTTAAACAACCCATGGGTCATGGAAGAAATCAAAAGGGAAATTAGAATACATTTTGAACTGAATGAAAATGAAAATATAGCATATCAGAATTTATGAAATGCTACTAGGTCAGTACTTTAGGGGAAATTTATAGAATTATACTCCTATATTAGTAAAGAAAAAATGATCTCAAGTCAATGACTTCAGCTTCCATCTTAAGAAACTAGGAAAAACCAAAAGACCAAATGAAGCCCAAAGTAAACAAAAGAAAGAAAATAATAAAGATCAGGGCAGAAATCAATGAAGTAGATAACAAAAAAACAAAGAAAAATGAGTGAAGATAAAATCTGGTTCTTTGGGAATATCAATAAAATTAATAAACCTCTAGCCAGATTGACCAGGAAAAAAAAAAAAAGAGAAAAATTACCAATTTTGGGACTGAGAGAGGAGATATGACTACAGATTTTACAGAGAGTAAAATGATAATAACAGGATATTATAAATAACTTTAGGCCAATAAGTTCAAGAACTTAATGAAATGGACAAATTCCTTGAAAGACACAAGCTACCAAAAGTTATTCAAAAAGAAATAATCTGAAGAGTTCTATACTATCAAAGAAATTAAATCTGTAGTTTAAAATCTTCTCCAAAAGGAACACGCAGGCCCACATGTCCTCAATGATAAATTCTACCAAACAGTTAAGAAAAAAATTATTAATTTTATATTAACTCTTCCAGAAATTTAAAGAGGAAGAAATACTTTCCAATTCATTCTACAAGGTCAGTATTACCTTGCTACCTAAACCAAACAAAAACATTACAAGAAAAGAAAATCACAGAACAATATTCCTCATGAAAATAGCTGCAAAAAATTTGAACAAAATTTTAGCAAATAGGATCCAATAAATATAAAATATATAATACATGACAACTCAAGTAGGGTTTATCTGAGGGATGAAAGGTTGCTTTAACATTTAAAAAATGAGCCAGTGTAATTCACCATACTAACAAACTAAAAAGGGAAAACCATATGATCATCTATATGTTAATAGATGGAGTTTAAAAAGCATTTGACAAAATCTAACGTCCATTCCCAATTTAAAAAATTGCCAGCCAACTAGGAATAGAAGGAAACTTCTTCAATTTGATGATTTACAAAAAACCTATAGCTAAAATCATACTTGAATGTGTTCCCTCTACAACTGAGAACTTAGCTAAGATATCTGCTTTCACCACTTCTATTTAACATTGTACTAGAGATTCTAACCAGTACAATCAAGCAAGATAAAAAATAAAAGGCATCAACTGGAAACAAAGAAAAATGATCTTCTTTTACAAGTGATGTGATCATCTATGTAGAACATCCAAAGAAATCAACAAAAAAGCTGCTAGAACTAGTGAGTTTACTAAGGTTTCAGGATAAAAGATCAATGTGCAAAAATCAATAGTATTTCCATTTACCAGCAATGAACAATTAAAAATTAAAATGACATTTACAACAGCATTTCAAAATACTGAAGGATAAATATGACAGAAGATATGCACAATCTGTATACTGAAAACTATAAAACATGTGAGAGAAATCTCAAAACACCTAAATAAATGAAAAGATATACCACGTTCATAGGTTGGAAGACTCAATAGTGTTAAGACGTCAATTCTCTCCAAATTGATCTATGGATTCAACATCATCCTAATCAAGATCCCTGCAGGCTGTTTTGTAAAAATTGACAAGCTGATTTATTTTTACATCAATGAAAACTATAGAGGTACAAAAATAGTCCCACATGTCTATGGAAAACTGATTTTCAACAAAGGTGCAAAGGCAATTCAGTGGAGAAAGGGTGGTTGTTTCAATAAATGGTGCTAGAACTGGGTATCCATAGGCAAAAAAACGAACTTCGATCTATACCGTACATCATATATAAAAATCAACTCAAAATAGATCATAGATCTAAACTACAAAACTTTTTGAAGAAAATGCAGCAGAAAAATTTATGACCTTGAGTTAGGCGATGATGTCTTATGACACCAAATGCATGATTCATAAAACAAAAGAATTGACAAATTGACCTTCATTAAAATTAAAAACTTTTTTTCAAAAAGACAGTTACGAAAGTGAAAAGATAAGTCATTGACTGAGAGGAAATTTTAGCAAAGCACATATCTCATAAAGAGCTTGTGTCCAGAACATATTAAGAACTCTGAAAAGCTAATGATAAGACAACAATCTAATTAAAAAAAGGCAAAAGATTAGAACAGAAATTTCACCAAGGAAGATACAAGGATAGCAAATAAGTACATAAAAAGATGCTCAACAGCATTAGTCATTAGAGAAATATAAATTAAAACCACAATGAAATGCCACTACACATACTTGTTAGAATGGCTAAAATTAAAAAAGGCTGACCATACCAAATGCTGGCAAGGATGAAGAAGAACCAGAATGCTGGTACATGCTGGTGGGAATGTAAAATGGTACAATCTCTTTGGAAAACAGTGTGGAAGTTTCTTAAAAAGTTAAACATGGACCTACTAAATGATCAAATCATTCCAATTCTAGGTATTTACCCAGAAGAAATGAGAATGTATGTCATACAAAGACTGGTATGCAAATGTTCATAGCAGCTTTATTTGTAATAGCCCCAAACTGGAAAGAATCCAAATGCCCATAAACAGATGAATTAATAAATACACTGTAGCATATTGATACAAGGGACTATTACCCAGCAATAAAAAGGAATGAGCTACTGATATACATGACATGGATGAATCTCAAGGCAATTATGTCAAGAGAAAGAAGCCAGGCAAAAAAGAAATATATGCTGTATAATTGTATTTATATAAAATTTTAGAAAATGCAAACTAACCTATATGACAGAAAGCAGATTAGTGGTTGCCTGGGGATGGAGCAGGGATGGGAAGGAAGGATTACACAAACACATGATGAAATTTTGGGGGACATGGATATGTTCATTATCTTGATTGTGGTGTTGGTTTTATGAGTGTATGTGTCAAAACTTATTAAATTATACACTTTAAATATGTGCAGCTTATTGTATCTCAATTATATCTCAATAAAGCTGTCAAAAACCCATAGGACTTCTATATAATAAAGGAGCAGGAGTTACGGAGAATGTACATACAAGATCCATTAGTACTGGGTTTTAATCTATTTTGTTTACTAATGTAGCTTCATTGCCTAAATCAGTGCCAGGTATAGTAGGGGTTCAACAATCATTTGTAAATGAACAGGCCCCTCCACCAAAACCACCACCACACAAATTTGGGGGCAGGCCAAGGCTGGTTCTAGGTGATTACGATAAACTAAAGGGGTAACAAAATTCCTTCTGAGTCATGATTTTGTGATTATGCTTACCATTATTTCTCAGTGTAATCTATATAAAAATGTATAGATATCTTACCAATTAATGCACATTTTTGTTCTAAAACTCAGGGCAAACCAATAAACAGTCTTAGCCTCATCTGATAGTTTTGCTAGTGGATATGACTTTATTCCAAATGCCAAGATAAGAATGTATTTCTTTGATATTCCTCATCAACAATCCAGATCTTCACATTTATTTTAGTTTCTTTAATGGAACCATTATTAGATTTATGTTCTCTATTTTAAATTATCTCAGGACCTATCAGAACATTTAAGCTTCCTGTTAAGATAATAATCAGTCCATTCCACTTGTTTACAAAGCTTTTGAAACAGCAGAAAATCTGATGTAATGGCTTGAATTTCTTGATTTAAAAAAAAACATCACTTTGTTCCATAACATTTAATGTGAATGTTCTTATCCTTAAAAGACATTGTGAATCAATTTTGTTAGTAATGGTGCAGCAGATGTTTGAATTACAAAGCCTACTGTCTGCATTCACTATATACTGCACATTCTTACTGGTGGTCTGCGACTGACGTACACTGTGGTGATACTTAAGTCTGCAAGCATACAAAGTCGGTTCCAAGTGTCTGGGGTGTGTGTCCTAATTTAGCCAGCCTCAGAAGCAATAGTAGAGGCCACGAGGATAAGGACATGAAGGTTCTCATCATATTTGTCTCCAGAAAACCTCAAAGCACATGTTCTTAACAGTGGTCTGATAACATTTCCAATAAATAATGGCTATCCAGTAAGAGGTGGGCATGCATTTCGTTGGATAGGATACATTGCTAACTATAACAAAATGAATATAGTATCATACCCCATTATAAGTAAGCAAAATTCTAGCTTACGCTAAGAAAATTTTTATAAGAATTATTTTATTAGTATAATTGATATAAAAAGATGGCCAATATTATGAGAAGAAAACTAGAAGATAGGGAAGGGAAGAAGGGAACAGAAGAGATGTGAACAAATATTATGATATTATTAGGTGCTCCAGGGGTAGGGAACCTGCAGCCTCAGGGCCACATGTGGCCTTCTGGATCCTTGAGTGTGGCCTTTTGACTGAATCCAAATTTTACAGAACAAATCCTTTTAATAAAGGCTTTCACAAGAAGCCTGTGACACTCCTATGCAGGAGCTGTAACTGCCCTCACTTTGCCAAAGAGAGAACTGATACTCAGCCAGGTGAAATGATTTGTCCCGAGGTCACATCCTTAACAACAGTGTAGCTCAGTTTCCAACCTAGGCCTGCTACTCCAAAGTCATGGTTCTCTCGTTAGTCTTTGAAAATTACCGTAGAAAGAATCTAACAGAAGAAAAGGATATAATATGCTTGGTTTATTTTTGCTGAATAAAAATGTCAGCTACAAGCTGCCATGACAGAGTGAGTTCCTGTGGATTTGACTTACTTCAAGGAAGAATCCCCAACACCAATGCAGCCTCGCAAGCTGAGCTTCCTCAGGAATCCACCACATCGCTTCGAGATATTTTCCACCACTCGACCCTTTAATCAAGAAAGTTGGAAAAAAATTTCATTTTTTTTTCATGCTGCTTATCTAACAGCAAAATACCTGAAATTTAGGAACTGAATATATTTTTCCAAGTGTAATAGAAGATGTTTTGGAACATTCCTCCAGCACCTCAGTTTTACCCCTAATGCATAAAGGTGGAGGCAAGCACTGAAAAATGTTTTCAATTAAAGCATTAGGTTTTCCTTTAAAAAAAACCAGTGCACTGCCTTTTGAAAGCTTTAGCCCTAGGACCAGGACTCCCCAAACCAAGGCTCACAGCTAATCCAACAATCATACAGACCTGTGAGGTCAGCTATTGGACACTGGCCACTAAGCAGGGATCTAAAACAATGTTGCTTAAAAAAGAAAACCCTGTTTTTTGTAGTGAAGTAGTATTCCATGGTATACATATACCACATTTTATTAATCCACTCATGTATTGATGGGTATTTAGGTACCCCCATAATATCCTGAATTTAAAAAAAAAAGAAAAAAAGAAAAAAGAAAACTCTACTTTAGCCAAACAGTACCATTCTAAAAGTATGAAAATGTATTGTAAAAGCTCCCCTTCCATCCTCCTTAGTAGTCCCCTATTTAAACACATTTGCTTTGAAAGAGGAACTTTTCCTGAATATGGGCAAAGATATTAGAGGAGGCAAAAAGAAAAGGAACATTGATTTAAACATTTCCCTTTTGTCCGGAATGATTTTAACACTTTCTTGTACCTATTACAGATCATTTAATAGTCAAAAAAACCTCATGGACACTCCACAATGGAGGTAAGAAAGAGTATTTCTGGGCTGGGCGTGGTGGCTCACGCCTGTAATCCTAGCACTCTGGGAGGCCGAGGCGGGAGGATCGCTTGAGCTCAGGAGTTCGAGACCAGCCTGACCAAGAGTGAGACCCCATCTCTACTAAAAATAGAAAGAAATTAACCAAACAACTAAAAATAGAAAAAATTAGCCCGGCATGGTGTCGCGTGCCTGTAGTCTCAGCTTCCTGGGAAGCTGAGGCAGGAGGATTGCTTGAGCCCAGGAGTTTGAGGTTGCTGTGAGCTAGGCTGACACCATGGCACTCTAGCCCAGGTAAGAGAGTGAGACTCTGTCTCAAAAAAAAAAAAAAAAAAAGAGTATTTCTGGAATATAGGAGACCCTTTGGTGTCCCTTAGTATTACTATACCCTGTTGTTAAGGTCAATAGCAAACTACAGCAAACCAATCCAAGCACTAATAGTCCAGACACTTCAGGAATGATGGTCTGGGTCACTCCACCAAGTAAAGAACCATGACTAGCTGAGGTGCTGGTTGAAAGCAAGGGGAATACAGAATGAGTAGTAGAAGAAGGTAATTGTAAATACCAACTATGACCTCTTTACCTCCACAAGGGAGGAAAAGTTAAAAATGGCCACTTTATTTTGAATACTACTGTCCTCACTTTATTTTTTATTTTTTTTAGAAATAGGGTCTTTCTCTGTTGCCCAGACTAGAGTACAGTGGCATGATCATAGCTCACTGTAACCTTGAACTCCTAGGCTCACATGATTCTCCCACCTCAGTTTCCCAAACAACTGAGACTACAGTTGCATGCCATTACGCCCAGCTAATTTCTAAATTTTTTGTAGAGACAGGGTCTCACTGTGGTGCTCAGGCTGGTCTTGAAATCCTGGCCACAAGTGATCCTCCCACCTCGGCCTCCCAAAGTGCTAGGATTACAGGTGTGAGCCTTCGTGCCAGGCCTGTCCTCATTTTATAAAACAGCAATCTTGGCACTGAACTGTGAGCACTATAAATTGACTAGGATATATCAAACCACAGGATTGCAAGATAGGGCTAACACATTGTTATCTGGCTAACATTTTAATTAAATTGAAAATCCAGCTGGGTGCAGTGGCTCATGCCTATAATCCCAACACTTTGGGAAGTGTATGTGGGAAGATGGCTTGAGCCCAGGTGTTGGAGGTTGCAGTGAGCTATGATCACACCATTGCACTCTAGTCTGGGCAATAGAGCAAAACTCTGCTTCAAAAAAAAAAAAAAAAATTAAGTTGAAAATCTAAACTTTGATACCACTAGCACTTATTTATGCTTTGAGACTACCTAAGCCAATAATTATTTTTTAAAGCAAAATTACAGACAACTATAAAATAAATCATTGTCACCAGGGGAAAAAAAGATTATGACTTGGAAATCTAAGATAAGTATTTAAGTACCTAACAAAGAGCAAAAAACCCCCTCCATATCAACGTTTACAAATGTAGCACCTGATATATATTTTTCCATTTCAAGTTAGCAACATTTATATAAACTTTCTACTCTTCCTTTCTTTGGAGCAAAAGTTCTTGTACTGGAATAAAAAAATTACATAGACAACTTTCTGCTCCACTGTTTCCAACTAGGAGGGGAAAAAAGAGCAAAGCCCTTCCAAATACAATATTCAAGCCAATGACTCTATCTTATCTATTAGCCAATATGTTGTAGGTATGCATTTTAGAATGAAGGGCTTTAGAGAAAATTAAGCCCTAATATGGGCTTAAAAGACTTTTGGAGTTATGACTTTTAGATTAACATGCTACTTGGTTATTTCTCATTTTTGGCCTAGCACAATATTTAATAATCCTGAAGACACTGACAACAAAATGTCCAACTTTTAAAGGCATGGAATATGGCAAAACCTCAGGGAAACCACATATATTCAGGAAAGAGTGATGTTGAAGAAAAGGCACCATGGGCACTGGCCACCCAGATGTTTCATTCTGCCTTTTTGTTTTCTTTGAATCGCACCAATTGTGCAACCCACACCATTCAAGGTACCTACACTCTCCTCTTTGTAGGTGAATGTCCTTGGGTAAATTTCTCAACCGTTTCTGTGCCTCAGTTTCTTCAAGATGGTGTTTTTGAGATAATTATATGTATTAATATATGCAAAGTGCTTAGAATAATGCCTGGCACACAGTGAATACTGTGTTAGTCTTTATCCTTGGCACCTTCTCTCTTCTATCAGTGTATCCATAAATCAACATTTCCTTCCCAAAGGGCATGTCTTTAACACCATCTGTTTATCCACTGAATGCTTCCAAAGGATCCTGTTTAAGGGCTGTGGGAGGCCCCAAGACTTGGTTTATAAGCCAACCTAGACTCAAGCTGCTAGCCCAAAAGGGAAACGAACCTGTATGAAAATACAGTGAAACCCTGGTGCCAGCAATTTCAGGTATTCACCTGTAATTCTTTACACAATTGGTGAACTATCAATTAGTCTCTCCATTTAATGGATATACTCCTAAGTCTTTCTGCGATTCGCACATATATCCATTGGCTGAAGGTCAGCAGTCAGCTAAAATTCCTTAATCAAATAATGTACAAGGCAGTGATATTTACTTGAAATACTAGTATTTTTGTAATATCTGAATTTAAAAGATCTTAACATGCTTTCCAAAAAGTTGCACGATTTAGAAAAATCATCAAAACTGAGGAGACATTAAGAACCACAGAAAAAGAGAAAATATTTTGCCAAATTTTTTCAAAACACTGACTCTTTTGGCCAGTAGAAATGACAACAATTTTTAGAATTTAAAGTCTTCCTCAATATCATTAAGCAAAAATAATGAACAAAGAGTTAGAGATTATCTGTTTGAAGGGGAATTACATTGGCTGGTATGGAATGCCAGTATGTTTTTGCTATCAAGTCTGGAAAGGGCATTAAAGAACATTTACTTCAGGGACCTTAGTCTAAGCCAGGAACTGGAGCTTATCCTTCCAGGATGGCATGAATCGCTAAGGTTCCTGCCCACTTCCAAGCTCAAAGCACCACAATATGACAGAAATGAATGGTTTCCCAACACTAGCTGTGGGAAATCCTGTGCTCCGCCCCACGTGCTGTAAGTGATCTGCTCACAGGTTTAACGTGGGGACCCCAGACTCTCCAACAGTAAGTAACCTAGCAAAGGAGGCGAAGGGCCTCCACAGCTGACCATTAGTTTGTCCAGGTAACACCAGGTTAAGTAGCTAGCTTGGACCCATCTTCTTGTTACATATATTCATTTCTTTATCCATCAGAAAAGACATAAAACATACACCTTGGTAAAAATACTTGGGGAACACACTACGTAACTGAATTAAAATGCAATTCCACCACTGTAACTGAGTTGGCTAAACTGAAAATGAATAAAGTTTATTATCTACCCTACTAACATTGGGTAGATAATAAACTTCACAATCTCAGGAGCCTCAAACTAGCGCTCTGGAAAATTACCACTACGGGCAATGTCCTTTATTACCCCGTTGCTCCCTCTCTTTTTGGTTAAAAATTTAGTATTGAATATAAAGTTGTTATAAAAATAAACTTTCCTCATTTGTTCAGGTTTACCATATTTAAATGGAGACATTTACATATTTACAGATAAATACACCAGATTCTTGGAATTATAAAAGCCTTTAAAGATTATCTATTTTAAAGATAATAAAACAGAAGCACTGAGAGATTACACGGCCTAAGTGGTTGAGCTGGGGTGACATATCAGATCTCCAGCCTCACTCTTGGGCCCATGCTTTATGCCATTTCACCATTCTTGATGCTGAATTAGAATTCTCAGTGGATCTCTCATATCAGTAAATATTTGTCAAGTTTCCTAAGGTTAAAAGCACTGAGCCAGGTATTAATGATGCATGTGTAAGGCTTTAAAAAGCCAAATGGTAAAACTCAGACTACAAACACGAACAAGAGGGAAAAGTAATCGGTTACTGATACACAGTGAAAGTAAAATACAAGCAGAATTTTGGTATTAACATATGCAAATATCTTCCACTTTTCTTTTCTCTGTTCCACCTTGGCACTTGACTATTAAATCTAAATGCAATAAAATTTTTAAGAAGGCAGGAAAGGGGCAACAGTTATTTATCGCTTAAAGTCGTCTGTCTAAATCAAAGCTAACTTACCTCTACATCTGTTTGAAAGTTAAAAAGATCTATTCTTTGCCAGTTGCTTCCATCCAGGGCTAAGATGTTCCAAGCCTGGGAGGTGGGAGGTAAAGGAAGAGGAATGGAGGTGAAAGAGATACACTTACTGAGACCATTAAGGAAAGTCTTGATTCAACCTTTGTACGTATTTCCAAGCTTTTATTCTTGATGTATATCAACAATCAAATGTAGAATTATGATAACATTTGGGTTATATTAAAATAATTAGATTTTAATTTTTAATGGTTTATTTGAACTAAAACTCATCCTCATTCTAACAAAACTTGATATTTAATGATTAAAAATCTGGTGAATACTATACCTTGGAAATCTGTGCACATCGGCACAAAGTTACAATATCCAAGAAGGAAAATATTCTATGAAGAAAAAGAAAAAACACAAAAGAGAGGTGGTGTTAACATTTTAGGATAATTATAACTTGGAAGATCTAACACACCACCTGGATATGTAAGTTTTATCACGATTCCTCAATTTGCAATACATTAAGTGTACAATAATTTTACATAACTATTGTAAAATATTAAATGTCTGAACTTTCAGAAGGTGTTTTAGACACACTATAAAAATTTTATTATAACAGAACTCATTAAACATTTATTTTCTTTGTCCTAAGAAATGGATATGGCAAAGTAGATCATAACTAGTTCTATTCGAAGACCAACTCTCTGATCCCCCGGGCACCCAGCCTGGTAAACAGTTAAATCCTTCTAATTCTAATGTCCCCATACAAAGCACAAACCCCTTTCCTTGGTGGCAGATGCACTAAACAGGCTCAGATGCCTGAGAGTCAAATAACAAGGCCAAAAAAAGCTTTGTGATGAAGCCCATTTGGTTTGATGTGTTTGTTCACCTGGCAGAAAGATGGCATTCATGAGTGGTAAGGTCTGTAAGTGACCAGTTTTTGCTAAACAAAAAGCCAAGAAAGATGAGAAAGATGGGGAAAAAAGAAAAGCAGACAGCAGCAAACAAAAACTTGGCTGACATCAGTAATGCCTCTTAGAGGAAGCAGTAGCCACCAGCATGGCAGAGGTCTAGTGAGGCCCCGACATTCTGGCAGGAAAGGAGCTGCTGATGACAGGATAGTGAGAAAATAGCTGTGTGCGCCTCAGTGCTGTGGAGTGATAGCTGAAAACAAAGAGCAGCTTTTCTGTGAGGAGAAGGGTAGTGGGGTTGAGGTCAGGACAAGAATAGTGTTTCAATTCTGGCAGTCCTGGAGGGTAAATATGAGGGTATGTGCCTGTGTGTGTATGGAAGGGTAAGACGGGTGAGGTGGCAAACAGCCACTTATAAAGTTCCTCAAAATTCTTCAAAGGTAACAATCAACGGTGAGTTAAAAATCCATGGGAAGAACAGGAGAGCCATAAAACACCACAGTGTTGTATCTTACAGTAACCCACACACAGTACCCTGGGACTAGTGACTACATACCTGCCAACCTACAACATAGGCTCCAAGCATTTTCTAGTGAAAGGCAAAGGACAGAAACATAATAACGGCTGCAATGATCTTAAAAGACTTAAAGGATCTTTGTATATAGGAAAATGGTGGTGGCCGAAATATTAATATGTGTACTTAAATATATATATTAAACATATTTCAAGGTATCTATACATCTATATTTCCTCTCTGGAAATACATCTTGCCAAACCCACAGGCCCTCCTGCCCGCAATATCTGTGTTCTGTGCCATATGACCATTCCACAACCAGCCACAACCAATTGTCAACTCCCTAAAAAATAAACAAACAAACAAACCAAGGATCAAAGAGAGAGAAACTAGTCTAGTACAGCAGAATGCATTTCATGTGGCGGTTGGGTTCTAAAGTCTAAGCTGAAGGTGACAAAGGAGTTAGCTAAGTTTCACTTGAAAATCCCTTAAGAATGTACCACCTCAGAGAACCACATGGTTTATCACCTCTCAGTAATAATACTGGTAATAATAAAAATGGGTGATTATGCACTATATGCCAGGCAGGGTTTATATGTTAGTCATTTAATTGTCACAACAACACTACGAGGTGTGTGCTATTACTAGCTCCATTTTACAGATAAAGACACCGAGCACAGAGAGGTTAAGTAACCTGCCAAGGCCACACTGACAGTAATGGTGGAGCTAGCATTTGAACCCAGATAGTCCAGTGCCCAGGCCCATGACCACAACATATATTGCCTTGGAAAGTTTAACATGGTCATTTTTCCCTCAGAATTGGACTAGATCAGCGGTCCCCAACCTTTTTGGCACTAGGGACCAGTTTCATGGAAGCTTCACTTGCTCCGCCCTTCATTCATTTCCTGCTGTGTGTACTCCCCACCCCCACCTTCCTAAGTTTCATGGAAGACAATCTTTCCACAAACAGGGCAGGGTGGGGCTGAAACTTTGTATCTGAGGAGTGCAAGTCCCTTTAAATTATCAGGCCCATAGCAGCACTGAAATGTGACAACAGTCACATCTCACTTCCCTTTGAGCTAAGTACTTTTTTTTCAAGAGATGAGTTCTCAGTATGTTGCCCAGGCTCGAGCAATCCTCTTGCCCCAAGTATCTGGGATTGCAGGCACATGCCACCACTCCCAGCTAGTAATCACCTCTTGAAGCTACTTGCTATGTGGGCTCTAGACAGACTGATGCCATAGCCATAAATTAACCTAACAATGCCATACACTGACACCATACTCATACCCTATAGTTCAACAATGCACAGCCAAGCACTTATCAATGTTACATCTGTAAACCAATGAGAATTCCTGAAAAGTAACCTTTGTAATCAATCACCCCTCTCCTGATTCGTCCTTTTTTCCTTTAAAAACTCGATCCACTCCTTTGTTCTTGGGAGCACTTCCCAGAGTTTCCTGAGCTGCAGTCCTCAACCTTGGCCCAAATATACTCTCTATATTAATCTTGCCTCAGTTTCCTCATTTAGGAATGCTATTTCTTCAACTGTTAACATCAGATGAAGCAGTTTTCATTCAGTGAGCATGCTGTTTAGGAAAAACTAGCATCATACTAAGTGAAGCAAGATGCTCACACACTGAGACACATGCAGGAACCAATAGGTGGAACAGAAATTCACATCTCATGCTTACCACCCAATTTTATGATTACTGAAGGAAAAAGTAGATTGCCTAAAGTATTTACGTTATTTCCCCTCTTCTCCCACCTTTTAAACTGAATGTAGTTGAATTTGCACAGATAGGTATGATGACATTCCAAACTGCCAAACTGAAGCCCAATCCAATTCCTGACTCATATTCCAATGAATAAAATGAATTCCCTGAATGACACAGCTTGGGATCTGGCAACAGAAACAGAGATAGCTAAAGGAATGGCAAATTGAGTTCTGACCCCTCCAAAACATTTCTTTCTGGAAATTGCTTCCTATCTCAAATGTGATAACTTCACTTTCATGAGGGAAGCACTGCAATGACACCCTGGTTTTAAAGATACACAGGGAAGTATATGGTTGGATGTACTTCTGAACTTTGTATTCTGTTCCATTAGTCTACCATTGTGCCAGTAAGACCCTGTTTTAATTATGAAGCTTTATAATAAGTCTCAATGTCTGGTAACATAGATATTTGTTTATAGCTTTGTTCTTCATCAAGATTACCTTGGTATTCTTGAACATTTTACTTTCCACTTAAGTTTTAGAGTCAGTCTTAACTTTTACAAGAAAACTTTCTGAACTTTTTACTGGGATTGCATTGAATTTACGGAAAGTTTGGAAAGAACTGAGACTCTTATGACGTTAAGTCTTCCAATCTGGAAACATGATATGTTACATTACTTATTTAGAAATTCCTTAAGTTCTCATAGTAATTTCTGTAGTTTTCCAAATAGACACCTTGCTCATCTTTAATTATATTTTTTCCTGGTTATTTGATGATGTTACTATTAAAATGGAGTATTTTAAATTGTTGCTAGCATAGAGATAAAATTTTCATATATTGACCTTGTATCTAGTAACATTTAAAATCCGTTTATTCATTCTAATAATTTTCTACATACAAAATCAGTTCACCTGTGAATAATGACAATTTTCTTCTTTCCCAATGATTATGTTTTCTATTTCTTTTTCATGCCTTGTTGCAGTGGCTATGATCTCCTCTAGTACAATTATAACAGAACTGGCAATGAAAGATATCTTTGTTTCATTCCCATCTCAGAGAAAAAGCTGTTACTCTTCAACCATTGATTATATTTACTACTGGGTTTTTTTGGCCTTTTAAATTATTTTGTAATTACTTTGTTACATCCTATAAAGTATTTCAGTTTTGCACATGCATTATCTCAACACCTCCTTAATATGTGCTTATCCCCCTTTTTAAATTTTCATTTAGAACAAGAGCAAGTAGTACAGAGTTACCATATCCACCCTTCCCACACACACACAGTTCCCTCTATTGTTAACATCTTTCATTGGTGTGGTATATTTGCCACAATTAATGAACCAATATTGATTATTATTTACTAAAGTCTACAGTTTGCATCAAAATTCACTCTTCATACAGTTTATACTATGGGTTTTGCCAAATGCAAGCTGTCACGTAGCCACCATTACAGTATTACATAGAATAGTTTACTGCTCTAAAAATCACCTGTGTTTCACCTATTCATCCTTTCCCTAATCTTCACGATCCTCTGGCAACCACTGATCTTTTTAATGATTTTACAGTTTTGTCTTTTCCAGAATGTCACATGGATGGAATCATACACTCTGTAACTGCTCAGACTGACTTCTTTTACTTAGCAATATGCATTTTAAGGTTCCTCCAAGTCTTTTCATGGCATGATAGCTTATTGCTTTTTATTGTTGAATAATATTCCATTGCATGAAAGTACCAGTTTATCTATTCACCTATTGCAGAACATCTTGGTTACTTCCAGTTTGGGTGATTATGAATAATTCTGCTGTAAATATTTATGTGTATATAAAGTTTTCTACTCATTTGGATAAATACCTAGGAGTGCGATTGCCAGATTAAATGATAAATTATGTTTAGCTTTGTAAGAAACCGCCAAACTGTCTTCCAAGGAGGCTGTACTATTTTGAAGCCTCACCAACAATGAATGAAAGTTCCTGTTGCTCTGCATCTTGCCACCATTTTGTATTGTTAGGTTTCTGAATTTTAGCCATTCTAATAGGTATATAGCGGTATCTCACTATTAATTTTCAATTCCCTAGTGACATATAATTAAGCATTTTTTCATATGCATATTTAGTATCTTCTTTTGTGAAGCATCTGTTCAGATTTTTTGCCCATTTAAAAAACTGAAAACTCAAGAAAATGACCCAAAGTTCTTTATAAATGTTGGACATCAGTCCTTTATTAGATATGTTTGGCAAATATTTTCTCCCAGTCTGTGGCTTTCATTTTCTTAACAGTGTCTTTCTCAGAGGAGTTAATTTTAATACAGTCTAATGTATCAATTTTTTTTTCTTTCATGAATAGTGCTTTTGGTTTGGTATCTAAAAGCTAATTGCCAATTCCAAGTCACCTAGATTTTCTCCTATGCTTTCTTCTAGAAATTGTGTTTTATATTTAGGGATGTGATTCATTTTGAGTTGGTTTTTGTGACAGGTGTAAGGTCTATGTCTATCTTCATTTTTGAATATAGATGTCCAATTGTTCCAACATCATTTGTTGAAAAATATATACTTTCTCCATTGAATTGCTTTTGCTCCTTTGTCAAAGATCAGTTGATTATATTTGTGTGGCTCTACTTCTATGCTCTCTATTCTGTTCCACTGATCCATTGATCTACTCTTTCACCAACACTATATGTCTTGATTACTGCAGCTTTAAGTCTTAAGTCCAGTAGTGTCAATCCTCTGATTTTGTTCTTCTTCAGTATTGTGCTGGTTTTTCTGGGTATATCCACAAAATAACTTAGCAGTGTTTTGGTTGGAATTGTGGTTAATCTATGTATCAACTTGAGAAAAATTAACATCTTATCAATATTGAGTCTTCCTATCCACGAATATATAGTATCTTTCCATTTACTAAGATCTTCATTAATTTCTTTCATTGAAGTTTTGTAGTTTTCCTCATACAGATCTTATAAAATTTTATGAGTTATACTTAGGTGTTTCCTTTTTTGATGCTAATGTAAATGGTATTGTTTTAAATTTCAAATTCCAGTAGTTCACTGCTGGTATATTAACCTTATATTCTGTAACCTTGCTATAATTGCTCATTAGTTGCAGGAGGGTTTTTTTTTGGTTTTTGTTTTCATCAATTCCTTGGTGTTTTCTACATGGACAATCATGTTACCTGCAAACAAAGCCAGTTTTATCTCTTCCTTCCAAGGTATACATTTTCTTTCCGTTTCTTATTGCATTAATAAGGACTTCCAGAACTATGATGAATAAAAGTAGTGAAAGGAGACATCCTTTTCTCATTCCCAATCTCAGGAAGAAAGCATCTAGTTCTCATCAATTATGATGAGATACCAGCTGTAGATTTTGTGAAGATGTTCTTTATCAAGTTAAGGAACTTCCCCTCTATTCCTAGTCTGATAAACATTTTAGCATGAATGAGTGTCAACATTTGTCAAATCTTTTACTTCTTTCCCTTGTAATTGTCTGTGAAATTTATCCATGTCGTTGCATGATGCAACAGTTTGTACTTTTTTATTACTCTGTAGTGTTCCATTACTACAATTTATTTTTCCATTCTGCGGTTAAATGACATTTATGTTCCTAATTTTTGTCTACTATCAATGAAACTGCTATGGATATATTTTTGTGCTCATCTTTTGGTAGACATACATACCTATTTCACTTGGATATATACCTAGAAGGAATTGCTAAACTAAATGGTTGGAGCGTTCACCTTTGCTAGTTATTGCCAAAACGTTTTCCAAATTAGTTGTGCCAATTTATCCTCCCATGGACAATTTATGAGAGTTCCAGTTATTCCACACCTTTACTAATACTTGGTATTACTGGTCTTTTTAACATTAGCCTTCTGGTGAAAATATGATGATATCTTATTAAAAATGTGTTTCCTTGATATGAACAATGATATTGGGCAACTATTCATATGATCACTGGCCATTTGGGAGTTTTTTTTGGTGAAGCACCCATATTTAAAATTTGGTTTTTCTTACAGATATGTAGCTTTTTGTAGGTTTTGGATACGAGCACTTTCTTGGACAACATATCTTTTCTAACTCTCTTAAGGTTGCCTTTTAATGAGTAGTTTCTCAATTTTGGTAAAGTCCAAATTATCAATTTTTTAAATGGTTGTGAAATATATGGGATGTCATCTTAAAGAACTGTTTGCTTACTCTAAGGTTATGAAGATATTCTTATATATTTTCTTCTATAATCTTTACTGTTTTACTTTTCACATTTAAAGCTATGAAGTATTTCAAATTACTCTTTGCTTATGTTCTGAGGTAGGTATCAAGGTTCTTTTTTCTTTCCTGTATGGTTATTCAATTGACCCAACACACTTTAGTGAAAGGTTATCCTTTCTCCATGGAATTCTAAGAGTACTTTTGTAAATCAAGTGACCCTATATATGTGGCTCTGTTTCTGAACTCTTTTGTGCCAGTGAAGTATGCATCTTTCCTTGTACTAATACCACTTTGTCTTGATTACTGTAGTTTTATAGTATGTCCTAACATATGGTCACAGAAATCCTCCAACTTTGCTCTTGTTCTTTGTGATTGTTTTGGTTATTCTAGGTTATTTACATTTCCATATAAAATTTAGCATTAGTTTACCAATTTCCAAACAAAAAAGCCTGATGTGGTTATGACTAACATTGTTTTGAATATATAACTCAAGCTTCCAATCCATAAACACGATGTGCCTCCTGATTTATTTAGGTTATTTAAATTTCTCTTCAGCAACATTTTGTAGGTCTTGGTATAGATAGATGTCTTGCACATCTTTTGTTACATTTAGTCTTAGGTAATTTTATGCTACTGTGATTGGCATTTTTAAAAAAATTCATTATCCAATTATTTGTTGCTTATAATAAATACAATTGGTTTTTATATGCCGACTCTAAGTCCAGAAACCATGCTAATACATTCAATTCTAATAATCTATAGATTCTGACTTTCTATGTGCACAGCATATCATCTGCAAATCAGAGGGTTTTTTTTCCTGCTCAATTGTTATACCTTTTATTTCTTTTACTTGCCTTACTGCAGTAGGTAGAACATTCAGTAAAATGTTAAACTAGTGACAGTGGACACTCTTGTTTCTACATATAAAAGAAAGGTGTTCAATATTTTACCATAACATGAAATACCCTTTGTAGATATTCTTTACCTCATTAAGGAAGCTCCATTTTATTCCTATTTTTATCATGAATGAGTATTGAATTTCATCAAATGTATGTTCTGCATTTACTGAGATATGGTTTTTCTCCTTTATTCTGTTAATGTAGTAAGTTATATTGATTTTTAAATATACAAATTTTGCATTCATAAAAAGCTATTGGTTATGATTATTATACTTTGAATATACTGAATTGAATTGCTAGAATTTTGTTTAAGATTTTTGCATCTTTGTTTATGAGAAACATCAGTCTGTAATTTTTATTTCTTACAGCATCCTCATTCAGTTTGGTAAAATGGGTATGCTGGTCTCATAAAAAAAAAAAAACTTCCTCTATATTCTGAAAGAATCTGCATAAGATTAGCATTATTTCTTCCTTAAATGTTTGGAAAAAATCACAGTGAAGCTTTCTGGGCTTGGATTGTTCTCAATGGGAAGATTTTATTTGTGAATTCAATGTCTTTAGTAGAGGACTCTTCAGATTTTTTATTTCTTCCTCTGTTGACTTCTGAAAGTTGTTTTTCTAGGAATTTCCCCATTTCATCTAAGTTGTTAAATGTATCTCATAATTCTGTCCATAATACTTATAAAAACTGGTATTGCTTTTTTTCAATAATTTGTGGTTTTGGCTTTTTCCCTTATCAAACTATGGAATTATCAATTTTTATAATAAAATTGTTGATTTCCCTATCTATTTTATCAACTTAATGCCCTTATTTCATCAATTCCTTCATCATACTTTCTTTGAACTTACTGTTTTTTTCATTATTTGAGATGGACTCTGATCACTGATTTTCATCCTTTCTAATGTATGCATTTAAAGCATTTCCTTCTAAGGTCTATCCCACAAATTTTTATATGTCATACTTTCATTATTGTTTAGCTTAAAATACTTCCTAATTTCCATTTTAATGTCTTCTTTGATCCTCAGATTTAGAAATGTATGGCTTAATTTCTAGTTTTTTCTTTCTTTTTGATACATAATTCTAGTTATCTTTCTTTTATTGATATCTAGATTCCACTGTCAGAGAACATACTCTAGATATTTCAATTCTTTTAAATTTGTTAAGATTTACAGTATAGCCCAATACATAATCTATTTTGATACATAGTCTATGTGCACTTGAAAAGAATGTGTTTCCTAAAGTTATTGAAGATAGTGTCCTATAGATGTCTAGTTGGTTAATTGTGTGGTTCAAGTCTCCTATATCTGATTTTTTGTCTGGTTATTCTATCAGTTACTGAAAGGGGTGTGTTCAAAGCCCTACATTTGATTATGGATTTGTCTATTCCTTCAGTTCTATTAAGTTTTGCTTTATATATTTTCAACTATTTTGTATTTAGTACATCTTTTGCCTTAAAGTCTTTGTTGATGCTAATATAGCTGCAACACCCTTCAGTTAATGTTTATCTTTTTCTGTCCTTTGCTTTCAATCAATCTGTGTCTCTCTGGAATTTTTAAAAATCCAGTTTGACAAACTTTGTCTTTCAACAGGAGTGTTAAGCTCATTTACATTTAATGTAATCATGGATATGGTTCAAAATCTATCATCTTGCTATGTGTTTTCCACTCATCTCATCTGCTTTTTGTTCCTTTGCTCTTTTCAGCCCTCTTTTGAAATAATCAACTAACTGAATATTAACATATATTTTGTGGTTGCTCTATACAATATGCATCCCATTTAGTCTACCTTGAATATACTTCCACCACCACAATAGTATACTTTCATCTAATCCTTTCCTGTCTTTTGTGCTACTGTTGTCATATATTTTACTTGACATTATGAGCCCAACAATACATTATGATTTTTACTTTAAGCAAATATTATTTCTTAAAGAACTTTTAAAAAGAGGTAAAAGGTATTCTATATTTATCATATTTATGGTATTCCTCATTGCTTCCTGTAGACCTGAGTTTCATTTCTCTTCACCTAAAGAACTTACTTTAGTGTTTCTTGTAATATGGGAATGTTGGTGATGAATTCTGTAGGCCTTTATTTTTAGAAAAGAATTGCACTGAATATTTAACTTTAGGTTGGGAGATTTTTATTTCATTGAGCACTTTAGAGATGTCATTCCACTGTCTCTGGTTTTCAATTATTTTTTTTCTTTCCTTTTTTTTTTAAAATTCTAGAGACAGAGTCTCGCTCTATTATCCAGGCTGGAGTGCAGTGGTATGATCACAGCCCACTGCAATCTCAAACTTCTGGGCTCAAGCAATCGTCATGCTTCAGCCTCCTGAGTAGTTAGGACTACAGGTACAGACCACCACGCCAGCTAAATTTTTTTAATTTTTTTGTAGAGACAGGGTGTCTCACACTATGTTACCCAGGCTGGTCTCAAACTCCTGGCCTCAAGAGATCCTCCCACCTCAGCCTCCCAAAGCGATGCAATTACAGGCATGGCCACTGTGCCTGGCCTTCAATTCTTATAAGAAGTCAATGAGTATTCTTATTATTCCCCCATATGTACAAGCCTCTTTTCTGTTATTTTTATAGATTTCTCTTTATCGTGGGTTTCCAGCAATTCAATGGTGTGTCTCGGTTTGTTTTTCGTATTTACTCACTGAGCTTCTTGAATCTGTGGGTTATCTATAATCAGATCTGGAAATTTGGGGGCTATTACTTCTCCAAACATTGTTATGCCTATTCTTTCTCTTTTTTTGGACCTCTAATTACATGTATGTTAGGCCCTGCAACATTAACTCACACGTTGCTGATGATGTGTTAAATTTTTTTTCTCTTTATGTGTCAGTTTGGATAATTTCTATTAATATTAACCTGTCAAGTTCATTGATCCTTTCTTGTGCAGTGAACAATCTGCTGAAAAGCCTAATCATTTTTAAAATTTGAGATACTGTATTTCTTAGTTTTAGAAATTTCATCAGTTATTACCAATATTTTCTTTTTTACAGTCAATTCTTAATGAGATTTACCCAAATGGTTACATTTACCACTGTTTCTTGCTTCCCATTCATTCCTGAGGTCAAATTTAAGTTTCTCTTTAATAATTCTTTCAGAAAGGTGAGCTCTAAAGAGTTGGAAGAAATATTAACTGTGATTTTTTTTATTTAGGTGAAATTCACATAACATAAATTCACATACCATTTTAAAGTATACAATTCAGTGACATTTAGCCCACGCACAAAGTTGTGCAACCACTACCTCTAGTTTCAAAATATTTTCATCATCCCAAAAGGAAACATCATATCCATCAAGCAGTCATTCCCTACTCCCTACTCAGCTCAGCCCCTGACACCCACCAATATGCTTTCTCTCTCCATGGATTTATCTATTCTGGATAGTTATGTAAATGGAATCATACAACATGTGACCTTTTGAGTTTGGCTTTATTTCTTTACATAATGTTTTTGAAGTTAACTCCTACTCATGTAGGAGTTAGTATCAATAGTTCTTTCCTTACCTAAGGAGTAGAATTTCTGTCCATATAGTAAGTCTATGTTTACCTTTTTGAGGAACTTCCAAACTGTTTTCCACAGTGGCCATATCATTATGCAGAAGGCTTTTATTCATCTTCATTTTAGAATAATAATTCAGCTTGGTAAAGAATTCTAGGTTTACATTTCCATTGATTGACACATGGAAAACATTTTTCTAATCTTTACTTCTACTGTTGCTGATGAGAGATCTGTTGTCAGTTTAATTGCTGGTCCTCTTAGGTAATTTCATTCATCTTGCAGATTTATTTAGGACTTTGTCTTTAAAGTTTAGGACATTTTGTTATAATATATGTAGGTATAAAATTTATCTTTATTGATCTGTTCAGAACTTCATGTGCTTCAGTTCGAGAATTGTTATCTTTAATCCATTCTGAAAAAATGTCAGGCCAGGCACAGTGACTGATGCCTGTAATCCTAGTACTTTGGAAGGCTGAGGCAGGAGCATCACTTGAGCCCAGGAGTTCGAGACCACTCTGGGCAATAGCAAGACCCCGTCTCCACAAAAGATTAAAAAATTAGCCAGGCATGGTGGTGCACACCTAGCCCTAGCTACTTGGGAGGCTGAGGCAGGAGGATCGCTTGAGCGCAGGAGTTGAAGGCTGCAGTGAGCTATGATGACACCACTGTACTCTAATAGCCTGGGCAACAGAGCAAGACCCTGTCTCAAAAAACCTAAAAAAATTCAGCTGCTATTGCTTCAAATATTACCCCTTCCACATACTCTCTGTATTCTTTGTCTACAAGTTCTTTAGAAATCATCTAATTCTATCTTCTGGGTCTATCAACCTTTCCTATATTTCCATATCTTTACCTCTCTATGCTAAACTCCCCATCTGTATTTTCCAATTTTCTAATTCCCTTTCAGCTCAATCTAATAGCTGTTTAGCCCATTCACTTTCCCTTACAGTGGATCATTTCCTTAAGTAACTTGTAATATCTATCATGAACTCATTTTCATTTGATTATTGAGGTGTGGAAAGCTCATATATCTTAGTTTGTGAAATGTCCCTATAAAGTTGTCTTACATTTGGTTCTGCCAAGTTTTCTCAAAGGTTTCATCTTTCCAGCATTAGTTTTACATTAATTTCTAAGATTGGAATTTCTTAAATATCCATGTAGAATTAGATTTCTCAAAATAAACTTTTTTCCCCTTCACCCACGGCCCTGAGAAGAAACAGAGGTTTGTTTTGTTTGTTTTTTGTTAAATTTTTTTAGTCCTATCTTATATGGTAGAGGTAGCTTTTCCAGGGTGTTTGTGTTGTGTAGTGGTCACATTTCTAATTCCTCCACTTGTACATGCTCAAAGACCTCATTTCTTTTCTCTCTGAGGGCATTAAAATCCTAGCCACTAGCTATCAGAGACAGCCTGGTACCTGTTTTGCTAACCATTCCAGTTATGAATACCCTAAGATTACTTTCTTTTTTGAACTAAATATTTACTGTTTTTACTTTATTGTAAAGTATCACATATAACCTGAACATAATGTACATCTTTTATGTAACAATAAATCTTTAAAAAATAAACTAGCTCATGTATGTAGTTTTCTTTGCTATGGTAATGGAAGAGTAGTTGATAGTCTACCCTATAGACCATACTATATGCCATACTGTTAATTGTCATAAAAGAAAACAAATACCTGACCTTCTGGATTCTATAACTTTGTAACGGGGCTAACATGAAAGCATAAGGAGAAACAATGGTTACAATAAAGGTGACTAGACACATGATCTATACGATTGGATAATCTATAAAACTGCATGTTTATGCTTTGCTGAATAAAAATTATATGCTTTATATTTTATAGGTAGACATATTAATATAAGAAATTCTGAGTGGTTTTTTGGTGGATCATGAGACTAAAACATTTGCCAACAGTATTTTCTTACTAAAAAGCAGTAATTTATAGAGGGAAGAACATGAGATTTGAAGTTAATAGGCCTTGGTTCAAGTCTCAAACCCACACAGACTCTTTAAACTCCAAATATCATGTTCTTGTCAACTGTGGAATCTTGATGAAGTCATTCAACCTTTTTGCCTCAGGTTTTTCATCTATAAATTCAAGATAATTATATCTACCTATTTCAAAAGATTGTTTAGATTATCAAGTGATGATTAAGAAATTGCTACAGTGCACTCAAAAAACACTCTTTTTTCCAAAATAATAATCATTAGTAAACATTAGTCTGAATATATGGTACACACCATGAATTAACAGAAATATCAGTACAGTTTTTCTCACACTGGAGGCAGAACATCAATAGGACTTTAGACAAGTGTGGGGACCTTTAAATTGTCACATGAATGTCAGTTGTCCTGCTTGGAATTGATGAGGGTTTAGGGTGGCAGAAAACTTCAGAATATGACAATTTTCAGTATTTTTGTACATATACACTTCCTCCATATCTTTAGACCAGCTAGATAACAAAAAGTGATGTCAGGCCTTAGATTCTTCAAAGAACTACCTACTTAGAGTAATATCTCCACAGGTGAAACTACAGGCTCAGTTCTTCTGAGAAAATGACTAGGGTCTTTGAAGTGCGGATATGAAAGATAACATTTTTTCAAAAGACCACTAAGCCTATGCTCATACACCAAGATATATCAGTGAATATAAAACAATTACGTTACCTGAATATCAAAGACATTGATGTGCAAATGTTAAAATGTGAGGTTTCAGAGTATAAGTTCAGTGATATTATTGAAAAGAAAAGGCCTTGAATTCTATGAGATATTTTTTTAAGAGCATCTTCAAAGAATTCAACTATGAAAACTATAGACACTATTTACATTTCTTATCTCAGAGTGAGAGTGCTAAGGAATATTGAAGGGAGATTTATCTTTTTCTTTATGTACTTATTACTTGTTTCACTTGCTAAAACTAACAAGGCTTTTAATTTAAAAGAAATCTAATAAAGAAAAGATTAAAGAAAGCAAATGATACCAGAATGTAGCCTAACATATATGTACAATCTCTCTTCAGTTTGACTCTCCATATTTTCAAGGGAAGTTAAAGCTAAGATAATTAGCTCATTATTAACATTTGTAATCATTACATTTTCTGTAGAAAATAGAAATTTCTATTGCTGAATTCCATTTATTCTATTACTAATTCATGAATAAAGGTTTCATCATAAATACTGAGGACTAAATAGCAACTAAAACACACCATAAAATCAAAGTAGATTCTGATGAAAAAATTTTTAAAAGACATCTTAACAAGAAGGATATAGTCAAAGGAAAGATCAATGACTGCATGCAAATGCAAGAGGCTTAAACAGTGATGAATCCACTTTAATTATAATGCTAATGATCTTAAAGAATCCATAACCGAGTCCCTAAGAACAAGAAAGATTTGATTTTAAAAATGTAAGTCAATTGGCTGATGGGAAATATGAAATTTCCCAAGGTTAAACAACAGTACCATAGAGCTGGGGAGGAAAAGTTTGCAAAGTCAACACTGCAAAGAAAATCCAGATATAATGTATTCTTAAAATCAAATCAAGTTACTCTAAAGGATACAGTATTTATCTATCTATCCATCTACCTATCTATTTATTTAAAAGATAGGGTCTCACTATGTTGCACAGGCTGGACTCAAACTCCTGGGCTCAAGCAATTTTCCTGAGTAGCTGGGACTACAGGTGCAAGCCACTGTGCCCAGCTAACTCTGGATTTTAATAAAAGTGATTTGAGAAATTAATAGTGAACTGAGTAAGGTAGTAATACAAGAGGCTGGAACACAGCAAATGGGAATAGCTCTGAATGAGAAATGAGGAAACAAAGCATTTATAAAGATTAGGGATACTTAAACCTCAAGACAGGAAAGGGGAGATTCAACAACAAGATAGCTAGGCACAAGAACAAAAAAACAGCAATCACTGCATCTACTTTGTGTGTCTCCCTTATTTTCTTTCTCTACTTTCTCAACTAATAAACATGCGAATGATTTCTGTTTTTGTTTCCTTATAGTTGTATCACAATGTATACATTCCTAAACAATACATCATGTACTTTTGCTTGGTTTTGAACCTTATAAAAATGGTACATGCTGTATATGTCTTCTGCAACTAGCTTCTTTTCACTCAGCATAACACTAAGATTTATTCATGCCACTGTGTGAAACTGTAGTACATTTCACTGCTTTACAAGAGTCCATGTTCTAGTCAATGAACATTTGGTTGTTTCTAGTATTTTTGCTATTATGAATAGTGCTGCTACGAATATTTTTATACATGTCTCCTGGTCACCAGGTGTACATTTGCAGAAGCCTCCTTAGGATATACCCAAAAGTAGCAATTCAGATCACAGAATGTGCCAAGTTTATAGGACAATGACAAATTGTTTTCCGAAGCAGTGGTACTGAGTATCTTCCCACCAGCATATGTACAGTCACGCACTGCATAATGACATTTTGGTCAATGACAGACTGCATATACAATGGTGGTCCCATAAGATTATAATACCTTATTTTTACTGTACTTTTTCTATATTTACCACTGTATTACAATTGCCTACAGTGTTCAGTATAGTAACATGCTGTACAGGTTTATAGCCTAAAAGCCACAGGCTACACCACATAGTGTAGGTGTGTAGTAGGGTATACCATCTAGGTTTGCGTAAGTACATTCTATGATGTTTGGACAATGCCTAACAATGTTTCTCAGAATGTATCCCCGTTGTTAAGTGATACATGACTGTGTACAAGTTCCATAAAGAAAACTAAAAGAAAAGCCACAAACTAAAAGATATTAGTAGCACATAAAACCAACATATTCTTAGTAGCCAGAATTTATTTTAAAAACTATAAATCAATAAGAAAAAGATAGTCTAATTGAAAAATGGGCAACAGGCATTAACTGGTATTTTAAAGAAGCAAAAAAGGCTGAAAAAATACAGAAAGATATTCCAAATCATTAGTAATCGCAGAATTTCAAAATAAATATGAGTGATCATTTACCCCCATTAGATTATTGCAGTGCCCACAGCTGGAGAGGATGAGGATCACTGGAATTCTTAGAATTCTTATACAGTTATTAGATAGGAGAGTTTCCTTCAACCAGGTCTTCAATAACTATAAAGAGGAGGGTTGCCCTGCTGACCTTTTCACGAACTCAATTCTTTTAGTTCAGCAATGATTATACTCCTGTAAGTTTAAGACATTAGATGTATATTAGATACATATGCCACATCAGCTTACCCTAACTACACTAATACAGAAACAGATACCTTGAAGTAGGGTCCTACTAGAACAAAATTCTAAAATATGTGACATCTGCCTAATGTGTCTACCTAGTGGCTGACAGCACAGGAAGCATGTATCAGAAGGTGGTAAGAGGAAAATACGTTATGTGACACACTTGCTTAAAATTATGTGGAGGGCAGACAAATGCAGATCCAGAGATAAGGTTGGAAAGTGCCAAAAATTAGTGAATACTGGTTTCTCCTTGCTATATTTAGCAAGGCATTACAAGAAAGAGCGTACTCAGGAAAGCATTAGCTGGTCTGCAAGCAGAAATAAAAGGGGAGAGAATAAAGAAACTTAGGGCTGCAGAAAGTTGGAAAAGCCAACTATTTCTAAATACCACATAGTAGAAAATAAGACTAAAAAGCACTCTGAGCTACAAATCTGTTAAACAGAATAACTAAGACATGTAGCAAAGATCAAAATCGCTCCCTTTCATTCCATGCCTACTGTTACAGATGTCTAAAGACAAAACACTACTGAGAAACAGAGGCACAGAAACTAGGAAGCAAAAATAAAACAAAATAAAAAATGCCTGAGGTTATAGCCCAAGACAGAACTGTGGGTGTGATGACAAGATTAAATTCTTACATTCTGTCAAAGAATCCATAAACCTGGCCCAAAACATGCTGTGATTATAAACTAATCCTCAGGTCCACAAAACTGCACAGGTAAGAAATGGCTGTGAAATAATTACAGGCTGAGTATTCCTAATCAAAAAATCTGTAATATGAAATGCTCCAATGAGCATTTCCTTTAAGTGTCATGTCTGCACTCAAAAACTTTTGGATTTTACAGCATTCTGGATTTTTGATTTCTGCATATTCTCCAAGATAGACATATTCCCTAACATCCACTTCAAATATACTCATGGAGGCTAATGAGCATGGAGGAACCTTCCAGAGGTTGGAGTTAAGAGTTACCAAGATCAATGGTAAGAAAGCCCCTCCCAGGAAATAGAACAGGAATATCCCCCACTGCTAGGGCAAGGAGGACTTCATAATACCTGCCAAGCAGGAACTCATCACCACTACAGAGTAACTGTTACGTGTCTTCCATTCTTCTCTTTTCCAAATTTTATTGTTTATTGCAGTTATCCTGTCCCTGTTCCTGAATATGGGGGAAGGTAACAAAACCATGAAGCACCACATCCATATCTGATGGAGAGGACTGCATATCACCCAGAGATCCCGGACTTTGAATTGGATGCAGTGAATGGATGGGATCTGGGTCATCTCTTGGTGTTGGGGTGTATGTTCCGTGTGAAAAGAAGGGTCACCAATACAGTGCTAGAGGTGGGGGAGGGGAACTGGTTAAGAGGGGCACAGGAGGCCGGGCGCGGTGGCTCACGCCTGTAATCCTAGCACTCTGGGAGGCTGAGGCAGGTGGCTCGTTTGAACTCAGGAGTTCGAGACCAGCCTGAGCAAGAGCGAGACCCCGTCTCTACCAAAAAAATATAGAAAGAAATTAGCTGGACAACTAAAAATATATATAGAAAAAATTAGCTGGGCATGGTGGCGCATGCCTGTAGTCCCAGCTATTTGGGAGGCTGAGGCAGGAGGATTGCTTGAGTCCAGGAGTTTGAGGTTGCTGTGAGCTAGGCTGCCGCCATGGCACTCACTCTAGCCCGGGCAACAGAGTGAGACTCTGTCTCAAAAAAAAGGGGGGGGCCCACAGGAAAACTTTTGGGGGTGAGAGATATTCTATGTATTGACTGTGGTGATAGTTCAAAATGTTTGCCCAGCTCATAGAACTGCATACCTTAAAACATGTATTTTATTGTATATAAATTATACTTCAATATATAATATGTCTGTTTTTAAAAGCCTAAATAATAAGGTATCCCTACAAACCTCAAAATACAGGTGGATGGGGTTCAAACCACCACTTGCCATAGAACCTGCTCTATTATCAGTGTCTACATAGGAGGAAGCACAGGGGCTTTTGACCTAAAAATAGGAGAATCCCTAAATAGCTAACAAACCCTAGACAGCACAGGTGGCCAATCTGAGAACAGCAGCCACCGCAACTGAAAGGAAATGGTGCCAAATTAAACAGCGTATGAGTGCAAGGGGTCCACAATAATTTCTAAAACGGGCTGGAGCACTCTGGGCTACATGAACTCTCAAAAACCACCACCAAAGCTACCTTTCAGTACAAGACCCAATACTTATAAAACTGCTAAGAGTGGAGTAAAAAATTGAGCAGGACAGAAAAAACAGAACAAAGGAAATTCCATGTAAATGCTGGGGATGGGAAGAAAGTAAGGAAACAAAAGCAACCCACAGTGTTCTCAAACACTGAAATAACAATGACTGAAGAGAAAAATTCTGTGAAATTAAATAGAAAAATTTCCTCATCTACACCTCCATTAAGAAAAAATAATTTCACAAATCCCATTCAAAGTTTGTAAAAGAAAAACAAAGGGCAGAATAATATCCCTATAGATAATTAAAATATACCAGAAATATATGCCCACAAGAACAGATTAAAACTGTAACCTACTATTTCAAAACAAGTGAAATTTAAGAAAATGATAAGACATGAAAGAACAATACAAGTCAGAATTAGAAAAACTTAGGATGAGGTAAGAAAACTTAGGAAAGAATAGAATCATAAATAAAAATTTTTGGAAATAAAGACTAAACAGAAGAACAAAAAAGTAAGTCAACAAAATAGACAATATCTTAAGACAGCAGTTCTCAAAGTATGTTTCAGAAACCATAAGTGATCCCCTAGACACTTTCAGGGAGTCCAGAAGGCCAAAATTACTCTCATAGTAATAATTAAGATATTATTTGCCTTTTCCACTGTGTTGACATTTGCACTGATGGTGTGAAAGAATGATGAGTTGAACTGCTGGTGCCTTGGCATTAAGTCAAAGAAGTGAATCTACAATATACTTAGAGTCATCTACTGCCATGCCCTCAGCATTAGAAAGAAAGAAAAACTTGGTTTCACTTTAAGGAGAAACAAATTATTAACTTTATTGAATCCTGACTTTTGAGCACACATCTTTTTAATTTCTGCATGACAAAATGGAAAGTACTCATGAAGAACTTCAAATGGTTGTGTGAGCTGCAAGCTAGTCACTTTTTTCATGAAACACATTTTCATGTAAAAGAACAATTGACGCCGGGTGTGGTGGCTCACGCCTGTAATCCTAGCACTCTGGGAAGCCGAGGCGGGTAGATCGCTCAAGGTCAGGAGTTCGAGACCAGCCTGAGCAAGAGCGAGACCCTGTCTCTACTAAACATAGAAAGAAATTATACGGACAGCTAAAAATACATATAGAAAAATTAGCCAGGCATGGTGGCACATGCCTGTAGTCCCAGCTACTTGGGAGGCTGAGGCAGGAGGATTGCCTGAGCCCAGGAGTTTGAGGTTGCTGTGAGCTAGGCTGATGCCACGGCACTCACTCTAGCCAGGGCAACAAAGTGAGATTCTGTCTCAAAAAAAAAAAAAAAAAAAAAAGAACAATTGACATAAATTATGGTAATTCGAACTAGAGTACTTGGCAGACATTTTCTAAAAAATGAATTGAACCTGTCACTTAAAGAAATATTATGCCAATGAAAAAATTCAAGTTCTCAAGAAAAAAATTAGAATTTTTGAAAACTTGTATCAGTATCTGTGAGTTGTCAGCTTCTCAATTCTTAAAGACTATTCTGTTTACATCAACGGTGATACTGATGAATGTGATTTTTTTATATTACATAATAAAATGTGTCAACAATGGGAATATTTGCTAACTCGGTAAACCATATTTTACAAATGACCAATATATGAAGTTTCAAAATATACTTTGAATGAGGAAAAGATCCAAAGTACCAAGACAAATGGCATTTAATGTAACAGAATACAGAAATTCATTGCCATGATTTTAGATTCCACATTTCTAATCTTTAAGAAACAGCCACTTGCTGAATTCAGACAACATATTAAATAAAACATGCACAATTATCTAAAGAGACTATTAAAAACTCCTCCCTTTTCCAAATACATATCTTTGTGAGGCTGGATTTTTTTCATACACTTGAACCAAAACATATTGCAACAGACTGAATTCACAAGCAGATATAATAATCCAGCTGTCTTCTATTAAGCCAGATACTGAAGATATTTGCAGAAATGTAAAACAATACCAGCCTCCTATTTTTATTTTGGAAAACTTATTTTAAATAAAAATCTTATTTAACATCTGAGTTTGTTATTTTTAAATGAATTAAATTTTTAAAAATTTTGTTTTAATTCCTAGTAAGATATATATTTATGACTGCAAATCACATAAGAAAAGCTCTTTGGAGTCCTCAATTTTTAAGGGTGTAAAGGTACCTCCCCCCCCAAAAAAAGATTAAGAATGATGTTGTAAAAAATGAAAGAAAAATTTTAAATATCACAAAGCAAAAAAAAACCAAAATGATTTAAAAGAAAGTGACAAATAATGAACATAGGCAAAGAATATCTAACTTACAGATAATAGGTGTTCCTGAAGAAAGGAGAGAAGGAAAACAAGTAAATACTAAAAATCATAATTTAAGAAAACTTTCATGAAATAAAAAGAATGATTTGAAACTACATATTAAAAAAGAATATCAGATATTCAAAGACTATCAGCTCAGAACAAGTACCAGGACATATTCTAGTAAAACTACTAAACTTTAAAATAAAAGAAAGAAGTAAAACTACTAAACTTTAAAATAAAAGAAAGAAGTCTTTTGGCAATCCATGCAAAAAGAGCTTATAAGGGAGATTTACTCTACAGATTTACTCATTTCTCTGGTTATCTCCTATGTATACAGGACATATATGTGTTGGTAAACTTATGAGTAAAGAAATTTTGGACCAGGCACAGTGGCTTATTCCTATAATCCTAACACTCTGGGAGGCCAAGCCAGGAGGATTGCTTGAGCTCAGGAGTTCAGGACCAGCCTGAGCAACAGCGAGACCCCTTCTATCAAAAATAGAAAGAAAAAAAAAAATTAGCCGGACGTGGTGGCACGCAGCTGTAGCTCCAGCTACTAGGGAGGCTGAGGCAGGAGGATCGCTTGAGCCCAGGAGTTTGAGGTTGCAGTGAGTTACGATAATGCCACTGCACTCTAACCCAGGTGACAGAGCAAGACTGTCTCCAAAAAAAAGAAGAAAGAAATTGTGGTACATATATACAATGGAATATTATTGGCCATAATAAAGAAACCCTGCCATTTGCAACAATGTGGATGAACCTGTAGGATATTATGCTAAGTGAAATAAGCCAGACACAGAAGGACAAATACTATACCATCTCATTTATATGTGGAATCTAAAAAAGTTGAACTCAGAAGCAGAGACTAGAACAGTTGTTGCCAGGGGCTAAGAGAAATGAGAAGATGTTGATTAAAAGGACACAAACTTTCAGTTATAAGATGAACAAGTTCTGGAGATCTAATGTACAGCATGGGTGGTGAAAGATGTGTTAATCATCACAGAACATATACCTACATGCTGTACACCTTGAATATATTCAGTTCTTTGTCAATTAAATATTTTTAAATAAAAATTTTTCAAAGAACACATAAGGATATAAAAAGAACATACAAAGATATAAAGGAATAAAGATTATATTATTATCAGACTTTTCAACAGCAAAGCTTTATGCCAGAAAAAAATGAAATTATTCAAATAAGATAATCAGGAAAAGAAAATATGAACCAAGTTTACATCCAGCAAAATTTACTTTCAAGTATAAAATGCACAAACTGTTAACAATGTATAAAAACTCAGAAAATAGTGTTCTCATGAGCCTTTTCTGAGGAATTTTCTGGAAAAAAAGCATCAGAAAATAAAATGACTACATGGAAATTGAATAAGGACTGGTAGTGAGCTTTAAATAAGTTAATGAGAGTTAAAAGGGAGAGGATTTAATATACGATGGCTAAAAGTTCTGACAATGTAGATTTAGTACAACCATTAACAAATGGAGGCTGGGATCCAGTCATCCCTGACTCTACCTGCTGAAGCCACTCTGCAAAAAACTGGAATAAGTCCCTACTTCTTCCGATGCACAAATAGCAATGCAACTAACAAGGATCATGAAAAATCCGAGAAACATGACACCACCAAAGGAACAAAATAAAGCACCAGTAACCAATCCTAAAAAAGGAGATTTACAGGCCAGGCATAGTTGTTCATGCCTGTAATCCCAACACTTTGGGAGGCCAAGGAGGGAGGATTGCTTGAGGCCAGCAGTTCAAGACCAGACTGAACAACATAGCGAGACCTCATCTCTACCAAAAACATAAAAAAAAAAAAAAAAAAAAAAATTAGCCAGGCATGGTGGCGAATGTTTGTAGTTACAGCTACTCAGGAGGCCGAGGCAAGAGGATCACTTGAGCCCCGGAGTTTGAGATTGTAGTGAGCTATGATACACCACTGCATTCTAGCCCAACAAGATCCTGACTCAAAAAAAAAGAGATTTACAAACTGCCTCACAAAGAAATCAAAATAGTTGTCTTAAACACAAATAACTAAATGATATTGGAGAAACAACACACAAACAAATTGAGAAGTTCAACAAAGATAGAAACCACAAAAAAAGAACCAAAAAAATTCTGCAGCTAAAGACAATGCCTAAACTGAAAAATTCCATAAAGACCTTCAGTAGCAGACTGGGTCAAATAGAATAGAGAATAAGCAAGCACAAAGACAGGTCATTTGAAATTAACCAGGCAGAAAAACAAAAACAAAAGAGTGAAGAAAACCTATTACAATTATGGGACACCATCAAGTAAACCAATATACACATTATGGGGGTCCCACAAGGAGCAGAGAAAGAGAAAGGGATAGAAAGCTTATATAAATAATGACAGAAAACTTCCCCAATCTGGAAAAAGATATAAATATCCAGATATAAGAAACTCAGAAGTCTCCAATCAGGTTAAATCCAAACAAGACTATACCAAGAAACAGTATAAGCAAAGTGCAGCAAGAGAAAAGCAGCATATCACATATAAGGCAAGTTCAATATGGCTATCAGCAAATTTCTCAGCAGAAACCTTATGAGCCGGGATAGAGTGAGATAATATATTCAAAGTAAATGAAAGATTAAAAAAGCTGCCAATCAAGAATACCTGGCAAACCTTTTCTCCAGAAATGAAGGAGACATAAAGGCTTTCCCAGACAAACAAAAGCTTGGGGAATTCATCACCACCAGATTTGCCTCACAAGCAATACTAAGGGAAATTCTTAAAGGTGAAAGAAAAGGATGCTAATTAGTAACACAAAAACATATGAAAGTATGAAACTCACTGCTAAAAGTACATAGTCAAATTCAGAACAGTCTAACACTGTAATGATGGTGTGTAAGTCACATATATTTAGTATGAGGACAAAACTACTTAAAAAAATTATAGCTACAATAATTTTTAAGGAATATACAATATAAAAAATGTAAATTATGACATCAAAAACATAAAATGGGGGGAGAGTAAGAGTGTAGACCTTTTGTATGTGATCTAAGTTGTTAAGACCTTAAAATAGCCTGTTATGTTTTACGTAAGCTTCATGGTAACTACAAAGCAAAAACATATAGTACATATACAAAAGATAAAAAAGAATCAAAGCATACCACTACAGAAAATCATATAATCACAAAGGAAGATAGCAAGTGAGGAAAAAAACAAAAGATCTACAAAACAACCAGAAAACAACCAAATGGCAGCAGTAAATCCTTACCTATCAATAATCACTTCAAATGCAAATAGATTATCCAATTAAAAGACAGGAGTGGCTGAGTGGATTTTTAAAAAAGATCCAACTGTATGCTATCTACAAGAGACCTACTTCATCTGTAAGGATACACAGAAACTGAAAATGAAGGGATAGGAAAACATATTCCATGCAAATGGAAATCAAAAGAGAACAAGGGTAGTTATACTCGTATCAGATAAAATATACTTTAAGTCAAAAACTATAAAAAGAGACAAAGTAGGTCATTATACAATGATGAAGAAATCAACTCATCAACATAACAATTGTAAATATATATGCACCCAACATCAGAGCACCTAAATGTATCAAGCAAATTTTAATAGATCTGAAGAAGAGATAGACTGCAATACAGTAATAATAGATAGCAGACACTTCAATTTCAGCAATGGACAGAATATCTAGTCAGAAAATCAATAAGGAAATATTGCACTTGAACTACACTTTAGACCAAATGGACCTAACAAACATACAGAGAACATTCTACTCAACAGTGGCAGGATATTCTTCTCAAGCACACAGAACATTCTTCAGGAAAGATATTAATATATTTGGCCACAAAATAAGTCTTGACAAATTTAAGAAGTCTGAAATCCTATCAAGTATGTTTTCCAATAACAATGGTATGAAACCAGAAGTCAGTAATAGGAGGAATTTCTAAAATTAAACAACATGCTCCTGAACATCAAATGGGTCAAAGAAGAAATTAAGAGGAAAACTGAAAAGTATCTTGAGATAAATGAAAATGGACATACAACATACCAAAACTTACGGGATGCAGCAAAAACAGTTCTAAGAGGGACTTTAATAGCAATAAATATCTAGCTCAAAAAGAAAGAAAGATCTCAAAAAATGGGGGCTAGGGAAATAGGGAGAAAATAATTTATTAACTGTTTTCAGTAATTATAGTGGTGGCAATTGCATTCGTGTTATTATTCTGAGGCTGCTGTCTGTGTAATGTGGAATAAAGCAAATGAATAATTACAGGATATTCTAATTCTATAATCCCCTATGTCAGAACTAGAACTATCAGTGTGGAAGAAAGGAGATATAAGATTGATGACATTAAGTAACACCTGTAGTCCTAAATTTGAATCAGTAATTTCAGTATGAAATCATGAGTTTCTCATACATGACATATATTCAGTATACTAAAAAATACCTAAAAACAATAACCAATCCAGCATGGGCTCGAGACCAGCCTGGGCAAAATAGTGAGACCCTGTCTCTACATAAATAAAAAAATTAGCCAGATGTGGTAGTATGTGTCTATAGTCCCAGCTACTTGGGAGGCTGAGGCAAGAGGATTGATCAAGCCCAGGAGTTCAAAGCTACAGTGAGCTATGGTTGGGCCACTGCACTCCAGCCTAGGTGAGAAAGTGAAATCTTGTCTCAAAAAAAAAAAAAAAAACCTACTAGGGTCATGTAAAAAGGAGCCAAAGACAGGGAAATTTGAACTTCAATAAAGGTAATAACTGCAATGGATTGAAAATTATCAAATATGTTTAAATCCATAAATTTATGAAAACATTTTTTTAGAAATCTAACTGGTCGCCTTCAGAGGATAAGAAACCAACTAATTTTTATTTTTAAATAATTTCAGACTTACAGAAAAGTTACAAAAATATGACAAAGAATTCTTGTATACCCTTCACCCAGATTTGCCCAATGCTAATATTATACAGCATTTGCATTATCATTCTCTCTCTTGCTAATATAGTATATTTTATATATATCATACATATAACATTTTCTCAGACTGAGAGTAAGTTAGACATGATGCCCACTTACCCCTAAATATGCAAATATTTCCCCAAGACAAGGACATTCTCTTTTTAAAATGCAGTACCATTATCAAAATAAGAAAATTAACATTGATACAATACTATTATCTAATCTGCAGATCTTATTCAAAATCTGCCAATTGTCCCATTAATGGCCCTTAAAGCGAAAGGAAAAAAAAATTCTGGCCCAGGATCAAATCCAGGATCATATATTGTACTTCGTTGTCACAGCTTTTTAGTTCCCTTTAATCGGGAACACTTCCTCAGTCTTTATCTTTCACAACTTTAATATTTTTTAAGCATATACGCTAGTTACATTGTAGAATGTCCTTATATATATGTCCAATGTTTCCTCATGATGAGATTGAGGTTATAAATTTTTGTCAAGAATGCCACAGAAATAATATTGTGCTCTCTTCTTAGTATATCACATCAAGAGGCATATGGTATCCATCTGTCCTGTTACTGGTGATGCTATCTTTGATCATTTGGTTAAGATAGTATCTGCCAGACTGCCCCATTATAAAGTTACTATTTTTCCCTTTGTAATTAATATGTTTCTTGTGGGAAGATTATTTGAAACTATGTAAATATTTTGTTTCTCATCATATCTTTATATACCTCATTATTTCTAAAACTGGTAAATAAAAGGAAAGAATCAAGCCTTTATCCTGCCTTTCTATATAAACTAACACTGGGTACTCGGACATAAAGAGAAGTGACTCTGTAAAAGTATTCCAACTAAAAGAAAAAAAAAAGAATTAGAAAAGCACCACTTTGCAGCACCAATAAATTAATGATCTAGTAGACACTAACGTCTCATAAAAGAAAAACCAGACATCATATGACTCTTGATGAAAGAACAGAGCACCACATTAAGTCCTACCAGAGAATCAGTCTGATCAAACCTCTGGTCCTAGCTGTTAATTTTCCAAGAAATATAGATGGAAGAAACATGCTGAAACTGTACCATGAGGGTGCAATTAGCATCCAGACTGTGGGAACTTCTACAGGTCAAATAACCCAAGTTCTTCAACAGACAAAATATAGAGCAGAAAGACAAGGAGAGGGGACCTGTAGATCAACAGAGACTTAAAAGATCTCTAATTTTTTTAATGGGCAAGACTAAACTGTAATGTGTAAGGATACACATATGGGTGATAAATCTACAAAGAAATGAAATATAGTGATAGCTATAAAAGTCAAGATAGCGGTTCCCTCTGAAGATAAGAGAAGCAACTGTGATTTGGATGGGATATGAAGGTGCTTCTTTGGTGACTAGCAACATTTTATTTATTGACTTAGATGGTGTCTCCAAGGATATTTGTCTTATACATTTGTTTTGCACAGTTCTGACTACATGTTGTATTTTATAATAAAAAGTTTTCTAAAAAGAAAAAATGATGTATGGGCCAAAGAAGCAATAATGGAAATTGATGAATATTTGAAACTGAATGGTATGAAAAACACTGAATTTCAAAACTTGTGGAATGCAACAAAAGTAGAACTTTGAGTTAATTGCCTAAGGAATTTATATTAGATAAGGCAGCTAAAAAATAATGAGCTAGTAGGTGTCCAACTTATGAAGGTAGGTAAAGAAAGCATAATAACCTCAAAGGAAGAGGAAGAATGAGATTTAAAGAGATATGAGTGGAAATCATTAAAACAGAAAGAAAAAATAGAAAAGAATAAAGCCAAAACATGGTTCTTTGAAAAGAATAAATACATAAACTTGTAGTAAGACTGATCAAGAAAGGAACACTTGAGCATAAATTAATGACATTATGAATGAAAGTACATTACAACAGACACAATTTAAAAAGAAAATAAAAAGACAACTATCAAGACAAATTTTAAAACTTAGAAAAAATGGACAAATTCCTAGAAAAACAAAACTAGCAAAAGTCACTCAAGAAGAAAAAAAGCTTGAAAAATCCTATTCATATTAAACAAATTAAAGTTGTAGTTAATTTCTTACAAAGAAAATTCTCAGCTCATATAATTTTACATTTCTATCAGACTTTCAAGGAACTGTTAAACTGAGATATATATTAATAGATTTTTCCAGAGAACAGAAAACAAGTGGATATTCCTCAACTCAATTTTACGAGGCTTGTATTAATTCCAAAATCAGATAAAAATGGCAAGAGAAATAAATTTACGGGCCCTAGTCACTCAAAAATACAGATGCCTTCCAAAACATTTAGTATTGGCATACAGAAAATTAACTAATGGAAAAGAATAAAGACTCTAAAAATAGACTCATATATATATATATGACAGAGGTGATAGAGCATTTCTTGGGAGAAATGGAAGGACCATTCCACATATGAACCCAGAAAAATCGATAATCTACATGGAAAAGAAAATAAAAATGGATTCCTATCATATATGATAAAGATCCATACCAGAGTGGTTAAAAACTGAAATATCAAAAACAGAATTTTTAAGCTTTCAGAAGAAAATATATATGAATACCTCTCTGTCCTCAGGGTAAGGAAGAAGTTCTGTGGCAAAGCACAAACAACACTAACCATAAAAGAAAAGATTGATACATTTGACTTCACAAAAGATATCTTCTGTTCATTAACAAATGCCTAAAGAATGTGAAAAAACAAGTTAGCAGATGGGAGAAAATACCTGTCAGATAAACATTAATATCAGTACAAAGATTGTACTGAGAACATAAAGAACTCCTACATTTCAGTAAGAAACAGATAAGCAATTCAATAGGCAAAAAAACCAAAACCATAGGTTTCACAAGAAGAGGAAATACATGTGACTAATAAACATATGACCAGATGCTCAACATTACTAGAATTCAGGGAAATTCAAAACAAAAGCACAATGAAACGTCATTCTACACTTCTTTGGCACAAATTAAGATACATGACAACACTGAGTGTTGGAAAGGATGTCACTAAACTCAATCTCTTATTTACTGTTTCTCTGAATGTAAATTGGTAAGACGACTTTGGAAAACCAATATTACTTTATAAAGTTAAATATTTAGGCCAGGCATGGTGGCTCATGCCTGTAATCCTAGCACTTTGGGAAGCCGAGGCCAGTGGATCTTTTGAACTCAGCAGTTTGAGACTAGCCTGAGCAAGAGCGAGACCCCATCTCTACTAAAAATAGAAAGAAATTAGCTGGACAACTAAAAAATATATAGAAAAAATTAGCGGGGCAGGTGGTGCATGCCTGTAGTCCCAGCTACTTGGGAAGCTGAGGCAGGAGGATCGCTTGAGCCCAGGAGTTTGAGGTTGCTGTGAGCTAGGCTGATGCCACGGCACTCTAGCCAGGGCAACAGATTGAGACTCTGTTTCAAAAAAAAAAAAAAAAAATTTGTGTAGCCTATAACATCCAGCAATTCCACTTTAGAGAAAATTTTATACTTGTGTACCAGCAGACGTCTACAAGGATTTTCGCAGCAGCACTGTTCTTGTTAACAAAACACTGGAAACAACCCAAGTACTCATGAAAAGGAGAATCAATAAGTAAATTTTGGTATATTCACGCAACAGACTATTATACAGTAATAAAAATGAATAAGCAACAGCCAAATAGAGCAAAATGGATCACTTTTAATAACATAATCTTGAATGAAAAACATAAATCAGGAGACACCATATATTACCTTTTTTATAAAGTTAATAAACACGGAAAAAGTAAACATTATGTTTAGTCAAAATATATTTAAGATAAAATTTTAAAAAGCAAGAAATCATAAACACAAAGTTCTTGATAATATTACCTTGACAGTGGGGATAAGGAGGGGACAATATTCATATATATTATGAAATAAATTAAAGAAGGCAATGCATTATCAGTAAATGTATCATTAACCAAGAATTATGAGTAACCCAATTCTGTATAACTGAAATTTTTAAAAAGCTGCAACAATAATCGTCCCTGATATATGCCTCAGTGTGCTTTTTCAAATGTATGTTAGCAAATTCCTAGAAATGGAATTTGTGAATATATACACTTAGCATTTTGAAAAATTTTTCCAGTGGCCCTATAAAATGGCTACAACAGTGTATATTCCTACCCAAACTATCTCGCACCTCCTTGCGAAAACCTGGTGTTATCAAACTTTTGGGTAATATCTCATTGCTATTTTGATTTGTACTTAAACAAGGGCCTGGTTGAACCTCTTTTTATACATTTACTGGCCATTTGTGTTTCTTCCTTTGTTTACAGCCTCTTCCAACTGTTTTTCTAATAGAATTAATCTATTTTATTCTTAATAATTTTTGAGTTTTTTCTTTGTACATTGAAGAATACAGCCCTTGCTTATAATGTGTATCTAAGTATTTCACTCACCACTGTTCTATTTATCTTTGGTATGGTATATTTTGTCATATTTTACTATTCATAGAAGTCAAATTTACCAATCTTTTCTTTTGTGACTACTGTTTTTAAATTAACAGGTATCTAACATAACTTTCCATGGATAGGGCTCTGGGGCAAAGCGTATCCAGTTTCTATCCTTCTATCAGTAGAGCTTTTGGTATTTCATGAGACCTCAATGTAGATGTAAAATCCAATGGCATCATCAGAGTTTTCATACACAGGCATAACCCCACCCTGGACTAAAGAAAATTTCCTTCTGCCATGATTTGGACTTAGGTGTCAATCCTAAAATAGTATGTAATGCTATATAGGAAAGGCCTGCCTGATTTCAACACACATTCACTCAGTCCCACATTGCCTCATGCAAGATTAAAAAAAAAAAAAAAAAAAACAATAAAAGCAAACAAAAAAACCTTTAACAAAATGGAAAAATCTGCACAGATGCTTCAACATGGAACTGCAGTATGTACCCCGAAAAGAGCATCTTACCTGTTAGGCTGCCCTGGAATATATATAAGGCAGCAGGCATCAAAGACAGCAGGAGACAGAGGCACCAGTCCTTGAAAAAGTCCATGGAGTGCTGAAACCAACCAGCAGGCAAAAACACCCACTCAATGACACCCACGACAGAAATGAGCCCTTTACTGCGCTGCTTGCCAAGGTGCCACGATTACAGCTAAGCATTTGGCTACACCTTAATGATTCCAATAGAAAACACAATTATTTTCACTCATGGGATTGGCTTATGAATTTTAGAAAAGGAAAATTTGAAAATTTATGTGCTAATCATTTTATAATTTTTCCTAGCAAACTCAACTTAATTCTGGGCAATTATTGATATTGCCCAGAATTATTAGGCTTAGCTCCATCCTTTCAGGCAATCAAATCTCTCTCTTCATCAAACCAACCAACACCGTGAGTAATTAATTTTATCATGAACCCACATAAGTTTAAAACAGAAAGAAAAGTACATAAATAATGGTAATTATTTTTTAAATGTGTCTAATAAGCTTCTTTCATTATTATATGTGACTAACAAGAGCTCTGTCTTCTTAAAATGTTCTAAACTACTTACTGTAGGTATCACTCACTGTCTCCTATGAGGCAGTTTATGTGTGTTTTCACTTCATTAACATCTAAAAGCAGCCATAATAGAAATTAAAACTTAAGGTCAAACTAATATTAAAAATTTATAATCTGAATTTTAGGCCAATATTAGACTCACATAAGACATCTTTTCTCAAAGGGGAATAGTTCCTTCCAAAAGATTGTCTTTTTTAAAATACAAGATAATTATCAGTTGTCACATCACCAATCTGCTTAAGTCCTAGTAATTGTCAGTTTAATATAAAATGGTAGTGTGCAATTTCCATTGAGATTGAATTAGTCCAGCTTGATGAAATGAACCATTGGGCCTACACAGACTTACTTAATAGCCAGGTGCTTTACAGAAATATTTTTGGCAGTAGAATATGTTAAGATCCATATTAGGACAGCTTGATTTATCAGCTGTTTGCATTAAAACTATACAGTGAAATAGCATTTATTAAGTATTCAGGCATCCAAAATTGATATAAATAACAATAAGAGCTAATATTTATTTAATACTTATTAGGTGCCAGGTACTCTAAGAACTGGCAACAACCCAATAAGGTAAGAATTATTGCTATTCCTATTTTACAGATGGGAAAATTAAGGCCCAGAGAATTAAGTAACTGAAATCACACAAGTAATAAACGACTTGAAATCTCATACCAGAAAGTCTGGCTCCAACAGTAATACAGACAATAACAATGTGGACAAATATATGCAAGGACAATCCAACTCATTAATAGACAAGGGTTGCAACAAATTAAATATTCCCATTGTTATATATACTATATAACTAACTCTGCAGAATAAAATTATAAGCTGTCTGTTGAGCTGTATGAGAGCAAAGAGGAGAGAGAGAGAAAGAACTTGAGTACCTTTAATTTACAAGTGAAAGCTGGGTTTAAAAAAAAGCAAAATTGTAAAAACTTGTTCAGTAACAAACTAAAAATGAGTAGTAGAAGAAATTTATGAATTAATAATAATAGGTATTCTTAACAGTAGCAATAAAACGATCAGACAGTAAGGAAAACAGATTTTTCTGAGTGGACTCAAAGTGATATTAAAGAGCAGAAAAGCAGCACATTTTTTCAGATTATGCTTCTTAACAATTCCAAAGGGGAAGTTGAGACTTCCCTTGATGCGATCAGTATCAGAAGCTAGTCAAGAATTTAAGAGGGTGGTAATAGATGAAGTAAAAATTGGTAGAAGAGAAAATTATCTGGACTGCAAGCAAATAAATCTATCAGAAAGTCAAAGAATTCATAAATACTGATGAAGTAAAACTGAAGATTAATAGGAATTCAACAAGATTAGGAATGATAGTCTGCACTACCACAAAAAAGCCTATAATATGAAGTAAAAAGGTAAGCTGAGGGCAGACTGAAAGTATGAAGACATTTATGCAAACAGAAAATAATCAAGACTAAAGCTTTATGAGGCAGGGGCTTCGTTGCACTCACTGTTGTGGATAACCCAATGATGAAGATGGCTGCTTACAAAAGCTGGTTCAAACCCTTCTTCAAAGTTTTGTTTAGAAAGGGTAGCTAGGAAAGGGAAGAGCTACTACTACTAGGAATGGAAAGTCTAAGAATAAAATGACAAATGATTTAAAGGCCAGCAAAAAATTTAAAAATTAAAATACATGGTTAGCTAGAGTTAATTTTGAGACTCTTGAATCGGAAAAGACCTAAAGTGGCATTACTTTAAAATTTAAATTCCCCTTACAGCCTCCAAAATAAGAACAGAAGTGGGAATGTAAATCTATGATGAGACATGTTATGAACATTTGCTCTCAAGTGGCAATTCTTTCTGAAAAATGATCTAAGTATGAGCCTTGTGGCATGATTCAAAAGTTCTAATGATGACAACCTCCAGTATTCTTAACAGCAGAGTCCATCGTGGATCTTTAAAAGAACTGAAATTTCTAAGACTGCAGTTCTGAAATCACACTACCGCAGAAAGTGATATAATTCCTTACATTTATTTTTTCAGTATCAACAGACAGAAACTGTTCCATGGCTGAGTATAAAAGCCAACCCTACCAGAAGGGGGGAAAAAAAAACATTCAGTTAATAGCCTTGAGTCACAGATAGCAGCTGCATGCATGAGAAGGGTAGAGTTTAATCACACCATAGTGTTTAATGACCAACATGGTTCTGCCTAAAGCTCGTTATGATTCCTTAGAGTAAGAATGCCAAATTCATATTACAGCTCGATGCCTGTTGTAAAGAAATGTTCAGACTGAGACTGGAAGCATCGCATAATTGTAGGGGACACCAGTCTGTGTGGATATAGTCCCCTGCAGTTGTACAGTGACAACCTGCCCACCCTGACCCAGTCGTGCTGGTTTTAACAGCTTATTGTGCTTGATCAAGGCCTTGTGGGTTTATATGATAAACATACATTCCTTCTTGTCACCATTTTCTTACTTTAAATCATCTAAAATGCCAAAGAATATTCTCTCTAAACAAATATTTGTTTTATTGGAACAAAATATATATTTTTTCATACAATCCTGTCTCTTTTTTTTTAAATTAACTAAATAGAAGTTCATGACAACAGTGTCAAACCACCACCTATGGCTAATGAAACACCCTCTGAAGCTTCTGCAATATGATCACTGTCACAAGGAAGCTAAGTCCTCATCCCATTTCTGACTCAAGGAAAAAAGTCTAACATTCTAATGACAGTAAAAGTGAGTAATCTCTGGCATTGACTACTCTGTGGTGAACTCAGAAAGAGATGAAAAGAATTATTCCCAATATTTAAACAAAACTTATACTTGTTCCCCAAATGTTAATATGAGATTTAGTACAGCCAGGGAATGGAGTCATCTGGTCAATCTCTTATTGTATGTCAGCATTCCCCAAAAATTTTCCATGGAATATTAAAAGGACTCCATGGTCAGTAAGTTAGAAATGCCACAATTATCCAACTTGGAGTATCACCATGCATATTAGCCCATTAAGGCTCTGAGAGGTCCTACAATAAAGAAATTGGCTTTGTTAACCCAGTGTTTACCATACTTATTTGATCAGAAAACCTGCTTGTTTTTTTTAAATTTTTTTCTTTTTTATTTTTAATAGAGACAGGGTCTCACTTTGTCATCCAGTAGTGCAACCATAGCTCATTGCAGCCTTGAACTTTTGGGCACAAAGGATCCTCCTGCCTCAGTCTCCCCAGTAGCTAGGACTACATGCATGTGCCACCACACCTGGCTAATCTTTTTTTACTTTTTGTAGTGGTGGAGTCTTGCTATGTTGCCCAGGCTGGTCTCAAATTCCTGGCTTCAAGTGATCCTCCTGCCTTGCCCTCCCAAAGCGCTGGGATTACAGGCATGAGCCACCTCACCCAGCCAAAATCTGTTTTGTTTTTTTTTTGTTTTGTGGAGTATCCGTAATATGAGAACCAGAGTTAGAGAAATGCCACTCAAAGATTATCATGTATATATTTATTAATTCTTTGTAAAAAATATATCATCATCCAAAACTAAAATAAGATTTCTTTTGATGATTGCAGAATACTAAAGAAAAGTACAGTGCCTCAGGGTCAATAAATGTTGGCTGATAACCTTATTTGGTAAAATGACAATCAAAATAACATTTACTGTATATTCAGTGACACCAGAAATAAAAGACAAAAAGCCTGTTTTATAGTATTCACTGTCACTTTTACCTTTCATAAACTAGATAAAAACATATCAATATTTAGGGCTAATGGCACTTTAAGTGCTAAGAACATATTATAACTGTACTTTTTTTTGCACTTATTTTAAAATCCATTTGTCAGAAAAACATCTAAAACTTTATGATTTCAGGAACTCACAACCTTAGCAATAATCTCTCCTCATATTATTGACTTCATTATCATTATCTACTGAAACGAAAATGGCACCTACTGAAGATTATTACAATACTTACCACATTACAAAAAGAATCCAGATCAATGCTATGTACATACTTAGTACATTCTGGATTAGACCAAGTAAAATTTAACAACAAGCTGAACAGCATTCTATAAAACAAAAACAAAAAGTCAGTTAGGCTAATTCTGTCTGTTTTTCTATACTATGAACTCACAGTGAGAAAGAAGATAGTCTTGGAACTTGATGACTGAATCAAATCTGAACTCTTTATCTGACATTTATCTACACTTACCTTAAGAGAAGTTCTTTGGGTAACTTTTTGTTAATAAGGCCTTCATCATTGTTTGAGAAAACCTGGAAAGAAAAAAAGGAAGTTGGGAAACTGTTCTTCAACCAATGTGGGGAAAAAAAGTTACATGTTTTTTATACTAGATCAGAACAGCCCCAATTGTCCTACAGGTATGATACTAATTTCATGAAGCCATCATGCTCCAATATTGAGGCATATGAAATATTTTATACCTCATCACTATTTCATAAAAATGGCAATACATAGCCATTTGTATACTACATTGTATTGGAAGTTCCAGCCAAAGCAATTAGACAAGAAAAAGCTATAAAAGGCACCTAGATTGGAAAGGAGGAGGTAAAACAATCTCTATTTGCAGATAACATGATCTTATATATAGAAAATTATAAAAATCTATAAAAAAACAATTAGAATTACTCAAGGAGTTCAGCAAAGATAAAGGATACAATACACAAATATACAATATAGTTATATAAAAATAAATTGTATTTCATATCATATCTTAGCAATGAACAATTTGAATGAATTTAAGAAAACAATCCAGTTTATAACAGCATCAAAATGAATTAAAATGCTTAGGAATAAATTTAACAAAAGAAGTATAAGACTTCCATATTGAAAACTTACACAAAACATTGTTGAGAGAAATTAAAGACTTAAATAACTTGAACTGGAAGACTTAATAGTGTTATGTTAGCAACATTGCCTAAACTGATCCATAGATCTAATACAATCCCTTTCAAAATCCCAGCTGCATTTTTTTTTTTTTTGAGATACAGTCTCATTCTATCGCCCCAGGTAGAATGCGATGGCATCATCATGGCACACTGCAACCTCAAACTCTTGGGCTCAAGTGATCCTCCTGCCTCAGTCTCTTAAGAAGCTAGGACTACAGGTGTGCACTACCACGCCTGGTTAATTTTTCTATTTTTAGTAGAGAGAGAGTCTGTGCTAGGATTACAGGTGTGAGCCACCACACCCAGCCTCCCAGTTGCCTTTTTACAGAAATAAGCTGATCCTAAAATTCATATGAAAAATGCAAGGCACCCAGAATAACTAAAATAATCATGAAAAAGAAAAAATTTAACACAAAAGAATAAGTTTAACACAAAGAAAAATTTAATAATTCAATACAAAGACAACCCAATTTAAAAATGGGCAAAGGATTTGAATAGACATTTCTACAAAGAAGATAATGCAAATGGCCAATGCCCACATGAAAAGATGTTCAACACCATTAGTCAGTGAAGTGTAAGTCAAAACCATAATGAGATACTTCACGCCAACAAGGATGGCAAAAATAAAAAAGACAGATACATTAATGGTGAACATGTGGAGAAATCAGAACTCTGGTACACTGCTGGTGGGAATGTAAAATGGTATAGCCACTTTGGAAACAGTCTTGCAGTTTCTCAAAGGATAAACAGAATTGCCATATGACCCAGTAATTCTTCTTGTAAGTCAATACTCAAAGAGAAATGAAAACATATGTCTGTACAAAAACTTGTATAGCAGCATTATTCGTAATAGCCAAATAGTGAAAACAATTCTAAACAAATTGTTTCGAATTATCTATCAGTTGATGAATGGATAAACAAAATGTGGTATAGCCATACAATGGAATCTTCTTCAGCAAGAAAAAAAGAATGAAGTACTGATACATATTACAAGAATGTGCCTTGAAAACATGATGTTACTGAAAGACGACAGACACAATAGGTCACATATTCACTTACATTAAATGTCTAGAAAAGGCAAATCCATGAAGATAGAAAACAGAATAGTGGTTGCCCAGGGATAGGGAGTGACTGCTAAAAGATATGAAGTTTCTTTTGAAGCTATGAAAATGTTCCTGAACCAGATGGTTGTAATGGTCACACAACTTGGCAAATGTACTAAATCTCACTGAATTGTACATTTTAAGTGAGTGAAATTGATAGCATATAACTAATCTTAATTTTAAAACCAGACTTTTTTAAAAGAAACATATACCACAATCCACCAAAGCAAACCAAAAGTGGAAATAGTGCCATAAATAGTATCCAACATTTATTTTCAAAGTAGTATCAATGATGAGTCTTAATGTAATTATTGATATGATTTAAGTCTACTACCTGTATATTTATTTTCTATTTGCCCATTTGTTCTTTGTTCCTCTATCCTGCTTTTCTGACTTCTTTTTTTGTAGAACAGTATTTATTCTATTTCCTTCACTGACTTTATAGCTATACCTCTGTATTTTTTTTTGAATGTTTGCTCTAGTGATTAGAGTACATCTTTATCAAGTCTAACTTCCTTTAACTTTCTCCTGCCTGTTGTGCACTTATTGTCATATAGCTTACCTGTACTTCCTACTTATACTACATACCCAATAACACATTATTATTTCTGCTTTAAATAATCCACAGTTGGCCATGTGCAGTGGTTCATGCCTGTAATCCTAGCACTCTGGGAGGCCGAGGCAGGCGGATCGCTCAAGGTCAGGAGTTTGAGACCAGCCTGAGCAAGAGCGAGACCCCATCTCTACTAAAAAATAGAAAGAAATTAACCAGACAACTAAAAATATATAGAAAAAATTACACGGGCAAGGTGGCACATGGTCCCAGCTACTCAGGAGGCTGAGGCAGTAGGATTGTTTGAACCCAAGAGTTTGAGGTTGCTGTGAGCTAGGCTGACACCACAGCACTCTTGCCCAGGCAACAGAGTGAGACTCTGTCTCAAAAAAATAAATAAATAAATAATCCACAATTTTTCGAATAAATGTACAAAAGGAAGATATTTTAAAAGATCCTGGTGCAATTCATTCCTTCTTTCAGATCTGAGCTTCCTTTATTATTACTTCCCTTTAGCAAAAAGAACTTAACATTTATTGTGATATAGATCTGGTGTAGACAAACTTTTTTTGCCTCTGTCAGAAAATGTCTTTATATCTCCTTCATTTTTGAATGCAGAATCTCAGGTGAGCAAATTTGCTTTAAAAAAAAAAAAACACTTAAAAAACCATTCCATTTTCCTCTTACCTACACTGTTTCTGATGAGATGTTATCATTTATATTATTATTCCCCCTTACTTTATGTAATTTTTTTCTTTTCTACCTCCTTTTTAAGATTTCTTTTATAAAAAGCTTTGATTTTCAGAAATTTGATTATGATGTACCTTAGTTTAGATTTTTTTGTGTTTATCCTGCTTGGGTTTGCTGACCTTAGATAACTGAGTTGATGTTTTCCACCAACTTTGAAATTTTTGTAGCAATTATCTTGTCAGATTATTTCCTATCCCTCCTTTCCCCCCCTCTCCTTCTTGGACTCTAATTACAAGTATGCTAGACAATCCCACAGATCTTGCATGTTGATTTTTATTGATCTGCCTTCAAATTTATTGACATTTCTTCTCCTGTGTCCAGTCTGCTATTAAGCCCATCAAATGAATTCTTCATTTCTGATATAGTTTTCATTTCTAGAATTTCCATTTGGTTCTTTTATATCTTTCTGCCGAAATTTTCTATCCATTCATCTATGTTATTCAACATATTCTGGGCTATCAATGAGACTATTCCTATTATCTCTTTCTTCTCCTGACCAAGGGTCACATTTTTTGTTTCCTTCAATGTCTCATAATTTATTTCATGACAGTGTGTGTAAAAGAACAGCAATTTACCTGCATAAAGGTAGGCTCCTTCTTCAATTAAGTTGCTGGGAGACTGCAAATGGAGGCTGAATAGTTTTAACCTATAGTAGAGCTGGATTTGAGATTTGTACCAGCATTAATTAGATTCAGCTCATAATTGATATAATGATTTTAGGGAGAAATCAGAACTTTACCTTTGGGAGAAGTTGGAATCGGAGCACTGTTGAAACTTCACAGATTTATTTGAGCTTTACAATCCAGCTATTGGCTTTCTGAACTATGAGACAACTATACTCCCCCCTCTCTTTCCCTTCTCTCTATCCTCCCTCACATTCTTGCTGCCTGCTGTGGAGTTGTCTTTGCTCACCAGTAGCACCCTCTGCTTTCTGTGCCTTGGGGACATCTCTCTCTGATGTTACCTTGACTCTACCTTCTCAAAAGCTATTGCTTTGTCCACAGTAAAAACCTGGGTAGCTAGAAAGGGATTTTTCTCAATTCTCCTACCATGCCCCCAAGCCCCTAGTGCAGAGGGATTTCTAATATTTTTTTTTTTTTTTTTTGAGACAGAGTCTCACTCTGTTGCCCGGGCTAGAGTGAATGCCGTGGCGTCAGCCTAGCTCACAGCAACCTCAGACTCCTGGGCTCAAGCGATCCTCCTGCCTCAACCTCCCAAGTAGCTGGAACTACAGGCATGCACCACCATGCCCAGCTAATTTATTCTGTTTTTAATAGAGACAGGGTCTCATTCTTGATCAGGCTGGTCTCTAACTCCTGAGGTCAAGAGATCCTCCTGGCTTAGCCTCCCAGAGTGCTAGGATTACAATGTAAACCACCTGCGCCAGGCCCTTCCAGTAATATTAACTCTCCTGCCCTGCTTCTAGCTGGCTCCTCCTCAAGGGACTCCTTCTTAGCTCTCTTTCCCCTCCCCCAGCCTCTACACTCCTATTCCTATGTACTCATTGAAGGCCCAAGGGAAAGAGTTGGCAGGTAGGTGTAGTCTTGCTCTGTGGCTAGAGATCCTCAGGATTCCAAATTGTCACTCCGGCCCACATGCAATAAAATTTTCACTGACTTGTCTTTAACTGTCTATGACAGATTCTTCCTCTTGCTGTTCCACCACGGATGAAAGTATCTATGTGTCTCTTTTTTTCTGGGATGGGCTCATTACTTTCTGAATTTTAATTTGCTTAGATTTTTTTTGTGTCCTCACCTCTCTGGTAGATTTTTAAAGAACTATGATTTTGCAGCTTTTTTAGCTTTTCTGTTAGGGTGAGAGCACTAATGTCTAATTGTTGCAGCTTTCAACATCCTAACAGAAAGCAGAAGTCTTTATTATTCTTTTTGAGAGAAGAAAAACAGACTTGGAAAAGATAAATGACTCAACCAAGGTTCAGAACTAAAAAACAGAAAAAATAAAATTTAAACTTAGATTGCATTACTCCAAATCTAGGGTTCCTTACGCTGCACAACAGGTAGTAAAAATTGTTTTACTCTGGGCAAGTCATTCAATCTCTCAGTATTTCTAGTCTGTAAAAGGGGTTGTGCTAGATAAACTCAAAAGTCTCTTTCAACTCTAACACTCCAAGATTCAATGAAGTCTTTGTTTTTAAAATGTATACCATTACAGCATTTCTGAAAGCATAATCGTGTGGTAAATGTCACTTTAGTTGTCTAATAAGGTTCTCAAATTCATCAAGTCTAAAACCGATTCCTAACTTGCTCCTTCCATAGTCTTCATCTAAATAAATGGCAATTCCTTCTTCCTCTTGCTCAGGATCAAATCATAAAAATCATCCTTTACCTTCTTTTTATATTCCATAACTATTCCATCAGCTAATCCTATAGATTACTGCAACAGTAATGCCCTATGCACCCTGCTTTTGTCCTTTCTCCCCTCACCCTTACTCCAGACTGATCTACCTATAAAATATGTCATATATGCTGCTCCTCTACTTAAACCCTCCCAACCACTTCCCTTTCCCTCAAAGGAAAAGTCAAAGTTCTTTACAGGGCTGACAAGTTTTACATGAGCTGGCCTCCTTAACTACTTTGGTCTTATCTCCTAACACGCTCCCCTGTCTCACTATACTCCAGCCACACTGGTCTCCTTGCTGTTCCTCCAACACACCGGGCATGTTCTTGCCTCAGGACATTAAACTTGTGCCCTTCTCTGACATGGTCTTTCCCTAGGCATTCCCATGGCACCTCCTCTGCTCAAATGTCACCTTAGCAGAGAGGCCTTCCCCTCTACAGTAAAAGCAGCTCCTCTCTCCCCTTATCCACTCTCCTACCCAGCTTTATTTTTCTCCAAAGCACTTTTCACTACCTTATCTGTTTATTATCTGTCTTTCTGCCCCCTAGAATGTAAGCCCCATGAGTGCAGAGCCTGTCTCGTTTCATGCAGTGCTGGATACCCACTACCTAGAAGAGTGACTGGCACACAGTAGCACACAATAAATATTTGTTGAATAGAAAAGCAAAGAACAGAAAAATCAAAAGACAACTGTAGGAGCAGCACTGAGAACTGGGAAACCTGGGTTTGAACCTTGACTCTGATTCCACAGAAACTTCCCAACACTGCCCTGTTCTGCTTCCCTAGACCTCGCTGTTGCATCCCCATCTCCCTCACTGCCACCCCAGTGCTTGAAGAGGCAGCAGCTGATGTAGACACTACAAGGGTAGCATAAGACTCAAAGTGAGGTAGGGAGACCAGCAGTATAAGTGTAGCCCAATCTATGGCTGGCTGTCCATATCTGGGCTTTGGTTGTTTGCACTGAAAGAAAAAGAGTAAATCTTGCAGGATGACATTAGACAACATTATAACAGTTTGTCATAAAATTTAAAAAGAGCCTGCTGGCTCAGAGGATAAGACATTGAGGCTCTTAATCACAGTGTAGTACATTTGTGCCAGGCAGTGGGCACCATCTTTAGTTTGGGAATAAGCCATGATGCAGTGGTTAAGATCCCAGAGTTTGGGAACAGACTGGTTGAGTTCAAATCATGACTCTGCCACTCACTACGTAACCACTCACTACATAACTCACTATGTGACTACAAATTGCCTACTTAATCTAGGCCTATTAAATGGGCATAATAATGTCAATCTCACAGGGTGTTGGAAGGACTAAGTGAGATAAAACGTGATCAGCCCACACCTGGGCACAGGGAAAGGACTCTAGGAAAGAGGTCTATTGTTATAATTACTAAAAATTACTCTCTGTCCCACAACAGCGCAGACAAAAGGGAGATCAATATTGTCAAGAGTAGGAGAATTAACAGAGTAACCTCTACTTTTCATGATCTATTAACATAGATATCATATAAGTTCTATTAATTATACCATATGATGACAGAGACCAAAACTGTCTATAAATCTTGAATTAAGAAATTCACTTTAATGTGAAAAACAAAAAATATTTTATTGTGAAGTTTCCCTCCATCTTGTGCTTCCCGACAATTTCTAACCACAAATACAGAAAAGGGAGTACCAAAATAGGAGGAAAGTCCAGATGAATGAGTTAAAATGGAAAAATTATATAATACAGTGTTATTACTATTTCCAAAAAATAAATCTGCTTTACAAGCTAAAGTATTAAATAACAAAAACATGATGACAGCAAGTAATAGATATTCCAACATGATGCCCTTTTGTAACAACTGTGGAATATAAAACTAAAATCTAAAAATTATCAGGAAAAATGTCAGAAAATAAAAGTTTTAAAAACAGTTTCATTCCCCACTTCTAAAAGACTTTATGTAAAACACCTGTCTTTGTGATTCACAAAAAGCAGATGCCAATTCTTGAACATGAACTGAAGTGACAGGAGAAACTCTCAATGCTATTATAGCCATGAGTAAGAAGCCTGATCTAATTCATCTGTCTTCATTAATTCCTTTTCATTTTAACTTTGTGAAAGAGGGAAAGAAAAACAAAGGGGAGAGAAGGCTAGGCATGCCTACTCCGTTCTGTAGCATTTAACTCAATGTCAGGAACAAAATACAAGTCATTCATAAGTGCTCAAAAATCTTAAAGTCCAAATAAAAAAGAAAACTAATTTCCTAACATATATATGGAAGAACATATAATGACACACTATACATTACATTTCAATCCATAAACAGGTTCTGAGACAAACTACCTGGTTTTGAAATCTGGCTCAATTTATCAGCTGGGTGACCTGGGCAAGTTACTTTACCTCTCTGTGCCTCAGTTTCCTCAACTCTAAAATAAGGAAATGGTATCTTCCTCACAGGGTTGTTGTGACAGTTTAAGACATTTAGAAAAATGTCTCACACACAGAATGCACACAATAAATGTTAGCTATCATTATTATTACAGAGGCAGTAGAAACAAATGGCTTACTTGAAGAAATTTTCATTGAGAAATAGTTAAGCAAAGTTCCAAAATTAACATGCAAAGTAATTTACATCAACTGCTAAAGTTGTATGTTTAGATTCAAGCATTGAAGGAAGTGTAATGTGATCTCAAATACAGTTTTGGGGATTACATAGGCAGCCTCTTCATCCCACTCCTTCCTATACCAACCTTCTCCCACTTCCATCGAAGCCTAGGCATCTTATCAATAAAACCTCTTTTCTGAGTTAAATTCTTAATGCTTAAAGATATACAAAAAGCAAAGCATTTCTAAGTTCAGCAAGGCAACCACCAGTACAAAAGTACAGCAAATGCTTTTATTTTAGAGTAAACAAAACTCTAAAATTCACAATAGTGAATCAGGGTGGGCTGTAGGTCAGGATGGAAGGGGTGGAAAGAAGAAAAGGTAAACGGACAACAGGAGGAATATGAGACTTCAGAGGGATGTGAAAACTTAATTCCTGGAAATTCTTTCTTTCTCCTTGCTATAATTGTAAGGGCTCTTCTCACATATAAATCACTGAAATATTTAACACACAGATTTTTGTAAAAATTCACTTTCTGAAACTTACCAGCTCTATTACTTTGTCACTTAAAAAACAATCCAGAATTTTAAAAGAAACATGTACAAGATAAAGACATTATAGTCTACAGTACTGTGATTTGTGGGTGATGTTCTTTTCCCCACTACCAATAGGCCGCACACTTGGGAGCTGCTTTTCCAGAGTCAATACAGACCATCCACTTTCTTTTATCATCACCCCACTCCTTGATTATTAAGAAAAAAACAGAGCCAGTCAGGGTTCCGAATGATAGATTTTCCTCTGGCAAGCCAAATGGCACTTGGGGAGCACCCTGCATTCTCAGCTCATCAGCACTTCCACTAACCCCTGAAGATAAGAATATCTCCACTTAATAATTAATAGTTTAAAAAAAAAAACCTGTTTCTCAAAACTAGGCATTTCCCTATTACCCATGCCCATCCCCACACCCCCTCAAATATTCTAAGCAAGGGTGTGGCCCCAAGCAGAGAGCCCGACACCTCTCTTCTTTTACAACCCTTGGAGGCCTCTGGAGAAATCACACCTTTGGTTCTGCAATTCCTCGAACCTTGCCTACTCAAGCCCGCACCTCAGCCAAGTCTTCAAGTCGGCTTTTTAACGCGAGCTTAATGGGGGCCAGGTGGTATGCCTACACCCTCTCAAGTTTATTAAACAAAGGTAATGATTTCCTAAGACGTTTCCAATGTACTAATTATGGATTAATTAAATCCCTTAGTGGGGGTGCTGCACACAGAAAAAACCTAGCTTAATGCTCCCCATTTTTTAAAAAAGGGGGGGGGGGGTCTCAAAAATTACAAATTTAAATTTCCACGTGTTAAAAACACCTAACAGAATGATGATTTTGAAAGAAACACAAATGATGTGTATTATTATATATAACTGCATAGAAACAAGACTGGAAGCACGCAGACCTGCAATATAGTGTAAATATAAATATGTGGTATTCCTATGCATTCTTTTTTTAACCACACCCTCTCGTGGTGGCTTCCCAGGCTCTCTTGGGCCACACAGCGTCACGCCGTCCCGCGGCCCCCTGGGTGGGGGTCCGGGCTGTGACCCAGCCTCCACCAGCAGAGAACGCCGCGTCGCGGTCGCCCCCGTGCAGGCGGGCGCTCCGGACCCACCGGGGGTCCCCCTCCCCCGGGCGCGCCCAGCCCTGCCCTGCCCAGCAGCCCCGCAGGCCGCGGCCCGGCCTCTCCGCGACCCCGGGGCCGCCTGCCCGACCCTAGCGGGCGGCCGCGCGGGGACTCGGCCCGGGAGGGGAAGGGCGGGGCGGCCGCGGCGACGCGGGCCCCAGACTCACCATGGCCGAAGAGCCGCGAGCGAGTCCACAGCCCGAAGTCACACGGCGCCGGCGACGCCCGTTGTCCTGGTGACGCCAGCCGGGCGCCCCGCCCCGTCCCTAAGGTGGGCTCTGAGGAGGCCATTGGTGGCCAGTGAGCACGTGACCGACAGGGGCGGTGCCCTTTGGACCGCCCACCCTTGCCCCCAGCGGTTGGACCCGGCCTCTCAGCCTTGCCCCCCGCCTCTGGTCCATCCTCTCCGCCCGATCACCTTGATGCCCCTCACCTGACGTTACCCAGCCACACGCTGCCCGGCTGAAAGAGACCTTCATGGATTTTATTTATTTAAAAAACTGATTACACAGGTAATAGATGATTATTGAAGGCATTTTAAATTACCGATAACAAGAATTAAAAAGAATAAAACCACACTAATCCCAGCACCTGAAGTAGCCACTGCTCACATTCCAGTCTGCTTCAAGTTTACAACAAAATATATATTATAGTGTATTCTTAAAAATGGAGGCAAATAATACACACTATTTTATAATCTACTTTTTTCAATTAAAAATGATTATCTTTGCCTACCAGTTCATGAAATAGCATTGTATGTATACCCTATAATTTCTTAAACAGTAATTTGTTGGATGTTTTTAGTATGGTTGAAGGGAACTCTAGATATCTTCAAATCCAGCCCATTAACTCTATGGAGAAAGTATATTCAACAGCTGACTTGACATCTCCCCTTGAATGTCTTAACAGGGAACACAACTTAATATGGCCCAAGTACTCACTCTCCAGTCTTCCTCATCCCTCAAATGTTCCTACTATCCCTTGGTTGTTAGAACAAAAACCTACAAATCATCGTTGATTCCTCCTTTTTCTTCATACTTCACTTCCAATCCATTAACAAATATGCTTAACGCTACCTTAATATGCATGCTGAATCTGGCCAGGCATGGTGGCTCACACCTGCAATCTCAGGTTGGGAGGCTGAGATGGGAAGATCCCTTGAGGCTAGGAGTTGAAGACCAGCCTGAGTGAGGTAGTGAGACCCCTGTCTCTACAAAAAATTTAAAAATTAGCCACCAGCTACTCAGGAGGCTAAGGTGAGAGGATCACTTGAGCCCAGGAATTTGAGTTTGCAGTGAGCTATGATGACACCACTGCACTCTAGCCCAGGCAGCAAGACCCAGTCTCAAGAACAAAACAAAAGTCCCAAATCTATCCATTTCTCACCATCTCCACCTCATAACCACCATTATCTTCCCTAAATTTGTCTCCATGCGCTATTGCTTGAATGTCTGTGTCCCCTCCAAAACTCATGTTGAAACTTAATCACCAATGTGATAGTATTGAGAGATGGAGCCTTTAGGAGATAATTAGGCCATGAGAACTCCACCCTCATGGATGGAATTTGTGCCCTTATAAAAAGGCTTTAGGAAGTGAGTTCATTCTCTTTTGCCCTTCTGTCCCTTCTGCTAAGTGAGAACACATCATTGTCCCCTCCAGAGGATGCAGCAACAAGGCACCATCTTGGAAGCAGAGAGCAGCCCTCACCAGGTAACAAACCTGCCAGCACCCTGATCTTGAACTTCCCAGCCTCCAGAACTCTGAAAAACAAATTTCTATTGTTTATAAATTACCCAGTCTGTAGTATTTTATTATAGGAGCACAAATGGACTAAGAAACAATGTCTTCCCTTTTACAGTCTACACAATAGCATTTCAATGGCTTCTCATGGCACTGAGGAAAAAAATACAAACTTCCCATGGTCTACAAAATCCTACATGATCAGGGCCTTGCCCACTGTACTAACCTCATCTCCTACCACTCTTCTCTCATTCATACCACATCAGCTATACTTTATTTCCTGAGGTTCCTCAGACGTGCCAAATATTAATACTTTCTACTTAAGAGCCACAACAACGTCTTCCTTCATTTGGAATATTCTTCCTGCAGAACTTCACACAGCCCATTCCTTCACTTGATACAGGTTAGTTATCTCCTCAAATGTCATCTTTTTTTTTTTTTTTTTCTTTCTGAGACAGAGTCTCACTTTGTTGCCCGGGCTAGAGTGAATGCCATGGCGTCAGCCTAGCTCACAGCAACCTCAAACTCCTGGGCTTAAGCGATCCTACTGCCTCAGCCTCCCGAGTAGCTGGGACTACAGGCATGCACCACCATGCCCAGCGAATTTTTTCTATATACATTTTTAGTTGTCTAGATAATTTTTATTTCTATTTTTAGTAGAGACAGGGGGTCTCTCTCAGGCTGGTCTCGAACTCCTGACCTCAAGCGATCCACCTGCCTTGGCCTCCCAGAGTGCTAGGATTACAGGCGTGAGCCACCGCGCCCGGCCCTCAAATGTCATCTTTACAAAAGCCTTCACTGACTGTTCAATCTAAAATCTCACTCCAGTCACTCTCATTTCAGTCAAACTCTCTCCTCTAACTGTCTTTTCAAAATACTTAGGCCTCTTCAAAATTGTCGTTTTTATCTTTTTGTTTGAAATGCAAGATGTCTATCTTGTTCCATCTATGTATTCCTAGTGTTTAGAACAGTTACTGGCTTATAGTAGATGTTCAATAAATATTGTTGGTTGACTGAGTGAGTACATGACCATTTGGCCTAAGACTATATGGTCAGTTTGAAGATACAACTAGAGCATGGCCTGATACAGTAAGTAGCATAATGGAAGAATAAATTCTGTAACTACTGACAGACTTTATTTTTATCTTTTTTATTATGAAATATAAATAAAAGTAATAGAATAATAATATACAGTTTTTAAAAAGTGAATACCATCCAGTTCAAGAAATAGAACATTGCCACCAACCCAGATGATTCTTATCTGTACTTTCCTAATCTCACCCCCTCACCATCCCCTGTAACTTTTCCACTACAGGTGACCACTATCCTGAAATGGAAATCATTTTCTTCTATTTCTTTTTTCTAAATATTTTTAGAGATGGAGTCTCACTATGTTGCCCAGGATGGCCTCAAACTCCTAGGCTCAAGCAATCCTCCTGCCTCAGCCTTCCAAGTAGCTGGGATTATAGGCAGGTGCTGCTGCACCTGGCATTTTCTTGTATTTCTTTATAAATGTTTATACCTCATTCATTTTCATTGCTATAAAATATACCACTGAATGTACATACAAGAATGTACATACAGGAATATATTTATCCATTCAACTGTTGATGAGCATAAGGGTCATTTGAGTCATTTGCTGCTTAGGACTATAACAAACAATGCAGCTATGAGCATTCTCCTAGTATACATGGGCACTCATTTGTCTAGATCAGAGTTTCTCAATTTTAGCACTTTTAGCATTTAGGGTCACATAATTCTTTGTTGCCATGTGTTAGGGGCACAGGCCAGTCCTGTGCATTGTAGCATGTTTTGCAACATCCATGGTCTCTGCTCACTAGATTCTAGTGGCACACCCTCAGTTTTGAAAACCAAAAATGTCCCCAGGCATTCCCAAAGGTCCATGGAAAGGCAAAATTGCTGTTGAGAACCACAGCTCTAGGGTGTGGCTCAAGGAGTAGATAGAATTGCTGGCTTGCATATCTTCAGATTTACTACATAGTGCCAAGTTGTTTTTCAAAGTAGTTGAAACATAAGTGACTTCACAGACTTAGTATGGGGCTCCAGGAATTGGTCCTTCCACTGAAGCAACAATCAAGCTGGGGAAAACTGACAGAATCAACTTTTTCAAAACTGTAGAATCTAATAAAACACTTAAGTCAACCAAGCAGTGGTTAATAAAGAGGCAGCTGAATTTTGATAAGAAAGAATTATGGGTTTTTTTAGCTCACCCATCTAGCAACTCCTAGTCCCCAGCTTGGCAGCAGATTTGTGGATGGTGGCCTGTATTTCTGATATAGTTTTCTGGTGCCAGGCTGAGTAATATGAACTTGTCCTCAAAAATTTTTGGTTATGCATTTGACCAGTCTCTTCATTCTCTAAGGAACCAATAAAGAGACTAATCTTTATTCTTACTTTCTTGGGTTGGAGTGGCTTTCTGGAAAGAATCTGGTGGAAACATTTAAAGACATAACTACCCACTGCTGCCTAGGGCAATGAATGGAGGATGTGGCAAGCAGCGGACAGCCCCAAAAGCCTGGGATTGAGGAGCTAAAGAGGAAGATTCTTGGGGGAATAAGCATTTTGAAGGGCTACTGCATATACTGGGAGTTCTGGAGTACAGTGTACATGGCCAGGGAAAGATGCATGCTCAGAAAAGGCCTGAGAGGACCCAAGACTTAACACTTTTGGTTGATCTTTGGGCTCCAAATAAACAGGAGGTAAAGGGTAAGGCAGAGTGCAGTCAGCTTGGCTTAGCATTGAAGGAGTGACCTAGCTCAGCCAATACGCAAAGACCAGAGGGGGTTTTTTTTTTAGGGTTTTTTTGGTCTTTCTAGGCATTTAAGGAAATCTTTTTCAGGGTCATTAGTTGACTGCTGACAGAACAAAATAGATACTTTAATGAGCACACATGACAAGGAATTCAGTCTTTGCAGAGGTAATTTGGAAACTCATTGAACAAATGGATGGCTGCAGCCCTCAACAATCAACATCAAGCCCTGGGGCAGGGGGAATCTTTTTCCAGAGTTACCACATTAACATAGTCAAAATGTCCAGTTTACAGCAAAATAATTACAAGGCATACAAAGAAATGGGAAAGTATGGCCCATTCACAGTGGGGAGAAAAAAAGAATTCACAGAAACCATCCCTATAAAACCCAAGAATTAAATTTACTAAACAAAGACTTACATCAACAGTCTTAAATATGCTCAAATAGCTAAAGGAAATCATGAAAAAAGAAATAAAGGAAACCAGGAGAACAATATATGAATACAGAATATCAATAAAGAGGTAGAAATGATAAAAAGGAACCGAATAGATACTCAAGATGTTCAGCAGATTTGAACAAGCAGAAGAATCAGTGAACTTGAAGATAGGACAATTGAAGTTATCCAGTCTGAGGGCTAGAGGAAAAAGAATGAGAAAATGGACAGAGATTAAGGCCATTTGGGATTCCATTAAACATATCAATATATGCATTATGGAATCCCCAGAAGAACCAAATTTTTAAAAAAGCAGAAAGAATATTTGAAGAAATTTTAGCCAAAAGTTTCCAAATGTATGAAAGACATGCATCTCTTCATCCAAGAAGCTCAGCAAACTCCAAGTAGGATAAATTCAAAGAGATCCCACCAAGACACATCATAATCAAACTGTTGAAAGCCAAAGACAAGGGGAGAATATTGAAAGCAGCAAGAGAGGAGCAATTTATCACATACAAGAGAGAAGCAATGTTTTCCTCAATAACATTGTACCTGATTTCTCATCAGAAACCATTGAGGCCAAAAGATAGTGGGATGACATAAATGACATAAAATGAGTTTGGGGGTGTACTTTTTCTTCTGTTGAAGAATTTGTGAATTTTTTTCTTGAATATTTGGTAATATTTGCTAGTAAAGCCATCTGGACATGAAGTTTTCTTTGTGGGAATAGTCAAACCTCTAATTCAATTTTATTGACAGTTATGAAATTATTTGGGCGCTCTATTTTTTCAGTCATTTTTGTTAAATTGCATGATATGATGAATTTTTCATTTCATCTAAATTCTCAAATTTGGGGTGTATATAGTTCATAATATCTTCATATTAGCTTTAAGATCTGTGTGATCTATAGATATTCCTTCTTTTATTCGTGATTCTGGTTATTCGTAACTTTATTCTTTTTTTTTTTTTTTTTTGAGACAGAGTCTCACTCTGTTGCCCGGGCTAGAGTGCCCTGGCATCAGCCTAGCTCACAGCAACTTCAAACTCCTGAGCTCAAGGTATCCTCCTGCCTCAGCCTCCCGAGTAGCTGGGACTACAGGCATGTGCCACCACACCCAGCTAATTTTTTCTATATATTTTTAGTTGTCCAGCTAACTTCTTTCTATTTTTAGTAGAGATGGGGTCTCGCTCTTGCTCAGGCTGGTCTCGAACTCCTGAGCTCAAATGATCCACCCGCCTCAGCCTCCGAGAGTGCTAGGATTACAGGTGTGAACCACCACGCCTGGCCTGTAACTTCATTCTTTTTTTACTTGGTCAATCTTGCCTGAAGTTTGTCAATTTTATTAGTTTTTTCAAAGAATTAACTTTATCCTTTGCTGATCCTCTTTGTTGCGTGTATTCCATTTCATTCATTTTGCTCTTATCTTTCTATGGATTTATGTTTCTAACCTTTTTTTAACATTTTGAGATGGATGTTTAGCTTATTTAATTTCAAAATTCATTTTTTTCAATTATATTTTTAAGGCTATAATTTTCTCTAAATTTTTCTTCATCTATTACTCAAATTTTTATATGCAATATTTTCATAATTCTTCAGTTTAAAATATTTTCTAATTCTCATTATGATCTCTGACTGATGGTATTTTTAAATTTCTAAACATATGAAGTTTTTTAGTGAATTTGTTTTATTTTCTTGGTTTTTTACAAGTGTCTTAACAATTTTTGCACATTTAATAGTCCATAAAAATATTAGAAAAATGTTGTCACATTCTAAGCAAAATCCCATTAGTATTCTAACTTGGATTGTAAAGAATTTTAGATTAAACTGAGAGAGAATTGACATTTACACAATATTGAATTTCCCTGTCTGTAGATAAATGGTTTCTCATTCCATTTATTTATTCGCTTTTATTTAGTCCGATACAGTTTTATCTTTTTCTCCAAAAAAGACTTTTTTTGTTGAGCCTAATTTCTAGATACTTAATACATTGTATTACCATAATGAAAATAATCATTATATAAATTACGGTTTCTATTTAGTTATATTGGGTAGAGAACCGCTGATTTTTATATGTTGATAATGTGTGCAAGCACATAATAGGACTCTCTTATTACTTCTACTAATTTGCCAGTTGATTTGCTCAAAATTTTTAGGTAGATAATAATTTTATTTATAAATTATAGCCACTTTGTATCTTTCCAATCCTTATATATCTTACATTTTCTGTTTTAATTGCATAATATAGTATCTCCAGTATAGCTCTGAATACTAGGAAGGATGGAGGTAGTCTTGTCTGTGTCTTTCCTTAGTGTAGGCTTTAAAATTTTATCAATAAATACAATGGTTTATGCCAAGTTTTTCTTGGTTTTTATTAACATTTATTTATATCTAGTTTACTAACATTTTAAAAAACCATGAATAACTCATGAAATTTCAGATTCTTTATTTTTTGGCTTCTATTGAAAACATCATGTGGGTTTCACCTTTAATTTGTTAATGAGTGAATTACTTGGATCAATATTTTTCAGATGTTAATCATTTTTTCATTCTGCAATGAAAGTTTACTTATTATCAGTAATTTATTAATTTTGTAGAATTTATTTGCTAATATTGATATTTAGAATCTCTGCCTCTATGTATGTAAGTAAGATTGCCTTCTATGTTAGTGTTTTCTTTCTATGTGTCTTAGTCCATTTTGGCTGCTATAAGAAAATACCATAGACTGGGTAGCTTATAAATGATAGAAATTTATTTCTCACAGTTCTAGAGGCTGAGAAGTCCAAGATCAAGGCATATGGCAAGTTCAGTGTCTGGTGAGGGCCTGTTTCCTGGTTCACAGATAGCACCTTCCCACTGTGCCCTCAAACAGTGGAAGGTACTAGCTAGCTCTCTGGGGTCTCTTTTATAAGGGCACTAATCCTATTCAGTACAGCTCTGGTCCACGATCTAGTCATCTCTCAAAATCCCTGCCTTTTACTACCATAACCTTCAGTATTAAGTTTGAACATATCAATTTAGGGAGTATACAAATATTCAGACCATAGCACTATGTATGTCTAATTTTGGGGACAAGATTATCCCAGCCTCACAAAATAAGTTAAATATGTGGTATAATAAAAAATATATTTGCTCTTTGTTCCCAGGTCTGAAAAGCCTTGGAATCTTCTGACTGATAGGAGTGTCTTTTTTTTTTTTTTTTTTGAGACAGAGTCTCACTCTGTTGCCTGGGGCTAGAGTGCCCTGGCATCAGCCTAGCTCACAGCAACCTCAAACTGTTGGGCTCAAGAGATCCTCCTGCCTCAGCCTCCCAAGTAGCTGGGACTACAGGCATGCGCCACCATGCCCAGCTGATTTTTTCTATATATATTTTTAGTTGTCCAGCTAATTGCTTTCTATTTTTTTAACAGAGACGGGGGCCTCGCTCTTGCTCAGGCTGGTCTTGAACTCCTTGGCCTCCCAGAATGCTAGGATTACAGGCGTGAGCCACTGCACCTGGCCAGGAATGTCTTTTGTTATTCATAAATAGCCTCTTTTGATCATATCTGAGTTTATGCTAATGAGTGACTTTGTAGGAGGCGCCCTGGATAGCCTCAGGATGAGGCTGGTCACCAGGAAAACCAAGTAATTAGAGTGTTGAAACTTTCAGCGCCACCCACCAACCTCTGGAAAGAGGTTGTGGGCATCTGAAGATTAAGCTCTTATAAAAACTTTGAACAATGAGATTTCATGAGCTTCCAGGTTGGTGAACACATTGAGGTGTGGGAGGGTGGTGTGCCCAGAGAGGGCATAGAAAAGCTCTGTGCACGCCCCCATACCTTGCCCTATGCATTTCTCCCATTTTGCTCTTCCTGAATTGTGTCCCTTATAGTAAACTGAGAAATGTAAGTAAAGTGTTTCCCTGAGTTCTGTGAGCCATTCTAGCAAATTATCAAACCCAAGGAGAGGGTTGCAGAAACTTGTAGCCAGTTGGTCGGAAATACGGGAGAATCAGACTTGCAATTGGCATCTGAAATAGGAGCAATCTCATAGGACTGAGTCCTTTAACTTGTGGGTTCTGACGCTAACTCCAGGTAGATAGCGTCAAAATTGAATTAAATTGTAGAGTTGGACAATTGGTGTGGAAAAAAAACTGAATTTTGCCAACAGAAGTGTATGTGTATAGAAACAGTATTTTTATCAGAAATAGTTTTCCATATTTTCTATACTATGGAATATTTTATGTAAGATAGCAATTTTCTGTTCCCTAACGTTTTTGCAAAACTTGTTTGTAAAATCATTTGATGCATCTGGTAAGTTACGCAGGTCTTTCCATTTCTCATGTGGTTAGTGCTCTATTTAGGTTTCTACACCTTCTTCAGTTGATTTTTGTAATATCCATCTTTACAGAAAATGATTATTTTCATCTGGCTTTTCAAATTTATTAGAACAAAATTATTCATAGCATTACATATTATTTTTCCTTATAATTTTAAAATGTTTTTACATATACCTTCTCCATTTTTGACTTGATCAATATTATTAGAAACTATCTATTTTACTAATTTTTAAAAAAATCCATCTTATGGTTCTATTCAACTCTATTTTTCCCCATGCAATTAATTTCTGCCTTTATTTCTTTTAATTACTAGACTTCATTTTCTAGAGCTGTTTTAAGTTTACAGAAAAACTGAACAGAAAGTATAGAGAGTTCAAAGATAGTTCCTATCTCCTGCACCCATATACACAATCTCCCCTATTTACATTTTGCATTATAGTGGTACATGTTTTAATTGATGAACCAATACTGATACATTATTATTAATTAAAGTATGTAGTTTACATTAGGGTTTATTTTCATGCTGTACAGTTCTATGGATTTTGACAAATGTACAATGTCATGTGTCCACAATTACAATATCATACAGAATAGTTTTATGGCTCTAAAAATCCCTTGTGCTCCTCCCTTCTCCTCCATCCCTCCAATCCCTGGTCCCTACTGATCTTTTTACTGTCTCATACTTTTGCTTTTTCCAGGATGTAATATAGTAGGAGTCATACAGTATGACTTAGCAACATACATTTACGATTCCTCCATGTCTTCTCACGGTTTCACAGCTCATTTCTTTTTATTGCTGACAATATTCCATTGTACGAATGTACCAGTTTGTTTATCCGTTCACCCATTGAAGGATATCTTGGTTGCTTCCAAGTTTTGGTTATTATAAATAAGGCTTCTATAAACTTTGTATGTAGGTTTTTGTGTGTTTTCAACACATTTGTGGAAATACCAAGAAGCACAATTGCTGGGTCATATGGTAAGAATATATTTAGCTTTATAAGAAACTGCCAAATTGTCTTCCAAAGTGGCTGTACCATTTTGCATTCCCACCAGCAATGAATGGGAGTTTCTGTTGCTCTACATCCTCACTAGCATTTGGTGTTGTCAGTGTTTTGGATTTTAGCCATTCTAATAGATGTGTAGTGGTACATCATTGTTCTAATTTGCAATTCCCTACTGACATATGATGTTGAGTGTCTTTTCATATGCTTATTTGCCATCTGTATGTCTTCTTGGGTGGGGTGTCTGATTCAGATCTTTTGATCTTTTGTCTTTTTTTTTTTTTGAGACAGGGTATTGCTATAATGCCCAGGCTGGTGTGCAGTGGCTATTCACAGGCACTACCATCTCGCACTCGAACTCCGGCCTCAAACTCCTGGACTCAAGTAATTCTTCAGCCTTCTGAGTAGCTAGGACTGCAGGCGCACACTTCTGTGCTTGGCTATTTTGCCTTTTTTTTTTTTTGAGACAGAGTCTCGCTCTGTTGCCCAGGCTAGAGTGTCATGGCTTCATCACAGCTCACAGCAACCTCAAATTTCTGAACTCAAGTGATCCTCCCACCTCAGTCTCCCAAATAACTGGGACTACAGGTGTGTGCACCATGCCCGGCTAATTTTTTTATTTTTAGTAGAGGCGGGGTCTCATTCTTGCTCAGGCTGGTCTTGAACTCCAGACTTCAAGTGATCCTCCCACCTCGGCCTCCCAGAGTGCTAGGATTACAAGCATGAGCCAACACACCTGGCCATATTTTGCCTATTTTTAAATTGGGAGTTTGTTTTCTTATTGTTGAATTTTAAGAGATTTTTCTATATGTTGGATACAAGTACTTTATCAGATGTGTGTTTTGCAAATATATTCTTCCAGTCTGTGGCTTGTCTTTTAATTTTCTTAAACTGTCCTTATTTTTATTGCTTTTTCCCCCATCATATTTTAGGCTGACTTGATTGTACTTTTTCTAGCTGCTTTTGTTTAATTTCGGTTATTTTGCCTTATACTTACTGCATTAATGACTATAGATTTCCCTCTAAGTCCTGCAAGAGCTGATTCTCACAGGCATTTATATTTATATTTTCATTGTTGTTTAGTTCTAAATATTTTTAATTTAAATTTTGATTCCATTTTTAAACCATGGTTGATTCAAGACTGCCTTTTAGTTTTCAAACATACGGCTATCTTTTTGTCATTTGTCTAATTTTATTATACTGTGGTCAGTGAATAAAGTCTACTGGATTTCTAAAGAATTTCAAAAAACATCCTTGATGTCCTGGTATGGTTAATTTCAGGCAACGGTGTTGTGTTGTACAACTCTGGGTTACTACTTGGACTTTAAAAAACTTTATGTCAGCTTTACCTGGATGATAAGTCTGATATCAAGCTGATTCCTACTCCTTTGTACACATATGTCTTTCAAGTAGTTTTTAGGATTTTTCTCTTTTTCACAGATATCTGAAATTTTACTCTATGTGTCTAGACATGATCATTGTTTGGGGCACCCCTAACTGCATTTATAGAAGACGGTGAACTTATTCAATAAATGTTGTATATGTTTTGACTGCTCCACCACCCATCAGTTTCCCTCTCTCCCTCTCCTTAGGCCTCACTATTCCCTGAGGCACAACAATATGGAAGTTAGGCCAACTAGTAATCCTACAATGGCCTCAAAGTGTTCAAGTGAAAGGATGAGTCCCACATCTATCACTTTAAATCAAAAGCCAGAAATGATAGAGTATAGTGAGGAAATCAAGTCAGAAGCAGAGATAGACCCAAAACTAAGCCTCTTGTGCCAAACAGCCAAGTTGGGAGTGTAAAGGAAAAGTTCTTAAGGAAATTAAAAGTGCTACTCCGGTGAACATACAAATAATAAGAAAGTGAAACAGCCTTTTGGCTGATTTGGAGAAAGTTCAGTGGTCTAGATAGAAGATCAAACCAGTCACAACATTCCCTTATGCCAATGCCTAATCCTGAGAAAAGGCCCAAACACTCTTCAATTTTACAAAGGCTGGGAGGTGAGGAAGCTGCAGAAGAAAGGTTTGAAGCTGTCAGAGGTTAGTTCATGAGGTTTAAGGAAAGAAGCTGTCTCTGTAACATAAAAGTGCAAACTAAAACAGCAAGTGCCAATGTAGAAGCTGTAACAAGATCTTAGCAGAAGATATGCAATTATCTTAGCAGAAGATCTAGCTAAGATAATTGATGAAGGTGGCTACAACAAACAATGCATTTTCAATGTATGTGAAACAGTCTTATATTAGAGGAAGTTGTCATCTAGAACTTTCATAGCTAGAGAGAAGTTAATGCCTGGCTTCAATGCTTGAAATGACAGGCTGACTCTTTTATTAGGAGCTCATGCAGCTGGTAGCTTTAAGTTGAAGCCAGTGCTCATTGGCTTTTAATAATTATGCAATATCTACTCTGCCTGTGCTCTATAAATGGAAGAACAAAGCCTAGATGACAGCACATCTATTTACAGCACGATTTACTGAATATTTTAAGCCCACTGTTGAGACTTACTGCTCAGACAAAAAGGACTCATTTCAAAAGATTACTGCTCATGGACAATGCACCTGGTCACCCAAGAGCTCTAACAGAGATGTACAAGGAGATTTAATGTTGTTTTCATGCCTGCTAACACAACATCCATTCTGTAGCCCATGGATCAAGGAGTAATTTTGACTTTCAAGTTTTATTCTTTAAGAAATACATCTCATAATACTACAGCTTTTATAAATAGTGATTCCTCTGATGGATCTGGGCAAAGTAAATTGAAAACCTTCTGGAAAGGATTTACCATTTTAGATGCCATTAAAAAGATTCATAATTCATAGGAGGGGATCAAAATATCAACATTCACAGGAGTTTGGAAAAAACTGATTCCAACCCTCATGAATGACTCTGAGGGGTTAAAGACTTCAGTGGAGGAAATAACTGCAGATGTGGTGGAAACAGCAGGAGAACTAGAAATAGAAGGGGAACCAGAAGATGTGACTGAATTGCTGCAATCTCATGATAAAACTTGAATGGATGTGGAGTTGCATCTTATGGAGGAACAAAGAAAGTGGTTTCTTGAAATGGAACCTACTCCTGGTGAGGATGCTGTGGACGTTGTTGAAATGACAACAAAGGAGTTAGAATATTCCATAAATTTAGTTGATAAAGCATTAGTAAAATTTGAGAGTACAGACTCAAATTTTGAAGTAAGTTTTACTGTAGCAAAATGTTGTCAAACAGCATCACATGCTGCAGAGAAATCTTTCATGAAAGGAAGAGTCAACTGATGTGGAAAACTTCATTGTTGTCTTCTTTTAAATAATTGCCACAGCACCTCAACTCTAGTACCTTTCACCCTGATCAGTCAGTAGTCATCAACACTGAGGCAAGACCCTCCACCAGCAAAAAGATTATGATTCATTGAAGACTTAGAGGATCGTTAGCATTTTTTAGCAATAATGTATTTTTAAATTAAGGTATGTACATTTTTTAATTTTTTTTGTGTATACAGTTTTTTAGACGTAACACTTTTGCACACCTGAAAGACTACAGTATAGCATAAACATAACTTTTAAATGCACTTTGAAACCAAAACATTTGTGTGACTCACTTTATTGCAATACTCACTTTATTTTGTTGACCTGGAACCAAACCTGCAATGTCTCTGAGGTATGCTTTCATTGCTCCGGCAGTGTTGTTTGTCTAGTGTTGGCATGGTAAGTCTTTCTCCCTCCTTTTACTTTTAACATACCTATGTTTTTATATTTGAAGTCAATTTCTTGTAGATAATATATAATTGGTTCTTGATTTTTTTTTACTCATCTGGAAATCTCTTTTAGCTAGTATGCTTAGACCATTCACATTCAACATAATTATTGATATAGTTAGATTAAGGTACACCATCTTGTTAGCTGTTGGCTGTTTGTTCCATTTGTTCTTTGTTTAATATTCTCTCTTTTCATGCCTTCTCTTGGGTGAATTTATCATTTTTTGTGATTCTATTTTATCTTGTAATGACTTATGATTTATATCTTTTTTATTTTAGTGGTTTCCCTAGGGTTTACACTATGCATTTTAAATAATCTAGTCTTCCTTCAAATAATATTATACAACTTCACATGTGGTGCAAGAAACTTATAATTATATATTTCCTATTCATTCCTTTCCTCTTCTCTTATGCACTATTATTGTCATATTGCCATATATTTTACTTTAAAATGTGCTATAAATACTCACACCTGTAATCCTAGCACTTTGGGAGGCCAAGGTGGGAGGATCGCTTGAGGCCAGGAGTTCAAGACCAGCCTGAGCAAGAGCGAGACTGCATTTCTACAAAACAGAAAAAGTAGCCGGGCGTGGTGGCAAGTGCCTGTAGTCCCAGCTACTCAGGAGGCTGAGGTAGGAGGATCGCTTGAGCTCAGGAGTTTGAGGTTGCAGTGAGCTATGATGATGCCACTGCCCTCTATCTTGGGTGACAGAGCAAGACTTTGCCTCAAAAAACAAAATGCCACAAATACAAAATACATTTTTACTTATGTTGCTTTCCATGGTAAGTTATATTTTAGAGCAATTAAAACTAAGAAAAAAATTAATTTATCTTTATTTATTTCATTTCCAACGTTCTTCATTTCTTTGTATAGGTCAAGACTACTGTCATACTCCTTCTGTCTGAAAGTTACTTTTCTTGTAGAGTGGATCTGCTACCAATGATTTCCCTTATTTTTGTTTGTTTGAAGAAGTATTTATTTCTTCTTTATTTTTGAAAAATATTTTTATTGACTCTAGAATTCTAAGTTAAAACTTTTTTTCTTTCAGTACTTAAAGACTGTTACTTGGCCGGGCGCGGTGGCTCACGCCTGTAATCCTAGCACTCTGGGAGGCCGAGGCGGGTGGATCGCTCAAGGTCAGGAGTTCGAGACCAGCCTGAGCAAGAGCGAGACCCCATCTCTACTAAAAAAATAGAAAGAAATTATCTGGCCAACTAAAATATATATAGCAAAAATTAGCCGGGCATAGTGGCGCATGCCTGTAGTCCCAGCTACACGGGAGGCTGAGGCAGTAGGATCGCTTAAGCCCAGGAGTTTGAGGTTGCTGTGAGCTAGGCTGACGCCACGGCACTCACTCAAGCCCGGGCAAAAAAGTGAAACGCTGTCTCAAAAAAAAAAAAAAAAAGACTGTTACTTTATTGTCTTTGCACTGGTCTCATTTCTGACAAGAGGTTTGCTGCAATTCTTATCCACATTCCTCTGTAAGTAATATGTCATCTGTGTCGGGCTGATTTCAAGATTTTCCTCTTTGTCTTTGGTTTTTAGTAGTTTAAATATGATGTGTCCAGGTGAGTGTTTTGTTGGGTTTTGGGGGGATATTAATTCTGTTTGGTGTTCTCTGAGCTCCTTGGATCTGTTGTTTAGTGCCTGACATTAATTTTGGAAAACTCTTAGCCATTATTTCTTCAAATATTACCTTTGCCATGTGCTCTTATCTTCTTCCAAGAGATATTATGGTATACCATGCATAATTATAATAATTATGCATATGTTAGACCATTTGATGTTGTCTCAGAGTTCTTGGAAGCTCTATTTCTTTTTCCTCATTTTCTTTTCTCTTTTTGTTTCAGTTGGGTAATTTCTATTTACTTCAATAGATATTTTTCCACAGATATTTTTCTCTGTTGCTGTGGTTTCTATTCTTAGGATTTCCATTTGATTCTTTCTTATAGGTTCCATCTCTCTGCTGGAATTAACCATATGGATTTGCATACTATAATTATTACCTGTTGCTGAATAACACATCACCCTAAAACTTACTGACTTCAAACAACGAACATGTATTGTCTCAGTTTTTGTGGGTCAGAAATCTGAGCACAATTTAGCTGGATGCCTCTGGTTTAAGGCCTCAGGAGGTTGCAATTAGGCTTTTGGCCAGAGTTGCGGTGTCATCTGAAGGCTCAACAGGGGGGAGAATCCACTTCTAAGCTGTCTCAGTTACGGGTAGGCTTTTGGACTGTGGGCCTAGGTGCCTGGCTGGCTATTGGATAAAGGCCTTCCTCAGTTCCTTTATGCATGCCTCTCCATAGGGTAGCCTCTCCATAGGGTAGTGTTTCCATAGGGTAACTCACAACATGGCCGATGGTTTATCTTAGAGTGAGTGAAAAAAAGAATGAGAGAGGATACCCAAAATAGAAGTCACAGTCATTTTATAACCTGATCTAAGAAGTGGCGTCCCATTGCTTCTGCCATGTTTTATTTATAAGAAGGAAGACACTAAATCATTCCCACTCTTAAGGGGGAGATATTACACGAGGCCATGAATTCCAGAGGCACAAAACATTGAGGGCTGTGTTAAAGGCTGTTTGCCATAGAAGGTTTCTCTCAGCATCTTTATTGTTTAGGTCCATTGTGCAGTTCTACAATGTCAATCACCCTCAGTTCAAAGCAGAAAGATGAAGAAAAACAAAACACATTACTATGTTTTGACTTACCTCTCCAATTCATCTGCTCTTGCAGATGATAATAGCAGTTTGATAACAGCAGTTTCCATCTGCTATTTCTTACTTTTCAGTTTTCAGGAAGTAGCTTTTTCTATTCTGACCAGAGTATTTTGTTGTGCTATATCATATAGATAGGCTGTAGTAGGCATACTCCATCATGGCTGACATTGGAGGTCCTCAAAGTCTAAACTTAATTGATAATTTCCCCTTTTCCTAGACAATACAAACACCTTCAAATAACTCCATTTCCCATGTCAACTTGTATGCTATTATCATGCCTATTAGTTTATTGAATCTTTTAAACTCCATAAGATCGTATCACTGTTTTACATAGTCAATAGTTCTCTATACCTACCTACTTTATTAATTTCCATTCTTTCCTTTATCTCCAGTCTTCCATCCTGGATCATTTTTCTTCTGCTAGAAGAGCACCTTTGGTATTTCCTTTAATGTGGCCATACTGGTGTTAAGTTTTGTCTTTTTTTTTAATGTCTGAAAAGAAAATGTCCTTATTTCACTTTCACTCATAAAAGATGTATTCACTGGGCATAAAAATCTGTGTTGGCAGTCATTTTCTCTCTGCAGTTTAAATATATCATTCTATTATCTTGGGATTTTATTGTTTCTGTGGGGAAATCATCTGTAAATTTTGTTTTCTTTTCCTTTGAAGGTAATCTCTCTCTTTTTTTTTTAGCACTTTAAGTTTTTTTGGTAATCTATGGTTTTCAGCAGTTGTACTGTATTGTGCCTAGGTATGGCTTTTTTTGTATTTATACTCTTTGGCTTTGTTTGTCTTCTAGGATATGTGGCTTTATACCTTTTATCAATTGAGGAAAATTATTAACCATATCTTTCCAAATATTTTTTTGCTCCATTCTTACTCTCCTTCTGGCACTTAAATGATCATATACTAGATCTTCACACTGTAGTGTCCATATCTCTTCTTTCTTCTTTCTTTTTTTCTTTATGAATATATATATATATATATATATATATATATATATATATATATGTAGAGAGAGAGAGAGAGAGAGACAAAGAGAGAGAGAAAGATGAGTTCTCGCTATGTTGCCCAGGCTGGTCTTGAACTCCTGGGCTCAAGCAATCCTCCCGCCTCAGCCTCCCAAAGTGCTGGGATTGCAAGTGTAAGCCATCACACCTGGCCTTTTTTTTTTCAATATACTTTCTTCCTTTTATCTCTTTATGCTTCATTCTGGATATTTTCTTCTAACAGATATTCTAGTTCATTAAATCTCTCTTCAGCAATGTTTAATCGACTGTTAAAAATATCTAATGAGTTTTAAATTCAGTTATAATTTTTCGTTATAGACTTTTTGTTTTTTAGAGTTTCTATTTCTCCACCATATTTCTCAATCCTGTCTTTTATATACCTGAATATAATGAATAGGGTTATTTTAAAGTCTTGTCTGATAGCCCCAGTATCTGGTTTCTTTGTAGGTCTCCCTTTTATCATTTGTTGTTTTTGCTGGTCTTTATTTTTTTTCTCTTTTCGTCTCCTGTGTGCCTGTTTTACTTTAAATGTAGGCCATATATGTATTTCCAAATTGTTTGTGGAAAGAGATTTTGCCCAGTGTGATGAATTCTTCCTCAGATTTTTATTTCTGATGGATATATACATGCCCAAGTAAAATGAGATGACCTTAAGCCAAATTTGGTAATAGATTATTTAAAGTTGAGCTGCAATCTCTACAAGAACCTGTCTATTTTTTTATGTACCCTTATTACTATTGTGCAGTATTGAGATCCCAACACAAAGCAAGGGAGCTTTACCAAGAAACACCTGTCCTTGGTTGAACCTTGTAATTTTCCTATTCCCTAGGCTGACAAGAATATCAAAAGAACCATTCAGTTTCTCATCCTCTCAGAAGTCCCCTCTAAATGACAAAATAACCCCCAGCGTAAAAGAGGCCCAAAACACTAGGATGATCTCTCTGAGCCCCTCCCCTTCCCTGGATTGATAATTCCCTAATAAATATTCACTATGTTAATAGCTCCTTGATGCCTTTAAGTAGATGTTTTTAAATTTTATGCAGGTTTTCAAATCATCCATATCCTCAGAAAGAGACTTATCTAATTTATTTAACCATTACTAGAAGTTAAAATTCCCTGAAAGCTTTTCTATTCATTTCTCACATATATAGATATTTATATACATATCTATCTGTATATTTTTAAAAATGGATAGAAAAGATTTGATCTAGCTATGTATGTAAGAAATGGGTAGGAAAGTTTTGAAAACATCTACTTAAAGGCATCAAGGAGCTATTAACATAGTGAATAGACAGATAGATATGTAGATAATATATTGTCTAGAGTACATTTTGTACTCTACATATGTAGATAATATATTGTCTAGAGTACATTTTGTTTTTTACATGTATAACATCATAATGTATATTCAATAAATTTCTTTGTTTTCTCAACAATATGTCTTAGACTTATAAATTAGAATTTATAGGCCAGGCGCGGTGGCTCACGCCTGTAATCCTAGCCCTCTGGGAGGCCAAGGCAGGTGGATCGCTCGAGATCAGGACTTCGAGACCAGCCTGAGCGAGACCCCCGTCTCTACTAAAAATAGAAATAAATTATCTGGACGACTAAAAAATATATATATATAAAATTAGCCAGGCATGGTGGCGCATGCCTGTAGTCCCAGCTACTCGGGAGGCTGAGGCAGTAGGATCGCTTAAGCCCAGGAGTTTGAGGTTGCTGTGAGCTAGGCTGATGCCACGGCACTCACTCTAGCCTGGGCAACAAAGTGAGACTCTGTCTTAAAAAAAAAAAAGAATTTATAAATCTATCTCACTCTTTTAAAAATTATACCCACCAAACTCATAATGGTGGATACCTCTGGAAGGATAGGATACCTCTTTGACAGGGTTGGTGGTCAAGGGCACTTTGGCTTTTATAAAACATTTTGATTTTTTTTACAAGGTGAATGAATTCATTTTGACTTGTGGAATTAAAAATTTGAAAAATGAATCAGAGTTATATGGGTGAAAAGGGCAAGTTGGAGTAAGAACAGAAAAACTTTAGGGAAGAAAGCATTTTTTTCTTTTTTTTACAATGGGATTTCACTCTGTTGCCCACGCTGGAGTACAGTGGTATAGTATGATCATAGCTCACTGCAGCCTCACACTCCTAAACTCAAGTGATCCTCCTGCCTCAGTCTCCTGAGTAGCTGGGACTATAGTGTGTACCACCACATCTGGCTAATTTTTTTCTTTTCTTTTTTTTGTGATGTTGCCTAGGCTGGTCTTGAACTCCTGGCCTCAAGCAATCCTTCCACCTCAGCCTCTCGAGTGGCTAGGACTATAGGTGTGAGCTACTGTGCCTGGCTAACATACTATTTCATAGTAGCTTTTCCTCTTGCAGCATTTCAAAAGATCCTACAGCTCCTCCATTTTTTCCCCAATAATTTGTTCAATATCATCATGTAATCAATCCATAAAATGCCCTGTGTTCACTGGTAGCAGAATCTTTTCCTCTGAATATCAAGTCACTCTTTCCATTCTTTTCTCTCTTTTGCTTCTGTGGGCACACATTATGTATTTTTGTGGAACCTGGAGAAGCTGAAGTTAGAGTTTGTTTATTTTTTCATGTGAATGAAGATAAAGTTCCTTAAAAACCAAGTCCAAATAGCTACAAAGCAATCCTTTTATTTGCTCATTTACTCTTACACAGACTATTTGGCCGGGCCCTCCTAAAAGTCAGTAGACGGGAAAATATGCTGTCTTAAAATATAATGTAATGAAAAACAGTGGGCTTCTAATCATTTCCCCAAGGTTATTCCTGTTCTTTCCAGTAAACTAGAGCAAGATTGGCCACCTTTTTACGGATGACATAAAAAATAAACAGGGACTAAAATGGCAAATGACATCTTTAGCAATCCAAGATGCAGGTAACACAAGTCTTCTCAGAGCAGCGACACCTTCTGCAAGGTTTAATAGGGCTTTAATTCAGTGTCCAGAGGGGTCCTCAGTGGCTCTGTGCCTACAGTACCTCCTAGGTGCTCTGGCAGCCTTCTCTGGACGCCAGTCTAGCTTTGTCCCTAGTCTTTGGCTGCCGAGCTCCTCTAATTGAATGTTCCTTGAGATCTCTTCTCAGCTTCTTGTTTCCCTGTCGCTTGTTTATTGCACAAATGAATGAATGAGGGCTAGGCATTTTGCTCACGGTCGCAGTCCTGCTAAGTGACAAGGCCCACTTGTTTCTCTCTTCAGCACTTTGCTACTTACTGTGGGGAATAGAAGAAAAACACAAAATATATCTCTCCCCTTTCCCCCATCACCTATCTGGGACCAAGTCAATTCTAGCCAAATGCCTGGAAAATTGTCATGTGTATATTCCTATAGATACATATATACTATTTTTTATAGATGACTTAACCTAATTAGTGTTGATGTGTTAACTCAGCAGCAAGGGCTGTTAGCCTCTAATGCATAATATTAAAAAGGGAAAATATTTTTACACAGCTCAATACATATCTTCAGACTTAAGTAAACTGAGGTTTCAAATGAATACAAAAATGTTTAAAGTCTATGAGTTGGTACATTGAACAAGAGTGATACGTGGATTATGATCAAAGCAGAAGTTTATTTTTACCTCCCACTGTTTCTTTGAACATTATTTAATGGAGTAATCATCCCTATCTCCCAACATCCAGTGGACCCGTGGCTTTCTTCCACTTTCAGGTAATGGCCCCACTGCCACTTTAAGTTACAAACATAATTTTGTTTCAGAAATAGGCACTAAACACTTAATGATCAAAATATACAACTTTGCTTGGCATTAAGTCTTCTCTCCACTGGCTTGGGCTTCCATGTCTCATGTGGCTGTATCTCTATTTGAGGATCCTTTGCAGTTCTTTTCTCAGCTCTTGGGCAGCTGACATAAACTTCTGTCCTCTTCCTGCTGAAGTCTCTTTGCCTCTTCAGATGATCTTGTGTAGTAGGCCCCAAACAGCCCCATGCCAACTCTCTGTCAAGCATGGTGCAGGTTTGGTCCGGTGCTCTGACAAATTTTGGGAGTGTGGCAGTGGAGATTCTAGCATGGCCAATGCGAGGTGTTCCAAACACAGAAAACAGCCATGCATGGGGAATGAGGCCTTTACACTCAAACAGAATAACGGAAATCTCCTTAGAAGTCATCTCGCTATTTGCTGGGCTTTACTGAACAAGAAATAGAGGGCAAAGGAATGATTAACTCAATAATAAATTGATAACAGACTAAGAGTAGAATATAATTTTACAATGGCTAGTCTTGGGCCCTCTGCCACACTACTTCTCAAAGTAAATTTTATCTGTGCCTTTGCTAAGCTTCCGTAAAAAGCCAAAATCAACATATGGGCTTAGGTGAGTGATTTTAACACATCACATCATTAGGTTGGGTTTTTCCTAATGTCTTACCATGTCCCACGTACATGATAAGCATTCTTCTTGAAATGAAGATTTGGGTGCATAGCCTGACAAGTACATATATGCCAGTGGGTACAATAAAGCTGTCTATAGGTTGAGCATCCCAAATCCAAACATCTAAAATCCAAAATGCTCCAGAATTTGAAACTTTTTGAGTGCAAACATGACACTCAAAACAAATGTTCACTGGAGCATTTTGGATTTCAGATTTTCAGATTTTGGATGTCCAACCGATATAATGCAAATATTCCAAAATCTGAAAAAATCTGAAATGCCAAACACATCTGGTCTCAAGCATTTCAGATAAGGGATTCTCAACCTGTATTATTAATACCTGGACTATCTGGGAGAAATCTGGGATAACCAGTCTCCAAAATAGCGTTTTGTTGAATGGCTAAGAGTTCCACGGGGAATTCAGTGGAGGTGGTCAGTGTGCCCTGCTTTCCCCCAGAGCCAAAGGAGATAGTTCCGTGTTTACTCTGTGATGGTTAAAGAAGTGAGTGAGAATCTTAATGTTGACATGATAGAAGGTTATAGTATACTTATCCTTCCTGCTGCTGCAAATTAGTCTTGCTCAATTCACCTGTCCTTTATTGAGCACTTATCCCACGCCATGTACTAGTTGCTGTGAATACAAGACTAGACACAGCCCTCACCCTCAAGTGGTTTACAGAGTGAGGCAAAGTGCTAAGGTACTACGCATTTAGAAATTATTATGGATAATGCTTTTATCCATAGAAAGGTTTGTGATTTACAAAGTAATTCCAGTCTCAAAACCATATATGTTAGGTGAAATTATCCTCTCTATTTTATAGGTAAAGCAATGGAGGCCCGGAGATGTAAAATTATGTGCTCATGTTTCCAAAGATTAAGTTGCAAAATCCAGAATTAAACTCAGTTCATCTGACTCTTTTCCAGGGTTGTCCCTTTCAGTAGCATTTGTATTTCAACAAGAAACAAAGAACGCAACAGGATTCAACTAGGGGACTTCAGGAGGTATTTGAGAGTTTGGAGCACTGGGGACTTCCCAGGGTCCCTGAAATGCCAGTACAGAAGCAGCCTGTGGATAAGACCCACCTGGAAATGAGACTCCTCCTGAGGAGCAGCACCGCAGCCCCATCCTTGGCTGCCCTGAACGGCCTTCCTGCCAAGTCCAAAGCCTGCCTTCCTTTGGGGCCAGGGTTTCTGAATGGCTTTCTGAGGGCTCATTACTACTTTTCAGTAGATTAGGTGCAAACATTCTGAGTAAACAAAGGAAAATTTCCTACCATTGGCAGCCCACTACTAACTGCTACACTGTGAATGGTTTCCTCTGAGTTAATTAAAAGAAGAAGGAGGAGGAGGAGGAGGAGGAAGAGGAGTAGGAGGAGGGAAAGGTAAGTTGGGAGTTGCTGGGAGGGTGGAGAGGGCACGGCAGGGACTTGGCTGCAGCTGCAAATCAACTTCAGACCCCAGAGGGACTTAAAAGAACTACCAGAGCCCACAATGGCTCTTTAGTGTAGCCTGTGTTTACTCAGGACCCAGCCTCAGCCCCAAAGGCAGCCTGCATGTAAATGCCACATTGTGCAGTGATTTTTCAGTTACTTCGGTGGCTTCAGGCTGGTAGCAGATGATTTGTGAGACTGCTTCAGATCCATCAGGTTTTGAAATTCTACATTGGCTGCTATATGTTGCTTTTGAGACTCATTTATTTATCCTTCCATTCAGCAAAGTTTAATCAAATAAATGCCTACTGCGTGCAGCACTGTAGTAGGCACCAGGAATAGGAAAGCTTAAAGTACATGGCCACTGTCCTAAAAAGAAGATGCTGAGGCCCATGTGATCCCTTGGGAAATTCCTTATTTTACTGAGAGCATTGCCATGACCTTCACTCTCTCCCTGGGTCCTCTGATGAGTTAATCCAGTAGATCGGGTGTACAATGAATTCATCAAGCATAGACTGAAGACCTACTATGAGCCAAGCCCTTCTCAAGGCACCAGAGATAAAAATACAGAAAACACGTGGTCTCTGCCCTCAAGGACATTCAGACTAGTGAGAGAGACAGGTCTGTAGTTTCACTGAAGAGCTGCAATTACTAAGATAAACAACTGTTCAGGGTCTGGTGGAGGCATAAAGGAGAGACTGGGCTTAGTCACAAAAGAAGACTTCACAGAGGAGATGATGCTAATACTGAATCAAGAAAGATAAATAGATGTTCAACCACATGGATTGTGGGAGAAAGAATGTCCATAATACCATGAAAAGTGCTTCATTCATTCATTCATCAAACATTTATTAAGTACCTGGTATGTGCCAGGCACCAGGTTAGATGCTGTGATAGACTCTGGCAATACAAAGACGGTAAGACCCTGTCCCTACCCTCTGGAAACTTATTCTCCATGGAAAGGGACAGACTCATAACATATTATAACCGCAATACAGTGACCTAAGTTGTACAGTCACAGATGCCCAGGAGGTTATTTATGGTTTCTTTCTCACACCTGGACATAAAATGTTAATATCAGATTTTGCCTTCCTGTAATTTAACCCTAATTTAATGGGAGGACATGCTCACAGGGAGGGCACCTAAGAGGCAACATAGTGTGAAGGCAAGAGTAGAGCCTTTGGAATTAATATAGGGTTGGGTTCAAATCCTGCTTTTGCCGTACTAGCTATGTGACCTCCGGCAAGTCATATCAGTTTTATTTTCTCGTCTGCAACCTGACTTAGAGGGTCATCGTGAGGACTAGAGACAAAACATGTATAAAGGGATCACAAGTGATCAATAAAAAGTAGTTTCTTCTTAGTGCACATATTTCTCATTTACAAATATCAGAACCATGGAATGTTTTTCTGAGTCGTGTATTTGTAGTAATGACAGGAAGCTAGCGGAGGCAGGGACTTAAAAATATGGAAGAATTTAGGGGTAGGAAAGAGCAAAGAAGAGGGTTTATGGGTGAGGAGTGAAGAACAAGAGAAGATGGCCAAGGAAAATGGCAGAGTGGCCAAAAAAGACTGTTAAGAATAGGGAAGTCTAACACTCAGTTTTGACTTGTTTGCATTTATGCAACAAAACACCACTTTAAAAAAAAAAAAAACCTTTGATGAAAGGTTGCTTCATAGGTAAAAGCCTTAAGTGAATAGGATTTGGATGGAAATAAAAGTACTCCAAAATGAATTTCCCATTTGGGTGAACCCCGGGGTGGAGATGAAAGAACAGATTCTTTCTGGAGAACCAGAAAGCAGAGTCATGAATTAGAAACCACAGGTGATTCTGAGAACTCAGGTATTTCAAAAATTTTTAGAAATCTTTTGGTAGAGTTTGAACTGTTTGCAGAACTTGATGGATAATTGAGCTAATCATATATCAATCTTGTAGAACAGGAAGACCTTATCTGACAATATGCAAATAGTAAAACTTGGGAGTGTTTTAAGGTTATGCTGATGGCAGTGGTTATGGTCTACTTCTTGAATAAAACCATGTGGCAGGACATCTACTAGCTCACAATTATTAATCTAGCTATTTAAAAAATAAAATATGTTGCAGAGGTTTCCTTTCATGTGATGATCACAGGGATGATGATGCAAAAATTGACACTGACTGTGTTGTTAAAGGTAAAGTATGCACCTTACCTGTATATGGACATGGAGGGAGAGAAAGGGACCCAGCAGCATCCCCAGTGGAAGGAGCCAGCTCCCCTGGATTTTAAGTCCCACGAAAGGGCCCACTGCCAGTGAAACGGCCTCAGCAGAATCCTTCGAGAATGTCTCCTTGACATTTTCTACTTCTTCCAAATTGTGGAGATTCTGGCTGTAAACCCACCTTCTCACTGGATGCAAGTAACTGGTAACAACCCTAGAGCATTCCTGGATATTTTGCTGAGAGCCTGGGAGAGGTGAAGGTCAATATCCCTGGTGTGTTACTCCTTAGTAGTCTCAAGCTTCACGTCTGGGTCTCTTCTGGAACCTATGTTTTAGAGATGGTAGAGGGAGCATGACTTTTAGCAGTGGGAAGCTGTGGGAAGCAGCGTAGTATAACACAAAGCACATGGACTTAGGAGTCAGATTTGCTGATTGTTTTGATTGCCTCATCTTCATCCCCTTGATGAGCAACGGAGTCCCACCCTAGGGTTATGAGGATACCTGAAAACGTGACACTCGATGCTAGACAAATGAGACTGGCAGCAGTTTATTAGGCACATATACTCACAGTCCAGGGGAGGAGAACACCACATGCCATGCAGGGCCACACAGGGTTTGCACTTGGGAACAGAGAACAGAATGAACACGGAGGGGCTGTGGGAGTTAGCCTTAGTAGTAACATGAGGGTGGGGTGACCCCTGGTTCCTATGGGAGGGTGTGATTTGCTTGTTTGAATAACTCCTCGGACTGGCAGAGAACTGAAGCCTGCTACGGAGGGATAGACAGAAACTGTTCCTGGGCCTTATGATAAGGAAGGTTGTTTCGGTGGGGTACCTTATCTTTGGGAGCACAGAGGGAGGGGAACTTGAGGTTAGGCCATTTGAGGCCCTCTTGATTTTACCAGAGGTCATGACTTTAGGGAAACAATTTAAGCAGAGTCTCACATCCTTGTTTGTTAGATGAGGATAATAATACAAGATGCATAGAGTTCTTGCTGTTATTAAATGAGAAGTCCCAGCACACTGTAAACACAGAGCAGTAACTGGTTAAGCAACATGTCTGTAGTTCATTCTCTTCACTACTTGGGAGACATAATCAAAAAAGAAAGGAGATGATCCAGCCAAATCTCCTTGTAAACATGTTAATGAAAGACCTCCTGGCAAACAAACTAATGGTATTTGCTAGCAGGAGAGTGCTTATCCTTGGGATGCTTTCAGAAGGATGTACTTGGTTGTCTAGGATTGCTTATGTCATCCTGTAGTCTATGGATTTATGTGGGATGGATCCTTGGAAATATCATGTAAGTTATGTAATCATCTAAGTGTAAAATGGGGATGTCTCATGTTTCAGATGGTTCCTTGTGTGTAGGTTTTGTCACAGCACATATCACTTAATGACCTCATATGTTGATGAACAGATAAAGCAGGATCACCAGATATCTTAGAAAAACCTATAATATGATAGATAAAGTCCTAACTAAAGAAACAAGGAAAATATTTCCTCTTTTTAATTTTTAGATGACTGAGTTTACAGTGTAAGAAACAGAGAAAATAAAAGCTACCTAGAAGAGACAATGCAGGGACATAGAAATTGCAAAACCAGTAACCTTACTTTCCTCATGGAGATAAAAGAAGACACTGTATTCAAGAATGTAGAACAGAATGTTACATGAAAAAAACAATAAATGTTCAGAGTATTAAAAAAGAATTTCTTGGAAATTAAAACATGATGTCAGAAATGAAAAACTCAGTAGGTGGGTTAGGAAATAAAGTTGAGAAAATCTCCCAGAAAGTATAGCAGAAAGATAAAGAGAGAGAAAACAGGGGATAAAAAATAAGAAATTTGAAAACTATTCCAGGAGATTCAACATGTTAAATGTAGGAAATCAATTTAGAAGATCAGCCATTTGATCTAACTGAAATGTCATGTTTCATAGAATGACATGTAAATAGACCTTTGAATGCTCTGCACATACTAAAATATTGTCTTCAAGTAGTATTCTTAAAATAACTGCCCACTTTTGAAAGGTTGCTGATGCTTCTTCAGCAGATTCATATATTCCGATGTTCATCCTCAGTTCCATGATGGATAGTAAATGTTGACAAATATTTTGGTTACCAAACAATAAAATAAATAACTAAATAGTTGTAGATTTATACCATATGATAAATGATCATTCTATGTAACAAGAGCATTCGAACTACACACTAATGGCTCCAGGACAGGATTCCTTAGTCTTTATTTTCTGTACACATTTTACACAAATCTGACCAATAATGTTTCATGTTTCCCACTGACCCCCTGCATTTTAAAGGCCACTGAAAACTTCTTATGAACTAAGTGGCTGGCCAGGGCTTCGAATATTTTTTCATCATGACCAGAGACCATAAAGCATGAGCTCTCCCTAGCTGCTGTGTCAGAGTGCACTTGATTTATATCATTAATCATTCTTCATACTGTCCTAGAAGGGAGAAGTTAGTTACATTGCACCACAAAAAGATCAGGAAAATGAGAGGGGTCTCTGGTTATTGTTAATGTTTAATCATAGTTTCGAGGGAGAACTGCATGCGCATCTCACATATTACTACATGAAAACATGTAGGAGCTAGAAGTGCAAAATTAAGGACTACCATTCTGATTTATGTTAATTCTACTGTTAATATTTCTTTAAAACAATGAAAAAATGGATCAAATATGAAATTGGATAGAATGCTGGGACAATGGGTGTAAATAAGAGGTATAAATCAGGATATTTGGTCATTCAATATTTTCTTTCCTGTTTGCTGGAGCAAAAGCCAGTCTGGAAAATATTAGCTGCTTATCTTCAACTTAGGCATTGATTCCAATTGTAGTTGTTCTTCCAGGTATATTGTCATGACTAGAATAAATCAACACAGCTTCCGGCACCTGTCATGTAGTTATGGACCCAGTAAATACTTTATATTTAATTCCATCAGCAAAGATAATCGGAAATAGTTTGCTTTCACCTAGCAAGGATAGCAGGATACTTTCACTATCTTATGTCAAGGCTGTATCTAGAGACAAATTGATACCCAAGTGCTACCAACATAAATAAAAAGACACAATGGTTTTGCTTATGGTTTTGAAAGCAGTCTGTGGCAAGAGGGAGCTCTGCACCATCCAAGCTGCAGTGCAAGCTGCCTTGCCACTTTGCCCTCATGTTACAAAAGGCACAATACTTTTAATTCCTGTCTGTGGTAGATAGGACTGCCTTGTGAAGCACTTGTGCAAACCAAATAGAATTGCAGTGCAGACTCCTAGAATTTTGGAGTACAATCAACTATTCTCCATTTGATAAGCAGTTCCTATCTTGCTATTGGCCTTGGTAGAGATTGACCACTTGACCACAACATACCACATGAGTATGAGACCTCAGTTGGTCTTATGAATGGGGCATTTTGAATCATAAAGCAGAATTCTCTGTTAAGTGAAAATTGTGTATACAAGAGTAGACTTGGGAGGAACACGTAAATTACATGAGCAGGTGGCTCAGACTCCTATGACACTTGCTTCTGCTGCTTTACTGCTCTCCCTGAACCCACACCTATGACCTCATGGGGAGTTCTAATTAACAGCAGAAGAAAAATTTTGAGTCTGCTTTACACTTGGGTGTCCATGGTGTAGCATTAGTCATCCCCACACCAGTATAGCAGTAAAAAACAGTAGCGGCACAAAAAGACAAATATTGTATGATGCCACTTATATGAGGTACATAGAAAATTCAAACTCATAGAGGCAGAAAGTAGAACAGTAGTTACCAGGGGCTGGAGGGAGGAGGGAATAAGGAGTTATTGTTTAATGGGTGCAGAGTTTCAGTTTGAAATGATGAAAACGTTCTGGAAATAGCAGTGATGATTGCACAACAATGTGAATCTTCTTAATGCCACTGATGTGTACACTTAAGAATGGTTGAAATGGCAAACTTTATGTGTATTTTATCACAATAAAATTTTTAATTGAAAAATAAAAACAGTAGCAAAAGAGAATCCTCCCAATAGGGGGAGCTTGGATTTACCATGCAAGTAGACATGGCCTCATATATAAATCTTCACTGGTGTGTGGACAATGCCTAATGTTTGGTCAGTGACTTGAAAAGTTCAAGACTGGAAGATTGATAGCAAGGGTGTCAGTATGGGTCTCTTGGAATGGGCACAGCCCCTGAATATATATGTAGCCTATACCCACCAGAGGCATTCAATGGAGAGGATGTTCCTAACAATCAGGTGTGCAAGATGATCCATTTGGTTGCCAGGGCCTCTTTCTCCAGCCATATCAGTGCTTGCTTAATGGAATCATGCACACAGGGTCCACAGGGAGGCTGTCTGTGTAGGAGTGCAATGACACAAATTGCTCTTCAGATTAGATCTGATTGCCACCACTGCTGAGTGTGCAATGCACCAACAGCAGAGGCCACCATGAGTCTGCATACGGCATTATTCTCTAGCTGGCCTCTCCTGTTTGCTACGTTGACAAAGGTTATTTACTCTGGATCTCTTTTTTCATGGGGGCCACAGTTATTTGTCCTTATTAGGATAGATCCTTTTTTTCTTATTTTTTTACTGGAATAAATTCTTATTCTAGATATGATTTTGCCTTCCTTGCCTGTCTTGCTCCTACTAGCTTTACTATATGTGGACTCATAGACTGTCTCATCTATGGCCACAGTATCACATTATATCATCTGTAACCAAGAAACTGACTTTGCAGAAAATGCAGTGGGCCAATAGACTTATCCATGAGTTTTACATAGAAGCAGGTGGCTTGATAAAAAGGTAGGTTACAGTTAGGATACCAGCTGGAAAACAGCACCCTGGGAATTTGGGGCACTCATGCAGGTTACAACGTACGCCTTAAACCAGCAGCCAATGTAGGACACAATTTGTCTAATAGACATAATACACTGGTTTAAGAACCAAGGTGAAAGTGGCAGTGACCTTCCTGCTATTACATATAGTAACCCACCTATCAAAGTTTTGCATAATATCCTCACAACCTTTAGACTGGCAAGTTGGGAGGTTTGGGTGCCCAATAGAGAAATAATTCCACCAGTAAACACATGAGAATGGCCCCATAAATTAGAAGCTGAGACTGCTTGTCATTTGTAAGTTTGTATTCCTCATGTTGAAGAACCAACAGGCAGGAAAGAAGGTTACTGTACTGACTCGGGTGATTAATCCTGATTACCAAGGGGAAATGGAGTTGCTGCCCCATAATGGGTGCGTGGATGCCTATGCCTAGATCTCAGGGGTTGCCCATGGCCAGTAACAATGGTCAGGGAGAAACCATGGCAAACTAATAGAGATAGGTCTTTAGTAGGAAAGAAATTTTGGATCCTTCTCTTCAGTTAAAAAAACTCATACAGACCAAGATGCTCAGAGAGTAGGGGGGAACATTGCGATGATCGTCAAACAAGGCCTCAAGACCAGGTATAGAAGTGGGGACTGTGGCATCTGCATTTTATGACAATTGTTTACTTCTCCCTTTTTCTGTTCACATGAAGTAGTATTTATGTGAAAGTAAACACTGATGTTAGTTAATATCACAGTGTAGCTCCAAGTGGAAATTGGAATGAATTGACATCATTCCCAGGTCATACAGGATAGGACTGGTAGGATTTTGTGTTTCCCCAGTTTTGTTTTGGTTTGTTTTTCATTATTTTCAGTCAAATCAAGAAAAGAGTAGATGGACCATGCTGGTTGTTTTCCATCTGCCACTCCAGATCCACTCTCCACCCTTCCCTGCCTGAGTCTGCACCCTGCGAGGATGACCTCTAAGGCCTGCTGCACCTGCACTCATTTGCCCTATAGCTTTCAAGTGGTTCAGCCAGCAGAAGGCATCAGGAGGAATTTGAAAGATGGAAGGAGAGAAAGGTTCGGGTATTTCTTCCTCACTCTCTCCCTACCAGACCAGTAGCAGCATCTTAATTCTTCTACCTATGGCTATTCTTTCAGGCCACCTCCTTCAAGTCCACAGCTCTTTCTGGGTTTGGTAACACCTCAATCTCCCCTCACACCTCAGGCCGCAGAGTGGGTACAGATTCCAGCTGTTGCTAGACCCAGGTGCTTCACTGTCCCTTATTGGTTCTTTCAACTCTGTCCTCATCTCTATGTGTGGTCCTTTCATCAAACTTTCTTCTATTAAACCTTTTTTATTCTTTAGGGCAAGGACTGAATTTGTGGTTTTTAAAGTATTTATTATTGAAGCCTGAATATTTAATAAAATGCACAGATTTCAAGAATACAATTTAGTGAGGTTTGACAAATGTATTGTTGGGGCTCAGAAACTGGTACCCTAAAATATGGCATTTTGACATGTTGAACTCAAGAAGTCTCAGGGGCCCTCTGAACTTCCTCCCTACCCCACCATCTCTCCCAAAACACAGGATAAAGTTGTTCTCTAAAGTTCATTATCTGCCTAAAGTCTAGACCTACCACAGAAGAAAGCAATTACCTCCAGTCCCTTCTGTTAGTTTTCATTAACCAAACCCTATCTCAGGAAGGAAGACTAAAGTCTATCAACAAACCTGGTCAGACTTTTGTCACAAATCTCTGTCCTCTCTGGGAGCCCAACAGCCTTTGCCCCAGACCACTGTGTGTTCTCCGAGCCCACTGAATTCTCCCTAGTAATCATTTATTGCCCCTCAACAGAATTTTTCTTCTCCCTGCCTCCTAGAACATGTTTTTCCAGGATCCAAGCCCTCATACTTTCTGCAATCTTAAGATGTATATAAGCTTCTGTACCCCCTTGAGGGGTTATCTTCATTCTAAAGGCTCCTGTGCATACACGTGAAATTTGTATGCCTTTTCTTCTTCTTAATCTACCTTATTGTGAGTTGACTTTTCAGCAAACTTCTCAGCAAACCAAGGGGTTTCCCCTTTCCTGCTACAGTATGTACCTTGTGACCACCATCCCCACGATCAAGAAATAGAATATTCCCATGATGTCAGAAGATACCTTGTATTCACACTCTGTCAAAAGCAACCGCTGTGTTGATTGTTTTCACCACAGATTTAGTGTTGTTCCTTCTTAAACTTCATATAAATAAAGTCATACAGTATGAATGCTTTTGTGTAAGAGTTCTTTCACTCAGTATAATATTTTTGAGATTCATCCATGCTGTTGAGCAGTTCATTCAGTAATTGGTTCCTTTTATTTTTGAATAGTATTCCATTGTGTGAATAGGACACAGATTTTTTTTTATTCATCTGTTGATGACATTTGAGTTGCTTCTGGTTTTGATTATTGTGAGTAAAGCTGCTATGAACATTTGTGCACAAATCTATTTGTGGGCATAAGTTTTTATTTCTTTTGGATATGCATCTACAGAGAAATGTCTGTGTCTTAAAGCATGTTTAACTTTATATGAAACAGCCAAACAGTTTTCTAAAGCAGTTGGCTGGGAATAGTGGCTCACACCTGTAATCCAGCACTTTGGGAGGCTGAGGTGGGAGGATAGCTTGAGGTCAGGAGTTGGAGACCAGCCTGGTCAACATAACGAGACCTCATCTCTACCAAAAAAAAAAAAAAAAGCTGGGCATGGTACATGGCTGTAGTCCTACCTACTTGGCAGTCTGGGGCAGGAGAATTGCTTCAGCCCAGGAGTTCCAGACCGCAGTGAGCTATGATTGTGCCACTGCACTCCAGCCTGAGTGAGAGTGAGACCCCATCTCAAAAAGAAAAAAATATTAAGTAATAAAGCAGTTGTACCAATTAAACCTTTGCCATCTCCCCAGATCAGGACAGGCCAAGATTGATCTGAATAAAGATAACCTTTAAAATGTCATTTGGATTAGGTAGTAATATTCAATTGAATGTTCTGAAAAGGTTATTAGGCTTGAGTGGGTCAGTTGGTGTAACAGTTCTGGTAGGTGCCTTCTGACCCTTCCCCTCCATTCTCAGCACCAAGCAGGCTTTAACTTGTTCCCTCCAGCCCAGACATGTGAAGTCTCACTCCTTAGGTTACCAGCTAACTGTTAGAAGGGAAGCAGGTAAGTAAATTCATTTACACTCAAGTGTGAATGACTGTCAGGCTTCACTGCACCTAACACTCCAGAGTATTTATATTTTAAAAGCAAAGTTTAATTATCCAGAGGAATTAATCATTAATAGTAGCCTGGTAGTTGATGGGAAGGAGTGAGGAGTGAAGAGATCTTTTCAATGCACTTCAAAAATTATGCAAGCTAAAAAATGACGCCTGCAGTAAATTGGGTTTAAATCCCAATTCCTGCTGTGAAAAGAAAGTACATTCTTCCCATGTATGTGTCCTGGCAGTTCATGAAATGGGGGCAATCATCTGTCGGTTTTAGCACCTATCACTTTTTCAATCTTAAGTATCTGTCTCATTTAAGTGTGAACATTTTAAGGACAGATGGTAGCCTCATTCAGTATCTAGCACAGGGCTAGGCATTCAGTAGGTATGTTGACGTGTACATGAATATGGAAGGAACTTGTAAACTGTAGGTGCCACTGGTACTCCAGATAACAATACTGATCTTGCTTTCTCTACCTGGGAAGAAAGCAAACCCTGCTTCTCCACTGAATAGTGTTGATGGTGGTAAGACGGGATAGAGGGTGAGCTGGAGGAAAGAATCCATTCAAGGAAGGGACCCCACGCAGCAGAATTCATCGGGACGATTATTTAGAGCAGATTCCCAAGCCAGACCGATGGAATCCGAACCTCGAGACCTTTTGAGATCAAGGAGCCCCGATTTGAGGTGGGTGGTAACCCTACCAGCGCTCTTGGTGTTCTTTGAGAAATACTAGGCTGTACCAGAAAAAGTGAAGGAAGCGTTCCTGAAGATGCCGTTTCCTGAGTGACTTTAAAGACACGCTTTTATTTTAGGAAAGAGGAACCTGCTATTCCGTGCGTTTCACACCTTAAAGTGAGGGTCGGAAGTTAGATTCTTCCTCTTTTTCCTTAAAACAAAACAAAAACCCAAAAGCTCCTCCTCTATAGGAAGACGCCAGCTGGAAAGCCAAGAGGCAGAGGGCAGAGTTGGGCACCCGCTTTTTAACGGTCCTGCCCGAGGGCCTCGGCCTCCCAGCCTGCGTCACCGTCTCCCCCAGAGTCCCCCAGATAGGCGGGGGTGGCCTGCAGCCGGCTCTCCGACCTCCCCGCCTCCCGGCGCCCTCACCCTCCACCCCGCTGCGCCCGCGGAAAGCGCGGTCCGGCACAGCCCCTTTTGGCACCGAAGCTTCCAGGTGCCCGGCGAGAAGGCGGAGCCGGGCTGCAGCCGCCTCTCCGGCGCCACGGAGAAGACCCCCGGGAGTTCGGCGGCCCCAGCGCTGCGGCGTCCCAGGCCTCCCCCGGCTTTCCGCGTTCTTCCCTCCGGGCGCGCCGGGCGCGAAGTCTGCGGCTCGCGAGCCGAGCGCAGAGCGCAGCGCCGAGTGGCGCACGCCGGGCCGTGGCCGGGCACCCCCGAGCGCAGCCAGCGCCCTCGCCGGAGCCCGCGGACCCCGGGACCATGACTGCCAAGGCACCTGGCCGGCCTGCCCGGCTGCACAGCCCCCTGTCCGGGGTCTGGGCGGCGGCGCTGCTCCTGCTGGGTCTGCCGCGCCTCTACGTGCGGGCGGATGGTGAGTGTTCGGGAGGCTGCGAGGCCCAGGGGGGACTGTGGGGTCCGGGCGGGGAGGACGAAGCTCGCCCGCGCTGCTCCCTCGGACGGGCCGGGCAAGCGGCCAGCCCGGGAGGAACGAGCGCGCGGCGGTCTCGCGACCCAGCATCCCTGTCCCGGCCCGCCGAGCGCCCGCGAGCCTGCGCGCCCACACGCCCGCCGGGGCGCCTGCACCTCCCTCAGCGCCGAGCGCGCGGGACAGCCCGTGCTTTGGTCCTGCCGTCCCGCCGCGAGCTTTCCCAAGGTCCCCATCAAAGTTCTTCAAAGTGAAATCACGTCTAAGGTGCCCTAGGACCTCCTCTGTTGAGAGGTGACTTTCCACCACCTCTCAATTTCTCAACGTCTATTAGATGTGCTCCTGATGACAAGGTCGCTGGTTAGAAAACTCCCTCGGATATTTTCTTGGTCCAAGAAAAACTGAAAGGATGAGTGGGGATCAGCTAGACTACGGGAAAGAAGTGTCCTGGGCGAAAGACTCGCACGTGCAGAGGCTCTCTGAGTGGCAGGGAAAATGGGACAAATGATACAAAGTAAAGTGCCGGGAGACGGGAGTGCAAGGTGGGATGTCGAGAAATTGGTAGGGGCCAGATTATTATAGGTTCTCCAATAAGTGGTCCTCTGTTTTTGTTTTTGTTTTTTAACCCGAATTCAGCTTTTCAGACTTCCCTCAAATTACCAGGATGAGAGCTCTGTATCAATTCCGTTTTGAAAAGCTAAGTCAGCTGTGTTTTGATTTTGGAACAAAACCCTGCTGACTTGGGGCAGGAGGATCTGAAGGAAGCAGACTTAAAAGCCAGAAGTTCTCACACCCATGAGGGGTTTCTAGTAAATCCAGGCTTAGAACAAATTAAATTGATAAAGGAGAAATACCCTCGGCTGATTTAGGATGCTTTGTATATTTTTAACTGTCATTCTTATTTAGCAAGCAATATTGGGTGAAATTAGAAGACATGACAAAAAGAACCATGATGGTTAGGAAAAGGGAAAAGCCAAGAAGAAAAAAGCCTCGGGGTATTCTCTTAGAGTTTTTAGTACTGTTTTTTTAAGTGCGAGCTTGAAGAGCTCTTTGCTCCTAATTAAGGATGAATGTCTATTTCTGCATATCCTCAGAGAGAGTATTAGAGACAAAACATTTTAACTTTGAAAGCTGTTACCACTGTTAATTTTTTAAATTGAGATATAATTCACACAAAACTTACCATTTGAAACTGTACAATTCAATGGTTTTTAGCATATTCATTGTGTTGTGCAAACTGTGGTTGTGCATCTAATTCCAAGACATTTCCATCACCCCCAAAAGAAATCCCATAGCTGTTAGCAGTCAGTCCACTGGCAGTTCTTTACTGTTGTGTTTTTTGCCTGACATTGAGTGATGAAAATTAAGCAGATTTTAAAGAATGCGAGTAGAGTAAATTGGAGCTAGTATTAACTTTTGAATAATGTATACTATTGTGGCAATTTTAATTCCTTATAAAGAAATATCTTTGCAATCCATGAGGCTTTAGAGTTTCACCGCATTATAACTGTTTAAGTGGAATGCCACGTGGATAAGGGTCAATATTTTGTGCCTATCTAGTTTGATGTGGGTCATAGAAAGTAGAAGCAGAAATGTCATTGAACAAAGAGAAAGTAAGGACAACACTAGAGCTTATGATCCCATTACTGCTTGCCAGAAATGCTTCCTTTTCTCCTTTCTCCTTCCTTTTCTTCGCCCAACTTCCCCAATAGAGAATTGTAGGTACACTTCCTTTTAAGAAACTCCATTTGTTCAGCTCCAACTTTTATAATGGAACCAGGTAGAATTATAGGCTATATTATGAGCGGATTCTTTTCTTTACTAAATGCTTAACTACCACCATTTCCCACATTTGGTTCTCTGTGTGTTACAGTGATGGGAGGAAGAAGAAGAAATGTTCAGCTAAACTGTGATGCATTACATATATTTGAAGAGAGATTTAGAGAGAAACTATTTCTAAAAAATGAGTCAGTGAGAAAAATTCAAATGAAAAACATTTAGTTTACATTTGACTAATTAGATACACATCTCATACATAAAGGAGATTTGCACATACTTTTAAATACTTTTGAAATGGAAGAATCTTTGCATTAACGGAATGCAAATGAACTGTGTTTAGGTAGTGATTACAGGGAAAGACTCATTAATTCAATAGATATTATCTCCTGTATACCAGGCATTGTCCTTGCTGATAAAGATGGAATGATAAAGAAAGATAGGTCCTTTCTATAAGGGAGCTTAAAATCCATTGTGGGAGAGAGTCATTGCACAAATAATTATATAAATGAAATGTGAAATTGCGACTTTGATAACTGATAGGATTAAAGGACAGAAAGTGCTCTGAGAGCATATGCTAGGAGATTTTGACTTGGTGCAGGAGGATCTGAAAGATGAGTAAGAATTAAGTGGGCAATGAGGGGGAAGAAGGAGTGTCTTGGGTAGCGAATAACATGTGAAAGAACCTGTGAGCAGTAGGAAAAATGGAACATGTGGCAGAGGTCAGAGATGATGCGAGAGAAATTGGTAGGGCATGATGATGTGGGGCCTCATAGATCAAATTTTGTCTTAATCCAAAAAAGGAAAGGAAGATATTAAATGGTTTCAAGTAGTAGAGTACTGATCAGATTTGCATTTTGAAAAGATCACCCTGATTGTGATACAGGGAGAATAAATGGAACCAGGGCAAGATTGGATGTAGGCTGCTATTTCAGTTGTCCAGGTGAGAGATAGGGGTAGATGGAGTCAATGGAAAATATGTGGACTGAAGGGAAAAATGTGTCATCTGTGTAAGGGTGATCTTTGAAACCATGTATGTGGATGGGATCCTAAGGAAAAAATTTACAGTGAGAAGAGAAGACGACCTAGAACTGAGGCTGGAGTGAGAGAAATAGGTTTGGGATTATTGAATCTATGTTCATGCAATATATTGTCCTGTAACTTTAATTTCTTGTAATATTCTTTTTTTTTTTTTGAGACAGAGTGTCGCTTTGTTGCCCTGGCTAGAATGACTGCCGTGGCATCAGCCTAGCTCACAGCAACCTCAAATTCCTGGGCTTAAGCGATCCTCCTGCCTCAGCCTCCCGAGTAGCTGGGACTACAGGCATGTGCCACCATGCCCGGCTAATTTTTTCTATGTATATTTTAGTTGGCCAGATAATTTCTTTCTATTTTTAGTAGAGACGGGGTCTCACTCTTGCTCAGGCTGGTCTCAAACTCCTGACCTCGAGCAATCCACCTGCCTCGGCCTCCCAGAATGCTAGGATTCCAGGCGTGAGCCACCACGCCCGGCCAATTTCTTGTAATATTCTTGTCAGGTGTTGGTATCAATGTTTTGATGGTTCCTAAAATGAATTGGAAAGTTGTTTCCCCTTTTATTCTTTGGAAGAGTTTCTGTAAGATGAGGCTTTTGTTTGTTTTGACAGTAAGTTCATCTGTATTTGGAGGTTTTCTTGTAGGAAGATTTTAAATAATGAATTTAAATAATTTATTAGATAAATGAATATTCAGAATTTAAAATTCATTTTGTGTCAATATAGCTGTTTTGTTTTTTAAGAAATTTGCCCACTTCATCTAAATTGTCAAATGTGCTGGCATATATAACATAATAATCTCTAATTATCATTTCAGGGTCCTTGGGATCTGTAGTGATGTTCCCTTTTCTTCTTGGTATTGGTAATTTGTATTTTCTCTCCTTTTGTCTTGATCAGTCTTGCTAGGGGTTTTATTATTCTCTTGAAAAAAGCAGCTTTTGACTTTATTTTCTCTAATATATGTCTGCTTTCCATTTTATTGATTTCTGCTATATATTATTTTCTTCTTTCTACTTCTTTATAAGCTTTGATTTTGTGGGGCTTTTTTTTAGGTTTTTGAGATAGAAACATAAATCACTGATTTTTGACCATAATTCTTTTGTAACATGAGCCTCTGAGGCTATGAATTTCCCTTATATACTACTTTAGTTTCTCCCCAAGTTTTTGTCCCTTGAGTTGAAATATTTTCTTTCAATTGTGGTTTCTTCTTTGAACGTGATTTATTTAGAGCTATATTTTGTAGGCCGGGTGCAATGGCTCATGTCTGTAATCCTAGCACTCTGGGTGGCTGAGGCAGTAGGATTGCTTGAGGCCAGGAGTTTGAGACCAGCCTAAACAAGAGAGAGATTGTTGCTACAAAAAAACAGAAAAATTTAGCTAGGCTTGGTGTTGTACACCTGTAGACCCAGCTACTCAGAAGGCTGAGGCAGGAGGATCACTTGAGCCCAGAAACTTGAGGTTGTGGTGAGCTATGATGACACCACAGCACTCTAGCCCTGGCGACAGAAGCAAGACCCTGTCTAAAAAAAAAATAAATAAATAACAGTATATTTTGTAATTTCTATGCACAAGGGGATTTTCCTTGTTATTACTTTGTTGTCAAGAAGCAATATAACAGTAATTAAGATCACTGACAAGGAGCCAAACTGTCTGGTTTTGTATCTCAGCTGTATAATCTTAGACAAGTATTAATGACCAATTAACTGTAAAATGGGGATAATAATAACACCTATATCTTAAAGTTGTTGTAAGGATTAATATAACAAATATTTGTAAAGCAATTTGAACAACATCTGGCCCATAGTAAATGCTGTATAAGTGTTTGATAAATAAATGACTTTAGCTTGTTTGTGTTGTGGTCTGAAAAACATGCTCTGCATGGTTTGAGTCTTTTGAGATTTTTTTTTTTTTTAGATTTGCCTTATAGCTAAGTGTTTGATCCATTTTACAATTGTTCTGTACAAAATGAATGTGTATTTTGTAGTTTGGTGTGCAGTACTGTACATCGGTCCTTATATCAGGAGCGTTAATTTTGTTGCTTAAATCTTCTATATCCTTTCTGATTTTTTTCTGTTTTATCAATTAGTGAGGGGGAGAGTAGTTAAAATATTCCATGAGGATTGTGGATTCTTTCAGTTCTTGTAGTTTTGTTGGTATTACCTTTTTATAGTCAAATGTGGGAGCATCAAACACCTACACATACGTTTATTTTGAAAATTTTTTGCATTTTTTAATAACTTTTGGTTTCAAAGCTGGGGGATTATTATATTTATTATAATAATTTTGCAAGTAGATGATAGTTGTATCTTATTCTAATAAAATTGATACATTGTGAAAATTTTGCTGACAGATAGAAGTAAAGTATCTCATTCTAACTGGTCTTTTTCTCTTCTGCCTTTACCTTAAACTTTATAGGGCCACCCAGGGTATGGCTTCATCCCTCCAGGAGGCTCCTGGGGGCCGCAGTGCTCGCTCCTGCACCATGGTTTTCTTGCCTAAAGCTCTCTTTTGCTTTCAGCCTGGGCTTCCACTTCTGCCTGAATTCATGCTCCCATTCCCTCAGCTGTCACACGTTCTTTGAGGCTCTCTATATGCCCATATATTATGTGTTGCAGGAAGCCAGGGTGTACCAGACGTGGTCCCTGCCGTCTTGTCCAGTGGGAGAGAAGCACAGCAGACACAAATGACTTCGTTGTGGGAAGGACCTGCTAATGCCCTAGGCACGGGACAGAGAGAAGGGAAACAACCTGCTGTGTAGGGGTCACAGATGAAGGCAGAGCTGAGGCCTAAATCATGCCTTGGACACCAAGTGACCCAACTCAGGGGAACCCAGGACACCGAGCTTTGCCACATAGTATTTGTAACTTTTTAAAAGAAATATTTGAAGGGCTTATCCAGATAAACATGCCATAGCAGATGGTTGTTGTTACTTTTTTAAGAAGACAAGAGCAAAAAATGAATGGAAACACTAGTGTAATTGTCATCAGCTGGTCCCGGGGATGGTGTACAATGGGGGTGGTTGCTGCACTTGGGTCTTCAGGCAAGGAGGAGGCTATCGTTCTGACCAGCGTCTACCAGAGGATGAGTTTGCTGAGACTAAATTCCCATGGATCCTGGAACGTGCATGTGTTTGTGCTTGTCCCCACACAGGGAAGCTCTTTGTGCTGGAGTCTCAGAATGGCTCTCAGGGTCTGGAACTGGAGGCGGCTCAGCTGTCCTGCAAGAGCAGGGGCGCCCACCTGGTCTCTGCAGACGAGCTGCGGAGGGTGGTCCGGGATTGTGCCTTCGCAGTGTGCACCACAGGCTGGCTGGCAGACGGCACCCTGGGGTAAGTCAGCTCTCCTTTGCAACTTACCCTGACCGCCCCACCAAGGCTGACATGGGGGCTCAAAAATTGTTCTGTTGAGGCACCAGGATAGGCAGAGTGCAGTGGTCAATGGCTTCCAGGGCGTTCTTGTTTTGAGTTCTTATATAAAAGCACTTTTCTGGAGTTTTGTCACAGTCTTTTTCCCTCCTTACTTTGTTATTTTGAATTTTCTCTTTAAGTTACAAAAATAATACATGCTCATTATAAAAATTTCAAATAATACAGATATATATTAATATAAAATACAAAGTAAGTTTTTCTCTTCTTCTCCACCTAGAGATAATGACTATTAACTAGTATATATTCTTTATCGCTTTTTCTCTGTGGATAATCGTCTGCATATATTATGTATGTGTAGGAACATGGTATGGAGGTTTTAAAATATGGCCACAAGTTTTTTTCATGCCACTTCTGTCAAGAGGTGTGCTCTATATCTCCTCCCTTTGAATCAGGGACAGCATGGTATTGCCTCTACTGACAGAATACAGCATTAGTGAGAATGTGACTTCCAAGGTTGGGTTGGGAAAATCCATGCAGCTTCCATCTGGAATTCTGGGGACAACCACTTTGATAGCTTTGAGTTGCCATGTGAAGTCTGACTACGCTGAGATGGCCATGCTGTGAGGAGGGCCAGGCCACGTGGAGATGCTTCATGTAGGGGCTCTTGCCAACAGCCCCAACCAATGTCCTAGCCAAGCCAGTCTCATGGCCAAAGATGTGAGTGAAGATGCCTCCAGGTGATTCTTTTCCACAGCTGTTGAGTTGTCACCAGCCTCTAAGTCTTACCTCCTCAGGCCCTAGACATATAGCAGAGATAGGCCATTCCCACTGTGCCCTGTCTAAGTTCCTGACCAATGCAATCCTCTAGAGAAGTAATTATAAAGCTAGGAGGAAACTTTCCAATACTTCTGGTACTTGCTTCTTTAGTTATACTCAGAGAAGGCAGGAGCCATTCCACTTTCTCCTTCATGCCAGAGGAATGTGAAAGAACAAAACAAGCTCCAAGAGCTACTTTGGTAGGTGATGACCCTGAAGCTGGCTAGCTAGCAGAGAGCCATGGAAAACACCTGCTGCCATGCTGACTCACGTCTCCAAATGTGCCAAGTGTGAGGCAGCAACTGAATAAAGGGCACAACTGAGGCTAACCCAGAGCCTTTCAGTGAATCTGGAACTGTAGTTCTCTCTGCCTTATATTTTATATCCATGCTCTTGAGTAGACAAAATATGCAAGCACATTTCCGTAATGTGGTAAAGTATTAATAGTAACATTTTTCATAACTCTGTTAATATAATTTCACCAGATAACCAGGGTATTCAGAGATTCTGAAGAGCCACTTGGAACTAGGCTTAGGTCTCCTGGGCGTTACAAGTCAGAACTGAGTCATTGGAAAGGTCTATCTTCTGTGGGTTTGCTGTACAGTGTTAAGACATATTAGTGGTTCTCTGCTGAGATATTTCTTTATAAAGAAAGCATACTGACTTGTTATATTTGCTAGGCAACATATTAAAAATAGTTTTTCTGTCCTTCCATTTTAATGTCTCTGGAACCAGAAAGTATCTGACCAATTAGCATGTTCATGTCACTGTGGGTCTTTGCTGCGTGGCTTCCCTCACTCCTTACACATACACTAAAAAGCAATCATTAAATGCATGTTGCATCTTTTAATTGATGGCATAGTAGACATATAGCATATCTGACCTGTATCTCCATGAATTTATGTTGAGCATACACATAAATTCAGAGAAGGCTGAAGGTCGAGAGTGATGAATTCAGAGTCTGGGGCTACTTGTCTCCTGGGAACTTTTGCAGATTCCATAAAGGGTGGCTGAAAAGCTGAGTAGCAACTTTGATAGTCTCACGGGACTAGGAGGATAGATATTTGAATTCAACTTGTGTGTAGGAGGGGGCCTGATGAGCCCTTTTGCTTTGGGTTGGGTCCTTGCGGAGCTGTATCCCAGGAGTAAGAGTAAACTGGACACAGTATACTGGACGGTGAACTGGACGCAGACCCTCCGAGGAGCAGCAGAATACCTTCAAATCCTCTATAGCCATAAATTTGGCTTTTTTCCGCTTTTGAGGAAGATAGTATTATCCTAGGCCTCAATTTATTTCAACAATTTTAGCCAATATTGGATTTGTCATACAACATAAAATAACTAGTCACATGAGGAGACTAGGCAAAAAGAATTAAATTCAAGAAAAACAATAGCTAATAAAAACTCCAGATATTAGCATTGGTAGATGCAGACTTTAAAGTAACTATCCTTAAAATGTTCAAGGACATGAAAGACAAAAGGGAGAATTTTGTAAAACATGGAAAACTATAAAAATAATCAACTGGAAACTCTAGACATGAAAAATACAATAACTAAAATTAAAAATTTAGCGGATGGATCTAACAACTGATAAAAAGAGCCAAAGAGAGCTGGGCACAGTGGCACATGTCTGTGGTACCAGCTCTTGGGAGGCTGAGGCAGGAGGATTACTTGAGCTCAGGAGTTCAAGTCCAGCCTGGACAATACAGTGAGATCCTGTCTCTCTCTTTCTCTAAAAAAGGAAAAAGTCAAAGAGAGAATTAGTGAACTGGAAGATATTACAGAGAATGATATCCAGAATAAATAAAATAACAGAGGGAAAAAAGATGAAAAATATATAAGAAAGGGTAAAAGACAAAGAAAATGCATGTAATTAGAATTCTAAAGGGAGAAGAGAAAGAAAATGCGGTAAAAGCAATATGAGAATTATTCACAACTGAAGAAAAACATCAAGGCACAGATTCTAGAAGCCCTGCAAAGCCCAAGTAGGACAAATGCAAAGAAATCCACAACTAGGCACATTATGGTAAGACTGATATGAATGACTTGAATCAAATATGAAGAAAAAATATTAAAAGAAATAAGATAAAGAGAGATTACCTTAAAAGGAATAACAATAAACTGACAATGAAAGCCCAAAGACAAAGACGATTGATATCTTCAAAATGCTAAAAGAAAATTACTGTCAACCTAGAATTTCATACACAGTGAAAAATATCTTCCAGTAATAAAGGTGAAATAAAGACATTTTCAGACAGACAAAAGGTAAGAGAATTTATCACATCCAACCTGCATGCACTAAACAAAACACTGAAGGGTATTCTTTAGGCTAGAGGAAAATAATTGCAGGTGGAAGGCTGGAGATGCAAAAAAGAATAAATAGAAAGTTAACATATGGGAAAATTGAAATTATATAATTATATAAAGCAGTAATAATACTGAACACTAAAAGTGGCTTATATAAATGGGAAGTATTTTAAGGATATTAATTCATAGTACTTTAAATATTTTAAGTTGTATTATTAAAGGAAAGGGTAAAAATAATATTTGATTTTAATAAATCAAAGAAAGCATATTGTAACCTCTGGGTACTACTGAAAGAATAGTGAAAGGAAGTTTAACTTCCAGATCAATTCAAAGGAAAAGAGAATGCCAAAAAAAAGAGAATTCAAATAATCCAAAATAGGGAAAAGAAAGAAGATGAATGAAAGAGAAAATGGGCAGAACTAATAAAAACCACTTATAAGATGGCAGATTTAAATTCAAGGAGATTGATGATTAAGTATAAGTAGGTAAGATGCTCCAATTAGAAAACAAAGATTGTGAGATGGTTTTTAAAAATTAAACTATTTGCTGTTTATAAAAGATATCCCTAAATAAATTACAGGGCAAAAATATATATAATGGAAATGAGCATACATATCCAAACTTTTGGGGTGCTGCCAAAGATATACCCAGAGGGAAATCTAAAGCATTAAATGTTTGTATTATAAAAGGAAAAAAGCTGAAGGTTCATGAACTAATGATGTATTATAAGAAATTTGGAAGAGAACAACAAAATAAGAGAAAAAGAAAAGAGCAGATTTTGTGAAATAAAAAACAAATATATACTAGAAGAGATCAACAATGTATTCTCTCTGAAACTTGAATTGATACTTAGGACTTCAACCCAAGCATCACCTATATTCCTGAATTTAGACCTTTCTTTGGGGAGAATGTTTCCATATTGATGCTTTCAGCCAAAGCTCAGGGATCAGAAAATTCTCTCCTGATTTCGGAGCTGACAGCAGAAAAGAATTGTTCTTCTTGTTTCCAACCCAGAGAAGTTCTCCTAACTCAGTGCCTTCTTTGTCTGTTTTAGGACAACCATGTGTAGCAAAGGGAGTGGTGAACAGCAAATCATGAGAGCTGTTGATGTGAGGATTGAGAGCAACCCAGTTCCTGGTGGCATGTACAATGCCCTCTGCATTAAGGATGAAGGTCAGTGCCAGAGTCTTTGTAAAGGTCTTGGAGGGTGTGCTCTTGGGGGTTGCTATCTCAGGTTGGGTTCTCTAGAAGACCTTGTGATGAGGATTCACTGAACATGGTTTATAAGGAAATCTTCCAAAGAAAAGCAAATAGGGCAGTGGGGAAGTAGACAGGAAAGAGAAGGGGGCCAAGCAGTGGTGCAATATTAAGCAAAGTCCACAGTGGTTGGGGGGTAACTTTGGCTCAGTCCCTAAGGAATCTCTGGAGACAGTGTATGTGACCACAGTTTTCCTGATTGGGGTGAGGGAGCTGGGGCGTTTATACCTCTACACCTATCAGTCATTGGTGAAAAGTTACTTCAGGAGATGAAATTCTCAGACTCTTCTGGGTTTTTTGTGTGCACAGGCAAAAGGTTCCAATAGCCTGAGTGCCACCCTCCAACACATGGGCAGAGGTGCCCAGCCCGTGTACATGAAAATGGTAAAGGTACCTCGGTAATAAGGGCAGAGCCCTGGCAGCAACTAATACAATTGCTGTTGTTCACAGCTTGCCTTGCCATCTCTCTTCATAGTGTACAGTGCACTTAAAAGAAAAAAAAATTATTTTTCCCTAAAAGAAAATTTATAGGATTTAGAGAACTGCTCCTAGGAATGAAAATTCAGCTTCCTTTTGGGAAATCAGCCGAGTGGTGAGGAGAAAACCATAAAGAAGTCTCCAGGGCAGCAGTTCATATTCATCAAAATAAGCACACCTTCATCAGAAACACATGCCATTGAAGGGAATGTTCATGTGAATGGGAAGAAAGCCAGCTTCTTACTCTTCAGTCATAGAAATGCGCACAGGTTCTGCTTGGCTGCACACTGGACTCATCTGGGACATATTAAAAAGTACTGACGCCTGGGTGCCAGCCCTAGAGATTCTGATTTGACTGTTCTAGACATTCAGGTTTATTAAAGCTCCCCAGTGATTTTAACGTGCAGCCCAGGTTGAGAACTACTTCTATAATGCAGGGTTTCCCAAACTTCTCTGATGATGTGAAATACCAGATGAACTTGTTAAAAATGCAAACCCTCAGGCTGCATCCTAGAGGCACCAAATCTTAATCTCCAAGGAAGAAGTCAGAGGAGTTGGTAAAAAGTTAGAGCCATGGTGAACCCGAAGGCCCTGGAAGATGCTTGTTAGATGTTTATTAGTGATAGGGTTCTCTTCTGCTATGGGGTCTCTCTCCAGGAAGGGTTCTTCATTTGCTGATTTCTATGAAAATATGTTGGGAGAGTCTCCTGGCATCATCTGTCCAAAATCAAGCAACTGAAAGATGTAGCCTTGTTTTGGAGAAACCCAGGGAGAGCAATATCTGTGGTTTGTTTGGGTTTTTTTAAAGACCACATAAGTAAATTAAAATGATCCTTTGAATCCCAAATATAGGCAGAGAGACAGATCTTTGAGGGAGACAGGACAGAGCCAGAGGAAAATAGAATGACCTTTCTTCAGTGACCTCAGATAAATATGTAGGGCTTCTGAGTCCTATCTCTTACCCCTGCTGAACAAGAGATGTCAGTTAGCTTTTGCTATGTAACATACCACCTCAAAATGTATTGGCTTAAAACAACTATTTATTTAGCTGGTGATTTTGTGCACCACCAATTTGTGTTGCTCTTCTGCCAGTCTTGGCTGGGCTCATTCATGAGTCTATGGTCAGCTGCTGGTTAGCTATGTAGCCTCGCTTCTGGGAGTTTGCTGGCTGTTGACAAGGTGATGGGGGTGGCTGAGCCATGTGTTCTTCTTCATCCAAAGGGCTGGCCTGGGCTTTCCACCTCACAGGCCCTCAAACAGGTTACGTGTGTGCAAGCGCAGGCCCCTTTTGCCAACAATTGTAGTGCGTGAAGCCAGAGGTTGAAAAGTCCTTTCATATCCTACAGGGCACCAAAGTGAAAGCCATGATAGTGACTCCAAATGTGAGTCATGGGCAAATCAACATATATGATACGTTTCAATAATAAGAACACATTGATTTAATGATTTATTTTTGTGCATATTCCAGCCAAAAATGCATAACTGAATCTAATCATGAAGAAACATTAACTAAACTCAAATTGAGGAATGTTCTACTCTTCAAAAAATTTTAGGGATAAGAATGCCAAAGAAAGGCTAAGTAACTGTTCTAGATTAAAATAGACTAAAAAGACTTGACAATGAAATGCAATTTGTGATCCTGGATTGTTTCCTGGACCAGGAAAAAATAGCTGTAATTGATAACATTTGAATATGGATTATGAATTAAACAATAGTATTGTATCAGTGTTTAAATTTCCTGCTTTTTTTTTTTTTTTTTTTTTGAGACAGGATCTGACTCTGTTGCCCAGGCTAAAGTACAGTGGCATCATCATAGCTCACTGCAACTTTAAACTCCTGACTGAGCTCAAGTGATCCTCCTGCCTCAGTCTCCCAAGTACCTGGGACTATAGGCGTGCACCACCACATCCAGCCAATTTTTCTGTCTTTTGTAGAGATGGGGTCTCTCTGTGTTGCCCAGACTGGTCCCAAACTCTTGGCCTCAAACGATTCTCCTGCCTCGGCCTCCCAAAGTGCTAGGATAGGACTACAGGCATGAGCCACTATGCCTGGCTTAAATTTCCTGATTTGTGTAACTATATTGGAGTTACATACGAGAATATCCTTGTTCTTAGGAAATGTACACCAAGGTTCTTAGGGGCAAAGGGACATCATGTCTATAACTTACTCTTAAATGGTTCAGAAAAGAATTATAGATATAGATAGGTATATACAGATATATACATATTCACACATATATGTATATATACATGGACACGTGTGTGTATGTAGAGAAAAAGATAAAAGAGAATGATAGGGCCGGGCGCGGTGGCTCACGCCTGTAATCCTAGCACTCTGGGAGGCCGAGGCGGGTAGATTGCTCAAGGTCAGAAGTTCGAGACCAGCCTGAGCAAGAGCGAGATCCCGTCTTTACTAAAAATAGAAAGAAATTATCTGGCCAACTAAAATATATATATATAGAAAAAATTAGCTGGGCATGGTGGCGCATGCCTGTAGTCCCAGCTACTGGGGAGGCTGAGGCAGTAGGATTGCTTAAGCCCAGGAGTTTGAGGTTGCTGTGAGCTAGGCTGATGCCATGGCACTCACTGTAGCCCGGGCAACAGAGCGAGACTCTGTCTCAAAAAAAAAAAAAAAAAAAAAGAGAATGATAAAGCAAACAGGGCAAAATGAAAACATTGGTGAACCTGGATAAAAGGGAAGTTCCTTGTTCTTACAATTTTTCTATAACTTTGAAATTATGTAAAAATTTAAAATTGCAAAAAAAGTAAATGGTCTACATCCTCCTCCAAAAATAGCAAAAACAACAACAGCAGACAAAAATAAATGCAAAAAACCAAAAGACCTCTGAGTCATGGAGAGCCAACATGGGAGGCAGAACTGGAGGGTGCTGAGACCAGGCACAGCAAGGACAGGCCACCAGAAAGCCCTGCAGCGGGCGGTCTGGACATGTTCCAAGGCAGAATAGCGGTGCTGGCAGCAGCTTCTGGGCTCCCTGAGCTCACTGCCATGCAAGAGCTGGGCAGAACGGGATACTTTAGATGAGGCATGTACTGTGGCTCTTGTGACACCTGTCAATGTGTGTGTGTGAAGACTGAATGCCATTTGAACAGAGTAGGAACTGTGTGTGGCTCATCATTGTCACAGTGCTCAGGGCCCTGCCTCCCTGAGCAGTTTTTCAGAGCCTAGCCTGGCCCGCTCACCACTAGGGCAAGGACGGCACAGGACAAAGCATAGGCAGGGGAAGACTGGGCCTGATTGGTAAGGAGGCTTTGGGTGAGCCATGAGGGGGACTCCAGAATGCATGCTGAGCTGGGATTAGGGTCACAGGGCTGTTCTCTCCAGGGGCTTTCTAGAAAAATGAGATGGATTCTCTAGAGTCACTCAGAAAGACAGAGTGACTGTCCCTCTGCCTTCCCTCCTTGAGAAAGAGCGTGTAAGCCACTCCCACACCACCCTCCGCCCTTCTCAGCGGAGTTGCTGCTTTTCCTCAGTAGAGCCTTTGTTGACAGCACAGTCAACAAGGGAAATCTGTTTGCTTAAGGAAGGTGCAGTGCCTTGGCGGGAGCTGAAAAGAACAGGCTGTTCGGTGAGGCTCCCGCATGAGAGTAGGTGAGGTCTGGCTCAGCATATGCCCCCAGTGCAGTGTTTCTCCAAAGGTTGCCTTTTTCCCAGTGATGCTTCGTGGCACTGAGCTCTGTGCTACTGCTTCTCTTTAGCAAGACAGGAAGAATGAAGAGTGTGAACTCCAAAAATGGCAGACATGTGCCTCGTAAAGAGCCCAGAAGGAAACCAGGGCCTGTGGAATGTTCAGGCAGCTTCCTTCTGTGTTTCTTTATAGGAATAAAGTTCCTCATGAATGTAGACTTTTCTCACTTTCCTTCCAGTATTTTTGTTTCACTGACAGTGAATTTCCAGCTCTGTGGTGATCTCACTTAAACTAATAAGTGAAGTTATTTTTAACCAACTGGATGCTGATGAAATAAGCCACTCCACTTGGGTTTTCTGGCTTTGCTTCTCTTGGCAGCTTGTCTGTGGGGTCTGTGGCTTGGGGTCCGGAGGCTTCGAGTCTCCTCTCACCTTCTGTCTGTCACACGGCAGGGCTCTGCTCTGCGTGTGCTTCTGTGTCTCCCGCTCTGGGGCGGGGCTGGCCTTGTTGCCCTCCCCACCTTCTTACCTTGGCCTTCCTCTTCCCCTGCACACTTTACAATCGTCTCTATTTCCCTTCACAACAGAAATGAAATTATCCATTTCATTTATGTCATCGAGAGGAGAGCTGGATGCTCACCTGTCTTCCAGAGCGATGGGGAATTTTTGAGAGTAGCTCATTCCCAGGTCTGCCTGGAGGAGGCCCCGTGCCTCAGGAAAGGCTTTGGGGAAATTCTCCAGCTGTGATCACGAGACTGGAACCAATTAATCCCATGGCTTGCAACATCTGATAGAACACATTTAGTTCAGGGTCTCGGAAGGAAATATGAAGACCTCTGAGCTCATTACCATCGACCTGGTGTTGAAGGTTTGTTTATTTATTTGTTCCGGGTCATGCAGAGTCCAGTGCTCAGACTTGTGGGTGCTTCAGAGAGATGATAGACAGACAGGTGACTTATCCTCATCCTTGACGATAACGGTGTGTCCGGATAGGTAAGAAATGAACATTTTTCCAGGACACAAAGGAGAGGGGCAATTAGGGAGACTTCCTGAAGCAGTGGCATTTGAGGTGGAACTTGAAAGATTTTGTTTTGTGGGGATATTGGTAGGAAGAGAGGGCAGGACATTGCAGACAGAAAGAACAGGTGGGCAAGGGCGGGGGCGGGGGGGGGGTCTAAAGCTCCCGCAGACTAGCTCTGGGCAAGCCGTGGTACTAGAGCTCCGGGAGAGTGGGCAGGTCAGAACATCCCTGGGGCCTTGAATAGCTGCTGGGCAGGTCTGAGGTGACTGCAGAGGGCGGCCCAAATAATTGCCATCATGGTGGCCAAGCTGCTCCTCCTGGGCCACCCACACACCTGGGTGGGCATCAGGTCAGCTTTCTCAGACCTGAGGTCTTCTACTCCAAAAACATGGGCTAGACCAGTCCCGACACACAAACAGCCAGTTCCCTGGAATGCCAAGTATCTGAGCAGCCGGAGAAAAGTTGCCAGTGGGTCCTTTGGCCCCTGAGGCAGATATCTCTGTGATGTCTTTGTGGCCTGGGGCAGTGGGCGCCAACAGCCTGGAGAGATTTCTCCACTTCTGAGCTGCTCAGAAGAGCCGGGGCTGCACTGTGGACCCGTCGGTGTGTTCAGAGTCGCGGTCTGGTTTTCTGGCATGTGGTAAACCTGAGGAGTCCAAAGCCCTGTCTCGCAGACACACACAGGAGCCTCCAAAGCTGGGGACACCAGCTGGCAACTTATTCTCAAGCCTCTGCGGATCTGGTGGGGGTCCTCTGAGCATGGACTTGGAGATACTGACCTGCGTGCTGTTCCAAAGCAGCCTCTGGACCTGTCAGAGTCACTTGCTTAATGGCAGTCTGTCATTCGCTTTCCTAGAAAGGGCCCTTCTGTGGCTCAGAGATCCAAAGAAAGACAGAAAACATAAAGCAAGGTGTGTTCTAGTTAGAGCAAGACCACACACACTTACAGAATATTTATCAGAAGTATTTCTAGTACTTGTCTGAATCCTGGCAGTGACTTGTACAGGCTCAGAGATGTATAAGTTGACCAAAGCCTCAGTTGGCTTTGATTAGAATGTGGATCTTTCTGACTCCAAAGCCCGGGTCTCCTGCTCCTCGCACGGCATCCCAGGGGGGCCAGCTGCTTTCCTGACTTTCCTTGGGGCCAGTGCCGCCCGGGCAGCCTGTGTCGCGTTTGCAGAGCAGCAGTGGACGGGCAGCTCTCTGCACACAGAGTCAGGGCCCCTTCTAGTGTTTGCTTGGGGCCTCCAGTTTCCAGCTGCACTTCTGTTTATGCTTTTAAAGAATTAATAATGTAGATTCCCTGGCCCTTCACGTCCCATCTCCTATTGGTGAAGATGAGCTGAGAGAAACATCAGGGTGTGGGGAGGAGCCTGAGTGCTACATAATGAGTCGGGGGATGGGCTGTTCCACAGTGGGGCCAGAATCCCGCTGACTGTGACACAGGGTTTTCACCAAAGCACGGTCCTCTTTGGGAGCCCATGATCAAAGCCACCAGGATTTCTGACTCTCATGTGATTTCAAAGCCGCTTCACATTTTTAGGTATTTGTTATAGCAACTCCCCCACTTCTTGGTACCAATTTCAGTCTTAGTCTGTTCAGGCTGCTATAATAAAATACCATAGACTGGGTGGCTTATAAACAATGGAAATTTATTTCTCACAGTTCTGGAGGCTGGGAAGACCAAGACCGAGGCACCAGCAGATTGAGTGTCTGGTGAGGGCCCACTTTATGGTTCATAAACAACTGTCTTGTGGAATCCTCACATGGTGGAAGGAATGAGGCAGTTTTCTGATATCTCTTTGATAAGGGCACTGATCCCATTCACAAGGGCTCCACCCTCATGACCTGTCTTGGTCTGTTGTGTGCTGCTACAACAGAATACTTAAGACTAGGTAGTTTATAATGAAGAGAAACGTATTGGCTCACAGTTCTAGAAGCTGGGAAGTCCACTATCAAGGTGCCAGCATCTGGTGAGGGCCTTCTTGCTGTGTCATCACATGGCAGAAGGCGAGAGGGCAAGAGGGCAAGAAGGAGCTGAACTCACCCTTTATGATGGCACCAATCCCACCCATGAGGGTGGAGCTCTCATGGCCTAATCATGTCTTAAAGGTTTCATTTCTTAATACTGTTACAACAGCAATTAAATTTCAATGTGCGTTTTGGAGGGGACAAACATTCAAACCATAGTGTGGCCTAATCACCTCCCAGAAGTCCCACTTCTAAATAGCATCACACTGGGTATTAGGTTTCAACATATGGATTTTGGGGGAGGGACACAAGCATTCAGTCTATAGCAGAGTGAGAGCTATGACATGAAAGTTCTTCTAAGACATATTATGCAGGTCTCGGAATATGCATACTGTGACCTAATTTATGTTTTTAAAAAACTCATTTTTGTGCATATGTGTAAATGTGTAGATATATGAAACTCCCCCCTAGAAAAGAGACATCTGAAGAGAGACACCCTAGAAACAGAGCAGCGGTAAGACTGAAGGGAGACATTTATAGTTTAGGTTGTATAATTTTTATGTTTTGATTTTTTTAATAATACACATGCATTATTGAATTTTTTCTTTTTTTGAGACAGACTCTTGCTCTGTTGCCCGGGCTAGAGTGAGTGCCGTGGCATCAGCCTAGCTCACAGCAACCTCAAACCCCTGGGCTCAAGCAATCCTACTGCCTCAGCCTCCTGAGTAGCTGGGACTACAGGCATGCGCCACCATGCCCAGCTAATTTTTTCTATATATATTTTTAGTTGGCCAGATAATTTCTTTCTATTTTTGGTAGAGACGGGGTCTCGCTCTTGCTCAGGCTGGTCTCGAACTCCTGAGCTCCAGCGATCCGCCCGCCTCGGCCTCCCAGAGTGCTAGGATTATAGGCTTGAGCCACCGCACCCGGCCCATTATTGCATTTTTATGTAACTTTAAAATATCTCCCTTCTGAATGTCTGTTCTCAACCTGTCTTTTATCACCTACATGGGTGTTCTTGAGGCCAGGGTATGTGCTTAGAACTTGGCCTTCTTCAATATTTTGGGTACCCAACATTCACCTTCCTGCAGTCCATGTCTGGTGACTCCAGTGTCCTAGAGGAGGGTGAAATATGGGTGAGTCCTCCCAACGCTCTTTCCCGCCAAGTAAAGGGCTCCCGTGCACTGCACCACATCTCTTGTGGATCTTCAGTCCTCTGCCCTTGGTGTTATGGGTCTAGGAAATGAGACCAGTCTAGGTAGCCACAGCAGACAGTAGGCAGAAAGAGCTTGGCATGTTTGAGAAACAGTGAGCCCATACGGTTTCAGGTAAGGGGGTGAGTAATCCAAGACAGAGCTGGAGAGGTTGGAAAAAGAGCTAGATATGCAGGGGTGAGAATATTGGATTGAATTTTAAGGAGAAATGAGAAACCACTGTAGGGTCCTCAGCCAGGACATGCTTTTTGAACATTCTGAAGATTGCTCTGAGTGCTAGTGGTGCAGTTTAGTATATCAGGAACTCCCAAATGTGTCTGCCATGCAGAGTGATCTGAGCCTCCTACTTATGACAAGAAAGCTAATCAGAAATAAACTATGGTGTGCTCAGAGGAAACATCTAGAACACAATAATGCATGGTGGTTAGAACCCTGGGCTCAGTATCCAGAATTCCTGGGTTCAAATTTTGGTGCTACCACTTAACTGCTTTGGGAATAATATTAGAATCCATGGCGTAGAGTTGTCAACAGGAAAGAATGGGATAACGCAAGTAAATCACTTAGCCTAGTGCCTGGCACAGGGTAAGACTTCAACAGGTATGAGCTGTGACCATGACTAGTGTCTAGCTCCACATGAACTAGCATGGTTTCTTCACCTTGATGTCATACTGTCTTCAATAAATCAACATATAATTTCTTTCAAAATCATTCAGCAAAGTTTAATATGCATATATTACATAAGTATTATGTATGCATATAATATGCATACAACCAAGTAATTCCACGCCTAGGTATTGATCCAAGAGACACATATGACCACACAAAAATGTGTGCACAAATATTCATAGCAATTTTATCATAAAAGCAAAAACTGGAAGCAACCCAAATGCCTATCAACTGGTGCATGGATCAAAAAATTGTAGTGTATCCATATCATGGATGACTTATTATTTGGCAATAAAAAAAGAATGAACTATTAATACATGCAAAAACATAGATGCATCTTAATAACATTACGCCAAGTGAAAAAAGCCAAACACAAAAGGTTACATATTATATTATTCCATTTGAATGAAATTCTAGAAGGGGTAGAACTACCAGTGGCAGAAAGTAGATTTTAGTGATTGCTTGGGGTAGGGCAGGGGGGTGGGGAGGTCACCCAGGGCCAAGGGCAAGGAGGAGGTGATTTAGGAGAGCTGTTCTATGCTTTGATTGTGGTAGTGGTGGTTATACAAGTGTATACAATAACCAAAATTTATTAAGCTGTGCACTTAAAATCGGTGAATTTCATTTATATAAATAATACCTTAAAACAAAAAAGAAAGAAAAAAATTGAGCAGCTTTACAGTCATATTCTATGATTCCAAAATTGTGTTTTTCCAGAGTGTTCTGCAAATTTTATTTAATTAGCAAAGCAGTACTGTAGGGAGGATATTACCATTCTCTTTATTCAGATGAGCAAACTGAAGAACAGAGAGGCTGGGTGCCCCGTCTCTAGTCACACAACCCCTGGAAGGTGCAGGTGCGAGCTCTCACCCACGCACATTCCTGTTCCTGTCCCTGCTCCTCCCAAGCCTATGCAGCAGGCCCCAAGACCCAGTCAGATCTGATGTGCACATCTCCAGCACTCTTGGTAGCCCTGAGGCTGCAACTCTAGTTGTGGACTTGGCATGTGCTTCAGATTCTCAACTTCTGGAAGAAAATAATAATAGCTAACACCTGCGATAGCACCCATTCTGTTATCTGTGCTCGCTCATTTAATCCTCACAATGCCACCACAGGAAGTTACTGTTATTATCCAGATTTCACAGATGAGGAAACTGAGGCACAAAAGGTTAAGTATCTTGCCCAAGGTCACACAGTAAGTAGGGGAGCAAGGGCTCACACCCAGATACAAGAGGGCTGAGGCACTCTTTTCTTCTTCCCCTTGAATATCCTATCTTAACAGGGACTGCTGTTCTGGCTGGGATGTATGATGCTCAGGACAGGATTCCCTGCCTTCCACTGTGCCTGGGACAGTTCTTTTATATGCCGGTAATTATTAACCAGGTTCCCTCTCATTTTCAACATTGTCCTTATTGGGATAATAAACTATATGGTCACCCTAGCTATTATCAAGACAGGTTTGATTTAGAAGAAAATTCCCCCAGGGAACTCTGCTTACCAAAAGGGGTGAGTGTGTGAATGGTAGAATAGTTACACATAGATCTGTGCTTTGACCTGCTCACTGTAGAGGTTCATTGTTATTGAAACCAAGGTAACCTGACAGATCCAGAAATGCAGCCTTTACCTGTGGTGGGGCAAGGGAGACCTTCCAGCAAATCACTCTCTCAAGTTAAAGTGACTCTTTGCTGCACTCATGACCATAGCCCAACTCCAAGAATTGACATCCATCAGTAATCCTCTAGTGTGCCCAACTCTGCTGGCTGCCTCTCGCCTTGAACCAAGCCTCCATCACTGCTGGGTCAATAGTGGGTAAATATGGACCATACCTGACTTTATCTTCTTACTCTCTTTTCCCCCCCTCTCTTACCAAGTTGTGATTTGATGATTTTATTTTCTTATGAGCGTTTTGTTTTGCCCTTTTTTGTAGACCCAGTTAGCATTCGATTCCAATTCAGCCATAGTATGGTTGGCTATATTTGGCTTAAGGAAACTGGGTATTCAATTACCATGATTACTTGAAGATCAATTCCAAAGACCATAAATCTCCAACTATTTATGTGAGAAATGGAATTTGTTTTTGTTCATGTCCCTATTAAGTTCCAGGCATGTGGCAGGCACTGGGCGAAGCATGAGCTCATTTAATTCTTGTGACAACCCTATGAGATAGGTGTGGTCATTAGCTCCATTTTTATGTTTTAAATAGATTTTCTTATTATTAATGTGAATAAGTGGTCATTGTAGTAGAAAGTGTAAAGAAAATTAAGGTCACTCATAATTGATCTTCTCCGAAATAAGTACTTTAGCATCAGTCTTTTTTTCCTTGCATGTTTTGTTTAGCTTACCAAATTGGGATTATGCAGATAACATATGGGTTTGCATTCTGTTTTTTTCACTTACTAATGTATATCTTCCCATGACATTGAATATGCTGCATAATTTCTAATGTCTATTATAATTATCCGTCATATGGGTGTGCCGTGAATTAAATGTTCTCCCACTATTAGACATTTTGGTAGTTCCATGGTTTTCACTATAATAAATACCATAAATACACATATCTTTTTGCTCATCCTCTATTATTTCAGCCTCTTTTAATAGCATCAATTTGTTGAGAACTATGTACCAGAAATTGCATTTAAGACCTTGTCTATTGTTTACTGCATCAGACATTGTCAATTATCTACACAACAGCCATCACCTCCCCTATCCCTGCCAGGTTCCTCCCCTCCCCAGAGAGCTGTTTGTTAATATTTATTAGCACATCACTGATGAATTGGGGGATTAAGCAAGCAGAGAATTACAGGACAACGGAAAGGAGTCAGCATTTCAAAATGGAGGACATTATTTTAAGGACTCAGAACAAATGTAACCACTTGAAACTGTTTAGAAAGTGTTTAATTTATTTTCTTATCAAGCTGTTACTCCATGTCCCTTTAGCTACCATCTCATATTTCTCCTGCCTTTCATGGCCCTAAAAATCCTCCACTCTCATTCTCCATCATCTCACCTTCTGTCATCTCCATTATCTTGCCTTCTGCCCTTCCTGCGTTCTTCCATCCGCTGCTCTCTGGCTTCTGCCTTATCACGTAAGTGGAACTGCTCTCACCAAACTTATAGGAAGTTTCCGTGTGGCTAAATATTAATATGGCCGTTTCTCAGCCTTCATTTTACTTGATATTTCTGCAGCCTTAAGTACTTGACCATACAGTCTTCCTTCAAACACGTTTTCCCTTGCCTTCCTTTGGGTTTTCTTTGTATCTGTCTATCTGCAGTGATGTCCTTTGTGACCTCATTCTCTGCTCACCTCTGAGGGCTCTGACCTGGGCCCTCATCTCCCCTCCCTCAGCACTCCAAAGCTGTCAGTTTTCATCTAAATGCTCGTTAATTCCAAATCATTTCCCAAGCCTAGATCTCCCCACCAGCCCCCAGCAAAGCCACAGATTCCACGTATGCAGCTATATATGGAGACTGCTCTCAGCCCTTCAAATCCACAAGTCCAAAATTATACTTATATCCCTTGACCTTCCTACCCCTCATCCTCTCTGTCACCCCCAACATCTTTCAAATCAAAAGTTCTGTAAAAACCTCCTTCTCAGTATCCCCCAGATCCACCTAGTTCCTGCCATCTGCACATCACTCTGGCTCCCATGCTGGCGTCTGGGGCTGCTCAAATGGCCTCCTAACTGGTCCTCCAGGCTCCAGGCTCCAGGCCTGTTTCCTCAATGCATTCTCTGCACTGCAGACGGTGTTCTTCCTAAAGTGCCAGGGGGATCATGTCATTTCCTGTTTTAAACTCTTTAATGGTCTTCATTCTGCCCTGGACAGATCCCAGACTTCTTGCCTGCCTCGTAGGGCCCTTCACAGACTCGTGCCTTACTCCCTGCAGCCTCGTCGCTTGCAGCTCCCCCGTGCTTTATGCTTCAGTCTTACCAACTTACTGCCATTCCTCCAATGAGTAGAGAGGCTCAGATATCAAAAAGCAAATTCATTTGGCAGTGAGACACAAACAGATAAACACTTCAGTGCAAAAGACTGGAAGCTTCAAAACAGACCCAACCATAGTAAGAGGAATGGTGAAACTTCAAGTCAGTGGGAAAAGGATGGATGGATTATTTGATAGTACCAGGCTAATTGGTTATGAATATGGGAAAATAAGACAATGAATTATTACACTGATTTATGTAGCTCTCTTATAGATTAAAAGGAAAAAATAAAGACCACAATGGAGAAATATTTTGAAGAAATACAATTGGCCAATAAATATGCAACTCTCTTACCAATTAAAGATATGCGTGATAATAAAAGCGATCACTTCATCGGCCTGTAAAATTATCAAAATTTACAAAAAATGACAGTACCACGTGTTCTGAGGAGAAACAGGAAAATTTATATATCACGGGATAGGAGTGTAAATTCTTAAAAACGCATATTCAACTTGGCAGAACATATCAGAAGCGTTAGAAATAAAGGCCCGGCGTGGTGGCTCATACCTGTAATCCTAGCACTCTGGGAGGCTGAGGCGGTTGGATCACTCGAGGTCAGGAGTTCCAGACCAGCCTGAGCAAGAGTGAGACCCCCGTCTCTACCAAAAATAGAAAGAAATGATTTGGACAGCTAAAAATCTATATAGAAAAAATTAGCTGGGCATGATGGTGCATGCCTGTAGTCCCAGCTACTCGGGAGGCTGAGGCAGTAGGATCGCTTAAGCCCAGGAGTTTGAGGTTGCTGTGAGCTAGGCTGACGCCACGGCACTCACTCTAGCCCGGGCAACAAAATGAGACTCTGTCTCAAAAAAAAAAAAAAAAGAAAAGAAAAGAAATATAAATGTCCTGGCTGGGTACAGTGGCTCACACTTGTAATCCTAGCACTTTGGGAGGCTGAGTCGGGAGGATCATTTGAGGTTAGGAGTTCGATACCCCGTCAGTACTGAAAATAGAAAAAATTAGCTGGGTGTGGTGGTGCATGCTTATAGTCCCAGCTACTTGGGAGGCTAAGGTAGGAGGATCAGTTGAGCCCAGGAGTAAGAGGTTGCAGTGAGCTATGATGACACCACTGTACTCTAGCCAGGGCAACAGAGTGAGACTCTGTCTCAGGGGGAAAAAAAAGAAATATATATGTCCTTTCATCCATTAATTCCACTTTGAGTGTTTTATTCTAAGGAAATTAGCATGGCTAGTACTGTAGGGGAGGGAAGACTTTCCCTCTACCCTCTGAGGTAGGTGAGTCTATGAAATAAACTGATAATAGGCAGATCAACAGGAGAAAAGGTATACAAATTTATTACATGACAGGGCATCATAGGAAGGGAAAGTGAATACCCCAAAACTCAGTAAGATTTAGAAGCTTTTATACCCTTTCCTAGGGGAGAGGGGAGAGGGCATATAGGTAATTTGGGGGAGAGTAAATGATTTGGGGGAAAGATGAGTGGACACTTAGAAGAATAGGTGGTAGTTTGTGACAAAGTCTGTGGTGTGTTGACTTTTAGTCTTCTCTGCTGTGAAAACTACTTAATCTTCCTTGGTTGATGAAATGCCAGGGGTTGGGATTCATGACGATTGAGTTCCTTTTGGAGGCTCTGTCTTTAGGCAGATAAGGGGAGCCCAGGGAAAGCTTCTGCCGACATCTGCTGCCCCCCCTGAACAAGTGCCCTCTTGTTTAAAGTAATCAGCATACCAAAACTGCGTGTTTTGGGATGGCATTTGCTGAATTCCTTCAGTGCAAAAATATGTTACAGTGCTCATTATTTAGTAAGGAAAAAGTGGAAATAAAGTTAATGTCCAACCACAGGGGATCCATTATGGCAGATCCATACAAATGGAATAATATATAGTCATTTACAAATAAATTCAAATAATGCAAATATTTGTTGACAAGGGAAAATTTTCACAATATAATGTTAAATTAACAAACAAGCTATAAACTGAAATGGTTATATCATAGCATAGTATAATACTGTGTGTGTGTGTGTGTGTGTGTGTGTGTGTGTGTGTAAAACTAAAAGGGTAAAAATCATGTTAGCAATGGTCACCACTGGTGATGTTAAAGGAGAATTTTGATTATTTTTCTCCAGTGTTTTTCTTCCATTGGGATATTTTAAAGCAAATCTAGGATATTATATCATTTCATTCTAGAAGATTTTTAAAATAATTTTTTTAGGAGGGGAAACTCTGGAAATACTATCATGTAGATTTCCATATGATAGTCATTGGTTTAGAGTTATTGATTGATTGACACAGGGTTTATTTAAATATGGACTCGCCTATACCTTGCAAATACTATAGTGCTTCCAGGGTATGAGACCTGCAAGTTGGAGACTACTGTCTTAAGGCATGGATCTTTGTCAAATGCAGTTCCCCTTGGGAGAAGTTGTGAATAATTTTCAACCATTTATACCTCATGCTGAATAAATTACAGATTTCCAGAGAGGAGGTATTTTTTAAATTAACTTAGTTCATTAAGGTATAATTTACATCCGCAAAATGCACAGGCCTGAAGTTGATGAGTTTTGACAAATGTATACACCTGTGTAATCAACATGCACTCATGATATAGAACATTTTCTTCACCCCAGAAAGTTTTCTGGAGCCTCTATTCCAATAATCTTCTACCCCTCCCTCCTCCAGCAGAGCCAGAGGCAACCTTTGTTCTGATTCTTATCACCACATATTATTAATAGTTTTGCCCGTTTTTGAGGGTAATTCTCAGAGCAGTAGTTCTCCAAGGGTGGTCCTGGTACCAACAGTATCAACATAACCTGGGAATTTGTTAGAAATGCAAATTCTTGGGCCCCAGGGACAGAGTCAGAAACTGGAAAGCACAGCCAGGTGTGTCTTCACAAACCCTCTAGGTGATTCTGATGCATGCTTCTGTTTAAGAACCACTGTGCAGAGAACTTAAGAACTAACAATAAATTGCGGTGGGATGGGGAAGGCAATGCTGGTTGTATATTGGGTGGAGAGGGGGGCTGGGCAGGGGCCCTAAAGACAGCTCCTTCACATGGAGGAAAAGTTGAGCATTTGTGTCAGAAGTGTTACATCTTTGGTTTGTGAGATAATAACAAAGTTTTACAGGCTCTTCTTAAGAATTTCAAAGGTCAACATCAAAGTCTTACAATTTCTCAAAATAAAAGCATCAACTTTCATATGAGTTCTAAACTCCTTGTGGAAACACTGGTTATCAGAACCTCTGACTGGCAGGCAAATGACCCCTTTTAAATTGAAAAATGAGTCAAATGAATGTGTTTATCAATACACATTTGTTTGACAGACAAGATCTTTTATAAAATCACATTTCCTGGGAAGGGAAAATAACAGAAACGGCTGTTAATGTTGAAACCCAGCTCTGAGATCTGAGAAATCCACAAACCTCAATTACTACCTACGGAATAATTGAGAAGTAGCAGTAAGACTACTAGTAAATTTACCAAATATAAGTTTCCCTAGAGAGGGGAAGAGGGTCCAGGTATAGAGCCAATTATTTTCCATAGTTGCCTGTTGAGATTCAAGCTGGGAAGATGAGTGACAGAAACTGATTCCGGTCGTACCTGGACACAGTGGTGTTTTCGACACACATTAGGTTGTGTTAGGGCGTGACACTGTTGACTGGAGCTCCTGGATCACACTAGCTGGGAAGAGGGTGTGTTTCCTGTGTTGAACGTTTGTGGGAAATCTAGACACGTATGGTATGTGAACCCAGACGCTGGGCAGCGTTATTGTGGTTTTCCCGAACCAGATCCTAGCCCGTGTCTTTTGGAAATGTGCTGGCAGGGTCTGGTCATGAGTCTGGTAGGCTCTGAGTTTGGCCTGAAGTTTCCCTTTATCTAGTTTCAAAACAGTTTCCCTGCTCCTGCATTTTCCTCCTAAGGAGTCAGTGTTGTGTTCGTGGATAGAACTGTGTGAGAATGAAAGTATTTATGAGTTCTTTGAGAGAGTTTGAGGAGGAGCCTTCCAGTTTCCCCAAACTGGATCCTAGTAGGAGAAGAAAAAAGTGGGGCATCCAGTGAGAGTCCCGGGCAGCTGAGGAAGGTGGAGAGGAAGGCTGAGCCTTTTGCCCTTGAGATACCAGCTGGGATTCAGTCCAGCCTGACTTGACCGAGGCTGATGACTTTGGTTCATTCTTCATAGGGGATGATGACCCTCCCACCCCACCCCCGTTGAAGGTGCCCCTGGATTTGTGGCAAGTTTCAGATGACTGCTTGTCCCTACTTGCCATGTAGGAGAAATAAGCATCTGATCTCCTGGGCTCCAGTGTCAAGGAAGCTTTGGTCAAAATGTGTCACTCTGTGCTGTCTTGCTGAAGTACAGCCACACCCTTTTTTATTCCAAATTTCCCTCATGTTAAAGCATGTGCATAGCAATGAGTCTCTTTGAGAAAGTATTACCAAAACTACAAGCAATCAGGTGAATCAGGGTAGCTCAAAGCACAAATTGCATTTTTTTATTTTTATCTTTTCTCAGCATATTTTCTTTTAAGCCATATGCTTCTTAGGTAACTTGACTGCAGAAGGACGAAAGGAAAGCAACATGTAAAATTAGGAGAGTAAATGTGAATTTAAAATTATTTCCTTGTTTTTTGAAAAATTTTGCTACAGCAGTTCCATTTCTAGAAGTTTATCCTAAAGAAATAAGATATGTATAAAAATGTACATATGATGTTCATTGTAGCATTGTTTATGATAGTGGAAAATTGGAATAAATGTAAATATTTGTCTAATGATGTAAATAATGTGTTCTACAAAAGATTGATGAAGATTATAGTACTAACGTGGAAAGAACTCTAAAACATTAAAAAAAAAAAAAGACTTCTAGGCCAGGTGGATGGAGGCTGAGGTGGGAGGATTGCTTGAGACCAGGAGTCCAAGATCAACTTGGGCAACAGCAAGACCCCCTCTCTACAAAAATTTAAGAATTAGCTCGGGGCCGGGCACGGTGGCTCACGCCTGTAATCCTAGCCCCCTGGGAGGCCGAGGCAGGTGGATCGCTCGAGGTCAGGAGTTCGAGACCAGCCTGAGCGAGACCCCGTCTCTACTAAAAATAGAAATAAATTATCTATCTGGACAACTAAAAATATATATAGAAAAAAAAATTAGCCGGGCATGGTGGCGCATGCCTATGATCCTAGCTACTCGGGAGGCTGAGGCAGTAGGATCGCTTAAGCCCAGGAGTTTGAGGTTGCTGTGAGCTAGGCTGACGCCACGGCACTCACTCTAGCCCGGGCAACAAAGTGAGACTCTGTCTCAAAAAAAAAAAAAAGAATTAGCTCGGGATGGTGGCATACACCTATAGTCCCAGCTACTTGGACAGCTGAGGCAGGAGGAGGATAGCTTGAGCCCAGGAGTTTGAGGTTTCAGTGAGCTATGATGATGCCCCTGCACTCCAGCCCAGACAATAGAGCAAGACCCTGTCTCCAAGGGAAAAAAAGAAAACTAGGATGACCCATATGCTCAAGGCTTTAATGGGAGAAGTAGACAATATTCAAAAAATAGATAGACAATGTAAACAGAGAGATGGAAGTTCTAAGAAAGAACCAAGAAGAGGCTGGGCATCGTGGTAGCTCACGCCTATAATCCTAGCACTGTGGGAGGCCAAGATGGGAGGATCTCTGGAGGTCAGGAGTTCGAGACCAGCCTGAGCAAGAGAGAGACCCTATCTCTACTAAAACTAGAAAAAAATTAGCCAGGCGTGGTGGTTCGAGACTGTAGTCTAAGGTACTCAGGAGGCCAAGGCAGGAGGATCACTTGAGCCTAGGAGTAAGAGGTTGGAGTGAGCTATGATCATGCCACTGCACTCTACCTGGAGCATCCCAGCTACTCAGGAGGGTGAGGCAGGAGGATCACTTGAGCCCAGGAGTTTGAGGTTGCTGTGAGCTAGACTGATGCCATGGCACTCTAGCCCAGGCAATAGAGCGAGACTCTGTCTCAAAAAAAAAAAAAAAAAAAAAAAAAGGCAGGCACGGTGGCTCACATCTATAATCCCAGCATTTTGGGAGGCCAAGGTGGAAGGGTTGCTTGAGGCCAGGAATTTGAGACAAGCCTGGACAACATAGATGGACCCCATCTCTACAATTTTTTTTTTAAGTTAGCCAGGCATGGAAGTACATGCCCATAGTCCTAGCTACTGAGGAGGCTGAGGCAGGAGGATTGCTTGAGCCCAGGAATTCAAGACTGCAGTGAGGTATTATTGCACCCCATTGTACTCCAGCCTAGGTAACAGAGCAAGACTCTGTCTCTTAAAAAAAAAAAGATAATAAAGAAATATTATGAATAACTCTATGCTCATAAATTTGATAACCTAGATGAAATGGACCAATTTCTTGAAAGATACAATCTGCCAAAATTTATGTAGAAGAAATAGACAATCTGAAAAGGCCTATATCTTTTAAAGAAATTGAACTAATTACCTTCCAAAACAGAAAGCACCAAGCCCAAAGGGTTTACTAGTGGATTCTACCAAACATTTAAGGAAGAAATTATACTGATTCTCTACAATCTTTTTCAGAAGTTAGAAGCAGAAGGAATACTTTCTAACTCATTCTGTGAGGCCAATATTACCCTAATATCAAAACCTGACAAAGGGGACATTAGAAGGAGAGGGGACTACAGACCAATATATCTCATGAACATATATGCAAAAGTCTTCAAAATATTAGCAAATCAAATCCAACAATGTATAAAAGGAATGGTGTACCACAAACAAGTAGGCTTTACCCCAGGTGTGCAAGGCTGGTTCAGCATTCAAATTTCAGTTAATATAATTCATCACGTCAACAAGCTGTGGAAGAAATATCATATAATTACACTGATAGATGCAGAAAAAACATCTGACAAAATCCAACACCCACTCATGATAAAACAAAAACAAAAACAAAAAACAACTCTTAGCAACTTAGAAATAGAGGGGAACTTCCTCAACTTGAAAGAACATCTACAGGCAAAGCTGGGCATGGTAAATAATCCCAGCACTTTGGGAGGCCAAGGCAAAAGGATCTCTTGAGGTCAGGAGTTTGAGGCTAGCCTGGGCAACATAGCAAGACCCCATCTTAAAAAAAAAAAAAAGAACATCTACCAAAAAGCCTACATCTACAAAAAAGCTAACATGATTAATGGTGAGAAACTTGAAGCTTTCCAACTAAGATCAGGAACAAGGCAAAGATGTCTACTCTCACTACTGCTTTTCAACATCATACCAGAAGCCTTAGATAATAGAGTAAGATAAGAAAAGGAAATAAATAGCATATAGATTGGGAAAGAAGAACTAAACCTGTCTTTTTTATATAATGAAAGAAAAAACATTTTTTATTTCAGTTAATTGGGAAGATTTATCAGAACCCTATCCATAAGGAGAAGAGCCAACAGCTGCCTTTATTATGGTTGGTTTGCTTTGCAGTTCACTCTGTGTAAAGTCACCTAAATCTCGTGGATATTTGGCTGTCCACAGGCCCCTCTCTGTTTGGCCTTGGCTCAAATTGTCTTTGTCTGCAGATTACATGATTTTCTATGTAGAAAATCTGGAAGAATCAACAACAACAACAAAAAACTCCTGGAACTAGTAAGTGATTATAGTCAGGTTGCAGGATATAAGGTTAACATACAAAAGTTAATCACTTTCCTATATGCTAGTAATGAATTAGTGACATTTTAAATTAAAAACACATTACCATTTACATTAGCATCCTGAGAAATGAAATTATTAGGTATAAATCTATAAAACATGTACTAGATCTATATGAAGCAAACTACAAAACTCTGGTGAAAGATATCAAAGACTGACTAAATAAATGGAGAGATATTCCATGTTCATGGATAGGAAGACTCAATATTATCAAGATGTCAGATTTTCCTAACTTGATCTATAGACTGAACACAGTCCCAATCAAAGCACTAGCAAGTTATTTGATAGATATCAATGAACCAATTCTATAGTTTGCAGGGAGAAGCAAAAGACCCAGAATAGCCAAATCAATATTGAAGAAGAACAAAGTCAGAGAACTGACCCTTTTAGACTTCAAGACTTCTGTAAAACCTAGTAATCAAGACAATGTGATAGTGGTGAAAGAATAGACAAATATCAAGTGAACAGAATAGAAAGCCCAGAAATAAACCCACATACCCGCATAAATATAGTTAACTGACTTTCTCATCTCAAAAAAAAAGACATGGTGGAACTTTAATTGCATATTACCAAGTGAAAGAAACCAATCTGAAAGGCTACATACTATATGATTCCAACTATGTGACATTCTGGAAAAGGCAAAACTATGGAGACAGTAAAAGGATCTGTGGTTTCAGTCATTAAGGAGGAGAAAGAGGTAAATAAACAGAGCACAGAAGACTTTTTGGGCGGTGAAACTGCGCTAAATGATACTACAATGGTAGATACAGGTCATTACACGTTTGTCCAAACCCATAGAATGTACAACACCAAGAGTGAACCTTAAGGTTAACTATGGATTTTGGGTGACAATGAGGAATCATTGTAGATTCATCTGTTGTAATAAATATACCAGTCTGGTATGGAATGTTGATAGGGAGATTGTGTGTGAGTGGGGTTAGGAAGTAGATGGGAACATTCTGTACTTTCTGCTCAATTTTTCCATGAGCCTAAAAAATAGTTTATTAATTTTAAAAAAAATATAAGGTGTTCACTAATATAGATGAAGTAATCCCATTTATGTTAAAAACACATGGAAATATATATGTACTTATATTTATATACATATATGTAAGAATATATAAAATATATGGGTGTGTGTGTTTGGAATGGTCTTGCCATTGGGGTTGATGTTGGGGAAGGGGAGAGGCACCCTCTGCTATACTCTGTAGTCTGTAACATCTATCTCTTGGCAAAGAGTACCTGTTCACTTACCTAAACAAGGCAAAAAGGAGCTTGCTGCTAGGCCTTTATCTCTGGATCCCCGTTTCAAGGAGACATTAGAAGGGAACATTGTCTGGCAATTTTAAAATACAGTTGTAGCACTTTGTACCACATTTATTCATTCAGTGAGCCTTTTTGAGTGCCTCATCTGTGCCAGGCATTCTGCCAGGGCCTGGGGTTGCCAGAGTGACCAGGAAACAGCCCCTGTGATCTCAGTTCAAGGTGCAGGGAGCACCTGCAACAGTGGGTGGCAGGGAAGAGTTGTTTTTAAGTTTGTTTTCTCACAGGCTGACAAAGTCTCTCACAGATTGGAAAAGCTGATTGTGATTCCTTCTCCTCAGAGAAGCCGTGTGGAGACCCACCTTCGTTCCCCCACACCATCCTGCAGGGCCGCACCGGCTTGGAGATGGGGGATGAGGTGCTGTATGTGTGTGCCCCCGGCCACATCACAGGCCACCGGGAAACCGCCTTCACCCTGCTCTGTAACAGCTGTGGCGAGTGGTACGGCCTGGTGCAGGCCTGCGGGAAAGGTAAGTGCCCTGGGGCTGGGCCACCCGCATGCCCATGCAGTGCTGGCAGAGGGCTCCACTTCTACTGCTGCATGGGGCGGGCTTTCTGCACCAAGGTGCCTTTGCAAAGAGGCTTCCAGGCCTCTCCGCTGAGCTCTGGACGAGACAACACTCTGCTTGGGGGTTCCTGCAGCATGGCAAGTGCAGCGCATTCACAACCGAACTCTTCATCTTCCGTGCTGGGAGTACAGAGCTAACAAATCTCCCCTTCTTCTCTAAGGACAGAGTTGATGTTGGGTTAGCTTTCTAGCAGGTTTCCCTGGAAACTTGGTCAAGATGGAATGTCAGCTGTCGTACCAAGCAGCGTTGCTTCTGGTAAAAATGACCGTGGTTGGTAAACTGGGCTGGGGGGACTGTAATGAACACGTGATAGGGAGCCCAGCTCTGGGCTGCCCCGAGGTGGGTGATTCTTGTGTCTGGGCATGACCTCTGCGGGGAACCTGAGAACTATTCTGGGGGTTGTAACAAGAGATACAGGCTCTTGTGGGACATGGGGCTTCTAAACCCCCTGGATCCACACCCACACATGCTAGTCCTGTAGCAGTCATGGGGGCAGAGTCAGGAGGCTAATCCAGGACAGCCGTGTGGGCTGCTGCAAGGGCCACCTGCGCCCGCTGACTGGAATTGCCCCCCACTGCCCGGCTGCCTTGCTCTATTCCCTGGCCTCAAGCCTTCTGAGTGCCAGGTACGTCCTGCGGCATCATGCAAGCCTGAATATTTACTTGAGACTAAGAAGAGTGCCGGTGGACATTGAGTTCCCAAAACTTGATCTTATTTCCCCAGATGTCCCCATTCCATCAACATCACATTCCTAGGGGTCCCAGGTTTCTGCAGATCCCCCTACACCTAGTCCTCTGGGAATTTTCTGAGCAGTAGAAATCACTGTCTCCAGCCACAGCCAGGCCTGGCCTCCCCACCCCAACAGGGGCACAGCACCCATCAGGGGGCTTGGGCAGCCCCATGGCCGGCCTGGGCTTACGACTACAGTACTTTGGACCTCATGCCAGACCCTGAATTGCTCTCTGACCTCACAGGGCTCCTCTTAACCCCAAACCTCTTTCAAGGAACCCCCTCCCTAATTCCCCATAATATCTGGGTACCAAGTGGAGGCTGATTCTATAGAGGCAAATAACTCCAACACCATGATGTTAGTGGATTTGTAGGACAGTTTGTCCCTGGAATGTCCTGCCGATCCCATGAGGGAACTACGATGAGCCCTAGGGCACTGTCACATCTGCCAGATTCATCCACGTTGTTGCCTGAAGCTGTGGTTTGTTGTCTTCACTGTTATTTACTACCCGTAGTGTGAATACACCACTATTGATTCATCTAATCCGCTGTTTGTAGACATTTGGCTTGTTCTCATTTTGTGACTGTCACAAGCTATGCTGCCATGATTGTTCTCATCCACGTCACTTGGTTCACATGTGAACACAGTTCCATTGGTTTCTAGGAGTGGAATTGCTGCCCACGGGGTATGTGTGTGTTCAGCTTTCGTGGATACTGCCAAAGAGTTTTCTAAAGTATGTGACCAGTTTACTCTGCCATCAGCTGTGCATGACAGTGCTTGTTCAGCATCTTAACTAACCTTTCAGATTGCCATTCTTGTGACTGCGCTGTTGTGACTTGTAGTCATAATATTTATTTCTCTGATAACGGTGAGGTTCAGCACTTATCACATGCTAATCAGGTACTGGAATTTCCTCATGTAAAATGCCTGTTCCAGTGTTTTGCCCTGTTTTCCTAATTGACTTGAATTGATTATTTATATATTATAGAATTTTGTACATGAAATGTTCATAATTAATGTGTTACATATTTCCTCCCATTTTGTGGCTTATCTTTTTATTCTCGGAGTGTCTTTTAATGAATAGTTTTTTGTTATTGTTGTCTGTTTCACTATTTTTCAAACTGTGTGGGCTATTACAAATTTTTTTCTAGTCATTGGCAGACTGATACTTTGGCAAAATACAATAAAATGATGCTTTTATAAAATAAAAATTAATACAAAAATAAAATAGATTACAAATATAAGCACAATTTTTTGTTACATTAAATAGATGTAAAATTCCCCTTTCCCCTGTCAAATTGTTATAAAAGCTTCCAAAAACTTTGCTCTCAATGTATCTACTTGTCTCGTTGCATACTAGTAACAAAAAGTTACGGAATGGGACAAGTGTTAGAAGCACAGTTTAAGCAATCTTCTAGAATGTTTATCATCTTTTTCTGTTGCTGTAGCTTTGTGCCAGGCAGGGGCTACTTGCCAATTCTGATCATTCACCTGCCTAAGAAAATCAGGCGAAAGGACTGGGCTTCCTATTTGTTGAATATGTCGCTTTGAAGCAGACCTGTACTCACCCTGAGGTGGTTAATGCTCTGATGACAGGCTGAAGTTGCACCCTCCCATGAGCCACACCCGCCAGCCAAATGGGTTGTTTACCGGCCCCAGTAGAATGAGAACTAAATGTAGTTTTTGTGGATCTGAAATGGTGTTTATTTTCTCACTGCAATGCAGAGTTGTTAGAGCTTTCAGCTGCTGGGCAGGAGTTCTGGTTTCTATGCTTGGCTGGATATACAGACTGTTACAGTTTTCATTACTATGTGGATTTAATATTTAAATTATCTGTGTTAGTATAAGAAATATCTGTGTGTGTGTGTGTGTGTGTGTGTGTATGTGTGTTACAAGACTATCCTCACCAGATATTTCACTCCATCTTGCATTTATTTTTTTCCAACGAAAATCAATTTTTTTCATTAGAAAATTGCTTCATATTAGAGAAAAGTCATCTTCAGGGAGTGGGTCAAACAAGGCTCTTCAAGTTGGACCCACCTGGGTTTGGATAGTAACTCTTCCCTTGTACTAGCTGGTTGACTGACTATTCATCCATTCACTCATTCCACGTCCCATAATTTGGCAGGATCCTAGGTGCTGCACATATAAGGTTACATAAAACACTGTTCCAACCCTAAAGGAAACTCTGGTGTACTGGGTGCCTCAAAAGACACAGAAGCAGTAGATGACTAGGTAGAAGGGAAAACTGGAAAGCAAGGTGTTAACAGAAGGTGACATTTTAAAGGAAGTGTGTTTCCAGATGGAAGAAGTGCTCCATGAACTCAAAGGCTGCAGAAATCAAGTAAATGAAAGCTAAAGTGTGCATTGGCTTCACAATCTGAAGGGGGTTCTGGTGGCCTTGTATTTTCAGTGTGAACCTGGGGAGGGGGTGATGCACCAGGCCACCCCACAGTGTGTGCAGGAAGGGGGTGGGGTGAGGAAGAGGGCTAAGGGCAGGCAACTCAGTCTCAAATTTGTTGTTCATGAAGAGGAATTGGAAAGACACAAAGGGTAGAGCTGGAAGAAGATCAGGGGTCCAAAGAGATGTGGGGTTTGTTTTGTTTGCTTGCTTTTGTTATTTTTAAGATGTATTTTTAAGAGATTTGAACTCATGTAAATGATAGAAAAAATTAGAAGAGGAGATCGAACAATTTTCTTGATTTTCCTGAGCCTTAATTTGCTCATATGAAAAAATAGGTACTAATTATCACATAGAGTTGCCTCATGGGGTTCCCTGCAAGTGCATCACTTAGACAGGACATATAATATGATATGGGGCAAAGAACTGTTCATTCTTTCTCTTTCACCTATATGCTGATTAAGGAGAGTATCCAGGTCCTTTCACTTGAGGTATCTAAAGGGCTTTGTGCGTGACACTGGCTTTTCGCCTCCTCATGTGTTGACTCTAGCTGCTGTTGCAGCAAATAATTAAGAGCATACTGTGACTTCAACCGTCTATTACTTGGTTGAGAAGTTTGTTTCTGCCAGCAGGCTTCTCAGGTTCTAGAGACCAGCAGCTGCTCTTTCCAGAAAGGTGTGGCCCATGTGGCTTTTGGACTTGATGGAGACCCAAGCAGCTGGTAACTTTCTAACATGTGGCTCCCAGGCAGTCCATACCTGTGGTCTCAGCTGCCTCACTCCTCCCTCTAGGGGCCCCTGGCTGCCTCCAGCCTAAGCTTGTCTCCTCTGTGCTCAGCCCTGCCACTAACCACCAACCCCCACAACCAGGTCCTCCAAACATTGTGGCCCACCCAGAACATTTCCTTTTATTTCCTTGTGTGCTACTGGCTCTGACTCCAAACCTCTGGCAAAACCTGCCCATGGATGCAGCTCCAGGAGCTCCTCTGCTGAGATCACAATAGCATCCCTGCCCCTCATCCCCTTATGACCTCTGCAGGGCCCAGAGGGCCTCAAGGGCCAGGTACCTTGGAGGTCAAGACTTAAAAGAACTTGGAGCTCCGAGGAGTTTCATCTCAGAGACTCTGGGGGCTTAGGAGCTCAGGGCTACTATTTCACTCAAGTTTGGCATTGGATAGGCATTTGAGGACTGGCTGGATGTCTTGGGTCAGATTCTCTAAAAACAGACCCTATTCAGATGCCCGTGGTTTACTGAGGGAGAAAGGGGATTTGGGACAGGATGGGTTAGCAGAAGGAGTTATGCAAGGTTGTAGCCTCAGCTGGATTCCTGCTTCACCTGGCCCTGGGGGGAGCTGTGGAGCATGAATTGTACAACCGGGTTGGTCCCCTTTTGAAGCAAGTGGACCAGCCTTGAGTGCCTCCATATCAGCTTGTCATAGGCTGCAGGCTGCTGAGCACAGGGCATGTGGCCTATAATCTCCCAAGCCAGGCCCCCATTCCACCAAGGGTGCTTCTCCAGAGAAGCGGTAGCTGTCAGCTCCTAGCTGCCAACACTCACAGCAGCCAGGGCATGGGGACCTGGCCAGGGAAAGGGGATGTGGACAGGACATGAGCAGCCTCTATTGCAGTGGAGTTATTTATTGACAGCATTAATTCTATGGAACAGTGGTTTCCAAGTTAACTAACTCTTACGATTAAAAGAAAAATCCATTAGTAAAGTGGGGACTGCCTGAATGAGCTTGCTGCTGAAATTTAAAATTTGTGACGAGGAGCAAGAATGATACTCCACCCCCCACCCCCTGGTCAGATGCAGTGGCTGATGCCTGTAATCCTAGCACTCTGGGAGGCTGAGGCGGGGGAATTGTTTGAGCTCAGGAGTTCGACACCAGCCTGAGCAAGAGCGAGACCCCGTCTCTACTAAAAATAGAAAGAAATTATATGGACAGCTAAAAAAAAATATATAGAAAAATTAGCTGGGCATGGTGGCACATGCCTGTAGTCCCAGCTACTTGGGAGGCTGAGGCAGAAGGATCGCTTGAGCTCAGGAGTTTGAGGTTGCTGTGAGCTAGGCAGATGCCACAGCACTCTAGCCCAGGCAACAGAGTGAGACTCTGTCTCAAAAAAAAAAAAGAAAAGAATGATCCCCCAGCGACATGCACACCTGGGTGGGTAGCCCAAGGTGAGTGAGTGGGTGGGGTAGTAGGGTGTCCCAGCCACATGCTGCCCAGGTTGTGTGATCACAAGCCACGTTCAGTCCCAGCCTCAAGTGGAGGTGGTGCAGTCTCTTCCTTAAGCACAGGGACTTTAGCCTTGACCATTAACCCAAATGGATAAGGACATACTCAACTGCCATTTCTCCCCTCTGTGTGTTAGTATTTCTCTAGCTTTGGTCCCCAGCTCTGGGTCTCTCCATTTAGTCTTCCATTCTGCTGTCCAAATCCACACATCTTGGTTTCCCCTCCCAGTATGGCAGAAGGAAATGTCTGTCATACCTCACTCATGTACTCAGTATCTAACCATAATTGGTTGTTACCCTAATTATAGAAAAGTCCTGATGCTTTGCTCCGTGAAGATGTATGCAGCAGATTTCCACACTGGGTTTGGTTTCTTTTGGGCTTCTTCTTATGCCAAGTTTTATACCCATTTTCAAGGCTATGTTTTCTCCTTGGACACTTGCACCCTAAGGATGGTCTCTGATCTTCCAGCACTCCAGGGGTGTCACATGATCCCAATGTTGGCCTTCCTAAGGAGCCCTCGTGGTCCCCTTGGCATGCTGGCCACTCTCCTGCTCGCTGCCTGGCCTCTCCTACTCATTGCTTCAACACCCCTGCTCTCTTCTCACTTCAGAACCCAGTGGTCCTGCAGCCTCTGCCCCTGGTTCCAGGTGAGGCCATTTATCCTGCCTTTGTGGTTGGGGTGGGTGAGAACGGCTGCTGGCACGAGTAGCTTAACACAAACAACCCTGGAAGAGAGAGGCAGAGACTTTTGCCACAGGGCATCTGCCACCAAGTATTAAGACAGGCTCAGAAAGGCCCATCCCTACTTCCAGCCTCATAGGTTCTTTTGGCCTTTCTGGACTGTAGTATCAGGAAAGTGCTTGACACCAAGCTTGACCTCACTCTACCACCACCTCTGGGTCCATAGCCAATATGCAGCCTTTCCTTTCCCCTGCCCTGGTCTGACACAGCCGTGGAACAGACACATTGTCCAGTTAGGCAATGAGAACAAAGCTATTATAAACTGAATACTTGCTTCAGGCGTCTTTCTCCTGGGAGTTGTTTTTTGGTTTTGCTTTGTTTTTCAACAACTTATAGAGGTTAAATTTGCACGCTATAAATTATACTCATTTATAGTATAAACTTATCTCAGTTGTCTTAAGTGTGTACACCCACAGAACCACCACCACAGCTAAAATACAGAACATTTCCATCAGCCTCAAGTCTCCTTGTGCCCCTTTCTGTGATAGTTTTACACACTTTATCTCATTTGATCTTCACACGTCTGGGAGTGGAAATGGCTGGCTCCAATTTACAGATGGGAAAACGGCGGTACAGGAAGGTTCAGTCACTTGTGGGTGTCACACAGAAGCAGAGCTGGAATTTAAAACCAGGCATGTCTTACCCTGTCTGCATCATGTGTATGTGCACGCTCTGGAGACCCCAAGACTGAGGGGAGCAAGGACTTGCAAACTAGCTGTTCCCTCTGTAATTTCCCTTGCTCTTTTCTCTCTCAATTCCAAAGGCATTCTTTTGTTTTCTTAAATTAACGTCAATTTCTGCATTTCTCCATCTTTTGGCCTTAATTTCCTTCATAGAATACAGCATGAGACTGAACCTGATTTAGAATTTCTTTGTCAGTATTGCCATATTTGTTCAGAGGTTCATTGAACCAGTGGTTATTTCTGGCTTGTCTGGTTGTCTTTTTTAAAATTACTATTTTTAAAGGCTGTCATAGCCAAGACCAGAGGGAAAAAGAGGGCATGTGTGGGCTTCCAGAAATGCAGCAATGTGAAAACGGATGGAAGATTCTGGGATTCTGGGATTCTGGGCTCTGGCCTGTCTCCTGCAGCCCTCACGGTACCCCACCCTGATAAGAGATGCAGGCAGTGCACACACCAGCCCTCTCCTCTCACGCCTGACTGACATCATCTGTCTGTGTTCTTCTGTTTCCCAAAAGTAGCAGTTAAATACAAATGCACAGCAAATGACCTAGGTTTTGCCAGGAGAACCCACGAAGTTTACATTTCCTAGACTTGTTCGTCTAAATCAGAAGGCCCCGTGTTGTGTTAGCACCCGTTTTCAGGGAGAGCTTGGGCTGGGGCGGGAGGGGGCAGGATGGCTAGAAGGATTGCTGGATGATTTGAGTCAGAGGCTGCAGACCCAGGCAAGCAGAGGGGAGGTGAGAGAAATAGCACCTCCGTGGGCAGAGAGCGGGTCTTCTCCATCCTGTGAGCAGAATTTGCTTGTTGGTTGAAATTCAGTGAATAACAAACTTTATAGTTCCCCATGAGGAGAAAAACAGGCTTGGATGTTTTTTCATGAGTAGGCTATTTGTAAACACTCATTGTCCTTGTCTTCATTTGAGGTTTTGGGAAAACTGACATAGTGAGAACCTGTTTCTGAGCCAGGTCCACAGCCTGCGAACCTGGGGAGACAGGAAGAGCTTGGCTCCGGGCCCTGGGCTTCTGTCCAGGGGTGCTCTAGCCTCAGGGAGCTCTGGAGGCAGGAGCTTGTATACACGCACACGTATCGCACTCAGTCGCATGCACATGCACGCATACACACGCAGCTTAGACCGACCGTAAGGGTCTAGGTCAAGGCAGGCCAACCTACAGTGGGAGTGGGCTGACCCTTCCCAAATCCTCAGCTCTAACATTATACACTAGGCCAGTGTTTCCTGAACAAGAAGCAGTGGGGGAGGAGAACATGGCTTGTCTCCTGCCTGTATTCCAGGAGCCTTTTGACTTCACAACACATTTAAGCTCGTGGGATGAGTTACAGAGGAGGAAGAAGTTAGCAGACACTGATTATAGCCAATATGGGATCTCAAAGATCAATTTATATTCTTTGCCTCTGTCACAAATCCAATAAAAACTGGCTTCCATCACTCACTTATTCATCTCTTTACTCATTTATTTATTCAACAAAGATTTATGGAGTGTCTACTCTATGCCAGGCACCATGATGTGCACTGGGGTACAAAGGCAGAGAGGATATGCCCTTGTTCTCAGAGAGTTCCCCGGGCCAGAGGGGAGGTGGGCGGGGTGGTGTGATCAGTGCAGGGTGACAGCGGTGAACCCTGTTCTGGATGGATGCTATTGTCCCGGTGAGTAACACATTAGTGCCAAACTGAGACCATTTGAGGTTCAAGTCTCAAACACCATCAAGGTCTGGATTGGTTTACCCTGTCCATATAAATGTGTGAAGTATCTCTAAAATATTTTTAGCCCTTCCCTATATCATATATGCCTTTCATTTTACCAATAAGCACCTGTTTCTAATATTTATCATGGTAGTTAATAGGCCTCTAATTTTACCAATAGAAACCCATTTCAGATACCCAGGGTGCTAATTTGCAAATCAGTGTTTTTCATCAAGATACAGGTAATAGAAGTACTTGTAGTAGCCACATCTGGAGGATTAGTTTCCTGGTCAGAATGTTAACTGTCCACCCCAGGCTGAATTCTTTTTTTTTTTTTTTTGAGACAACATCATTGTTCTTTTCTCTTCTACTTTTAAATATACTGGGATGAAATTTTAGGCAAGCTTGATTTAATTTTTGTTGTTGAACGTGATTTGCCTTTCCCCCCTGGACATCAGTTGAAATATTTCTTTATCCTTGGCATTCAGTAAACAAATTCTGTGCCAGTTTTTCCTAGAATGTGGTGTACACTTTTGGTTGTTTATTTAAGTTTTATTTAAGAGTAACATAAATACAGAATATTTCAAAAATCAAAGTTTATAGCGCTTAGGGAATTATTGTACCATGAACACAGCCATATAACTGTCACCCAGTTCAAGAAGTAAAACATCACCAGTAATCCAGAAACACTCCTGGGGCTCCCTTTCAGTCACAACCTCCCTGAGAACACACTTCTGAAACTATAAATTACATTTTCTTTGCTTGAATTGTATTAAAGTAGAAGCATACAGATGTACTCTTGTGTATGGCTTCCTTTGCCCAATATATGTCTGTGAGACATATCCATGCTGTTCCATGAGCTGTAGTTCACACTTTTTCTTTGCTAGGGAGTATTCCAGTCTACTGTTGAAGAACATTGTCATTATTTCAAGTCTAGAGCTATTGTAAGAGCACTCTTGTACAGGTCTTTTGGAGTCCATGTTGCTTGTATTCCTCTAGAATTTTGCGTTTTCTAGAATTTTGTCTATATACTTTGGAGTTAAATTGCTGCATCACAGGATATATATATGTTCAACTTTAGTAGATAATGCCCAACCAGTTTTCAAAATGGCTGTACCAATCTACACTCCCAAGAGCAATGTATGAGAGTTCTGGGAGACTTACATCCTCACCAACAATTGGTATTGTCAGTTTACATGTTTAGCCATTTTGATGAGTATGTTATATTACCTAATTTGAATTTCCATGATTAATGATGTAAGCACCTTGCCATATGTTTATTGGCTATTTGAATATCTCATTTGTGAAATGCCTATTCAATTCTCTTGCCCATTTTTCTACTGGGTTGTCTTTTTATTTCATATATTTGTAGGAGTTGTTTAAATTATTCTGGATACCAGAACTTTTGAGGTTATATATGTTGCAAATGTCTTCTGTTAGGTAAGTTGCCTTTTCATGTTCTTTGTGGTATCTGTAATAAATGGAATTTTAATGTAGTCTAATAATATTTTCCTTCTTTAAAAAATTGTGATAAAAAACATGTAACTTAAAATTGACCATCTCAACCATCTTCAAGTATACAGGTCAATAATGTTAAGTATATTCACATTGTTGCGAAACAGATCTCCAGAACTGCATCTTGTAAATCTGGGAACTCTATACCTATTAAACAACAACTCCTCTTTTCCTCCCTCTCCCCCCTGGTAACCACCATTCTACTTTCTGTTTCTATGAATTTGACTACTTTTAATACAATGTGTAAGTAGAATCATACAATATTTGTCTTTTTGTGACTGGTTTTTTTCACTCAGTGTAATATCCTCACCATTCATCCATGTTGTCGTATGTGACAGTAATCCTTTCCTTTTCATATCAGTTTTTATATATTTTTAAAATCACGTTAAGGAAGTTTCCTTATATTCTTAATTTCTAAGGTTTTTTTTTATCCTGTTGACTTTTGTTTCTGAAACTTCTTTTTTTAAATGTTAAATAAATCTTGAATTACTGAAATAAACCTAACTAGGAGTAATGTATTATTCTTTTAATATATTGCTTAACTCAGCTTACCAATATTAACATATTAGTGGATTAAGTTTGTCAATATTTTACATAGGATTTTAGCATCTATATTTAGTGAGATGAGTCTGCAATATTACTTTTTCATCATATCCTTGCCAGTTTTGGTACTAAGATTACACTGGATATATAAAGTAAATTGGGATAGTATTACCTCTTTTTCTGTTCCCTGGAAGAGTTTAAGATTGGAATTATTCTCCTAAAGCTTTGATAGAATTCATTAGCAAAGCCACCTGTTCGTAGAGTTTTCTGTGTGTAGAGAGATTCAATTTCATTAATAATTAATGGTATATAATTTTTTTTCTATTTCTCCTTGTGTCACTTTCGGTAAGTTGTATTTTTCTTGAATTTTGTCTATTTCCTCAGAATTTGGGGGTTTGGGGACATAAATTTATCATAGAGTCCTGTTATTGTCTTTTGTAATATCTGCCAGATCTGTGGTAATGCCTGTTTTTATTCCTGATGTTTTTCATTTGTGTCTTCTCTTCTTCTTCTCTAAATATTTTTCAATTAGTCTTGGTAGGGGTTTATCAATGTTATTAGTATTTTCAAAGAATCAACTTTTGGCTATATTGATCCTCTCTATTGTGTGTTTGTTTCTTATTTTGTTAATTTTTGCTCCTTTTTTAATCTCCTTCCTCTATTTCTTTGTATTTAACTTACTCTTCCCAACTTCCTGAGGTCAACATGATTTTCAGCTTTTATTCTTTTCTAACATAGGTATTGAAAGCTATGACTTTTTCTCCTTGTTCTAATTGTTAATGATAGAGATGTTTAAAAATCTCACTATAATCATAGATCTATCAGTTTTTTCCTTTTAGTTCATATCTGTTAAATTCCTATATTTTGAGGTTATATTATTGAGTACATACAATTTTAGAATTTAATATATTCCTGGTGAATTGGAATATTTATCTTTATAAAATATCCCTCTTTATCTCTGGTAATGTTTTTTGCCTTCAAGTCTTCTTCGCTGGTTAGTGTCTTCATGACGTTTTTTTTCCTTCCTTTTCTTTCAACTTCTCTATATGCTTATATTTAAAATGTGTCTCTTATAAGCACCATGTAGATAGTTTCTATTTCTTTATCCAAGCTGACAACCTTTGCCTTTTAATTGTACCATTAATCCATTTTACATTTAACCATCAATAGATTTGAGTTTAAAATGACTGTCTCTTTGTTTTCTCTCTGTCCCATTTGTTCTTTGTTCCTTTTTCTCTGCTTTGCTGCCTTCTTTTGGAATGATTAAGCATTTTTCCTTAGCCATCCTTGACTTATCAAAGTTTAATATAAATTAATACTTTTACCATTTCCTGGATAAATTAAAGCTGTTAGACATTTTGACTCCATTTACCTCCTCCCAACTCCTATGTTATTGTCCAGTGTTTTGAATAAACACGATGTGTGTGTGCACGCATGCGGACGTACTTGTTTTAGGCAGTCAACATTCACTTGGATTTGCCCCTGTTTTTACATTTTTTCGTTGGTCTTTCTTTCCTGCATCTCTGAGCTTCCATCCAGGATATTTTCACAGAGTAAGAAATTCTGTATTGTCAATTCTTTTCTTCTAACACTTTGAAGATGTCATCACATTGCCTTCTGGCTTTATTGTTTCTTTTGAAAAGTTACCTCTCAGTCTTATTGTTGCTTTTTTGAAGGTTATATATCTGCTTCCACAGGTAGCTTTTAAATTTTTCTGTCTTTGATTTTTAGCAGTTTTAATTTAGTGTGCCTGTGTGTAGTTTTCTGTGAATTTATTCTGCTTGAGGTTTGCAGTGATTCTTGAATATGTGTGTTCATGTGTCTTTTCTCAGTTTTGTAAAATTCTTAGTGCACTCTGTTCTTTACAATTTCTAATTATTATGATGTTACATTGGTCCTCAATTTGATGCTTTAAGTTCACAACATTGTTATTTTATTACCTTACCTTTGAACTTCTGTTTCATTGCACTCAATTTCTTTATAAGTTCTATAGTGTGAAGCAATTGTGAGGAATTCTTTCTATTCCTTAAATTGTTACTTCTTCTAAATTAGATTCTTGGCCTTTTACATACATCTTCCTTTCATCCAGAAGAGGGAATGGTAAGTGGAAGTGGGCAAGTCAGCAGAAGTGGTATATAGTTTTACTCTTCTTTATGTGTTTGTTTTAAAATACCTGGGCTCTGCTCTTTCTTCAGAAATGTTGTTAAATGTTCTATATCAGAGTTTCCTTCACCTGAGCAACATGAAGTCCTGGTATTTTGGATTCTATCAAGAAGAATCAGCCCTACGAGTTACTTATCTGTTTCTCTCCACCCACTTTGCTTCTCTCCAGGATTTGTTGACTCCTTAGTACAGTTTCTGAAAGGTGAGGGGGTGGTTAGGAGCTGAGCCATGCACCTTCTCTACTCTGCTCTTGAACCTTCTGTTTCTCTTCTTGGTAACTAGTTTTTTTTAACTTGTCAATGTATTATTCCCTTTTCCATGTGTGGTTGCTATTCATAAAACCTTTTTGCAGATGTTTAGTATAGTTTCCTCATTTAAAAAAATTCCCATCCAGGCTAGGCGCGGTAATCAGGCCTGTAATCCCAGCACTTTGGGAGGATCATTTGAAGCCATGAGTTGGAGACCAGCCTGGGTAACATAGAGAGACCCCATCTCTACAAAATATTTAAAAATTAGCTGGGCATGGTGGCACATGCCTGTAGTCCCAGCTACTTGGGGAGGCTGAGGCAGGAGAATCTCTTGAGCCCAAGAGTTTGAGGTTGCAGTGATCTGTGATGATGTCACTGCACTCTGCCCCAGGTGACAAAACAAGACCCTGTCTCAAAGAAAAAAAAAATCACATCCAATAAGGGGTGTGTGGGGGGCGGTGGAGCTTCCCCATTTTGCTGGATATGGAAGAGGGAAAATAGGTGATGCACTCAGGTCTTTTCAAGGCTGGCATATCATCCACCCTGATGGCAAGGTGACTTCTTGCCTGCACCCCCAGTACATACTGAAGTGGTCTCGAATGTAAGTGACCAGGTAGACAAAGAGGAAGCAGAGCAGAGGGAGGTGCAGACAGAAGGAGCAAGAACAAAGAGGCAGGTAGTGCTGGGCGTGGAAACGGACTATGGGGTGTGGGGAGAAGAGACAGGGAAGAAGCGGGAGCAGAGGTCACAGAGAGATTTGTCAGGGCCACAAATATTCTGAACTGCTGGAAGATTTTGAGTATCCCTTGCACTCACACTTCTTTTTAGCTGTTGACTGGGTAGAATTCTGTTTGCCTGTGGACCGTATCTGTGACGGCATGGGCCACGGCCAGAAGATGGTGTGTGAGAACCGTGAGGGAGCTCTGCACTCACCGACTTCCTGCTGGTGTTCCCGTCACCGAGGGCTGCCTTTGGCAACACTGTGCAAGTGGTGCTTCATCACACTGACTGAGTTCTGGGCAAACAGCTTGTTTACTCCCAACTGTCAATGAGCTACAGTTGATGACCTGAAAGAAAATGAATGCACTGTCAGGATGTCGGCAAGCAAAATCCAGAAATGGCAAAAATCCCGTGCAATGAAACAGAATCATTTGTGGGCTCTTGACAGTTTGGTGTCTTAGGACTGTAATGAGGCAGCAAAGAAATGTTCCCTAAGCCAGGTGTGGTGGTGCACGGCTGTAGTCCCAGCTACTTGGGAGGCTGAGGCAGGAGGATGTTTGAGCCCAAGAGTGTAAGGCTATGGTGAACTATGATTGCACCAGTGCACTCCAGCCTGGGTGACAGAGTGAGACCCGTCTCTAGTCCCTAGTAAAATCATGCATGTGTGGTGAGAAGCTTACATTGCAGATTGTGCATGAGGTAATGACCTGTGATTTCGGAGGAAAAATGGTGTTGAAGAGTTACTGCTTCCTGCCTTGCCCCTCCTGAAAGGGGGACTGTGTGCTAGCTGAGCACACAAGGACATTCATCCTCAGAAGCTCTGGGAGACTACTGGCAAATGTTTATTGTTTTGCAAAGATAATAATTTCTTCCATGGTGCCACAGAATATATTCTTTTTTTAAAATTAAAAACAAATTGGTTGTGGCAGATTTGGGGCAGAAATGACTGGTCGGATATGTAGAATGCCAAGTTTCTTTGCATTAGGAGTAAATTTTATGGAGCGGGATCACTGCTCTGCTTCATTACGATGAACCTACTGGCTGTGGGGAGGGAGTTCTGCTCGGGCACCTTTCACACTGACAGGGGCAGGGCCCAAGGAGAGGCTGGGAAGAGAATTGATGCCCTCGCCAGCCAGGTGCCTATGGGCGTGTGTGTGTGTGTGTGTGTGTGTGTGTGTGTGTGGTGCATACCCATGTGTATGTTTGTGTATTCTACTGGCCCTTCAACAATGGCATCTTTTCAAAGGGTTTTGGGGTGTTATGAGACATTATGAGTACAAGTAATTCCTTATAGTTTGTAAGTGGGCCCACTGTCCTCTTGTGCTTTGGGAGACTGTGCTCCTAGAAATCGATCTTAGTGCTGAGGCAGGAATGAATAGAAGCTTCAGATCTGAGCTATTGCAGACTTTTCCTCCTTTCCCCCCGGAGCCCTTTCTCTCACTCAAGAATGTCTATAATGAGCCAGGCACTCTTCCACTCTAGGGGTACAGTGCCGGGGCCCTGCCCTCAGGCAGCACATTGCTAGTGTATTAGTTAGCTTTTTCTGCATAATAGACCTCCCCAAACAGCTTAGTGGCTTAAAACAACAAGAACAATCATTTATTTGGCTCTGGTTCTTGTGTGTGTGTGTGTGTGTGTGTGTGTGTGTGTGTGTGTGTGTGTTTTAAGAGACAGGGTCTCCCCCTGTCACTCAGGCTGGAGTGCAGTGGTGTCACCACAGCTCACTGCAACCTCAAACTCCTGGGCTCAAGCAATGCTCCTGACTCAGCCTCACTAGTAGCTGGGATTACTAGTAGCTGGTGATTAAAGTTTGGTGTTCGGAGGACACCAGCTTCTTGGGCCTTCCTAACCCAAGTGATTACAATCTCATCAAGCTATCCTTACATCCTGGTCTCTCAGCTGTGGGGCTCTGTTTATTCTTACTCAGTTGGATTCAAAATACTTCACAGCATCATCTCATGACGCAGAATTGTACAAAGAGCAAATCAGTGTTTTAAAAGATGCATTTTTTACTTAATTATAACATACATACAAATCATAAGGCAACAGGTCAATTAATTATCAAAGCATAAACAAAAATATTTAGCTATGACACAGGTCAAGAAATAAAACATGTCCCAAAGTCCTGCTTGTACCCAGACCTGGTCATTACCCTTCCTCTCCTACCAGCTGTAACCACCCTCCTGACTTTTAACATCGTATTATAGATTAGTTCTGCCTGGCTTTTAACATTTTGTAAATGGAATCACAAAGAGTGTGCTCTTTTGTACCAGGCTTCTTTTGCTCAGCATTACGGGCATGAAATTCATCCATGTTGCTGCAGGAAACAGTGGTTGGTTCAATTTTATTGATGTGCAGATTTTCATTCTATGAATATACATAATTTATGTAGGTAACTTACATACATATGAATATACCATATTGTATCATTTTGGCAGTGAATGGATATTTGAATTGTCTCTAGTTTTTGGTTATTATGAACAGTCTTGTGCGTGTCTTTTGGTGCCCATATGCACACGTTACTGTTGAATGTATATTTAGGAGTGGAATTGTTGTGTCATGGAGCTTCCATATGTTCAATTTTAGTAGAAATGCCCAAACAGTTTTCCATAATGGTTGTTCCAATTCACACTCCCACTAACAGTGCTGTACATCCTTGTTAGCACTTGATACTGTCATTCCATTTAATTTTAGCCATTCTGGTGCTGTGTAATGGTATCTCATTATGACTACAATTACTATTTCTCTCTTACTAATGAGGTTGAGCATCTTTACATGTCTAATGACTATTTAGGTATCTTTTTGGTGATGTGCCAATTCAAGCATCTTGCCAACTTTTCTATGGTTTGTCTACCTATTTCGTATTGAATTGTAGAAGTTCTTTTTAAATTCTGGCTACAAGTCCTTTGGAGGTTATATGTGTTGCAAATATCTTCTCCAACTCTGTGCCTTGCATTTTAACTGTTTGTGGTGGCTTTTGGTGAGCAGGAGTTCTTAATTCTAATGGAATCCAATGATCTGTCCTTGTGCCAGTACCACCACAGCCTTAAAAGTACTTCAGTTTTTTTATAGTGAATCTTGAAATCTTGTAGTGTGCAGCCTCCAGCCTTTTTCTTCTTTTTCAAAATCACCTTGTCTATTCTTGGTCCACTGCATTTCCATAAATTTTAGCATCTACGTTAATGTCTGAGATTTTCATTACAATTGTATTAAATCCATATAGATCAATTTGGATAGAATTGACAGCTTAACAATTCTGAGCCTTCTACTATATGATCACAGTATCTGCCTCCATTTATTTAGGTCTTCTTTAATTTTGCTCAGCAATATTTTGTACCATTCCATGTAGAAGTCTTGCACATCTTTTGTTAGATTTATTCCTAGGTGTTTGCTTTTTAATGCTATTGTAAATGGCATCCTTTTAAATTTCTGTTTTCTGTTTATTGCCAGTATATATTATAGATCTATGATTTATAGATCTATAGATCTATGATTTATAGATCTATAGATCTATTATTTGATCTATAGATCAAATGTATATATTATACATTTGATCTTTTATATGCATGGTAGATCCAGTGCCCTTGATATACTCACATACTAATTATAATGATTTACATGTAGATTCTTTGGATTTATCTGTGATGCACAGTCATATCATCTGTGAATGAGGACGATATTATTTATTCTGGTCCAGTCCTTACGCTTTCTGTTTCCTTGTGTTCCGCACTAGCTCTGTGCCTTTGGACCTGATGAGGGTTTTCTCTCTTTCCTCTCAGATGAGACTGAGGCACATATTGACTATGAAGATAACTTCCCTGATGACAGGTCTGTGTCATTCAGAGAGCTCATGGAGGATTCCCGGACAGAGGCAGAAGAGGACAGGGGTCAGGAAGAAGCCTCTGAGGAGGCTCCAAAACAGGACAGTCTGATCTCCATTTCCGTGGGGAAAGAAAACATCGCCCAGGATAAAGCCTTTGTGCCAACCGCAGGTTTGCCTGGTGCTGGGAGCAACGTCCCCACAGACTTGCCAGGATCTCGACCAAACCAGAAGTACTTGTTCTGGTTTCCTGCTGAGACTTTCCACAAGCCTGAGCTGGAAAAAGAGGTGGATGATAATCCCAAAAAGCAGTTTCCTGCTGGAGAAAACCACAGTAGTGTGAAATTTGTCCCAGGTAAACCTGAAAGCAAGGTGATCTATGGCAGCACTGACAGCCCCTCAGGGCCATTTCTGGGCAGGAATGACAGCAAGGCAGGGGATCCAGTGGTGAGCAGCAGCGATGAGTCCTGGTTAGATGGCTACCCTGTGACAGATGGGGCTTGGAGAAAGACGGAGGCGGAAGAGGAGGAAGATGGAGACAAGGGGGCTGGGTCAGTAGGACTAGATGAAAGTGCACTAGTTACCCCTGATCAGCCCATTCTTGTGGAAATTAAGAAACCCAGGAGTACCACCCTCATACCACACGAGGACATGACCCATGGTTCAGTTCTTCCATCTCAAATGCTAGATGTGGAGGCTTTGGCTCTCAGACCCATGAATGTGTCTGAGACTGAGGGTCCCCACAATGGGGATGGTGACTTGACCAAGTACCAGTCAACTGTGCTGTGGCGATTCACTGCAGAGAAGTCTCCCATGGCCACCCCACCCTATGAACTCACCACCTCGATGCTGGAGACATTAACAACTGCTGTCCAGCAGATGCCCGACCACGTCCCCTCAACAGTCATGGCGGCCACCCAGCCTCCAGTGGAGACCACTACTCCTGAGGTCCAGGATAGCTTCCCATACCTGCTGTCTGAGGACTTCTTAGGACAAGAAGGCCCTGGGCCAGGTGCGAGTGAAGAGCTTCTTCCAACCTTGGAGCCATGTGTTGGGGGCGAATGTTCCAGCCTCAGTAGAGGCCCCATGATTGCCACCATCGTCACCGTCCTTTGCCTGCTGCTGCTCCTAGCAGGTGTTGGGGCAGTGTGGGGCTACCGCAGGTGCCAGCACAAGGGCTCCGTGTACAAGCTGAATGTTGGCCAGCGGCAGGCTCGGCACTACCACCAGCAGATTGAGATGGAGAAGGTCTAGCCTCCCTCAGAGTGGGCTGTCCCACAGCCACTTGGGAGGAAAATTAACGGTGACACATCACACTGATAAACACTGATAATTCACGAGAGCATGACGCAGGTAGAGTGGAGCTCACCATTTTTTCCTCAGCTCTTTATTTTATAGGCTGAGAAGTGTCTCTGGAGCACCTGGCAGGGCAGGAAGGCTTTGGTGGCATCATCTCACACATCAGTGTCTCCTCAACCATCTGCCCTGGAACTGATTGCACTATCCCAGACCTGTGCATGGGCCCTAATTCCAATGTGAGGTCAAAGATCACCTCTTCCTCATACTATTGTCTTCTTTTCCCTTTTGAAAAAATAAAATCATTGGCTTTGTACCCTGAGATTGTTTAACTAGGTGTGATACACTGAGCTTTTGAGAGCAGTGTTTTATTTAGGATATAGGTATTTAATTGTTGAGAGTGGGATATGGAAGGGTCATGGGTTATTTCCTTTTAATGTTGTGATGTTGCTGAGAGCAAATGAACCAAGAACCAGGACACAGTCTATTCTCTAGAAGCTTTGAGGTTTCTTTTTAATTGTTTCTTGAAATTGGAGAGAATGTAAGGCTGACATTTTGTTGAGGGAAGGCGAGGAGTGAAGAGGCACACATCCACCTCTGTTCCCGTCATTCTGTGGGACAGCTCACCATTTTTAAAAACAAAGTTAGCTTTATACCAGTAAGTACCATTTCCTCTCAGAAGCAGTGGCCTAGTTGTCCTTGACCAGTCTGTGCCTAGGAATGTCTTGGAATTTTTGCCAGGACCAACAAAACTCAGTCCTTGGTTTCCTCTCTCAGGATTAGCCATTTCTCTGAACTCCAGAAAGAGGGAATGACATGGGAGAAAAAAAATGTTTTAGGAGGGCCAAAGACTAAGATATCAAGTATGGGAGCCTACTTGATGAAGAGGCAGAGGAATTAAAAAGGAGTGTGAAATGATCCATGCTGATCTATTCTTTACTCCAGTGTGGAAATTGTGAGCTCTATGGAAACAGAGTCCGTCCTGGTTATTGGGCAATCCATTTCGTAGATCATCTTATGGTGGCTCAGCAAGTATTGTTTATGACGGTGGCACTCAAGGTGTGGTCTTCAGACCAGCAGAATCAGCAACACCTGGGAACTTGTTAGAGATGCACATTCCATGGTTCTACCCCAGACTCAGGAAACAGAAGCCCTGGAGTGGGGCCCAGCTCTCTATGTTTTAACAAGCCGTCCAGGTGACTTTGATGCACACCAAAGTTTGAGAGCCATTGTTTTGTGATAAATTGTGAGCTTTGAGGCTAGGCGAAGCCCTAGAGGCACAGAAGATGAGTAACACCTGTGGTTTGTCTTGCATGGGAACCAGGCATCGCTACGTGCACGTGAGGCAGCATTTGAAGCTGCCAAAATGCCATCTGCAATGGTCTCCTGTGTGTTGGCACGGAAACTAAGCATGCTGTATTTTTCTGGTATGAATCACCTTCTTGGAAATAGTTATCAGTGATAAAAAGTGATGAAAGCAATACATTTATTTTGAGACACTATAGGAGTCTAAGTGTTTTTGTGTGGCACGAGAGAAATCCTGATCTTTTTGCAATTGAAAAATTGTTGGGGGATGTTTTCTCTAAGGAAAAAAAGAATTCTCACAACACATTTTCTTCCCTGCCACCTCTTTTCAGCGCAAGCTTTGGAAAAATAATAGGGTAAGTAGCCGTAAAGACAGCATAATCAAAGATCTTAGTCCCCATAATTGGGTAAAATAAAGGCCTGAACGTACCAACTGGAATACTGATGCATCAGGTGAAATCAAGTACAATTGGAATAAAATGCTCTCTACACGTTACCAAAGCAAAACACAACAAATAAAAGCCAGAGACTGTATATATTTATAAGTTAGATTCTAATCTATTGCAAGACAACTTTTCCATGTTTAACTATACAAAGTAACCTCTGCCTCAACGTTGGGATTGTGTTAGTCACTATTATTGTGTAATAACCCAGAACATTGAATTTACACCAGCAAATAAATAGGTCATATTAATACAAATGTATTAATAAATTTATTACAAATTATTAATACATGTAAATATATTATTTGTAGACGTGGACTGTGAAATCCAACACATCAGTTTTTAAGTTTTTATTGGTTTGCTGTTATCTAAATTAATGTTACAGAATCTAAAAATGCATGTCAGAGGGACCGATTAAAATGCTATAAACCTAAATTTTATGTCATTATGCATGTTTTGAGACTGGTAAATGTTTAGTGTTCATGAAAATTGAGGGGTGGGTGGGGTGTTCTATTAACACGAAGCTTCTGAGATGTTTAAAATAAATAATTATTTCCCCAAACTGTTATTGAATGTATTTTATTTCTGGGTTACTGCACCATGGTTTAAAAAAAAAAAAAAAAAAAGGCTGGGCGCGGTGGCTCACGCCTGTAATCCCAGCACTCTGGGAGGCTGAGGCAGGAGGATTGCTTGAGCTCAGGAGTTCGAGACCAGCCTGAGCAAGAGCGAGACCCCGTCTCTACTAAAAATAGAAAGAAATTATCTGGACAGCTAAAAATATATATAGAAAAAAATTAACTGGCCATGGTGGTACATGCCTGTAGTCCCAACTACTTGGGAGGCTGAGGCAGAAGGATAGCTTGAGCCCAGGAGTTTGAGGTTGCTGTGAGCTAGGCTGACGCCACAGCACTCACTCTAGCCCGGGCAACAGAGTGAGACTCTGTCTCAAAAAAAAAAAAAAGGTTCTCTAGTAATCTTGAAAATAATGGCCTAATACTTGCTATGTCTAAGACTACCCTCTCTAAACCCAGCTCTTAGCCATGTTACCTCCTGCAGGTGGATTTTAGGGAAATCTACAGAGCTCTTGCCCCCTCCGCCCTCCCTGCCTGCCTCTGTCTTCCTCACCACACACAGGCCCTGCCCTCCCCAACAGGGAGACATCCGGCGTCTCACTAGTCAGAGTGTGGCTCCTGCACTAGCAGCATGGGCACCACCTGGAGCTTGTCGGACGTGCAGAATCTCAGGCTCCGCCTCAGACCTGCAGAATCAGAATCTACATTTAACAAGATGGCCAGGTGGGGGGTGTGCACAGAAAAGTTTGAGAAGCACTGGCCTGAGAGACCAAAACAGATTACCTCCCTTCTCTCCCTGATGGGACACTCGGAGGAATAATTAAAGAGGACTAGTTGAAGGGACTGTTCACAAAGCTGTGTGCAGGATGAAGGGAACCACCAAGGGATGGTGGAGACCTGTTAGGGACCCCAACAAGGGCTTCAGTAATAGTAAAGACACTGCCGGAAAAGAGCTCTGGCTTCAAGGAGGATGCAGCCCCTGTCCACCTGTGGCCTGGAGGAACCAGAGAGTTTAAAGACCTAGACCTCTTCCCTCACCCTGCAACCTCTTGCTAGCGTGTCCCAGTGGCAACTGGAAGTCAGAGGGTGAGGGAGCCCAGGAAACACAGACCATAGGGGTCAGGCTCCTGGGGCACAGGGCGTGTTGGAAAAGAGACCTGGGGGGCAAATAGCAAATGCAGCTCAGAGACCATCAGCACCAATGCCATCTGCCTGACGTCCCTCCTTTCTACCTCTGTGAGCATCAGGGGTCCGTGCCCCCCAGTGCTGTGGACACTGTTGATGCCCCTCCCGGACCTCCTTTGCTAGGTAGTTGAGCCCCTCTCCCAGCTGCCCTGAGTGTTGGCTCATAAGCACCCAGGTGTACCCTTTTCACCCAGGGAACTGCTCTCAACCTAATGGGAGTTCCCGGGAAGTTAGACCCACCTTCTGCCCTGCTAGCGCAGCCTGTAGCCAATGACTGGCTGCCATGTGGATACAAAAGGCCACCCCCTTGCCTGAGGTGGGACCAACTCCGTGCTGTGATTCCTGCGCCAGAGCTCCCCTGAGAGCCGGCGGAAGCTTGCCTCCAACTGAGACGATACCCTTGCTATCGGGCCTGCTCCCTCACACCCCTTCTCCTGAGAGCACTCCATCACTTGCCTTGCCTCCAGGGATCCCGACCTCAGACACCCATCAACACTCAACTCCTATTCCCCACACCTCCAATCCACCTCAGTCCAAACTTTTTCAGTGTATCCTCTGGAATTCTTGGGCTGACATCAACAAAATCCCTGTGTCCTCCACCTTTTCTTCAAACAGCTGATGTTTGAACTCTCTAAAACGTGGACCTTTTTTTGTGCTGTTTGCTCACTCTTCCCACCTGCCATCTTCTCCTCTTTCTCCTTGCTTGCCCTTTAGTGACATGCATGGAGCGCAGTTGCTGTTGGCAGTCATGTCTGAAGATGCTTTGGGTCCTTGTTTGAAACAGATTCCAAATGTTTTTCCTAGTGGCATCCCAGATCTTCTCTGAAAGAGAGAATCTTCCCAGGGAGAGGTATGAACCCCTACTGCCTGACAGGGCCTCGGCCAGCTCATGGCTAGCAAGGACCACCCCTGTTGCATGAGATCTAGGAGTCCCCAGTGTAAGGTTTCTGCTTTGTTAGATGAATGTCAGAAATTTCACGAACCTGAGAAAACAGAGCTCATTACAACATGTGTCCTAGAATGTGGTTAAGACATTCCCATCCGGTGGATAGAAAAGAAAATAGAGAATAAGCAAAATAAAACATGTAATGTGATTTTTAAAAAATGCTTTTGTTGGCTGGACACAGTGGCTCCTGCCTATAATCTTAACATTTTGGGAGGCCGAGACAGGAAGATCCCTCAAAGCCAGGAGTTCGAGACCAGCCTGGACAATAGTGAGATGCTGTCTCTGCAAAAAATAGAAAAATTAGCCAGGCAGGGTGGTGCACACCTGTAGTCCCAACTATTTAGGAGGCTGAGGCGGGAGGATCACCTGAGCCCAGGAGTTTGGGGTTGCAGTGAACTGTGATCATGCCACTGCACTCTAGCCCAGGTAACAGCAAGACTCTGTCAAAAAAAAAAAAAAAAAAAAAAGCTTTTGTTTACAACTATTTTCTGAGTTCTAATTTTCTACAAGACTGAGATTGTAAACACCACCTTAACCCAAGGAGGGAAGATGGAAAAAGACATCAGCCATAACCTTGGTAGTCTGGCCTACTGACCGCCACCCGAAAGTGGGAAGTAAAACTCTGGGATCTATTTTGTACCTGTTGGCCAAATTGCTTAATTCCTTCCTATTCTTCTCCTGTAAAATGAGGTACCAGTATCTTACCTACTGGCTCCAGGAGGATATTGAGCCAACTCATTCATTCAACAAGCAATCAAAACCAGGTATTTGCAGGGGGACAGTGTCAGGTGCTAGGATGAGGCTGCTCACAAGCCTGCCCTAGAGGGAAAAGCACTCTGACTACACCCACAGCTGCTCCCCACTCTTATTTCTGGGGCGGGAATGGGTCAGTCAAGGCCGTCATGGTGTCCCCCTTTCAGGGCGATGCCATGGGGACAGGCGTGGGGAACAGTCTTGCCCCTGGCTACAGGCACAGGAAGTCCGATGCATAAAACCTTTGGCTGAGGCTTAGTTAAGGTTCCTTTCCTTTTTTTCTTTCCTCCCTTGTACATAGTTTAAACTCTCCACACTAGGTCATTCAAGCCTGGAGTCACCAGAAAAAAGAAGTCGCTGTTTGGGGGATGGCAGATGATCAAGAGTTCAGACAGCTGCGCTGAAGGATTAGTTGTGGGTTTTTCTCAGTGCCTCGCTACAAACTGTGTTGCAGTTCCATGTTCAAACACTATTAAATGAGAATGTTTTCTCTGGCACCGATCCACCTTTTCCCCACAGTTTAAGTATTGAGTTTTTTTAGAAAACTGAAGTAGCTTCGGTTTACAGCTCACATTTAAAACTTAAAACCGTTATTTCCATAAATGCTGGCAGAAACCGGCCACTGTTTCTTCCACCAGCAGTCATAATAGACCCTTTCCCATTGACAATCTAACAAATCATTTTCTGTTTGCCACTGAGTTGGGTTCAGTAAAAATTTTGCTCTTAAAATTCCCTTAATAAGAACTCCTAAAAGCACACGTTTCCTTCCTAAGGCAGCCCTTGTGGTCAATGTTCCCAGTGGCTCTTTCTGGATCCCAGAGGCGAGCACAAGTTAGTGGCAGTAATTAGAAAGTCTCAAAAACCAGAAGGATACTAGCATGTTGAATATGTATGACACTGCAGTCAATTAGTCACTTTTAAATTCATGTGCATACACACACCTCCCTCAGCGCGGCCCTTCTCCACAAGTGTGAACATTAGCAGTGGCCACAGGGGGTGGTTTTAGAGTTTTCCCAGTGGGTGCCCCCTGCTTGGGTTTCCTGAGTGGCGATGGGGCTGGACAGATGCCCCACCATGGCGGGCAGCCTCCCGGGACCAGCCTAGGAAACCAAAGTGACCGTTGGGCTTCACGCTGTGGGTCAAAGGACAAGGGAGACATCTTCCAGTGGGCCTGGAAACTCCCACAAAGCTTACAAATTTGTTTGCTTTTTTCAAAAGACAGGCCTTGCTGAGGCTAAACCTATGGGGTCTCAATCCAGGAATCTTCTAGGCTCTTCCAAGAAACATGCTCAGGGAGGTGTTGGGTTGAGGTTGTTGAGTGCAGCCTGCACACTGGGGTTTTATGATAGGTTTGGTCAAACCAGCCTGTTTTTTTTTTTTTTTTAAGGTTGGTTTGGTTTCTTTTGAAATAAAAAATTTAGTCACTCAGCTCGACAGTCTTCAATCAAAGCAAAGTGCTGACAACATTGACGGTACCAGGGTCTTTTCCTTAGGTGCCATTGCTCAGATAGATGGGGGTGGAGCTGCTTTTCAATCCCCAGCGAAAGGAGGCCAAGTTCAGAGAATGAAGGAGGATCCCCCGTGCCCCCCAAAGCCAACTCAACCCCTGCGTGGAACATCCACTACAGAAAGTTCACCCCGGGCTCAGAGGAAGACCCAATGGTAGCTCTGCAGGGCACACAGAGGTGGAGTGAGCGGAACACCCAGCCCAGCCTGGGACCCTGAGGTCTCCTTTCGCTTTCATACAGCCGGGAGGGCAACTGCAGCCAGGCGCTATTGGGGAGTTAAACAGCTGCCGGGTACGCTGCACAGACCCAGGAATCCTAGAGCAGGGCGTCCACCCTCTGGGCCCTCACTACAGTCCTGCCTTATGACCCTCTCCCCACTGAGTTCAAAAGGAAGTTTCTCTGGTGGAGTAGAGGGTGGGGCGAGGACAGAAAGGAGAACCCAGCATGCCAGGGCAGAGGCCATCTCTCCCGGCGGGAAGCCACGTACCATCGGATGCATCACTGGGCGGAGGGTCCCGGTTGGGAGGCTGCGGGGGACAGAAGTGTGTCCATCGATAATAATGCTGACTCCTTTGGCCAAACAGCCCCCTGGGGGTAGAGACTCCAATGACCTGGGCAACTTCAGCCGCAGACAGAAGTGGCAGGCTATTGTCTGGGGTTGGGTGCCCTCCGAGGACCTGAATGGGGATTCCTGCGCAGGGGAAAGAGGACGTGCTCTCAGGGGGCGCGAGGGGACGAGGGAAGCGGGACAGGGAGGAAGGAGCAGAAGGATGTGCCTGAGTTCCCAGAGGCTGGAATAGTGTTGGGCGCAGGGCGGAGGGAGCCCGGAAAAGCACAAATGTGTGAGTTTTCTACCCCCAATTAATCACCAATACACAAAGACCCAAAATACTATCTGCTTTTATTCTTTCCAGGCCATTGTGGGAAACGTCCCGTCTCCCCAGTGCCGCGCCAGAGTCCTCTCCCACCTCCACTGCAGGCGCGTCCCAGCCAGACACGGGGTTTACTTGGAGGCGGGAATAAGGCTGAATAAGGAAAGCTCAGCTTCCAGACCACCACACTCTCCTGGTTTCCTCTGACCTCTCCGCCTCTGTGGCTGATTTCTCATTTCCCAGAGAGCCCCAGGACTCTGTCGTTGGCTCTTTTCACCGGCTTCTCACTGTATCCACACGATCCAGGTGGCCCGGCTCGGCCTCACCGCTGTAAATGCCGCCGGCACGCTGGCGACCAGCAGGGGGCGCCGCGGAGCCGGTCCCAGGACCCGCCCGCCCCACTGCTCTGCAGGCTGGCTGCGAACTGCCTTCAACTCATCCACCGGCCTTCAAAGGTCCCCACCTCCAGGGGACTTCCCACAGCCAATAACTGACTGGCAGAGGCTTTCACAGTCAGTCCTGGGAGCACCCTCACAATACACCGAAGGCATGCAGATCCCTGCCTCAGGTTGTGCTGGGGCCGGGACCAGGGCAAACTCTCCACTTTTCTTTGCAGCCTGAAAACCTCCCGTCCGACCGCAGACAGTCTGCTTTGCACCACCTTCCTTACTCACCCACCCATCCCGGCTTCCCCATTTCGGTAAATGGTAATTCCATCCTTCCCGTTCTTCTGGCCAAAAGCCTTGATGTCATCATTAACTCATCTCTTTCTCTTACACTCCACATCCAACCTGTCAGCAAATCCTATTGGCTCCGCTTTCAAAATAAATCTAGAATTTGACTACTTCTCACCACTGCTGCTGCAGTGACCCAGGTCCAAGCCTGGAATCTTGCAGTGGCCTCCTAACGAATCTGCCTGCTTCCTCCCACCCTTGCCCATTCTCAGGTTTTGCAAAATACGGCTGCTAGAATGGCCCTTGCGAAACATAAATCGGTCAAGGCGCTCCTCTTCTCAAACCCTCCTGAAGTTCCCACCTCACCCAGCAGAAGCCAAGTCTAGGTGCTCTGCCATCTGTCCTCTTCCCCACCCCCACACTCACACCTCTGCAGCCTTCCCTCCTGCCACTCTCCCCTCGCCCACTCCTCGGCCTGGCCACGCTGTTCCCTGACCACACCAAGCGGTTCTCGCTTCAGGGTACCACACATCCCGCTCCCGAGACCTGCTGCTGCCCTTAGATCTCTGTTCTAATGCCACCTTCCCAGTGAGGCCTTCCCTGAACACCTATGTGGAACTGCAGTTCCCAGGATTCCTTACCCCCTTCCTTGCTTTATTTTTCTGTATAGCAATCATCACCAACTGATACCTTGTATACATTTATTCCTGTTAAATTGGTTGTCTGTAGAATGTAAGCTCTGTGAGAGCAGGGATGATTTTTCCTGTTATTCTGTGAAATATCTTTTGTACTCAGGTCAATGCCTAGCACATAGTAGTTACTCAATAAATATGTACTAAAAGAATGCATGAAACTAGACAGCCTCTGTCCTTCTTCCATTTCCAACACCGAGACTTACAACTTAACAATTGTCCTCAAACAGGATTGGCCAACCATTGTAAGATTTTGGAGATGCAAAATTGTTGGGCAAAAGCCACATTTCCATACTCTACACCATTTACCCAACTTGTTTTTCAATGGGTGCTAGAATTAGTACAGTTCAGACCAAATGAAGACCATAATGAAGCTTGGAGAAGTACAGCCTTTGTCTTCCACCATCTTTCCTAGGTGGGGAGAAAGGAGACTAAAATCTGGAAGAGCAGAGAGGCCAGAGTAGGTTTTCACAATTATTACCTTTTAGAAATGTTTTTCTTATTTAAAAAATAATACTGATTTTCTGAGAAAAAAACAAACTATGGAAGACTGTCCTTGAAACCGAAATGGTGAGAAAGGCAAGTATGAACATAAGGAAGGCAGGTATGAACATGAGGAAGGCAGGCGTGAACAGGGGGAAGACAGGTGTGAACATGGGGAAGACAAGTGTGAACATGGGGAAGACAGGTGTGAAGATAAGGAAGACAGGTGTGAACATGGGAAGACAGGTGTGAACATGGGGAAGACAGGTGTGAAGATAAGGAAGACAGGTGTGAACATGGGAAGACAGGTGTGAACATGGGGAAGGCACGCTCACCCCTCGTTACATGTAGTGAAAGAGACGGGGGCTTCCCTTTCGGTTTATGCGGTAAAGGGAAGGCTTTGAGGTATCAACAACCTGGGCTGTTGGGGAAAGGAGGACAGAGAATCCATGTTTCCTGAACATCAAGAGGAAGTGTCTTTGGTTGCTGTGGACTAGCTGGTCTCCGCCACTTCCAAGAGGTCATCCACGTATTCCACAACCTCTCCCTGTAAGAAACAACAGGACACCTCTGTCAGGTAGGCCACCTGACTTTTACAAGTGCTGCTGAGCAGAAACAGCTTCTAAGAGGCCATTGCCACTGTCTGTTTGGGCTGAAGCAGGTTTTCTCCATGGCCTGGGGCACAGGACCTGACTTCTCCCTGTGGAGGGGACCTCGGCTTCCGCTCCATGTGACCTTAGTATCCAGTGCCCTGCGACCCCCACCGATGGCCCGTGTGAAGCGAACAGTCCAGCCACCCTGTCTGTGAAAGGCCCTGCTGGGCACCCCCTCCTCTGCGCGTCCCTCGCTGCACCCCATCTTCCCCTCCCCCTGGCAGTTCTCCCTCAGGAACATTTTCTATCTTTCCCTTTCTGCCTCAGCCACAAGACCACAAACCTTTCAAGGACCGGGGCCAGGGCTGAAATTTCTTCCCCAGAGCCTGGCACACAGGTGTTCAATAAACGTGTTGAAGCATGCATGATTGAGTGCATGCATGTCATATTGCTGGTGTGACTGAAGCAGTCACTCCACTGACAGGAAAGACTTTTGGGGACAGTGGGACTGTCAGTACCAGAAGCCTCCTTGCTCCCCTGTGCTGTCAGCCTTATGCCACAACTCGAAGCAGCCCAGTACGATTCCCAATTTCCTCCTCCACATTGGCTTCTCTCCCACAACCCTCCTGGGCCACCAGCTGATGGCACCCATTTTCTTTCCTGCAGAGGACAAATGACTCACCAAGAAGGCCAAGGCTCCTTCTCCAAGGGTCAGCACAGGCCAGCCCCAACCAATGCTCATCACCCCTGTGAAAGAAAGCTTGACCTTCACAGAGCTCACCATCTCAGGCCAAGAGCCTGTTTGCTCCTTTTGGATATTTTAACACAGAGAGATTTACAAAAAATCTCGTAGCACTTGGCAGTAATTGGAAAATCTATCAAGTACATGAGACACAAAAGGGAGTCTTAGCATTTCCATCAAATACTTCTACAATGGCATGTTTGAGATTAGAAACTCAAATTATGGAAGTAAAACACTACAGCTTGAAAAAAGTATTACTTCAGTTGTTTTCCGGACCCCTAAAGGAAAACCTGGCATGGCAGAATGATTACGTGTACAGCCATGACATCTGTTTAGGGAGTTGCTGTCTCCTGCTGTGTGGCTGCTGTGACTTGGGGAATGATGATATTGTTTCCTTTCTCACTAACAGCAAGTGCCCAGGGTGACACAGATGAAAGGAATCCATCCCCTGGACGGCTGTTATGGTGGATGCTGTGGGTGCCTCACTCAGATCTCCTTCCCAGCGCACCCGTCCCCAGCTCCCGTCAGGGCCAGTTGCTAATGGCTATCAGCTGCCCCTTCTCTGGGCAATTGCCCTTGGCCACAAGGAGCAGCTTCACCAGGGAGGTCACGCACCAACCCTTCCTGGAAGCCAAGAACCAGTGACAAACTGATAAGGGAGATTACAAAAGGCAGGAACAACCCTGTGGTGTGATTCCTGTTCCAGAGCTCCCGGTGGGAGAAGGCCAGGCTGGACCCCGGCTGAGACCACGCATTTGCTGAGTTCCTTCCTCTGCCCCTCACTCCTTCCCTACCTGAGAGCACTTCCTCAGTAAATTATTTCAACACGTTATATTCTATTTCTGTTGGACTTTCCTGAAGCAAACAACCATCAGAACCTGAAACCTGAAGCATCAATTTCAGTCTGCTTTATAAAGTTTCTAAAATAGTAATAGGTCTCTGCAAAATTTTCTCCCAGTGTGCACACTTTCAGGAGTATTTATACATATTTCAACCCCAGAAAGATAATAAGGAAGAATGCCAGCCAGCCACGGTGGCTCATGCCTGTAATCCCAACACTCTGGGAGGCTGAAGCAGGAGGATTGCTTGAACTCAGAAGTTCGAGACCAGCCTGAGCAAGAGAGAGACCCTGGTCTCCACAAAAAGTAGAAAAAAAAGGTTAGCCGGGTGTGGTGATGCACACCTGTAGTCCCACCTACTTGGGAGGCTGAGGCAGGAGGATGGTTTGAGCCCATGAGTTTGAGGTTGCTGTGAGCTATAAAGATGCCACCGCACTCTAGCCAGGGCAACAGAGCAAGACTCTGTCATGAAAAAAAAAAAAGAAGAAGAAAAAGAATGGCACAAATATGAGTAGCTAAATTGTATTGATGCTTTGTTTCAAAGTGGTAGTATTAGTGGTCCTTTACAAATTTAAGGATTAACCTAAGAATTTTATTGTACTGGTTATATTTTCATTTGAAATTATTACTTGCCATAATTTGATATATAGTAAGAAAATAGCTCATTCTTTAGAGATGGATTAATTCTTTCACAAATCTAAAGCTTCAATTAATAAGCAAATTATTCCAGAACCCTTAACAAAGTCCTTTTATCTTAAAAATGCCAAGTCCAAGAATCCTAGGAATTTTAAAGCCTGGAATAAGGTTGATCTGTTTATTGGATGACTACTAACCCTGTGTGTGCCTATGACAAGGAACTCTGCCTGAGTGTGTTTCCTTATCTGTGACGTAAGAGAGCTTTACTAAATCTCATGGAAAAATCTCTTCCTTCAAAATTTCGTAGTTTTAGACCCAGGAATTTCGCTACTGGAATTTATCCTAAGGAAATGATCAGAGAAGAGGTAAAAGATTTAGTCACTGCTGTGCTATTTATAAAAGCAAACAGTCGGAAGCAAACTAAATGTCTACAAAAAAAGGCTTTATTTCTAAAAATTCTACATCATGCAATGTTAGTCACTAAAAAGTCATGTTTATAATGAACATTAACTAACAAGAGAAAGAAGAATCACATGACCACCTCAACAGATGCAGAAAAAGCACTTGACAGGCCAGGCATGGTGGCTCATGCCTGTAATCCTAGCACTCTGGGAGGCTGAGGTGGGAGAATTGCTTGAGCTCAGGAGTACAAGACCAGCCTGAGCAAAAGCAAAACTCCACTAAAAATAGAAAAAATTAGCCAGGCAACTAAAAATAGAAACAAACAAAAAAAATTAGCCTAGCATGGTGGCTCACACCTATAATCCCAGCTACTTGGGAGGCTGAGGTAGGAGGATCGCTTGAGCCCAAGCGTTTGAGATTGATATGAGCTAGGCTAACACCACAGCACTCCATTCTAGCCCGGGCAACAGAGTGAGACTCTGTCTCAAAAAAAAGAAAGAAAAGAAAAGAAAAGAAAAGAAAAGAAAAGAAAAGAAAAGAAAAGAAAAGAAAAGAAAAGAAAAGAAAAGAAAAGAAAAGAAAAGAAAAGAAAAGAAAAGAAAAGAAAAGAAAAGAAAAGAAAAGAAAAGAAAAGAAAAGAAAAGAAAAGAAAAGAAAAGAAAAGAAAAGAAAAGAAAAGAAAAGAAAAGAAAAGAAAAGAAAAGAAAAGAAAAGAAAAGAAAAGAAAAGAAAAGAAAAGAAAAGAAAAGAAAAGAAAAGAAAAGAAAAGAAAAAGAAAAAGATAAAAAAAAAAGCACTTGACAAAATTCAACACCACTTCATGATAAAAATATTCAACAAATTAGGAATAAAAGGAACCCCTCAACCTGACAAAGGACACCTACAAAAACCCTACAGCTAATATCATATTTACTGCTGAAAGATTAAATGCTTTTTCCTGCTAAGATTGGGAACAGACAAGAATATCCACACTCTCCACTTCTATTCAACATTGTAGTGGAGGTTTTAACCAGGACAATTAGGCAAGAAAAATAAATAAAAGACATCCAGACTGAAAAAGAAGTAAGGCTACCTTTATTCATAGATAGCATGATCTTGTATATAGAAACTTCTAAGGGATACACATACACACACGCACACACACATACACACAAACTAATAGATAAGTTCAGCAAATTTGCAGAACCAATATACAAAAATCAATTGTATTCTATTCTCTTACAATAGATCTAAAAGTGAAAATAAGAAAATAATTCCATTTATACTAGCATCATAAAAAATAAAATACCAAGGAATAACAAAATAAGACAATACTGTGAAAGAAATGAAAAAAAACCTAAATAAGTGGAAAGATATCCCATGTTCATGATCAGAAGACTTAATGTTAAGATGTCAATACTACCCAGAAATCTACAGGTTCAGTACAATTCCTATTAAAAATCCCAGCTGAGGCCGGGCTCGGTGGCTCACGGCCTGTAATCCTAGCACTCTGGGAGGCCAAGCGGGTGGATAGTTTGAGCTCAGGAGTTAGAGACCAGCCTGAGCAAGAGCAAGACCCCATCTCTACCAAAAAAGTAGAAAGAAATTATCTGGACAACTAAAAATATATAGAAAAAATTAGCTGGGCATGGGGGCACATGCCTGTAGTCCTAGCTACTCGGGAGGCTGAGGCAGAAGGATCGCTTGAGCCCAGGAGTTTGAGGTTGCTGTGAGCTAGGCTGATGCCATGGCACCCTAGCCTGGGCAACAGAGTGAGACCCTGTCTCAAAAAAAAAAAAAAAAAAAAAATTCCCAGCTGCATTTTGCAGAAATGGAAGAGCTAAACCTATAATTCATATGGAAATGCAATGGACCCAGAATAACCAAAACAATCTTGGAAAAGAAGAACAATGTTGGTGAACTCACATTTCCAATTTCAAAATGTAGTATAAATCTATAGTAATCACGACAGTGTGGTACTGACCTAAGGATAGAAATCTAGATCAATGGAATAGACCAAGAGTCCCGAAACAAATCCTCACATTTATTGTCAATTGATTTCCTTGAAGGGTACCAACACAATTGAATGGGGAAGAAGATCTTTTCAACAAATAGTGCTAGGACAACTGGATATCTACATGCAAAAGAATGAAGTTGGACCTCTACCTCATATCATATATAAAATTAACTCAAATTGGATGCTAAATTTAAATGTAGGAGTTAAAATGATAAAAATCTTGGGAGTAACAATCAGGAGTAAATCTCTGTGACTTTGGATTAGGCAATAGTTTCTTAGATATGACACCCAAAACAAAAACAACAAAAGAAAAAATAGATAAATTGGATTTCATCAAAACTGAAAACTTTGTGCTTCAAGATACCATCAAGATAATGAAACAACAACCCACAGATTTTGGAAAAAATGTCTGCAATTCATATATCAGATAAGGGACTTATAACCAGAATATCTAAAGAACTCTTAGGACTCAATAAAAAGATAAGTAATAATGTTAAAGTGGACAAAAGGTTTGAACAGACATTTTTTCCAAGAAAATGTACAAGTGGCCAACAGGCACATGCAAGGATGCTCAACATCATTAGTCACTAGGGAAATGCAAGTCTAAACCACATGAGATACGCTTCATATCCACTAGCATGGCTATTAATAAAAAAGACAGACAATATTAAGTGTTGATGAAGATGTAGCAAAGTTGGGACTCTCATACATTGCTGATGAGAGTGTAAAATGGTGCAACCACTTGGGAAAACAGTCTGGCAGTTCCTCAACAGGTTAAACATATAGTTACTATATGACACAGCAATTCCATTCCTAGGTATATACCTATGGATATACTCCTAGATATAAGAAATTTGAAAAGTTATATCTGAACAAAAATTTGTACACAAATGTTCACAGAATCATTATTCAAAATAGTAAAAAAGTGGAAATAACCCAAACATCCATCAACTGAAGAATGGATAAACAGAATGTGGTATATCCACACAATAGAATATTACTTGGCAGTAAAAAGGAAATTTTACATGTAACATGATATGTTACAACATGGTTGAGTCTTGAAAACATATGCTCAGTGAAAGATGCCAGTCACAAAAGACCACATACCATATGATTCCATTGATGTGGAATGTCTGGAACAGTCAAATTCATAGAGAATAAATGTAGATGAGTGGTTTCCGGGGGCTGGAGATGGAGGCGGGACTGGGGGCAGTGCCACGGTGGGGGGGATGGGCAGTAACTTAGCTATGGGGTTTTCTTGGGGTGATGAAAATGTTCTAAACTTAGATTATAGTGATGAATGTACAACTGTGGATTTTTAGTAAAAAAAACCACTGAATTATACACTTTAAAAGGGAGAATTTTATGCTACATGAATAATATCTAAATAAAGCTATTCTAGAAAAATAAAACAAGGGAAACTGCTCATATTATAATGTTAAGTGGAAAAGTCATGATATATAATTATAGTTGAGTTTATAATAAGCATATATTGAAAAATATGAATTTAAAACTTTATAAAATTTTTTCCTTTAATAATGGAAAAAAACGGAAGGCTATATACCAAAATGCCAGCAGTAGCTCGCCTCTAGATAACTGGGAACTCAACCCCTCCCCGCTTTTCTAAGTATATTTTCTACACTTTCCAAACCAGAGCAGCCAACCTTGTTGGTATCTGGCCAGTGTTCCTTCCCTTGGGGAACGGCCTCTGCGGCATCTTGGGATCCCATCTCAGGCTCTGCCTCAAGGACACCCCACCCAAGACACAAGGGACATGCATCACTTCCTAGTTGGTAAAGCGCTTCCATGTGCGACATGGTATTTCATTCTCACAACCCTGGGAGGGCAATATAATTATTCTCATTTTATAGATAAAGAACTGAGGCTCAGTTCTTTAATGCCGGTGATGAGCCCATCCTATACACATTGGTGCACAGAAAACAAAGTCCATGACAATGTCTTAGTCAGAGGTGCTTCACCTAAACCTGGAGCAGTGGGAAGGGCACAGCTGGAGACCCAGGGCCTCTGGGTCTGGCCTGGCAGCTCACAGCTCTCTCCCAGCTCCAATGGCTGGCAAGTCCCCAGCTTTCTCAGAAAGCATTTTCCAGTTTGTTCCAAATACATCTCTCTAAATATCCCTCCTAATGGCGACTTTTCTGCAACTAGGCTGCCCCACCACAAATGACAACTCCCTAACCAGTTGAGTGTTGGTCAAAAAAGGAGTCAGCTGAGTTAGATTTAATCAGAATTTCAAGCAAGTCCAGAGAATGATAAAATGCTTACAGCAAAGATGTAATTTACCAAAAAAAAAAAAAAAACGAGAGAGAGACAGAGACAGTAATAGTCTGATACAAAAATTAGGGCGAGAATTTTCCAGGTATCTTCAGAGTGCCGAGCAATTAAAACTTCACTGTTTTTGTAAAGTTAAAAGACAAAGGTTGGATGACTACTGTGGATGGATTCCAGGTGTCGCTCCACACACATTGCACCATCAGAAGTGTGGCACTTCTGCCTGGGTTTCCTAAAAAGCTGTTCTTTTCCATGTCAGTGTTCTGCCTTTCATTAGAACACCCACAGCAACTGTCTTTCTCAAGGTCCCCTTCTGTTTCTTATTTCAGGGACAACTTGGCCTTCCAGCGATTTTAGCAAAGATGTGAGTAATATTTTCTCTTAGCCAGACGTGTGCTAAGCATGAAAACTTACCTCATCATCATCCATGATATTTTCCTTAGCAAAGTCATACAGCTCCTTCTGGAGTGTAGTCACGTTAAAGAACTGAACTGCTTCCTGTTCAGACACAAACACAGAACAGTTTATAGGACTGACCTTTTAATGTTAGAACTGGGGAGGAAGGGGAAACAGGATATGGGATTTCTTTCTAGGGTGATGAAAATGTTTAAAATTAGATAGTGGTAATGGTTGCACAACTCTGTGAATACACTTACAACCAATGAATTGTACACTTTAAAAATGTGAATTCTATAGCACATGAATTTTACCTCAATTTTTTAAGAAAGTATGGCCAGCCTCGAGTGGAAGATATATTTATGACAACCCAGGATAGCATACAGAAATCCCAATGAAAATACAGGTTAAGAGCAAAGATCAATTGGAAGAGATCTTTTGAGAGTGGTATGTAATTACAGGAGCTCCCTGACAAGGCATGCAAAGCTGTGAGTTTGTCCAGAAGCTGTTAAAGAATAATAATAGTCTGGGCGTGGTGGCTCACACCTCTAATCCTAGCACTCTGGGAGGCCGAGGCGGCAGATTGTTTGAGCTCAGGAGTTCGAGACCAGCCTGAGCAAGAGTGAGACCCCGTCTCTACTGAAAATAGAAAAATTAGTGGGGCATGGTGGCACATGCCTATAGTCCCAGCTACTTGGGAGGCTGAGGCAGGAAGATCGCTTGAGCCCAGGAGTTTGATGTTGCAGTGAGCCACAATGATGCCGTTGCACTCTACCTGGGGTCACAAAGCAAGACTCTGTCTCAAAATAAATAAATAAATAAAATAATAATAATAATAAAACAGGTATATGGGTGTGACATGAAAAAATGTTCATGATGGATTGTTAGACCAACCAAGTTGCAAAAAATTGCAAAACAGTATGTAAAGTCGGGTCCTGTTTTTGTAAAAATAAACAAATACATGCTGTCTACTTGAGTAAAGTATAGCATGATCAAAGAGGAGGTGCGGGATTATGAGAGAATTTTGCTTTCAAAGTAAAAGGTTTCTGTAATGTTTGAAATTTGGAGAGTTTTTACAGATTCAGAAGTCAGAATAAAGCAGCAAAATGTTAAAAGACAAAACACTACAGGAAAAAAATGAGTTTCCTTCATTTCTGAAATAACCCTTTCTCTCAAGGTGCAAAGCAGTCTCCTGAAGGCGAGCGTGTGAAGGAAAGGAGGGCTCAGGGCCCGCACTTACGGGTCTGGGCTGGAAATGCTCGTCCGACAGGCCCCATTTGTCCCGATGGTACTGGTAATACACCAGGTTCTGCTGCATGACCTTGTCGTTCGGGTCAAAGAGCAGGTAGCTCACTGCACAGGGGGCCGCGTTCTTCAGGTCACTCACTGGGGTCAGGGAGAAAAGAGGAGGTGGGCGGGGGATGAGCAAGCCACGCACTACAATTCCTCTCACCTGCCACTGTTCCTCTGAGCTCAGCTTCCTAAAGAAAAAGGTCAAGAACAAGTCCCTTCTCCCCAAGCCCCTCTTCAGAGAGCCTGTGGCCGGCCAGAATCATCCCTGGGTGGGCAGGTCACAGACTGGGTCTCCAGCCTGGAGGCAGGTTTGGAAATCCCTTGTTAGGCAGATGCCTTTGCAGAAATGTCTGTATTGCACCTCAGGCTCTGGTGACCTGAGCTGGTCTTAGGTCCCTACAGCCAGCCAGAGACATCTGGGTCCCAAGGCCTGGACCATCCTGGGGCTGAGGGAGGCGGGGAGGATGTGCTCAGCAAATGAGCCGCCCCCTCAGGGGCCTATGGTGCCTGTCCCATCTGGATGAGACCCCAATTTCCAGACTGTGGCCCTCCAATGGCTAAACCAGACCTGGTGGACCCTCTGGGTGGAGGAGATTTGAAAAGCCACCTGGTCTTGCCATCCCCTGGGGATGGGGCTCCCACCCCCAGCCTCCCTCCTTAGCGTTGCCCCACCTATGACAGCACCTTCAGCATAGGGATTTTGCAGGAGTTGAGGGTAAGGGGGAAGAGGTGATGAGATACAAGCCCCTGGGTATTTATTCTGGCACATTCCACCCCAGTTTACTAAGGAACACTACCATTGCTGAAGCTGTGGTTGGCCAGAGTAGTCAAAGCTTGGGTATGAATCAACTGTGCCACCTAGTGGCTTATGCCTGTAATGACCGCTTTAAAACCAGCACTCAGGGGCATTTACTATTCAAATGCAAATACACCGGCCCTCAAGAAATTTAGTGTGTTGGGCAGTCTAGAAAGAGTTCAAAACAGGGCAGATTATCAAGAAGCCAATTTCAGAAAGTGAATTTTACTCATAACCCCAGAAAGCAAAGATTTCCTGGGGAGCAGCAAGCAAAGCTAGAAACTTTGGTCTACCGGTGTCTGTAAGTCTTCACCACCATTTCTGATATGCAGGGCAATTTTCAGAGCATGTGAGGATTCAGGGGGCCAGTGAGCTGCCATAGCCCAGATGTGTCCAGAACCTTCTAAACACCTAGTGTTCTAGCTTTGTGCATGCAGAACCAAGCCACGCTCAGAGGGCTAGCAGACCTACGGAGTATGACAGTTATATAATACATATGTATTTTTTTGTTTTTCGTTTTTAAACTTCAGCATACAAGGCTTTCAGTGTGTCCTGAAGAGGATGGGAGGTGAGATAAAAGGGTAAGTGGCTTTTGCTGGAAGAGGAACCCGGACGACGATCACAGTAGCCTCAGTGGGAAAGAGGGCTACAGAGGCTCAGATCACCTCTCACTCTGCCCAGGGCATCCTGGAGACCAGCTGCTCCTAAGTTTGAAGGGGTGACCCGGGGGCATCTATCCTAGCCAGAAACCTGCTGGACTATGGCACTTCTTCAGAAAGGCAGACAGGTCCTGCTACAACTGTCCCAAATGTTCCCCCACACTTGTAACTGAACCACCAAGCAACATGCTGCTCCAACAAGCGGCACTTGGCCAAGACGGTGACAGGGAGGGGAGGAGAAGCCTGAACAGACAGGCTCTGAGGTCTAACTCTGAACTACCTTCTCTTCCATTGTCACTTCTCTTTGTTCAATTAGAACATTCTGATAACCTCCAATTTCAGATCAAAGGGGAACTAACTAGAATGAAACTCTAATAGTCTGGACAAACTCCTCTGATGGGGAGGAGGGGAAATAATGATAAAGAAAACAAACACCTATATAGCTGGTTAGGGCCAGTGTAGGAATGCCCTGAGCATTTCATGTCCATTAACTCATGTAATGCTCAGGACTCTCCTCTGAGGAGAGTACTACTATCTCTACTTTACAGACAGTAAGTGACAGAGCTGGAATTCAAACTCACGCAGTCTGGCTCCAGGGTCTGTGCCCTGAATCACTGGGCCATGCTGCCTTTCTGTGCAAAGCAAGACACCAGGGCTGTCAGCGTGACCTTGATGTCCTCCCTTAACAACCATAGATAACAATTACCTCTATTTTACAGATGGGGAAGCTGAGTCTTAGCAGGACTAAGCACCTCACCCAAGATCTCGTAGATTACTTACACTTATAATATGCAAACTGCAAATAGTGATACATGGTAGCCACAAACTTCTCAACCGGATAGCCTCCTATAACTGGAGTGAGGTTCTCTTCACACTGGATTTTGCATTGCAAAACTTCTATATAATGATCTGAAAAAACACAAATTTTCATAGCAGTGCATCCATTACTTTCTTAATATGCTACTTCTGCCTCCCACCCAAATGATAAAGGCAAAAGAAAAATGTTTGCAACACTTATGATAGGAGCTAAAATCTTTAATATACAAAGTTCCTTAAAATTAACAAGAAAAAGACAAACCAATGACTATAAAAATGACCAAAGGAAGTTAAGAGAAAAGAAATTATTAAAATGTCTAATAAACATTATAAAGAGATGCTATACCTCTTTTGTAATTAAGAAATACAATTAACTCTAAAATAATTTAAACTGTTAAATTGGAAAAATTTTAGAAATTTCGTAACACTTAGTGTTAGGGAGAGAATGGTGAAACTTACAGTCTCATATTCTGTTGGTGGAAGTAAAACATGAACCAGCTTATTAGAAAGTAATTTGGCAAAATTTATCAAAGGTTAAGACACACATATCCTCCAACATAGCAGTCTACTTCTAGGAAATTTTCTTTAGACATAGGCATGCATAAGCACCGTCTGTAACAGCAAAAAACTTGAAAGTACCTAAATGCTAATAGACAGGATGATGATTAATAAATTGTGGTACACACAAACGATAGAATCTGTATGGCCTTTGAAAGAGAATAAAGTGAACCTTAATATAACAACATGTACAGATGTCAAAGACTACATTTCCCAGCCTCCCTTGTAGTTAGGTTGGGGCCATATGACTAGTTGTGGCCAATGAAATGTTGGTAGTAACAACTAATGAATGCTACTTCCAGGCCTGGTCCCTAAAACTTCCCATGTCATCCTTGGTTCCCTCCCTTTTCTCCCTTTATGCAGCTAAAAGCAAAAGACTCCAGGATGGTTCCACACACTATGCTGGCGAGACTGTGGAGGAACAGGTACTCTCATATGTTGCTGGAAGGAATACAAAATGATACCTTGAAATACTACATAATTCACAGAAACATTTACTCCTTCAACTATTAATCCCACTTTGGTTGACTTTTAAAACACACTTAACAACAACAAAAAAAGCCCAAAGTTATCCATTGCAGTATTATATGGAATAGCAACAGATTGAAAGAACCCAAATGTCTATCAGGTAGCTGAATAAACTACAGTATATCACACATACTCCCCCGCCAGAGTACTTGCCAAAAAATAAAAAAGAATGACACAATCCCTAGGTACTAATTTGCATATGTCGTTAAGTGGAAAAAGCAAAGAACAGAATAGTGTATAAAGTATTCTGCACAAAAGAAACAGACGTAAAAATATGGGGAAATATATATATATACACAAACTTTATTGCAAAAATGATGCAAGCAAGAATTCTCAATAGATGCTAGTATCAGCAGAGGGTAGGAGGGGAGAGCAGAGTTTGATGAATAGCAAGTTGACATGGTCTTGCTGTTAATAAATAATCTTAAAAGAACAAAAGCTATACTGTAGAGAAGCTAGAAACTGGAAAATACCTTAACCAACTGCTTAAAAGTTAACATCACCAATACAGTGGCAAACAAACATCGTGCCTGTCTGGATGTGATACCCTGAGAAGGATATTTGTGTAGTGTTCCAGCCAAAAATGCATAACTTAAATGTAATTATGAGGACACATCATAGAAACCCAAACTGAGGACTATTTATAAAGCAAATGGCCTATAATCTTAAAAAATATCATTAGCATAATAAGACAAAGAAAGGCCATAGGACTGTTCTAGATTAAGGAATACTAAAGATATAAGGCAACTAAATAGGAAACACAATTCTAGACTGGATCCTGTACCAGGAAAAACACTGGTGCTAGAAACAACATTATTGGGACAAATGACAAAATGGGCATATGGACTGTAGATTGAATGACAGTATTATATCTAGTATATTAAGTTTCCTGACTCTAATTACTGTGGATATATAGGCAATATTACTGTTCTTAGGAAATAAACTGAAATATTATGTGGTACGGGGTCATGATGTTTACAACCTACTTTCAAATGGTTATGCAATCACAATAATAATACACATAATACATATGGAGAGAGCGAATAAGTAAATGTGGCACAATCGATGTTAAATATTGGCCAATCTGGCCAGGTTCGATGCCCATAATCCCAGCACTTTGAGTGGCCATGACAGGAAGATCACTTGAGGCCAAGAGTTCAAGACCAGTTTGGGCAAGAGTGAGACCCTGTCTCTACAAAAAAAATAGAAAAAAAATTGGCCAGATGTGGTGTTGTATGCCTATAGTACCAGCTACTTGGGAGACTGAGGCAGGAGGATTGCTTGAGCCCAGGAGTTTGAGGTTGCAGTGAGCTACAATAATGGATAATGCCACTGCACTCTAGCCTGAGCAACAGAGCAAAAAAAAAAAGATAACCAATTGCAATGTATGAACCTTATTTGGATCCTGATTCAAATAAATGGTAAATTAAAGGCGCACGTACACATTTATGGCATTTCTGAGATGATTGGGATACTATCTAGGTAATGATGATGAGATCAAGGAAGTATTGTTAAAATTATCTTAGGTTTAATAGTTTGGTGTTACGTGAAAAAAAAACAAGAGTCTTTATCTTTTAGATGTATATACTGAAATATTACAAATGAAATGATATAGCATCTGGGATTTGCTTCAAAATAACAGGAGAGAGGAGAAATAGATGGGAATTAGATAAAGCCCAAGTAGCCATGAGTTGCCAGTTGTGAAGTTGGTCATGGGTACACGGGGGTTTGTTATACTCTTCTCTCTATTTTTTCCTTTTTTTTTTTTTTTTGGTATATGCTTGAAATTTTTCATAATAAAAAGTTTTTTTAAGAAAAAAAAGTACTCCATAGAAAAAGAGATTAATGAACAAAAATTGATTGGAAAAAACCCAAAAACTCTGGATTCGGTAACTTTAAAAGAGCGTCCATACTGCAGGATTTCTAAGAGCCTTTAACCATTAAAGTGCACAGGAACTCTGCAAGGGAGAGACAAACTGCTCGGCCCCTTCCCAGACTTATTTAACAAGTACCGTAGGCACAAGGCTTTTAGCCAATCTACAGCCCAGGCTTATTTAACCCTTTCGGAGAGGCACAGTTCTAGGATTAGTGCTCTCCAAGCACTTTGGGAAACCCTCCCATGGCCATTTCCCATTTTCTGGAGCAACGCTGCGCCCTAAAGGCACCAGGGAATGCACTCTAGCAAAATCTGGGTGTTTCCGGTTTTCCCTCTTCCTTCATTCTTTTTCCCAGTGTTTTCTAAACTTCCTACAATGAGCATACATTGTTTTATAATCAGAAAAGAAAGTTTCAAAAAGTTACCTTAATGATGACTAATTAAAGGTTCATGATACTCTTCACTCTACTTCTGTGTATGTTCGAAAATTCCCATAATCTAAGTTTTCTCAGGCGTGTGAGCCACTGAGTTGCTCCTGGGCCCATTTCTGTTTTTCCCAAAAGCCTGTGGAGAATCTGTCATCAAGTGGGGCAGACATGGTAGACCTGCTTGGTGGCCTGTGCTGGAACATTCTACCAGCTATTTTGCCGGAAGCCCCTGCCAAGCCAAAGGCTTACCTATGTAGGTGTTGACTACCTCCAGTGACCCATTAATATGTAAGCTCAAAAGTTCCTCAGAGGCCACTCACGGCATCTAGAAGGCATGTAGACAGACAGCAGACATCTAAGGAAGACAGATTCCACCGGGGTAGCTATCCCACTTACCCACCACCCACCTGCCACGGAAAGGTAGAAATCCTTGAAGTCCTTGATCTCCCTGGAACCCTCGCAGGCCGCAAGACACTCGTAAAAGGCTTTGAAGAAGTCGGGAAGGGCCAGCTCCATGTCTGTGATGGACGTTCTCCAGTTCTCGCCGTTGTATGCCCGCACTGCGCGGATGAACAGGCTCTGAAAAGCAAGGGGAAGCCGGTGAAGCCTGTTCCCGGGCATGAAGGGGGACCGCCATGTCCTCTCAAAAGGAGTCAAGACCATCGCTAAGATCTGAGTTCTGAAGAAGCCACACTGACCCTTAACTAAATATGAAGCCAATCAGTGACCTACTTTGTATCCTCCATGTTTCTACCCTGTTCACAATGGGTACACTTATTTAATTTAATTCAAAAAGTAGCAGGCACTTGATACTAAAATCAAACTTGAATCAAGGAAAAGGGGAAAAGTAGAGTAACAGAAATCAGATCAGCAGCTGCCAGGAGTCAGGGGTTGGGGCAAAGACGTGACTGCAAAAGGGCAGAAGGGGACTTTTCAGGGGTGATGAAAATATTCTGTCATGACTATGGTAACAGTCACAGAATGACATGTATTTGTCAAACTCATTAAATTGTACACTTAAAATTGGTAAATATATTATAAATAAATTATAGCTCAATAAAGCTAATTTTTAAAATTGAATTAAGGAACAGATATAAGTTTGAGAGCAGGTGTTTGTCACCCTCCTCCCTCCAACACGGGAGTCCCATGCAGCAGTACTAGATACCAGCAAGGGTGACCATGTGCCAGATAGTGGAAACTTCAAGGGCTTTCTGCTGTTTGTTGATTGGACCAGATGAAAGAGAAATAACTAGGACTAAGAAAGCAGCCTGGTCTCCAGGAAATAAGTAGAGATCCTGGATACACAGCAAACCCTGCTAACGTGGACAGGTCAGGCCAGGCCTTGAAACCAGCATGGGACTCTCCATTTGGAGTTCCTTTTCAGCTACTCCTGAATGGGGGTATCTGAGGGCCACCCCTTAGACCTGGAATTTTCACCAAGCTTAAGGCCTTAGGTGGAGAAGGTGAATTTCCTTAAACCTCCTGGGCAGGCAGCATCCCCTGGAAATAAGACAGGCAGAGAATGGAAGGAGCCTTTCCTGGAGACTGGGTAAATGAGCAGCGCCTCCAGGCGGCTGGCTTTGCAGAAACAGCAGGGCAGCAGCAGCAGCAAGAAGGAAGCAGAGCAGAGAGAGGGGCTCCCTCAGTGCACAGGACAGCCTGGCCACACCCAGCAGGGCTCCAAGGTCTCGCTGACTTCCAGGTAAGCCCAGGGAACTGAGCACAAGCACTCAGCTCTGTTCCCCAAACCCTGTGAAAACGATAATGAAGATAGTAAAAATGCATAGTTCTCTTTACAGGAGAACAGGAAAGGAACACATAGCAGCCAAGAGATTTCAAGAACTTTTGGAAAGACAGAAAGCCAAATTATCACAGAGGAGGGTCCAGAGAGAAAGCACACCACACGCCCTGTTGGCACTTGCAGGCGCTAGGGACCACGGAAGTCTAGGACAAGGCGCAGGACTGAGCGCAGGGCTCCAAGTTTGAACAGAGCTGTTGGAGCCCTGGGTTCCCTCCCAGCACCCACTTGCCCACCCAAGAGATCACATCCCCCAAAGCCACTCTTCACCCGAGACTGGTGGTTTACTCCAGAGACTTTACCCTTAAAGACTGAGGAAGCAGGAACCAGGCATAGAGGAGGCCAGGGTGGAAGCACCCAGCTGAAAACCAGAAAGCCGGTGAAGTCTTCTGACCCAGCCAGGAGTCCCCGTCCCTCCCCCCAGACTGACTCTCAGACACCAGCAGACGAGCATGGACACCCCGCCAGCCCTGCAGAAGGCTGGAGGATTCTTCCCTGGTAAACTGAAGGGCCCTCAGAAAAAAGACTTCTGCACACTATACTTTCCCACCAGTGAAAAAGTAAGCTTGCAGTCTGATGACACTACACAAAACCCTGCGATCAGGCCTTGGGATCTACAGCTCCTCATGGATACTTTCAATACATCCTCTGTTTTCAACCCTGCCCTACTCTTCCTTGGTACCCAGGACCCCAGTGCCTGAGCTCAACAGACCCTGCCTGACAATAGTAAGTACTCAAAAGGAACAGATTCTTCTTTTTACTGCTACTGTGGTTAAGTGTCATCAGAACGCCTCTTGCAGATGCAGAGATAAGTATCTTCTACTCTGTCATGTCAGCCTCGCTAACCTCTTTGCAGTCCACCTTAATACATATGTTGTCTGTGTAGAGTTTCATCAAAAATAGGGATTTATGTTTCTGTTTCTTGTGTTCCTGGTCATTTCTGGATGATTTCCAAGATATGTCTTTACTCTGCCATCATAAAACTGAATGATCAAATGACCATATTTCTAATATGTAGCATCTACAGGAAAGATGGCTTTTAAAATCATCATGGAATATAAAATCTCATTCTTAAATAGATCAACTTTGTGCTAAAAAGTCAGTCATTTCTACTGTCCTAATATTCATCAAATACCACCAAAAATCCTTCGATCCTTTGATGTCAATAGTTATTTACCAGGCCAGGAGCAGTGGCTCACGCCTGTATTCTTAGCACTCTGGGAGGCCGAGGCGGGTGGATCGCTGGAGCTCAGGAGTTCGAGACCAGCCTGAGCAAGAGCGAGATCCCGTCTCTATTAAAAATAGAAAGAAATTATCTGGCCAACTAAAATATATATAGAAAAAATTAGCCGGGCATGGTGGTACATGCCTGTAGTCCCAGCTACTCGGGAGGCTGAGGCAGGAGGATTGCTTAAGCCCAGGAGTTTGAGGTTGCTGTGAGCTAGGCTGACGCCACGGCACTCACTCTAGCCCGGGCAACAAAGTGAGACTCTGTCTCAAAAAAAAAAAAAAAAAAAAAAATTATTTACGGAGACACTTCATTTATGATTCACATTTTGACTGATCGCTGTGTAAAAATCTGAATATACCTCATACGACTTGGTTTCCAAGTCTTTAATGTAGTCCTCAGCACCAGGCAAGCTCTTGTAATAAGCCATGTTTCTCTTCATCATTTCGTCATCCGGATGCTTCAGCAGAAACGTATGAGCAGCTGCGATGGCTTTTGGGAGATTATTTGCCTAAGGACAAAGAAGATAGATGAACGCTACTCAGTGGATGCTGAGCAGTGATGATGGTAAAAACAAGAATGTCTGTTCAGTCCTTGAGCAACGTTGTCATTCCTACATGTTTCCAGATAAGGATCCACTGATTTCCAGGGCCCAACAAGCCACTCTGGACAAGTGTCATTCCCCACAGGTGACTGTATGGTGTCTATGTGCCTTTTCTCAGCCATTTGGCGCTGCCTCCACCTGTCTGTGCCTGGGGGGACAATAACAATAAATTGCCTCACCCTCCAGCTTCCAAAGGGGCTCACCGATGAGAATGGTAGGAGAATGAAGGAAGGGAAGAGAGTAAGGTTGGGATGTTTCATTTCCTGGCTCTGTCCCTGCAGGCACCTTCGGGCTGCTATGTCCCTTAACTGAAGGTCACAGCTCCTCTCAAGATGGCCCTATCCATATAGTCTCCCTCCTTCCAGCTTCCAGTAACCGTTCTCTCCCCTGCCCCTTTTGGCCTAGGGGTGGTCATACCCCACTGTCACTAGCCCTGGGGTACTCCACTAGCACACTGAGCAAACCTCTGTAAATAACCACCTTATTACACTTTCCTCAAATCACCCAATATGAGACTGAGTGCTGTGGCTCATGCCTATAATCCTAGCACTTTGGGAAACCAAGGCGGGAGGATTGCTTGAGGCCAGGAGTTGGAGACCAGCCTGAGCAAGAGCTAGACCACAGCTCTACAAAAAATACAAAAATTAGCCTGGCATGGTGGTGCAGGCCTGTAGTCCCAGCTACTTGGGAGACTGAGGCAGGAAGGTCTCTTGAGCTCAGGAGTTTGAGGTTGCAGTGAGCTACGATGACACCGATGCACTCTAGCCCAGGTGACAGAGGGAGACCCTGTCTCAAAAATAAATAAATAAATAAAATTACCCAATATGGCTGCACATCTTTTCTGCTGGAACCTTGATGAATCTATTAATGTTTTCCCAAATCTCTCACAGAATCTTCTGCATACATTCTCTATGGCCCCACCTCGTGCTCACTTACTCATCTACTCAGCAAATATTTGTAAAGAGCTGCCTACGTGCAGGCACTATTTCTGGAAATTGGGTTTGTAACAACAAGCAAAACAGGGAAAAATAACCCCTGCTTCATGGACAATACATTCTAGTAAGTTCTCCCTGTTTCCTGGTAACCTCAATTAAGAGCCTCTCTTTCATGTTACCCCTGGGTTATGTTTTCCTGCTTTTTACGCCACCCTATAATCTCAGCTAATGTGTCTATCTCCTCCATCAGACTGTGGTTTTTGGAGGCCCCAGCTGTGTGCCATTCGTGTCTACATTCCTGCTACCGGGCACAGTCCTCGGGCCAAGGCAGGACATGGAAGTATCTGTGATTTGAACATCATGACATCATGACCACACACTATTTTCATAAAATTAATTCATATTTTCCTCCCTTTTCTCCTTTCTCTTCTCCCCACGGAGGCGGTAGCCAGCTGATTCTGAGTTTCACTGTCTCAGGGGAGGTAGGTGCCTGGTCAGAACAAAGCAATTACTCATTTGACAAAAGCCTGTGCTCGTGAAAGAACTTGACAGATTTGAGGAAAGGAAGAAACCGGGGAGGGAGCTGTAGGAGGAAGCTGACTGGCCCCAAAGGAGAAGGAGAGGGAGGAAATCTCCCAGGCTATTTAAAAGTTTCCCTCGGGGTCTGAAGGAGCAGCAAGGTCTGTGGGCCCTGGAGCTTCAGGGCTAGCACCCTGGCTGGCAGTGCCCAGGAGGGCAGAAGTCCTCAGGGAGAACGGGAATGTTGTGGGGGGACCTCAAGAGGGCAGGCAGGCAGAGATGTGGCTGCTTCCCTGTGGGGACTCATGACCAGCAACCAGAGGGCCCCTCACATGGATGGAATCATGGTGCCACCTGGTAGGGGAAGGGGAAGGGCAGGCACCTGCACCTGTGCACAGACACGCCTTCAGCCAGTCCAGGGGCACACTTGGAGGCAGGAATTAGGGAATTCAATTTGGAGGGAGAAAACGAAGGAATGTTTAATACACCCAGATTTCTGAGAATCCTAGAGCAGCACATAGCTGCACCAAATTGTCTCAGAAGTGGAGCCAAGTCATTTTGAGACAATGGCAGCAGCTACACTGGAGAAGTGGTGAGTGGCGATCCGAGCAGACTCCCAGATGTCAATGCTGATGTTTTGGCAGTGCCAGTTGGTGGCCTGTAGTGGGACTGCTTTGAAAGAGCTCTACAGAAAGCTTCACACCCTTGGCCAGAAAAAGGCTAGTCTGCAGCTAGAAGGAAGGAAAGCGGTATGAATGCAGCCTTTTAAAACATTTGCCAGTGAAATCAGAGTCTCTATTTCTCAGAAGAGCAACTTAGAAAGAGGGGCACAGAGGGATTTTTAAGGCCTTTAACTTGGCATCTGAGTTTTACAAACTGGAACTTCTTCCTGAAGAGGAAAAAGTGATTTTATTTACTTCACCTTAGACACTGCAGCTGGAACATGGAGACACATCTTGGCAGCTAAACCTCTGACAGACTCCAGGCAGGTTGTGGAGAAGGCGGGTGAGAGCACCCACCCTACCAGGGGTTCTGGGGGGACAGCCACCCGCATGAGAGTCCCCAGCTACCTGCCAAAGGAGCCACCCTAAATTGGCTTTTCTGTGGCTTGGGGGAGATCATAGTCCACATCAGGCAAGGGCTGGGATAAGTGCCTGTGAGCCAGTCCGCTCTGTCCAGCTCAGAGCTCAACAGTCACTGAGGATTTGATGAAGTGCTAGGGCCCACTTTTTGCTTCGCTTATGGGAAAGACGAGTATTTCACGGAGGATGGCAGCCATAGAGAGAACCTACAGCTAATGACATGGACCTAAAGTAGGCTGGTGACATGAAACCCACGGTGAGCTTGAGGCCGACGCACCAGTAGCATGGCCCTTTTCTACAAGATCACACACTCAAGCCTCCTCACCTCACTCTGACAGTCGGAACCCACCATTCCTATTCCCATGTTGAACTCCGGCATTTGTCCTTCGTCACTGAAATGGAGACCTGAGCATCAGAACGGCACAGTAACATTCACCCAAGGCCTGCTACAGCACTATCTACCTCCGGCATAGATCGCCAGCCTTCAGGTGCCAGGTAGAACAGAAATACCTGTCACCGATCATTTTCTCTCTACCCATAAACAGAGTTTGAAAATGTAAACATCATTGAGAAAAAGAGAAATCATATAACATATCCACCAAAAGTCACTTTTTCAGTGATATCTTCAGTTGAAACAAGTGAACATTCACTTGTTTCTTAACTTTTTCCTTCCCTGTAGGAGATCTCAAAATACCAAGAAAGATAGTATTTTATGGACTTTCAAGTAAGTGGTTGTTATGAGATCTATAAAGGCTTTTGAAGAGAAGCTATGACCATCCAACCTCTTGGGGCTGCCATGATGAAGGGGAAAACCCATGCCTTCGGGTCACATTGAGTAAAATGCTCTTCCCCTTTTCCCTGCGTCACTTGTTCAAATTCATCTGTATATTAAAGAAATCAGAGTTTCTAGCATTCTCCATATTTAAAAATAAAATGTTTCTCCCTTCATTATGTGACTCAGATTTTGTTCAGATTGTATTTGCCAAAAGCTATACAAAAAAGAGTTAGACAAGTCAGTTTTAGCTTAAAAAACAGTGCTGGTGTGAGCCAGCCATCATTTTCAACATTCTGGAATTTTATTACTGTCATCTCCTGGTTCTATTTTAAAATTGTTTCTTTTTTTATTGCCAGGACAAACATTCACAAAACTGATACTTTAAATAAAACTGTAACTAAGCATAGGAATCACCCAGCTTTTCTCCTTTTTGGGGTTTTGTGTTATTTTATTGCTCAATAAAATAAATATGAATGCAATATAGATGTGGCTCTGTCTCAGTGGAAATATGAAAAACAGATCTTGCAGTCCAAAAATGCAAAATAAAGTTAAAAAACAAAACAAAGCAAAAGTCTACCTTAAAAGTCTGGGATATACCATGAATCTATTTTTGTAGTCATTAAAATAAAAACAATATATTCCTTTTAAAATATTTTTCAGCCACAGACAGTTGAAACTGGGCTTTAAGAGGGCTATCTTAATCAAACCCTGTGCCCGCCAAGCTAACCAAGCTACAGTCAGCCTCTTCGTCCAGTAGCAGGGTTCAACCCATTCTTAAAACTTGTGGGTCCCCAGAGTAAAGGGCTTACAGGATGGAGAACTGCAATTTGTGGCTATTTTTAGCCAGCAATCACAGAGAGCATTTAAGCAGCCATAAAAAGGAGGCAATGAACTGTGTTAAATTCCAGATGAAAGAGAGAGATGGCAGAGAAAGCCAACCCTGATGATTCACGGTGCACAAGTTCTCCTCTAAGCAGGGATGTGTCCTCGAAAGGAGTCCCTGTCCTTCCCTGGCCTCAGTTTCTCCTCTTCGAGGGGGGCTAGTCGGCTCCTAGTGTCCTCTTCTGCTACATTATCGCCAGTTACTACTCACCTGAGAGAAGGCGATTTTAATAGTACGTACAGAAAAGAGGAGTCTGCCCTCAATTAACAAGCAGCGTTTATCAGGCACTTTATTGGGTGCCAGGCACTGTACTGCATTCTGTGCATGTATTCGCTGCCTTAGAACAACCCTTCAAGAAAGGCATTTTCATCTCTACTTAAGGTGAAGAAGAAGGAGTTGAAGGCGACCTTTGCCAGGGCTGGGTGGAAGAAAGCCGGGTCAGGACAGGGCTGTGGAACCAGGCCCAGGACGAGGGGCGGGGCCTGAATCCAGGGCGGGGGCGGGGCCCGGGCGGGGGCGGGGCGCGGGGCGGGGCGGACTTGCCTTGAAGTAGGCGAACTGCAGGAACTTGTAGGGCTCGCGGCGCTGGAAGTCCGCCAGCACCTCGCGGCTGGGCTGGGACTGGCGGAAGGCTGGCAGGCCCTGCTTGCAGCGCTTGAGGCAGTGCGCGCGGCGCAACAGGCCCCCGAACAGGCGCAGCTCGGGATGGCCCGCGAAGCGGGCGGCGGGCTCCGGCTGGGGCGCCGTGCTGCAGTTGCGGTGGCAGAAGGCCTCGCTGTCGCGCAGCAGGCGGTGCAGCCGCAGGCTGATCTCCAGGTAGCCCACGCTCTCGACCCAGTGCTCGCCGCTGTACTGGTCCAGCGCGTGCCGGTAGGCCGACTCGAGCGGCATCAGCTCGTCCCGCGGGAAGCTGCGGAAGCTGTAGCGCTCGTACTGGGCGCGTCCCGGGCGCAGCGCACAGCCAGCGCACAGCAGCGCCAGCAGCGCCGCGGCCGCCCGGCGCCCCGGCTCCATCGCGCCCGGCGGAAGGAAGGAAGGAAGGAAAAGGGGAGCGAGAAGGAAAGGAAGGAGAAAGAAGGACGGCGCGACGCGGCGAGCCGATTGCTTGGGAGGCGGGGACGGCAGCCTCCGGCCCGCCCCGTCCGGCCGCCCCTCCCCACCTTGCCCGGCGATCGGGGCGCCAGCTGCCCGCGCGCAAAGGGTGCTTTGGAAAGGCGCGTTGTGCGCTCGGTCCTGCGCACTCTAACGCGTGTTGGGGGCTCTGCTGTTCATTCGCTTGCAGACTGCGGTCTGCAGGCCAGATGCGGCCGTAAGGGATCCTAGATTAGCGTTACTTTACAATCAGCTGGAGAATTTGGGAAAACGCAGATTCTGCTCCCTCCTCGAGTTTCTGATTCAGCAAGTCTGGGGTGGAAGTCTGAGGATTTGCATCTCTAACCAGCGCCCTAGTGAGGCTAATGCTGCGGGTCCACTGACTTCACTTTGAATATCACTGCCATCGACCTTAGATTTTAGTGAGAGAGAAAGATATTGGATAATAAAATTAATAAGGATGTTAGTGACATTTTGTAAACTATGTAGCTAGTCAAATTGAAGATGCACACACCTTATGAATCTACAACTCCATTCTTCAAATATGCTTGAGAAACTTGTGCGTGAGCATCAAAAGATATGAATGGAATGTTAAAAGCAGCACTTTAAAAAAATTCTTTAAACATTTTATTTTGAAATAATTTACAGGAAAGTTTCAAAGATAGTACAAAAAACTCCCATGTTCCCTTCATCAAGTTTCACAAATTGCTAAGGTTATGCCACATTTCTTTTCTCTCTTTATCTATATCTATCTTTACGGTTTTTTCCTAAATCATTTGAGATAAGTTGCATACATCAGACCACTTGCCCTTACTCTTTCAGTATGTGTGTCCCAAGAATGAAACTATGGACAATGACCAAATTCAGAAAATTTAACATGAATATAAGACTTTAATCTGTGTTCCCTATTCCAGTTTTGTCAACGGAGTCAATAATTTCTTCTACAGCACTTTTTACCCCTGGACAGGATGCAGACCAGCATCACTGTTGCATCTAGTTGTCACCTCTATTTTTCTTTTTCTTTCTTTCTTTCTTTTTTTTTTTTTTTTTTTTTGAGGCAGAGTCCTGCTCTGTCACCCTGGCTAGAGTGCCGCGGTGTCAGCCTAGCTCACAGCAACCTCCAACTCCTGGGCTCAAGCAATCCCTCTGCCTCAGCCTCCCGAGTAGCTGGGACTACAGGCATGAGGCACCATGTCCGGCTAATTTTTTCTATATATTTTTAGTTGTCCAGCTAATTTTTTTCTATGTTTTAGTAGAGACGAGGTCTTGCTCTTGCTCAGGCTGGTTTTGAACTCCTGAGCTCAAACAATCCACCCACCTCGGCCTCCCAGAGTGCTAGGATTACAGGCGTGAGCCACCGCACCCAGCTCACCTCTATTTCATATCTTCTAATCTAGACCATTTCCTCAGCTTTTCTTGTCATGGCATTGGCATTTTGTAAGAATATAGGCCAAAACACAAGGATCCACTATACATCTATTAGAATGGCCAAAGTCCAAAACATCAAGGACACCGATAACCAGCAAGGCTATGGAGCAACAGGAACTCTCAGTCATTGCTAGTGGGAATGCAAGATGGTTCAGTTACTTTGGAAGACAGTTTGGCAGTTTCTTACAAAACTAAACATACTCTTCTCATATAATCCAGAAATCATGCTCTGTGATATTTACCCAAATTAGTTAAAACTTATGCACACATCTACATAAAATGGATATTTATGGCAGCTTTAGTCACAATTGCCATAACTTGGAAGCAACTAAAGATGTCCTTCAGTAGGACATAATGGATAAAAAAATGGATATATAAATGGTGGTATACCCAGACAATGGAATCTTATTCAGTATTAAAAAGAAATGAGCTAGCAAGCCATAAAAAGATATGGGAGAAACTTAAATGCATATTGCTAAGTGGAAAAAAACAATCTGAAAGCCTACATGCTGTATGATTCCAATTATATAACATTCTGTAAAAGACAAAACTATAGAGACAGTAAAAGGATCAGTGATTGCCAGGGATTACGAAAATGGAGGGATGAGTAAGTGGAGTACAGAGGATTTTTGGAGCTGCGAAACTGTTCTGTATGATACTATAATGGTGGATGCATGTCATACATTTGTCAAAGCCTACAATATGTACAACACTAAGAGTGAGCCCTAATGTAAACTGAGGACTTTGAATGATAATGAGGTGTCAATGTTCAATTCATCGATTGTAACAAATGGAACACTGTGGTGCAAGATGTTGATAGTAGGGGAAGTTGTGCATGTGTGGGGTGGGGGGGGGATATTGGAACTCTTGTTCTTTCTGCTCAGTTTTTTTGTGAACCTAAAATTCCTATAAAGAATAAAGTCAGCCGGGCGCAGTGGCTCACGCCTGTAATCCTAGCACTCTGGGAGGCCGAGGCGGGCGGATTGTTTGAGCTCAGGAGTTCGAGACCAGCCTGAGCAAGAGCAAGATCCCATCTCTACTAAAAAAATATAAACAAATTAGCTGGACAACTAAAAATACATGGAAAAAGTTAGCTGGGCATGGTGGCACACACCTGTAGTCCCAGCTACTCGGGAGGCTGAGGCAGAAGGATTGCTTGAGCCCAGCAGTTTGAGCTTGCTGTGAGCTAGGCTGACACCATGGCACTCTAGCCCAGGCAACAGAGTGAGACTCTGTCTCTAACTAACTAACTAAATAAATAAATAAAGTCTATTTTTAAAAACGAATACAGGTTTGGCTGGACGCAGTGGCTTATGCTTTTAGTCCCTACTTGGGAGGCTGAAGCAGGAAGATCATTTGAGCCCAGGAGTTCAAGGTAGCAATGAGCTATGATCAAGCCACTTGCACTGCATCCTGGGCAACAGACGGATGCTGCCTGAAAAACAAAACAACATCAAAATGGGCCGGGCGCTGTGGCTCATGCCTGTAATCCTAGCACTCTGGGAGGCTGAGGCAGGAGATCTGGGAGGCTGAGGTGGGAGGACTGCTTGAGCTCAGGAGTTTGAGACCAGCCTGAGCAAGAGCAAGACCCCCTGTCTTTACTAAAAGAGAAAAAATTGGCCGGGCCTAGTGGCACACACCTGTAGTTCCAGGTACTTGGGAGGCGGAGGCAGGAGAATTGCTTGAGTCCAAGAGTTTGAGGTTGCTGTGAGCTAGGCTGACGCCACGACACTCTAGCCCAGGCAACAGAGTGAGAGACTCTGTCTCAAAAAAAAAAAAAAGAAGAAGAAGAAGAAGAAGAAGAAAAAATGCAGGCCAGATTCCTCATTTGGGGTATTTAGGGTTTCCCTGGTGTTTCCTCATGATCAGATTCAGATTAAGCTCTTTTGGCTAGAATACCACAGAAACAATGTTGCATCCTTCTCAGATATCTCATCCAGGAAATACAATTAACTCCTTATCTGTGTTAATTTTGAGGACTTTGTCAAATTATTGTCTATTTTCTCCATTTCATTTTTTTATTTGTAATTAACAAATGTTTATGGTAAGATACATCAGCTCTGTTCTTAACAGCAGAAAATAGAAATAACCTGACCATAAACAGAACAGTGGATGATGAGAGTATATGCACATAGAAGAATATTTTACAACAGGGGAAAATGAAAGAATTAGAGGTACACATAACACAGTTCACTCAAAGGGGAAAAACTCATACAGAATCATTTGTCCAAAGTTTTAAAATATGCAAAAGTAGCCAGGTGAGGCTAGGATCAAGCCTGTAATCCTAGCACTCTGGGAGCCCAAGGCAGGAGGATTGCTTGAGCTCAGGAGTTTGAGGTTGCTGTGAGCTAGGCTGATGCCATGGCACTCTAGCCTGGGCAACAGAGTGAGACTCTGTCACAAAAAAAAAAAAAAAGAAATGCACAATATTTTATTTTGGAGTACAAATAATATAGTCTTACCTCATACAAACACACACACACAAAAAGCAAAAATGCACAATATTTTATTTTGGAGTACAAATAATATAGTCTTACCTCATACACACAGTGTAAAACTGCAATGAAAAGGAAATGATAAATGGAAACTTTGGGTATGGTTTCCAGTGAGATGGGAGGAAGAACATGGAATTGGGAGAGGGTGAGACACAGGTGAGGGGATGGGAAGTGAGTGTGAGAATGTTCATTGCATCATTATTTTTTTTTCATGAGCCAAAGATTTTATTTGTTCACTTCGTACATTTGAAATACTCTTCAATGACATCCTTAGCCTGAGATTCTTTGCCATAGTCCTTAACTACTACACAACTGCAACCAACCACCTTATGGAGTTTTCCTTCTCAGTCAATTTTACAAAGACCTACCCATTCCCCTAGTTTCTTGTCGTCATCAACCTTAATTAGGTTGGTTTGGTGTTCAGCACAAAGTTGACATACATGGGCTCATCACGGTTGGATGCAGCACACAAAGATGGGCTTGGCACTTGTCTAAGGCTTTGGCAGCTTGGCGAATTCCACGTGCAAGGCCATCGTGGGTGAGGGTGGGCTTCAGCACCTCTAGTAAAGCAGTATTAATGTCCATTACACCGCCAGCAGCAGTGCCTTCCTCCGCCATGGCGGTGGGTTATGGTTGAAGCCGAATCTTGAACGCACACAAGCCTCAGTCTCTGCACAACTGGGCGACGGCAGGGAGAGAGCTGCATCATTATTCTTTATGCTATACATCCATTTTGTAAATAGTATTTTATATTTTTATACTTTGTGTTTTTATATTGTTATTTTTAAAACAATTTTTGGGAAAAAATTGCGGTAGTGATATGAAGAGAATAAAACAAGTGGATGTGTTGGGGTAGGGGAGATTGATCAAGGAGGTGGCATTTGAGCAGAGACCTGAAGGCAGGGAGGGAACCCGTGGAGAGAGTTGAGCTGGGAGGAGGTGTGGAATGCTTACCTGGTCCCCTGGGACCCCCTGCCCTGTGAAGCCACAATGACCATCTTGCTTGGAACTTGAGATCGTTAATGTGCGGAGAACATAAAAAAGGCCAGTATCCCAATTCAAACACAGACACACAGACAGAAAAAAGTTCAACTCTACTAGCAAAGAGACACAATTTAGAATCATTTCACACAACTGCTCAACTGAACAAGATGCTAAGCTCTGTCCAGTTTCTTCCTCTGTCTTGCACTTGCCTTGCCAGCTCCTGCCCAAGGGCCTTTGCCCAGGGCTGTCATTTTAGATTCTAGTTCAGATGTCAATTCCTTGGGGACACTTTCATTTCTTCTCTGTCCCCCCAGCTAGACCAAATCAGAATCTCAGAGAACTTGTGACAATTTTAGGTCAAAATTTATAAAATTGTATACTTTAAATATGTACAGTTCATTGTATCAATCAAACCTCAACAAAGCTGCTCAAAAAAGAGATACAATATTTTTTTAAAAAACCTCACACAACCCCATGTACCTCTCATTTATAGCACCCATCAGAGTTGCAATTTTATATTTATTATTGTGATTATTTGATTGATTTCTCTCTCCTCATGAGACTGTAAGCTTCATAAAGTGGGTTGTGTGCCTGTTTTACTCACTGCTGTGTTCCCAGCACCCCACAGAGGGTGTGGCACATACTATGTGCTCCAGAAATTCTTGCAGAATTAATTATATATCTGGCCAGACTGTCTAGACTCTCTTCTCTCATCACAATATTTCTCTCAAAATCATCATTCAAAAGCCTGTTTATTAATCAATCTCCTCTGTGTCCAGACCATTATTTGTGATCCAATAGGGTTAATAGAGATGAGTAAGTGCAGCAGCATAAACTTGGAAAGGGACATAAGACAACTATTTAAATAACTCATAATAACTCATAATTTGTTAACCATTATCAGGAATGCCAGAACAAACTAGAAAGGCACTTTAAGATACGCACTAAAAATGGTTGCCTTTCTACAAAAAACAATCTCACCTAAGAGATAGAATGAGCTGAAAATTTGGTTATGGTTAATTGCAAAAATCATTCAAATTCCTGCCTTCTGCGCACCCATGGCTCTTTGCAATTTGACTGCAGCTTCTCCCTCAAGAAGGGAAGCCAGTTCTCCACAGTTTCAGTATGGATTTGACGATTTTATTTGCCTTGGCCAATGAGACAGTAGAAGAGGTCCCATGGTGCACAGTGACTTGTCCTCTCTTATGGCACTTGGAGCCCTCTCTTCATGTGATTAAGCCTAGGCTAGTCTGTTGAAGAATGAGAGACATGTGACTCAGTTGTCTTTCCATCATTCCTGCCACCTGTCAGTTGCATGAGTGAGACCATCCTAGATCACTCAGCACCAGGAGATTCCCCAGCCCTCTTCAGATGCATGGCAAGTCCAGTGGAGCCAAAACCAGAAGAATTACTCAGCTGACCTACAGAATCATGACCTAAATAAATGATTATTGCTGACCACTAAGTTTTGGGGTGGTTTGTTACATAGTACTACCTAATGGGTGCATTGACCAAAAGTTCAAGAAGGATAACCTCATTTTTTTCTCCTTGAAGTCAGTTTGAGTCAACATGGTGAGACTGATAGGGAGAGACTGACATATATGCACTCTGGCCTCTGCTGAAATGTCATCTGGTCCTGCTTGGTCGTCATTGAGAAATCATCCCTCATTCCCTTGGGCCAAGCCCCTCCAGGTCTCTCTGTGCTGTGCCACTTCCAGGCTACTCTGCTCTGACAGTGGAGTTGGGAGCTGCTTCCAATCCAGGTTACCTCCTCATATCACAGGCCAATGCTCCAGCCCCCACAGAAGATGGCTCTGTAGAAAGAGACATAAAGAGTATGAGAGGCTGAGAGAAGGGACAGCAAAAGTCAATCATAATTGTCTTTGAGGAACAAGGTTGTCCTTGGACAGGTGTAGGTGGAGGGAACAGTTGCTTCCCATTATAATTCAACAGAATTTATAAAAGGAGGTGAGACCAGACAACGTCTAGGGTGGCTGATCCTACTTGTGGGGCTGTCCAGCCTCATTAGAGCAGTATCTGAGGGTGTTTCCTCACCAAAGGAGGCAGTATTCCCTCAGGTGACTTTAGCAACAAATGCTCTTCCATATCATGAATTTATTTATTCTTTCAATACACTGTCCAGCATCTACCTTATACCAGGTCCTGTACTTGGTGCTGGAATGCAAAGATGAATCAGACACACATCCGTGTGAATGTAGCACCTTCAGTTGAGTAGAGCAGATAAGACATTTATTTTTTCATTTGTTACAAAAACCTATAATGAACTCCTAATGTGTGCCAGGCACTGTATTAGAGAAACGATATCACCTCTTGCCTCAAGAAACTCAAAATTAGGAGAAGATAGATAAGTAAACCTTTAATTACCCCATTGTTGGAGCTGGAATTGAATGTGGAAAGAGTAAGGTGTGGGCCCCAAGGAGGGCTAGGTTACCACCCTGAGGGTGAGCCCAGGATGGCTTCTTACAAGAGGGAGGCCTTGCTTGAACTCCTTTTAAGGGTACGAGCCGGACTTGGTGGTGTGTGCCTGTAATCCCAGTTACTGGGGAGGCTGAGGTGGAAGATTACTTGAGGCCAGGAGTTCAAGACCAACCTTGGTAATATAGTGAGACCTAGAAAGATTGCTGGCAGAGGGCACAGCATGTGCAAAGGCTTGACTAGGGGAGAGGAGGTTGGGGCCAGAGGCCACAAAGCAGCATGGGAGATCCCTGAAGTGATCCCCACAAGAAATATGAGGACTTGAATTAAAGCACAGAACATAAAGAGCCTACAGATAAGACAGACAGAGAAATGTCAAAAGTTAGATGTAGGTAGAGCACTGCAGGGATTTCTAGAAGTAAAAAACAGGAATTTCGAGAAGGAAAAAACTCCTTCAGCTAGCGCAATCAGTGATTGCTTCATTAAAAGAGAGGTATTAAATCTGGGGTTTGAACTGGGGATGAGTTGGGAACCTATAGTCCTAAAAACAAAATCAGAGAGGGCATCCCCAAAACTCTGGGTTGGAGAAAGCTCAAGAAATGCATACAGGAAATGTCATCATGTTGAACAAATAATTATCTCACGGTGGGCTCCCTAGAAGACAGAGCCTGTGGAAAGGATGAAATGCTAATCCTTTCTTTGGGAGCTCCATGACAGTGAGAGTGAGAAGAAAGGGAAATGAGGCAGGGAAGGGTGAGAGGTGATGCGAATCGATGTGTTATTATCCAGGCCGCTGCTTCATGACAGCCTTGAATACACAGAGATGATTTCTTGGCAGGTGCACCCACTAGATGTCTCTGGTCAGACGATACAGAGAAACTTCAGCTTCAAATAGTTAATCAAAGGGAGGAAGTGAGAGGAAATTTATTTACACTCCTTCCCTCCTCTTTTTTTGCATTGCACTGTGCTTCTCCAGCGGGGAGTTAACTTGCCTTCCCTTCTGGGATGCACCGTCTAGCCTCTTTGGCAGGCACTTGGGAAGCACAGTGCTTCATTCCGGTGAGTCCAGAATTATCTGGAGGAGCCAGAGATTCCAGATAGTTGGCTTGGGGTGGCAGATGAGCTGCAATGGCAGCTGTGGTGGAGAGGCAGCCTAGGGTTCAGGAGACAGGTGACTAGAGAATCAAGTAAGATGTCTGATACAGCAATCATAGAGGTTGGGATCAAATTACCACTGAGACTTTCTGACCCAGAAGTTGCAAATTCAAATCTATCTTGGGGCCTGCTGCAGGATTTGTCAAAATTGAAGTGAACCAGATGGAGACTGTCATTGACTGGAGGGAACTATTCTGCCTAAAGAATGTCCCAATACATATATCTGGTCTATTGTTACCTCATGGGACCTTGGGCCTGATGTGGCCAGACCTTCTGATCTTTGAGAAGAAACTGGAAATCAGATTATGTCACTTCCCTTGATTAAATGTTGATAACTACAGTAATGAAGTAAAATCTAAGACACCAATGGGCCAACATGGTGAGGGTCTAATCAAATAGCTCTTCTGGCCACGTCTAGTTTTAACCTTTGATCTGGCTATGGAAAAATACTGTGATCATTCAGAGAAGTGAGCCACGGCTGCAGATGTGGCTAAAAAACAGAGATGGTGGGTTACATCTGGTGGGGCCAGGTAAAGAAAAAACAATAGGCCTTGGTGATAGAAAAGACATGAAAGGGAAAAAGAAAAAACTCTGCAAAGATGCAGCTGGGAGACCCTGGGAAACAGATGTCCATGGTAGATGATAGAAAGAAGATAGGAGAGAAGAATGTTTGAAATAATTTTTTTCCCCTCCAAGGCAGGCCTCACTTGGGGCATTTTATGTTTTCAGATATCTCAAACTCCTGAAAGGGCAAACACAGGGACAAAGACACCTAGAAACCCATGACTGCTGTATGTCCTGGTCTAGTCCTTGATACACAGCTATCAACTTTTATTGGGACCTGTGGGGACACTGTTAGTTGATTATTTCATTATTTCACAATTTTATGTTTTTATTGTTTCATAACCATACCCATCAGTTGGTTGCACAATTTAACCCCAGGACACGGGTTTTAGGACTTTCTGTGTCAGAGAGCTTAAAGAAATGTGAGAAGGCTGAGGAATTGTTGCACGGCACAGTTGTCCACATTTGTAAGCCAGAGACCTTGTTCTTTTCAGTTTTTATTTTTTGGTATAAGGATCCCTGCATGTCCTTTACCTACTGCATCAATTGTTAACATTTTGCTTTATTTGCTTCATCACGTGCTCTCTCATCATATACGTGTAATATATGTGTATTATGTATGAGGTGTAATTACATATGTATGTAAGTATAGACATGTTACCATTATCATTTGAGAATAAGATGTAGACATTATGCTCCTTTACTCCTGTATATTTCCTAAGAACATAACCACAGTATCACTTATCAAAATTAGAAAACTGAATATTGATAAAATGTTATTTTCTAATTCATGGTTTATATTCAACTTTTGTTAATTGTCCCAATAATGCTTTACAGCTATTTTTTTCCTGGTCCAAGATCCAATCCAGGATCACACATCCACATTTAATTGTCTTTTTAGTGGAGACTTTGGTTTTTTTGCTTGTTTTTAATACATGTCATTTAATAGTCCTAAAACCTATTTCAAATTACATTAATTCTAATGGCATTTAAAAATATTAGAAATGTAAAATTAGGTAAAAATTTTATACTGAAAAACAAGTCAGAACTGACATGATGAATTAAAATTTGCTGAATAGGAAAACTCCCTAAGGGAAAATAGGTCGAAGGGGTTGAGATTGATTCTTAATTTGTGTATGGAGCCCTGTTATGACAGAAAAGCCAGCATTTCTTCGGGGATTTTGGGCTGCATATCTCTCTCCCTCTCAGTGTTCTCATGCCACCCTGTGCTTCTCAAACCACCTTTGGCAAAGGATCAGTTTTATTTCTTTTGTTATCAGTGTTCCTTCCCATCTATTAAAGATTCATCCTTTTGTAAAAATATAATAAAAATAAATTCCTATAAAAATGAAATAAAACAGACATATGAAATTCACACCCATTTTTTTTCTCATTAGTACATTCAACAGACAAACTTACTTTCTCAAATTGCTGCAAGTTTCTAAGTGCCTCATGTGACTTTCTGTACTTATCTTGTGGCACTCGTCTGTGGACCACACTTTGAGAAGTACTGGTCTATATTGGAGCATGTACCACGTTTAGTTATGGCCATCTTTCTCACTGGGGGTGAGTCCCTACAGGGTGACAGCCTTCTCATGGTCATTTCATATCCCCCAGAACCTGGAATAGAGGATTTTGCATCCCCGCACGATCTGTGTGTGCATTTGAACAGGAACTAAAAAGTGAAGTACAGGCAGAAGCATGGCCTAGTGAAAATAACTTGGGCTGTAAAGTCAGGTAATGTGACTGTAGAGACTCCACCTCTTCCCAGCTAGATGGCTATTGTCAAGTTGTTTAAATCCTCTGTGCCTCAATTTGCTAATCTGTGAATGTGGATAGCAGCGTGCAACTTGGATTGGGAGGCATAGTGACACACTGCTGGTAAAGCACTCAGCACAACAATGGCTATTACTACTATTGCTATTTCAACTTCAATACAAAGTCAAGTACTAAAATCTCAGAAACACACTATGATCTATACTCTCTCGGCAAGCTTCTACCATAAAGGGCCAGATAATAAATATTTTAGGCTTTGTGGGCCCTATGCTCCCTGCTGCAGCTACTCAACTCTGCTACTGTAGTGTGAAAGCCGCCATATCTAATATGTAGAGGACTGGAGGTGGCTGTGTTGTAACAAAATTTTATTTATAAACACTGACATTAGAATCACATATCACTTTCAAATGTCATAAAATATTATTCTTTTGATTTTTTTCATCCATTTAAAAATGTAAAAACCATTCTTAGCTGGCAAGCCATACAGAAACAGGCAGCGGGCCACATTTGGTCCTCTGCCCTTAGTGTGCTAACTCCTGCTTTAAACTCCTGCCTCAATTCAGTTAAAAATGCCTATTGTATATTACAACCTTGAGTCTACAGGCTGGGAAAGAAGGTGGGAAAAGTTCAGTCTCCCATGTACTAAGGATTGTTTTTAATTTTTAAATTTCATTCTTTAATAATTTCAGATTTAGGAAAAAAGTTGAAAAAACAGTTCAAAGAATTCCTTCATTGATTTCCCAAATGTTAGTATTTTGCCACATTTGCTTTCCTTTCTCAGGTTCTTTTCATGCCTGGAATACCAGCTCTGGAATACCATTTTTTTCCTCTCTCTCTCTCCACATTTTTTTCTGAATTATTTGAGAGTCAGTTGCAAAGATCATGCCCTTTTCTAAAAACCAAGGATATTCTCTTACATAACCACATTAGAGTTATCAAAATCAATAAATTAATATAAAATTATTATTTAATCTTTAGACCTTGTGCCATTATCAAAATCAGGAAATTAACACTGATGAATGGTACTACCTAACTTACAGATCTAATTCTGATTTCATTAGGTGGCCCACTAACATCCTCTATATGTCAAGCATCCTATAGTCATCGTCTTTGGTAACTTCCCCAATTATCCAGTGAATTTGATATTATTATCCTTATTTTACCAATGAAGGAACTAAGGCTCAGGGAGATTAAGTGGCTTGCCATCAGGCACACAGATAGTAAGTAGCAGAGCTGGAACTGCAACTCAGTGTGCCTGCCTCCAGAGCTCCTGCTGTTTAGTACTGGACTAGACTTGCAGATCTCGGGAAAGACTTCACAGTGCAAGGAGAGGGAGCTGGTATGCTAGGCATGAGAATAGCCTGAGAAACGAAAGCCAGTGACTGATACTTTCTATCAAAAAAATGTCCAGTGGGGAAGGAGAAAGCAATCAGTAAATGAAATTTAGCTATTTTGTTATACAACATAAAAGGTTTTTGGAACACCAAGGTACAAACTAAGATTACTTTTTAACTTTTTAAAAGTAAAAAATAACTTGTTAACTTATTAAAAGTAAAAAATAATTTTTATCTTATTTTTAAAAGCAGATACAGAAAACAACACAAAACAAATACGTGGCTTAATGGGATATATTATGGCAAACACTCTTGTAATCACCCTCCAGGTCAAGGAACAAAACTTTGTTGCCCTCTCTAGGGCCCCTGTTCCAATCTCAGCCCCCTCCCCCCCTCCCCCGTAATAACCACTATTCTTGACTTTTATAGTCATTACTCCCAGTGTGTAAGAACAAATTTAAGGTTTTTAGAAGATCCACACATTGTAAAATAATGTTAAAGAAAAAATTACTCTGACACTTGTTAAAGGGGTAAGGAAGACTTTATTCAAGACTGCTGCAAGAGGGGTCACTCCATTGCAGTAGGGGAGAGTGATACAGCTCTAATCCAAGTACAGCAAAGACAGCTGGGGATTTATAGCCAAGCAGCAGAGTGAGGGGGTCAGTGGGTGGAAAATTACTAAGAGGAGAACAACAAGGGTAGGAGCATTCTCCCCAAACTGACTTAGCAGGATTTTTTGCTAAGGCTGGGTGACAAAGGCCCGGCAAGAATAAGACCAACTAGGAGGGCCACAGTTGAGGCCTAGTTGAGAAGAGGGCTCAGGGAAGCCTAACTAAATTCTGGACAAGGAGAGAGTCTTTGTGAATAGACAGCATAATTTAACTATACATTTTTATTTTTCATAATAAGTTAAAAGTTCAAAAATATTTTAAATGGGTAACTTTTATGGTATGTAAATTAATGTAAATTAGAATTCAAAAAAGTTGGGAAAAAATTTAAATTATATTTATAAACACACACACACACACAAAACAATTGCCCTAAAATGTCTTCCACTAAGTTTCGATTGAAGGTAAAGCTTGCACAGTAAGGGTAAGGCGGTATTTTCAGAGAGTGCAGGAAAGCAGCCTGGAAGATTTTAACTTTAGACTCAGCTCTGTAGTAACCAGAAGGCCTGGATAAATTAACTCACACGGAGACCCTTCGTTGTCTCAAATGTAAAAATAATGTTATTTGATGACATTTGACACATCTGTCTGCATCACAGGAATGTGATGCAAAACTGAAAGGTGGGAGATGTTGCTGTTCTTGTCACTCAAAACCCAAAGATGAAATTAAAATTCTGCAGACCCTGGTGCTTTGGGGCAGGTATTGGGAATAACTTTGCCACAGTTGAACCATACCTCTAAATTCATCAGTAACCTAGAGCAGTGGTTCTCAAACTTTGGCGTGCATGTGAATAATCTGAAGAGTTTGTAAAAATACAGACATCTGGAGTTTCTGATTCAGAGCTTCTGCCCTGGGATCCCAGAATTTGCATTTCTAACAAGTTCCTGGGGATGTTGATATGGTTCCTCCAGGGACCGTACTTTGAAGACCCCTGGTTTAGAGTTTTGCAAAGAGCCCGTATACGCGAGGCGAGATTCGACCTAGTACACGTAAGTTTCGTTATCAATTTCCCCCTTCCAGGGACCCTTGTCAATATCCAACCCCCGGGCGCGTTATCAAGCTGCTGACAGTGGGGCCCCCTGCTTGCCATTCCAGATGGTATCTCCCTCCGGCCGAGGATGGCACAATCCAGATAACACTATCCTGGAGTCACGCGGCCGCGCGTGGCCCCGCACGCCCCGCCCAGCCCGCCCTGCTCGGCCGCCGCGGGGCGGAGAGCGGACGGAGCAGGCGCCGAGGCTGGCAGCCGGGCCGGCGGGGGGCGGCGCCAGGCGGCGGGTCCTTAGTCAAGTGACGCCGAGCGGCTGTCCTAGGCGCAGACTGCGGAGCCGCGAGGCTGGAGGGTGGTCATGCCGGGGGTTCTGGGTCGCATCTTCTCTCTGCTGCTGGCGCCGCTGCTTCTGTGCTCTGCGAGCGACTCGCGCGTAAGTCTGTGGGACCCCGGCGCAGGGACGCACTGCTAGGGGACAGGGTGGCGGGGAACCGGGCTGCGGCCACGGCCGCCTGAGCTCCCGCGGGGCGGGGAGCCGGAGACCCCGGTGCCCGCGCAGGCACGGCCGGCGGAGCGCAGGCAGTGGACCGGCCCTCCCGCCCCGGGCGCGCTGGGCGGGGCGCGCGTCCGTCCCGGCGGCTGGGGCGTCAGTGTGTTCCGCTGCGGTCGCCCTGATCGCTGGGACCCACTTCCCTGTCCTTACGTGTAACGAGGGGTGAGGTGAGGTGAGGAGCGCCTAACCCTTTCCAACTTTGGCCTTCCGGGAGGGGACTTCTAAGTTGCTCGGGTTATCAGAGGGCGCCTCGGCCCGGGGCGCCCTCCTTGCCTGTTCGTGCTCTGCGGAGCTCTCCGGAAGGAGAAGAATGGGGTCAGGAGAGGCCCCTGCAATGGGAACATTGGATTGTTTCTCTTCGCGGTGATTCCCCTTTTCAAACATCTCGTTCCCTTCTCTCCACTCCTCGCCGCCTGCTTTTTGGCTTGGGGTTTGCATCGCATTCGTGGGACCATTTTATTTCAGGGGCTGACGGCCCAGGTTGAGGGTGGGAAGGGGCAGGTCGCAGGGGGGCGGCAGCGTTGATGGAGGGAAGTTTGGCGCGGGGAGTGGGCGAGGTGCAGGGACGGGCACGTCTGGTGGGAGAGGGGGGCCGGCCTCGCTCCGCCTGTCCGAGCTGAGGCGGCGGCCTGCGCTTCCGAAGCGCTGCCTGGGGAGGTTGGCATCACATCTGAGGGAAGGAGAGGTGGCCGTCAAAACGGGCAGCTTCTCCTCTGCACGTTCCGCGAACCAACTTTGGTTCCTCCAGAGTTTAGGTGGCCTGAGTCTGGGGCATATTTTAAGTGCCAGATGGTGGAATTTGAGCCTGTAGACTTGTAAGTTACATTCTTTGATAAAAGGTTTGCCTAGGGCAAAGAAAAGTCATCCGTTTGTCTAAAGCAAAGGTTGAAAATTTTAAGTATTTGGGAAACAGCTGCTGAATGTGTTTTCATTTTGGGAAAAGGTCACCTCAAATTGAGTACTTGCTACTCCCTCTCCACCCCATCTGTGGTTCTCCTGCCCCAGTTTTTTCTTTCTTTTCTTTTCTTTTTTTTTTTTGGTAGACAGAATTTTCTTATCAGGGAGGCCTGGATGAGTCTCGGGGGTCAGAGCTAGCCAGCTGCGAGAACCACTGGTAAAGGTGGAATTGGGGAATAGTTCAGAACAGTGGCAGGGTAAGGGGAGGTGGGGAAAAGGCAGATCTTAACCATTATCTGGGGGTGGTTGGGGGAGAGATTAAAGATTTATGAATGAGGAGCAGGTGGACAGGGCAGACTTCGATGTGATATTAGCTTATTAGTCTTGTGCAGTGTCTTTGGGTGGATGCCCTGTGGCTGCCATACCTGTGGCCCACACATAAAAGCTGGCATCACCCCAGGAAGTCTCACGTCAGGTGTGAGACTGGACTGCTGTGCCTAGAGATGAAGACAGATGCCAGCAGGCTAGCTTTCTGTTATTTCTTTCTTTGCATTTCTTTAGAACAGCGGTTCTCAAACTTTAACTGTCCTAGAAATTAAGAGAAATTTTAAAAATATTTACTAATTAAGAAATAATAAATCTATTACATGTTAATAAACTATATTTTTATGAAAAATAACAATTTCTCCCAAAATTTCAGGGTGAAGAGTTGTACTGTTTTACGTTTCTACAAATCTCTTTCATGTCTGTCTTAAGAGAAGACAGATTTTCATGTCTACTTCTGCATTCAGTCTGTTGTCATCACATGTCACACAGTCTCTGGAAAACTCCACTGCACACTCGTGAGAGAGAGAATGGAAAAGGCAGCAATGGCCTAGTATTATTTGGAAAGTAATTTTGACTAAGTGAACCCCCGAAAGGGTTTCCCCAGACCAGACTTTGAGAACCACTTTTAGAATAATGTTTTTTTATAAAGAACTGCATGTTCTTTGTGGAGAAACTTTAAACATATAAAAAACATAGTAAAAAAACCTGAAAACTGCTCATCACATCACATGTTTGTGTTTGAATAATAAACTTTAGCTAGTAAGTGACTGGTATTTGAGTGGCTTGGATTCAAGGTGGGTTGGGCAGATGTAAATGGCCTTCAGGTTTTGAATGGGGATAAGGACCCTCTAATATCCCACAAAGCTGATGCCGGTTCCTGGTTGCAGGCGGAGTTGACCTGGAAACCTCTCCTTGGCCACTGTCCTTTCTAAGGAATTCATTTCCAGAGCCCACCTGCACAGAACTGGTGGGGGACCCTTCTGGGAACAGAGAAAATGGCCGTCTTCAGGCAGCTGTCCCTAGGCTCGAAGGCCGCCCTGGTTGCTGTCACTGTCTTCGTGTCCATGATCGTCTCTCGCTCCTGTCTAGCGGAGAGCCTTGAGCTCAGGGCCTGGCGTTGGCTGTTTCGCCTGCAGCTCGCCCTGTTTGTCAATTCGCTCATGCTCATTGGCTCTCTCTACATCTGGCGCAGCACAGTGAGCAACCTCTGCCACTCCCCAGCCGCGGAGTCAACCTGTTTTCAGCTCTGGAAGGTGGTGGTTCTGGCATTTCTGGTCCTGGCCCATTCCAGTTTCTTCACCATGATCTTTTTAGTGGCCGAGGAGCCCTATCTCTTTTCCTTGGCAGCCTGCTCCTGCCTGGGTGCTTACATCATCATGCTCTTCTTCCTCTGCATCCTCAGCAGCATGGAGCAAGCCTATCAGCTCTTGGCCTGGCACAGTGGTAGGGTGGTGGGCAGTCTTGACAAGACAAGGAAGCTGGCGCTCAGGCCCGCCCTGGCAGTAGCAGTGACCGCCGTGCTCAGTGTGGCAGGACTTCTGAATGCTGCCCAGCCTCCAGCTGTGAAAACCGTGGAGGTGCCCATCGGTCAGCTGCCCCTCTCTATGAACAACCTCAAGATCGCGCTCCTCTCAGACATCCACTTGGGCCCCACGGTGGGCAGGACAAAGATGGAGATGTTTGTGAGGATGGTGAACCTACTGGACCCAGACATCACAGTGATCGTGGGTGACCTCTCCGATTCGGAAGCCTCGGTTCTGCGGAAAGCTGTCGCTCCCTTGGGCCAGCTACATTCGCGCCTCGGCACCTACTTCGTCACAGGCAATCACGAGTACTACACGTCAGATGTCAGCAACTGGTTTGCGCTGCTGGAATCCCTGCACGTCCAGCCTCTTCACAATGAGAACGTGAAGATTTCTGCCACAGGGGCCCAACGTGGTGGGGGTGAAGATGACGGCTGGATCTGCTTGGCCGGGGTGGACGATATTGAAGCAGACATCCTGCACTACTCTGGCCATGGCATGGATCTTGTCAAGGCCCTGAAGGGCTGCAGCCCAGACCACACCATCATCTTGCTAGCTCACCAGCCCCTGGCTGCCAAAAGAGCCCTCCAGGCTCGGCCAGACATTAACCTGATCCTTTCTGGGCACACGCATGCTGGGCAAATCTTCCCCTTGAACGTGGCAGCCTATCTCCTGAACCCCTTTTTTGCTGGTCTTTACCAGGTGGCCCAGGCTACATTTGTATATGTCAGCCCAGGCACAGCCTACTACGGGATACCCATGAGGTTGGGTAGCCGGGCAGAGATTACGGAGCTCATCCTGCAGCGGGCTCCCTGAACCAGTCCTGCCCTGTGCGCCTCTGCCCTGCCCTGCTTACCTCCGTCCTGCCCTTGCACTCCACCTTGTCCTGCTTCAGAGTCACTTGCCTGCTTTATCCCTCTGGCCTCTCCTGCCCAGCCCTGCCAGTGCACCCTTGGACACAAGCCTGACTCTCACAGTGAGTCTATAACATCCTTCTCTCCCTTATTTTATGCCATTTATTTACTCAAGTTATCTGGGTCGTATGTCTTAGAATTTCCTACATTTTGGATTTGGGGATTGCTTAACATGTTCTACTGTCCCTCATATTTTCTGTGAACTGGTAGAACTGGAGCTCTATAAAGGTTAGAGGTAGAGGCTGGATAGATTGAGGTTCAATTTCTTCCCTTTCTGGTAGGAAGACTTCATTGCTACAGTGATGCTAAGATTGACGCATGGGCCCAGGTGTTCTCAGCTTGATCCCTCCAACAGAGTTGCTCATCATCTTTTCATCTCATGTTTCAGCAGTCGTTGGTGATTGTTGACTAATGTCATTATTTCACTGGACTGCAAAATGGTGATTTTTAAAAAAAATTCCATCATTTCTTCTGCATTTACTAGCTGTAGTTCTTCTGCAAAGAATTCTCTTCAATTGTTTTGTTACTCTGAAAAAGTCTTTAGCAAAGGCAAGGTAGATGCTAGATTTTTTTCACTTTATTCATTAATTTCTAGAATAATGAACTGGTACCACAGCAACCTCCAAGGGTGATCGATAAGCTTTTCTTTTGGGTGAGTGGGAGTAGCATTATGAATTTGGATATTTTTATACATCAGATGTTTTTTAATTCATTGACATGATAAATCCTTTGATGCTCAAAATATCCCATCTTTGGCCAGTTGGAGCGCCTTCAAATAGGCTTCTGTCATTTTGATGGGACCCTAATAGTTTTTCTTTTTAAGACAGTTTTAGGCTTATTTTGTACATATTCTGCCATAGACTTGGATTAACTAATTTCTTGAAGAAGCAGCTCTGGTTCCTTTAGTGGGAAATGTTTGCAGACCACAATTTAGGTGCTATATTAGCACCCAGGTTAGATTGCTCATGGCTGGCATCGTTTCAAGCTGTTTCAGTGGGTATTGCTAGGAAATAAAATACTTTTTCAGAAAGAGAAAAAAAATCCTAAGTATATACTAATATTTCCAATTCCAATGGAAGATTGCAGGTTTTATTTTTTTAAGACTTTATTGTTTTAGAGAAGTTTTCAGTTGATAGAAAAGTTGGAAGGTACAGAGCTTTCCCCTATACCCCCCTGATTACAAAGTTTTTACTTGATTTCTTTGATTTTATATTTGTTTCTCTCTTTACACTGAAATTTTTAGTTCCTAATAATCTGATGTAATTATTTATTTACTTTATCCTGCTACATGTATATATAACAGAATCAAAGTAGCAATAACGATATTATTACTAAGATGAAATCCACTGGATGCAGTTTGCTTTTCTGTTATTTTGTCTGAATGCAGTTTAAGCTAAATACAGTCAGAGTGGTATTTCAACTTAACTTGGAGTAATTCTTTCTGTGTGGAAAGTTAGGTCTGTTTTTAATATTTAAGAATTTTGTATTTCTTAATTTAATTTTTTTAAACTATGCACTTACCTTTCCTCTGAGATGAAGAGCAGAATCAAACCTGTACATGTCCCTGAGTCGGTGGGGCCTGGGAACCGGACCAAGCTGTGCTTGTTCCCCTCCATTCTGCCATTTCCTTATCTCTTCCATTGTTGTTTACCCCCTTCACCCACAGTGCTCTGGAATGCTGAACAAAAATCTTTTTGGCACAAGACAAGCATGAATAAATAAACAAAATTAATAAAAATATAGAGTGTGTAAGCTAGAGCAGATCAGCCACATTTTCCTCATATCCATGCTGAGATTATCTCCATTACCTGTGCTTGTTTTGCTTCTCCAGCCAGTCTGATGTCATGGTGCTTCCATGATGTGATATTTTAAAGGCTCTTAGCTCTGACATAATCAGGGTTTGTTTTATAGTTAATATTTCTTCTCTTTCCCTTTTGTGCAAATACCCTTGCAGCCCCTCCCGTCTCTCGTCTCTCCTTGCCTTGGTCCTTCTTCCCTCAACTCTCGGGTGCTTGCAGGCTAAGAGGATTGGGTCTCTGCCACCCCGGGGTCTCTGGAGTGAGTTGACAGGGTGTGTAGGGTGCTGGGGTTGGAGATCCAGTGAATAGCTGCTTACTGGAGTTGCACTGAGATTGTCTGCACGGACTCAGCATGACCCATAACCGATGATATCACTGAGCTCCTTTTATCTCTTTGTTCTAGTCAAGGACTGGGCACAAGTAATGCAAATATAATTATTTTTAGTCCTGAGGATTAGGAAGCTTGGGAGATGTTCCTATTTCCTGATGATGTAAATATTGTGTTATGTTTAATTTTTTTTTTTTTAAAGATGCTTATTTACCACTGCAATAATCTAAGCTGAGTAAATAACTTTAAAAAATTATATTGGTCAGTATTAGGTTCCTGATGTGTATTAGGTCCAAGGGTGTTTTGTTTGTACTGGTGTTTTATTTCTTCCAGTATTATATGCACTGTGTAAATGCCTGGAGGGCCTTGAGAAAGTGGGCGTTTTGCTTTGCTTGGAATTGCTTTTTATTTTGTCTGTTTTCTGTGCCCTCATGCACTGTAAATCCTGATGCCCCTGCAAGTGTGAAATAAAAGTATGTCTCTTCAGTATTCCATTCCTGCACCAATTCATTTGGAAGGGTTGGAATTTGCACACAGAGCAAATGTTGTGTTTTTTGTGTTTTGGGGAGAATAAACTCTGAAGGTCGCCTCCTCTTCCCCCTCCTTCCCCCCTTTCTTCCTCTCTCTCAGTGTTTCTTGATGGCCTTATTTCGTCAGTGGTGCCATAGCTCAGAGGAACCTTAAAAGATGCTGGATCTTCTCAGGTCCTTAAATGTTGAGAGGGGCCACTTTGGATCCATGAAGCAGACTGTCCTCATTTCCTTTGGCCACGTTAGTCCACAATCATGAGCCCTCTCTGAAGGTGAGGCTGCTTCTGCCTCTGTCCATACTGATCCCCTCTGGGCTTGCTTTTCTAGGTGTCAGTTTCAGAGGCTCGTCCCTGCCCCCCTGGTCCAAATAACATGGTGTCGCTCATATCGGACCACCATGACGATCCATAAATGTCCTGACAGTCAAGGTCTTTCATGTGATATAGATCCGGGCAGTGGATGTAGCTCAGCCCAGAGGCAGAATGTACCTGCTGCCCTGCCTACGCAAACAAACTGCTTTTGATCTTTTTTATTGATAGAGTTTGAAAGGATTAGAACAGTAGCTGCAAGCCAAGTGCTAGAGGCTGTGTTGCTCTGTCCCAGCAATCATCCCACACCTGCGAAATAGCTGCCATGGGAACTACCCTGTGGTTAATTAAGTAACCCACCATCTGGTTGTTTGCATGGGCTCACAGGTGATTTGAGTGGGAGTATGATAGACATGACCTTTAAGGCTTTGTGGAGGGGGCACTAATATCTATTACAATTCCAGGAGGGTTATGGTCTAGCTTCAGATTTATCTCAGGTGGGCGTGGGCAGTTCCAGAACTTCTACTTGATCTGTAATGGCTTTTCCTCAGGGCGAGGGTTCTGCTGGCTGTTCAGTGAAGCCATCCCAACTTGCCCGCCAGACCAGGGAAACAACCGTATGACGGGTCCTCCGACTCGCTGATCCCACTGCCAGAGGCCTCGGGTCCAGGACCCTTTATCCCCGCCTCCCTGAGAGTGATGGCACATCAGTACCCCAGCATCACCATCCGTTTAGACTGTAGCCAACAGTCCTCAGAAGGTCTGGGGGTACCCCTTTCCTTAGGACACCGATACCCAAGTCCCTTTGGGGAAGAATGGGGGAATATTTACTGTACATACTTGGGGTGGCATTGCAGGGTCCTTCCTCGAGGGAGTCATCCAACCTCCCTGCAATGTGTGACTGAATGGCTGTATGTCAGAGAACGGGCTCGAAGCTGGGAACTGGGTGAACTGCAGTTTTCCATTGCAGTGGCTGACATCAGCCTTTTGCTCATGAATTCTTGAATATTTTCGTGTTAAACCCATTGAGCGGCACCCTTGCTGACTGCCCAGCTGTATGCCCCTGTAGGAATGCTGTGCTTTATGAGCCATTGCCTAAGATCACTACTGGTCAACACACGCTGGTTGCCACTCTGTCCTTGCTGGTTGTTTTGTGTCCACTTGCTTCTGACAGTTAAGTGGTCCCACCTTGGTTATGCCAGAATCTCATCATCCCCAGCAACACTAGGGAGCCCAGTGCCTTGGCATCACCTTCTGCTGCTGTCCCTTGTCTACACAGGACAACCCCACTGGGCATCTCAAGGATGCCTGGGCCCTCTCACTAGTGCATTCCTTACCAAAGGGATAGTTTTCGGGGTGCTCCTGGGGAATATAGTCAGATGGGGTCTCTGGTCACCATTTTCACATTCCCACTTCTTTGAGCCGCCCCATACCTTCCTCAGGATGCCAAGGCACTCCCGGCATCTTCGCCTCATTTCCTGTAGGCCAGTCTCTCTCATGTTTGTGTTCCACGGAGCCATCCCAACAGCGAAGGGACTGGGTTCAGATGCTTTTACCAAGGCAATGCACAAGTCATGGGAGAGTACACCATACCAATAATGTCCCCCTACTCAGCCTTATATCTTACCCCCTTAAGATCCACTCCCAGTGACCCCATGCTTAAGTCCTGGTCTTTTACTTTTCTGGCAGAAGATATGAGTCTCTTTAAACATTCCCACAGAAGCCTTTGGCATTCACAGAATGCCCTGAGTGGATAGCTGACCTGGGCCTGTTGATCTGTTTCTTCAAAGCTTCCAAATCCCTTAACAAAAGCCAGCCAACCTCACCCTCCTTACAATTACCAGTAACCCCCCACCTCTGCCCCGTTCCAGGGGTAGAGCTGGTGCAGATGCCAACTCCTCTTCTACCTCACCTCCTCCCAGTCCAGCACAACTGAGGGCCTTAGTATTTGTGTTTGAGCTAGCACCACCCCACTTAGCACCAGCTATAGGGTTCTTGTGGCTGTTTGACATATATGAGAAATCTGGGTACAGACTCATATCCTGAGGATCTGCTGTTTAGGCCACTCCTGGCACCAATTGTCTTAGTTTGTGTTCCTCTGGAAGCGGAACATTGGGTGCAGATGGTTTGAGAAGTGATCCAAGAGCACAGGACCAAGGAACAGAAGGAACAACCTATATAAGAATGTGTATCATGGTTATCACTCTGGGCAACAGAGACGTGATTCTGCCAAGACCTCCTGAAAAGTGCACAGAATTGTCTCCCTAAAAGACAAGAGAGTGCCATTATCCACCCTTTCTGGTCCCCCATTGGTTGAGGGTTGCCCCTAGGGGCATGGACTTCCCAGCGCTCCTGGTCCGAGCCAGGTTCCCCTGGTATGTGGCAGGAAGACGAAAAGACCTGAGGTGTGAGTGTGGGTTGAGACACTGTCTACACAAAGCACACTGAGCTCACACAAGATTATCCACAGAGCTGCAGCTGATGTAGGTATGTTTTAAACTGATATATATGTATATATTTTGTTACTTTTTTTTGTTTTTTTGAGACAGAGTCTCACTCTGTTGCCCGGGCTAGAATGCTGTGGTGTCAGCCTAGCTCACAGCAACCTCAAACTCCTGGGCTCAAGCAATCCTCCTGCCTCAGCCTCCTGAGTAGCTGGGACTACAGGCATGCGCCACCATGCCCGGCTAATTTTTCTATATATATTTTTAGCTGTCCAGATCATTTCTTTCTATTTTTAGTAGAGACAAGGTCTCACTCTTACTCAGGCTGGTCTTGAACTCCTGAGCTCAAATAATCCACCCTCCTTGGCCTCCCAGAGTGCTGGGATTACAGACGTGAGCCACCGCGCCCGGCCTGTAGGTATGTTTTAAAAATCAAGTTCAGTGCCTGCAATCCTAGCATTAGAGGCCAGGGCAGGAGGATTGCTTGAGGCCAGGAGTTCAACACCAGCCTGGACAACATAGCATAGACCCCATCTCTACAAAAAAATTAAAGAATTAGCCAGGTGAGGTGGCGTACATCTGTAGTACCAGCTACTCAGGAGGCTGAGGCAGGAGGATCACTTGAGCCCAGGAGTTTGATGTTGCAGTGAGCTATGATGATGCCACTGCGCTCAGGTGACAGAGCAAGGAGACCCTGTCTCTAAAATAAATAAATAAATAAAAATAAAAACAATTCTCTATCTTTTCTTCTCACCCCATGTGTATCAAAGATCTTCCCACAGTGGCAAAAGCAGAGTACCTCATTCCTTTCAGGAGCTGCATAATATTTCATCATGGATGTCTGTGCATATATACATGCATGCAGATGCAATGCACATACCATATAAACCGTAATTTATTTCATTAGTGCATTTTTTTATTTGCATCAACATTTGACTAGGAAAATTTTCAGACAGAAAGTTGAAAAACCAAGTGTGGTGGCATGTTCCTGTAGTCCCAGCTACTCAAGAGGCTGAGACCCTGTTTCAAAAACAAAAACATATTACTCTCAGTCATCTGTCAATCCATGTTATGGATTGGATGCATGTCAAAGTAAGTTACAGACATCAGTGCCAACCCCCCCCCCCAAAAAAAAACTTCACCATGTATATCATTAACTAGAGGTCAATATTTGTTTATGGACTATTTTCCCCCAAGGTAAAATTTACATATAATGAAATGCACATATCTTAAGTGTACTATATGATGAGTTTTAACAAATGCCTATACCTGCATAAGCAAAAACCGTTATCGAGCTATAGAACATTACCATTATCCAAGAAAGTTCCCTTGTGTCCTTCCCAGGTAGTACCTGCCCCTAGTTTCCCACTATTAACAATTATTTTGATTTCAACCCCCCACCACAGATTAGGTTGCCTTTTCTAGAACTTCATATAAATAGGTTCATGCAATACGAACATTTTTGCATAAGGCTTCTTTCAGTCAGCATTTGGGATTTATCCATGTTATTAGCAGTTTGTCCTTTTTTATTGCTGAGTTGTAGTCTATCATATGAATATACCATAGTTTATCCATTTGCTTGTTTATAGACAATTGGGTTTTTTCCAGTTTTGTTCTATTAGGAATAAAGCTATGAACATTTTTTACAAGTCTTTGTGAACATATTTTTTTCCTCCTGTAATAAGACTTATTATTTTGAAGTGCAATTTGGTTTAAACAGTGTTGCAGTTTTTAAAAATGTACTTTGTAAATACATCTTGGAGGAAATTGTAGGGGGGGAAGGTAAATGCATTTTTAAAAAACTTTTTATTATGGAACTTTCCAAAAGTACAGACAGAATACACATGTCCCCACCTCCTAACTTCAACAGAGATCCATTTTGCTATACATGCCATCTACTTTTTTTGTTTGCTCTTTTTCTTTTTGGTGTCTAGTATTTTAAGGCAAATCTCAGACGTCATGTCATTCCCCCTATAAAGATTTCTGTATCTATCACTAACTGATGAGGACATTTTTTTTCTTTTGTATAATCACCATGCAATTGTTATATCTAATGGAATTGACAGTAATTCTTTTAATACTATCTAATGCCCGATCTATGTTCAGATTTTTTCTATCTCAGTGTGTTTTTACAGTTTGTTAGAATCAGGATCCAAACCAAGTTTACACATTGCATTAGTTTGTTATTCCACTTAAGTTCTCTTTCATTTTCTAAGAATACTCCCTTTCTTTTATTTTTATTTTTTTGAGACAGAATTTCACTCTGTTGCCCAGGCTAGAGTGAGTGCCGTGGCGTCAGCCTAGCTCACAGCAACCTCAAACTCCTGGGCTCAAGCAATCCTCCTGCCTCAGCCTCCCGAGTAGCTGGGACTACAGGCATATGCCACCATGCCCGGCGAATTTTTTCTATATATTTTTAGTTTTCCAGCTAATTTCTTTCTATTTTTAGTAGAGACGGGGTCTCGTTCTTGCTCAGCCTGGTCTCGAACTCCTGAGCTCAAACAATCCGCCCGCCTTGGCCTCCCAGAGTGCTAGGATTACAGGCGTGAGCCACCGTGCCCGACCCCTCCCTTTCTTTTAATACCGTTGATTTGTTGGAACAACTGACCTAGATCATTGGGCTTTTAGAATGTCCCACATTTTGGAGTTGGCTTATTGCTGCTTTGGTATTGCCAAATTCAGGTTTAATTGTGAGTTAGGTTCAGTAATGAGGACCACTTCCTTGTGGGACTGTATTTGAATCATAACATGAGAGAGAATGTCTGCTTGTTCCTCTTCTACTGAGGCTGAAATTGAGCAGAGGGATCACGTGGAATCTGCCCAATCTTTCTTTATAAAATTTCCATCAGTCTTTCTAATGGTTTTAGCATCTATTGATGATTATAGCTTAAATCCATTTCACTAAGTATTAGAAAAGGATGTTTTTCAGATTCTGTTATTCTTCTGCATTTATTAGCTGGGATCCTGTGAAGAATTTTCTATTGTCCACTTTTTGGTTACCCTGAAATACGGTTTTTATGTGGAGGGGAAGTAAACTGCTCTGTCTTTGTCAGTGTTCAGAGTAATGAGTTGGTACCCTAGCAGTCTCCAAAGGTAACCAACGAATTTTTTCTTCTGTGTATTATGAACTCGTGGTTGTTAATATTCATGTAGTAGTGGTTTTTTTCAGTTGACATGTCTTTTAGGTCTTTCTCACTCTCCCTTTTTGATGCTCAGATTTTCCCCTGAGGCTAGTAGAAGCCTCTTCAGGTTAGCCCCGGCGCCACGCATCTAACCAGCCCCCCACCCTGTGGGTCTTCCTCCTGCCCACTGCCGGCCCTACCGTCACCACTGTGGCCCATGTCGCTGCTGTCCTTTTAGCCCCCTCAGGAAAAGGCCACAGTGCTGAACATTTGGAAACACATCTGATCCTGCCATTCTTTCATTTCAGTTGTTCTCCATGGCTCTTGGCATGAAGTCCAAGCCCTTGAACCTGGACTTGAGGGCTTGTTCAGTCTGGCCCCTGCCGCCACCTCTGGCTCAGCAGCTGCCACCTTTTATCTGACTCGAGGCTCTGTGGCTTGCGTGCTGCCGTCCTGCCCCCTGCCGCCCGGGCCTCACACGTGGTTTTCTCCATCTGTTGCCTTCCCCCTGGGCTTGCTCCCCCCAACCCTAGGCCTCCGCTGAGGCCAGCAGTTCCCAGCCCTGGCTGCACATTACAGCACCTGGGCAGCTTTAAGAAATACCAATGCCTGGGTTCCTCCAAAGACCAATTAAAATCTGAATGTCCAGCAGGGAGAGGCCCAACGTTGCTGTTTTTAAAAGCTTGCACAGGTGATTCTGATGAGCCGCCAAGATTGAGAAGCACAGTTTGGGGTGTTTCTTCCTCTAGGAAACTTGCCCTTGACCCCAGGCCTGGGTTCCATGCCATTTATTTCTTCAGCTTCCTGCTCTAAGACCTGTTTCCCCACCTAGACCCCTCACTGTGTTAGCCCTTAGGTTTCTTCCAGGCTAGACTAAGCTTCATGTGGATTGTGGCCTCATCTGTGTGGTGCCCCTCTGGGATTACCCAGCACATAGTAGGTGCTTGGTAATGTTTGTAGATGGATGAAAGGGAGATATTTAGGCTGCACTCTGAGGTTGACTGGGGACAGAGATGGTGCCCCACTATCTGCTAGACAAAGGCCAGATTCCGTTGTCTGCCACCGTCATTTCTCACCAGCTTTGTCTCCTGCTCCTCTGAACTCCTCCTAGACGAGTGGAGTTCCAACAGCCCTGCCCTTTTCGCAGTCCTGCCTGAAGTTGCTCTGCTTCCTCTCTACCTGTCCAAAGAATTGCCCCATCTCATGGGCCACCTCTGAACTCGAGGAACTTGTGGGGAACCCTTATGTGACACTTAGTCCCATACATACTATGAGGATATTTTCGAAATCATCTATTGGGGCACCTGGTGTAAGAAATAATTTTTATCTTTTTGTGAGTTTCTTGCCTTTGAATGGAAATTAAAGCCTTATTTACTAGAAAAATAAAGTGATATTGACACTAGCCTTTTAGAAAAATGATTCTTAAATTATTTATGTGTTTGTTTGGGTTAGCTTTTTGAGATGTAACCCACACACAATGAAGCTGTCATGTACCCTTATGCATTCTGCTCTGAGTTGCTTAACTTCCTCTCCCCAGGTGGGTTTCAGGCCATGTGTGATCTAGGATGCACACTCTCACAGTTGTTTCCAGATACGACTTCAATGGCAACCTCCAAAGCTGCCGTGAACTGAGATGCTGCTGTGACTAAAGCTAGTATTGTGACCTTTGAAAGCCTAAAGATGCACAAGGAATCTTACTAATGATGCAGAACACTAATTATTAAATGGATGGTTTCTTGTAAGCCTACCCCTGTTGGCACCTGTGGCTTGTTGCTTCCTTTCTTGTCCACCAGAGGGCAGTGTTCCACTCTGTCTAACAGTTGGCTCCCCTTTGAGATCTTCCCTTTCAAATCATGTCACTTTAACTCTGACGTGACTCCAAAACAGTGTTTCTTGAAATTTTATTTGACTGATAGAAATATATTGCAACCCAGTAGCGACATACATACATATGCAACTCTGCATGCATATATACAACAAAAGTTTCATAAAGTAATACTTTGTACAGTATACTCTGATATTTCCTATTCTTTCATTTAAAAAAAGATGCCTGGCCAGGTGCAGTGGCTCAGGCTTGTAATCCTAGCACTCTGGGAGGCCAAGGTGGGAGGATTGCTTGAGCTCAGGAGTTCAAGACCAGCCTGAGCAAGCCCAAGACCCCTTCTCTACTAAAAATGGAAAAAATTAGCTGGGCATGGTAATGTGCACCTGTAGCCCCAGTTACGGGAAAGGCTGAGGCAGGAGGATCACTTGAGCCCAGGAACTTGAGGTTGCTGTGAGCTATGATAACACCACCGCACTCTAGCTGGGGCTACAGAGCAAACCTCCGTGTCTCTCTCTCTCTCTATATATATATATATACATATATACATATATATAAATTAAAATAATAAAAAAGATGCCTATCCCAACCCAAATTGAATTTATTACTAACAAATCTAGTCTCAGCCCACAATTTGAAAAATACTGTTTTAAGGTTCCTTTCGTACGGTACCTGAATGGTTATGGCAGAGGAGAGGAGGATTAGAGATGGGAACTTGCCCAGGTCACTCTGGGGCTCAGAGCAACACCTAGGATGGTGCTTCAGGGCTTTGGACTTTCAGTCTGTTGCTTTTTGTCCTGAATTTTACACTTTCAATTTCCTTCCTTCCTTCCTTCCTTCCTTTCCTTCCTTTCCTTCCTTTCCTTCCTTTCTTTCCTTTCTTTTCTTTCTTTTCTTTCTTTTTTTTTTTTTTGAGACAGAGTCTCGCTCTGTTGCCCAGGCTAGAGTGAGTGCCGCCATGGCGTCACCCTAGCTCACAGCAACCTCAAACTCCTGGGCTCAAGCTATCCTCCTGCCTCAGCCTCCCGAGTAGCTGGGACTACAGGCATGCACCACCATGCCCGGCTAATTTTTTCTATATATATTTTTAGTTGGCCAGATAATTTCTTTCTATTTTTAGTAGAGACGGGGTCTCGCTCTTGCTCAGGCTGGTCTCAAACTCCTGATCTCGAGTGATCCACCCGCCTCAGCCTCCCAGATTGCTAGGATTACAGGCGTGAGCCACTGCGCCTGGCCTACACTTTCAATTTTCTTTCTTTCTCTCTTTCTTTTCTTTCTCTCTTTCTGTCTCTTTCTTTCTCTCTCTCCTTCCTTCCTTCTTTTCTTTTCTTTCAAGGTAGGATTTCACTCTGTGGCCCAGGCTACAGTGTAGTGACATCATCATAGCTCACTGCAACCTCAAAACTCCTGAGCTCAAGCGATCCTCCTGCCTCAGCTTCCAGAGTAGCTGGGACTACAGGAATGCACCACCATGCCCAGCTAATTTTTTAATTTTTTTGCAGAGATGGCGTCTTGCCATTGCCCAGGCTAATCTCAAACTCCAGGCTTCAAGTGATCTTCCTGCCTGGGCCTCCCAGAGTGCTAGGATTACAGGTGTGAGCCACTACTCCTGGCCATTTAGAGTTTAATTGATGGGTGTTGGGGAACCCAGTGACATTACTGTTGAGGCACACCCAGTGCTCATGCAGGTCACAGCCACCGCTGTGTGTGTGTTTGTGTGTGTGTGTGTGTGTGTGTGTGTTCTCTTCCTAAGCCCCGTGAATGGCACACTGGAATGTAATCTCAGCCACTGATTGTCAGATTGGTGCCAGCTTCTGGAAACTAAGCCCTGTGGAATCCTGTACGTGAATCCTCCTTGATGATTTCTGTTACCTGAGTGCACATGGTAGACCTGGCAATAGCCCGGGAACCAAGCATTAACTCCATCAGCACGTTACGTAGATTAAATAGGCAGGGAATCACCTGCCACTGTCAGAGTGTCTGCTTCGGAAATACAGAAGGTGGAAGTTCTGATGTGTCCCATGCTTGCTCCGTAGAATGCCTCCCAGAAGACGTTCGAGATTGACTACAGCCGGGACCGCTTCCTCAAGGATGGCCAGCCGTTCCGCTACATCTCAGGAAGTATTCACTACTCCCGCGTGCCCCGCTTCTACTGGAAGGATCGGCTGCTGAAGATGAAGATGGCTGGACTGAACGCCATCCAGACGTGAGTAGGAGGGCACGTGGCTCTCACCTGGGCCTGGACAGCCACGCTGGAGATAGGTACGGCTGCATTCTCAGTGCAGCTATTGCTTTGCTCAGAAATGGGAGCTAGTCCAGTGTGGCGTTCTGGGAAGGGCGCGTCATGAGTCGGCCTGGCCCTTCTTTGGATAACCACTGCTTCCAGTCTTGAATTTTGTCACCAGAAGTCGTAAAATAAATATATATCAGCTTAAAAACGCAAGAGGGAGAGAAGAGGCAAAGGGAAGTGGCAATGACTGAGCGCTTACCAGGTGCAGGGCACTTTACACGAATGATTCCATTTCTCTGAGGTTGGTATTACTGTTTCCGCTTATAGCTGGGGAAAGTGAAATTTGCCCAAGCTCATATCTTTGATCGGGTCCAGCTAGGATTTGAACATGAGGCACATAGGCAGCGGTAGCATAAGGTGTGGCTGCAGACAGCCGTAGCTTTTCTCAGCTCCCAGGGGGTAGAGGTGGAAAGATGTGATACTTTCTGTCACCCATCATAAGGGTCACAGCTGACGCTCCTATAAGAAAAGACAGGTTAACAGGAGAAAAGCATAACAAATTTATATAATCAAAATTTTACATGACACAAGGGCCTTTAGAAATGAATATGCAAAGACCCAGGGAAAACTGTCTGTTTTTGTGCTTAGGTTTGATGAAGAATGGGTAGCCGTTAAAAATGTGATTGGACAAAAGGGTGTGAGCTCATGGTAACGGACTGGTGGCGAAACCCAGCAAGACCTGTCTGTTGACACTCTTCTTGGCCTCTCTAGACAGCAGTCCTTCCTCCTGGGTATAGAGCAAGACCCCTCTGGAAGGAGGGTCTCCAAGGAAGAACGGAGACAGTGATTTTTCTAGGTTTTATGGCTTGCTTTAGGGGAGAGGGGTTCTAGAGAAGGGGGTGGGGGTCAGGAGGGCAGGAGAAGATCCGGGAGAGAAACGTTGCTTCTGAGGCCTTCTAATCTCCTTCAGTGCAAAGTACTCAGCAGGCCAAGGTGCTGTACTTTGGGATATTGTTTTCTGAGTCCCAGCAAGGGAATAAGGCTTGTCCTTAGGTAGATTCTTCCCACTCAAGTACTAACCAGGCCCGACCTTGCTTAGCTTTTGAGATTAGACAAGATTGGCACGTTCAGGGTGACATGGCTTTAGACTTTAGGTAGATTTCTAAAACCCAATTTATCTTTGTGGTTCTGCTGGGGTAATTGTACAACCTCAGAGTATAGAACTACCTCAATAGCTATCTCTCTTCATCTCTTCCGCTCTTGTAAAGTAACTGGGAAGACAGCTGGAGTGGTTGGCCGCTCTGCTTTCTGCAGTGCTGATGTGGATTGATTGGCGATAGCTGTTTAAAGAGGATGGGTGAGGAGACTCAGAGGCAGCTTCCCAAGACAGCCAGGGAGAATCCCAGTCAGGATTCTGGTTCCAAGGCCGCTGGCAGAGGGAACCTGAGTTTACCTGTCTGTAGTTTGACACTGAGCTCTGACATGATCCCTGAAATCATGGGATGATGAAAAAGGACACGAGCTGGGGTCTTTAAAGAGACATCTGTGATGGGAATGCGTGGCTTCACATACCGAGTGGTATCCCATGCTGTAGGTAGGAGGCTTTGTCATTTCCCCTCCTGCCATGCTATTCCTGACAAAATCATCTGTCAGAAGGACAGAGGAGTTGGAGGGTTTTTGACTTTTATTAAAAATTATTTTTCAAAAAATAAGGATACCTCTTACTACTTTAGCAAGATATTTTCATTTTTCCTAAGCCTTGCATAGGCATATATAATTTTTATAGAATAGGAATTAATGTTCATGTAATTCTGGTTTGTTTGTTTGTTTTGCTTTTTTAAAGTTTACACTGTGCTGAGTTTTTTTTTCTGTCATGGCACACAGTTTCTTTAAAGGTTGTTTTGATAAATTTTCAAGTTAATGTGCCACCATTGATATATGTTTCTCTTTTTAAACTGTCCCCACTAAGTTTGATTAGCTTGCATAGCTGCTATGAAAATTTATAACAAGGTCTCTTCCCGAGAGGCTGCCAAAGGGGAAGGTCTGTTTGTCCTATGGGTCTGTAGTTCTACAGACAGCTCAGAAATTCATGTAGGAGATCTGGAATTTTGAGCAATTTACCCTTATTTTCCACAGAGGACCTCAGTCTAATTATTTACACAAAGCACAATTATAAAAAGCTAAAAACATGACTTATAAACACATATAATGAACATATGTCAAAAATTTATTTAACTCATTAGAGGGAAAACTAGCCAAATAGTAAAGCTAATTCAAAGGGGAATTCAAAGAGGAAGGAAGGTTTATAGTCAGCCAGGACAGGCATGCTGAAATAAATCAGTCTTTAGAGATTAAACTGGGCTGGGCACAGTGGCTCATGCCTGTAATCCCAGCACTTTGGGAGGCTGAGCCAGGATGATCACTTGAGGCTAAGAGTTGGAGACCAGACTGAGCAATATAGTGAGACCCGGTCACTAAAAAAAAAAATTTAAAAATTAGCCGGGCATGGTTGTGTGCGCCTGTATCCCTAGCTACTCCAGAGGCTCAGGCAGGAGTATCCCTTGAAGCCAGGACTTCAAGGTTGATGTGAGCTATGATCATACCACCATAGCTTGGGTGATGGAGTGAGACCCTGTCTCTGGAAAAAAAAAAAAAAACTGGTCAATATCATAAAAAGGAATGTATGAAAGAGTAACTTTTGGGCTGGACGTGGTGGTACATGCCTGTAATCCTAGCACTCTGGGAGGCCGGGGCAGGAGGATCACTTGAGTTCAGGAGTTCGAGACCAACCCGAGCAAGAGCAAGAACAAGACTCTGTCTCTACTAAAAACAGAAAAAAAAAAAAAAAAATTAGCCGGGCATTGTGGCACACACCTGTAGTCCCAGCTACTTGGGAGGCTGAGGCAGGTGGATCGCTTAAGCCCAGGAGTTTAAGGTTGCAGTGAACTATGATGCCACTGCACTCTACCCAGGGTGACAGAATGAGACTCTGTCTACAAAAAAAAGAAAAAGGAAAGTAACTTTTGGAGTTGTCTTCTTTATATAAAAATAATTATTTATACCTCTACCAGTGAAAATCTACAAATTAATCTGTAATTTTAGAGTCTTTCCCCTAATTAATAGTAAATAGTAAGTCAGTCAACATGTTTCCCCCAGAGAATGAAAGAAGCCTTGGGTGGGCTTGTTGGACAATCCTCCAATATAACATGGAAAGGAAATGCAATCACCCTTTTGCCTTATTTCCAAGTTCTGGATAATTTTTCTTAACAAGCCTCTTCCTACTCCTCTTCTCCCTCTTATCCGTGTGTTGGCGACAGTGCTAAGAAAGCCCCTTCTTCCACTGCTTCTTCCTGACTTTGCCCAGTGTTCACGGAGGGGCTGTGGGTGTCTTGCAGGTATGTGCCCTGGAACTTTCACGAGCCCCAGCCGGGGAAGTACCAGTTCACTGAGGACCATGACGTGGAGTACTTTATCCAGCTGGCTCACGAACTGGGCCTGCTGGTTATCCTGAGGCCTGGGCCCTACATCTGTGCGGAGTGGGACATGGTGAGTGTGGCGGGACGGGGCTCTGCCTGCCTGGTGAGCATGGACGGGGTGGGCTGGTGGGCAGGGGCTCTCCAGATAACATAGAGCCTGTGACTGTCCCCAGCACAGGTGTCTGCTACCTGATTAAGGTGCCCAGGCAGAGAGGAACAGGTACTGTCCTCCTGGTGGTCACTCACATGCCTGTTTCCTCATCCGTACAAAACAGTTCATGGTGTCTGCTCTGTCTACCTCACAGGGTAGTTGTGAAATTAAGTGGAATAATCTATATAAAAAGCTTCTCAAAACATTGCATTCATGCAGAATGATCTAGTTTTACTACATTACAATTTCTAATTTCTCTGAAAGTAGCTAAGCTACTAACAAATACCCCCTTTCCCCGAAGCTCTTCTTCTTTTCCGTCACTGCTAATAGTCATTTCTGTCTCCCCTGAGCTGCTTTCATGAAATGGACATTATAATGGCCTGTTTTCCCCCCGTCCTAGGGAGGATTACCTGCTTGGCTGTTAGAGAAAGAATCTATTGTTCTTCGCTCCTCTGACCCAGGTAAGTTGTTACAGATGTCTTGAGAGAATTTACAGAAGCTTAGACGATTTATACCAAGAGGGCCAGGTATTTTGAAGGTTGGAGTACTTCTGTACAAATACTTCTGAAAGTTTAGTGAAAGTCTGAGTGTTAATCACCGTCCATTGCATAACACCAGACATTAAACCAATAGGAAATAAGGTTTTCTTGAACTCCTTGACCAGATCTTGCTGATAAATGGGTAGCTCTTTGAATTGGCATTGAGCCCTGTCTGTCTTTGACCAGCTGACTTCAGTGCATTCTCTTCCTACAGACTTAGTACATCACACATTCCGTGCCAGCGTCTGGCTAATCGAAATGGCAGACACGGTGTCTGGGATAGTGTCACTGGATTGCTTGGTAGCTGCAGTGCCTTCTATTTCCTTGTCTACTTTTACAGAGTGATATGTGAATGACAGTTTTTTTCCTTGTCTTTCTAAATCATTAGAGCTTATTTTGGCTAGTAAGCTCTAATCATTCAGCAGGTCCCGTTTAACTGCTTTTCTATCTTCTGAAGACCTCAATTTCTCTTGGGGATGGTGGTGGTGGTAGAGGTGGTGATGGTAGTGAAGATGGTTATAGCAGCAGCTAACATGGATTAAGTTTCCTGCATAAAAGGCTAGTGCATTACACACTACATTTCCTTCTTACTCTGTAACCCTCATGTCTCATACTCTTAGTATATTATTAGTGTTTTCACACGTATTATCTCATATAATCCTTATGGCAACTTTTTGTAACATGTACTTTTATGATTCCCATTTGACAGTGTAAATATATGATTTATTAGAATTTGGTTTTATTTTATTTTTTTTTTATTTTTTTTTTTTTGAGACAGAGTGTCACTTTGTTGCCCGGGCTAGAGTGAGTGCCGTGGCATCAGCCTAGCTCACAGCAACCTCAAACTCCTGGGCTTAAGCGATCCTACTGCCTCAGCCTCCCTAGTAGCTGGGACTACAGGCATGAGCCACCATGCCCGGCTAATTTTTTTGTATATATATTTTTTAGTTGGCCAGATAATTTCTTTCTATTTTTAGTAGAGACGGGGTCTCACTCTTGCTCAGGCTGGTCTCGAACTCCTGACCTCGAGCGATCCACCCGCCTCGGCCTCCCAGAGCTAGGATTACAGGCGTGAGCCACCGCGCCCGGCCTAGAATTTGGTTTTAAAAAGAAAAAAGCCCTAATGAGACTGATGGCAGGACACGCTATTCAGTCTTTTCTTTGTTCAACAAACATTGCTTGGATGCCTCCCGTGCTCCAGGCTTTGTGTCCTGTGGCGAGGACAATGGCTTATAACAGAATACCTGAAACTGGGTAATTTATAAAGAAAAGGAAATTATTTCTTACAGTTATGGAGGTGGAGAAGTTCACAGTTAAGGGGTCGCATCTGTGGAGCTTCCTTGCTGGTGGGGACTCTCTGCAGAGTCCCGGGTGGCACAGGGTATCACATGACAAGGGGGCTGGGTGTGCTAGCTCAGGTCTCTCTTCCTCTTCTTATAAAGCCTGCAGTCCCACTCCTGTGATAACCCGCTGATCCATTAACCGTGAGTGGATTAATCCACTCAACTTTCATGACCTCTTAAAGGCCCTACCTCTCCACACTGCTGCATTGGGGATTAAGTTTCAGCATGAGTTTTGGAGGGGACAGATATTCAAACCATAGCAGACAGATACCAGGCATACTGGTCCTTGTCCGCATACTGGCTCAGCTAAGGAGACAACTACTTTGCAGGACAGCTTTTATCAGACTTCTGTCGTGTGTAGCTGCCCCACTTCGGAAGGTAATTGTTGAGTCCGTAGATCCTGATCCCTGCTGCTGGTCCCAGAGTAATAAGGTCGGGTTGGTGTCTGTTTGTACTGAAAGGTTTGTGATGGTGTTAAACCTCTCTTGTTTTCCAGATTACCTTGCAGCTGTGGAAAAGTGGTTGGGAGTTATTCTGCCCAAAATGAAGCCTTTCCTTTATCAGAACGGAGGGCCGATTATAACCGTGCAGGTAAGTCCGGAGTTGAGCACGGGCAGGCGGAGGGAGGACAATTTCCATCCACATTATGTAAGTGATAGGCGCGGGGCAGCCGGGAGCCTCACGGGTCTGTTTCTTTGAGAGCTAATGCCATAGATGGTGCTTTTAAGTGCATTTGGGGACGACATTACCATTCTGAATGCCTGCCGTGTGTCAGGCTCCCGGCCTGCTGCCCTACAAATGCTATTCAATTCTCCCAACCACCCTCTCTTTTAAATGAAGAAGTTCAAAAAGGCTAAGTGACTTGGCCAAGGTCACCTAGCTGGCAGGCGGCAGAATCAAGGTTGCGCCCTCGTTCTGCTGATCCCAGAGTGTGCTCTGTCTCTCCTGGGATGTGGCCTTCTGGCAGCGGGGAGGCAGCATGGACGGAAGCGCGTGGTACCTGCACTGCCTAGGCAGGCAGTCAACCCCGGGGTGGAAAAGGATGTGGTGGGTTGGGGCCATTAAGTGCTCTCTCCCACTTCCTGCCCCGCTCTCCTTCCTCCACGTGTTCTTGGTTCTGCAAAGACTGATACACTGTGGGCTACATCATGTTTTTCACATATATTCCACGTGAAAAATCGGGATACTTGAACTTCATGGGTTTTGGTGTTTGTAAAATTACTGAGGTAAAACATAAGACCATGTTCATTGGACATTTACCAAGACTCCTGTTATTGAAAAGAATAAAGTTATATAAAACTGGCAGCAGTCTGGCGCTTCCCAGGGATGCAGCGTGGCACTCCCTTGGGCCCGGTTTCCTTCTTATGAACAGTACTATGCACAGGTTGTAGGGGCGGGTCATGGCGGTGGGAGCACGGCCCCTCCTTTGCCCCTCAGCTGCAGGGGACTGAAGTGCTGAGGGCTGAGCCAGCCGAGTGTCCCTTCTGAGGCTGCACGGTGGGAGGAGATGTGGGCTTGAGAGAGGCCGGTTGCTGCTCACAGAGGGATGTACCAGTAACTCCTCAAAGCCCCTTCATCTTTTACCCGTCCTGAGCCCGTGCTGGTTGAGCTGATAGGGGCCACATTTTCTTGTATGAAGATACCAAGTCTGAAACGTGGGTGCACCTCTGCTCTGCGTGCCTGTGTCTTCTTCCTTTCTTCTGATCTCAGGTGCGAGCCCTCTTCTCAGCTGGCCTCTTTTTTCAGTCTCTGCTTCTTGAATCACTTTCAATTTCTGCTCACAACTTCTCTGCACCTTTTGGTTATGGAAATGCCACAAAAACATAATCAAATATTAAGTCTGCAGAGGATGGTGAAGTCTTGGAGACGTTTCTTCTCATGTCCATCCCTGCCAACTTCAGAGGACTTTAACTTGACTGTGGATCCTGCCAGGTGACTCTGCCCTCCTCCCCCTCCCCCTCCCCCTCCCCCCTCCTCTTTGTCCTCTTCTCTCCCTCCCACTCCACCTGCTTGAATCCCACCTCATCATTTTTGCCCCTGGTTTACTAAATAAAACAGAAAAACAAGAAAGCAGAAAAAATGTAATTGTCACTCAAACCTCAAGAGCCAGAAGCAGAGCTCTTCACATTTTGGGAGTTTCCTTGAATATTTTTCTAGGCTTTTTTTTTTTTTTTCCTTCCTTTTTACAGAGTAAGTTCATTCTGTGTGACCTATTTTCTGTGTGGCTTTTTTCACTTCATTCTTATGTCATAAGCATTTTTTCATATCAGTAGAAATTCTTTGTGCATCATCGTCCACGGTTGCCCTACTTGTCCTTTGAAGCGCAGCTCGCATGCAAGCTCCCGCTGTCCAGAAGCCGTCCCAGTCGGCCTCTGTTGGACTCGCAGAACCTGGGTTGGGGCCTGCTTTGGGGAAGCACATGGGCGGCTTACCTTGGTACATCCCTGACCTGCCGGCTCTCTAGTCTCTCTGGCTCCCCACACGCCCGCACGTCACACGCCCACCAAGTGGAGCTGGAACTGAATAGAGGCTGGGCTTGATAAGAAAGAACTGGGGGACTTGTAGACAGTGTTTCTATGTGTAAAGATATCTATAAAAGCTGATTCCTATCTCTGTCTTAGTTCATGTCGAGGGGTAGAAGATTATGGCTTTTCTCAGTTCATGAGGGTGTTCTCTCTGGGTGCCCAGAGAGTTTGAGGAGGCCAGGGAAGAGCTCTGGGTGTGCAGCCAGGTTAAAAATGAGTCAGACCTGAAGGCTCCAGTTCCTGCCTGAGGCCAGTCAGATCCCTCAACACTATTGTCTTAGAGATGCAGCCTGACCTTCATTCATCCCTATGATTCGGCCAGATCTGCCAGTGTTTATTTTCTGGAGGGATCAGTGGAGCCAGTGTCACCTGTGGCGGTTTGCATATGTGGAGGTTTATCTATCTCAGCCTGCACCTAAAATGGGTAAAGCCTCGTGCACCCACTGATGATATACAAGGTGAAACTAATTAGGAGCCACCCACAACTGTACTTCATCCAGTTAGTGGAGTATTCATCATGACTCAATGAGGCTATTTATACCTACTGTTTGCAAGATGAACAATTTAAAAGTCTGTGGTGCTTAAGGAGCTCATAGGATGGAGATAGTTACTCTAGAAAAGACCTATAAACTGTGGCCACCCTTTACCTGTTTTTGCAAATAAAGGTACATTGGAATAGCCACACTATTCATTTATATGCCGACTCTGGCTGCTTTTGCACTACAATGGCAGAGGGGAGTAGTGAAGACAGAGGCCCTTATGGCTGCAAAGCCTAAATATTTACTCTCTGGCCCTTTACTGAAAAAGTTTGCTGACTCTTGCTTTGGAAAACTCAATGTTCCTCTGAACCTCACAGTGACTTTTTCTATGGTCTTTCAAGCCCTTTTCTGTTTGTGTGTTTCCCCCACCCCCACCCCTAGCTTTCACAAAGCTCTTTGTCTTCCCTAATTGGCAATAACATATAACTTGAGTAGAGCTTAGTTGCTAGCTTCTTGAGCACTTACCAGATGCCGGGTACTGCGCAGAGCTCTAGTCATGTATTGACTCAGTTACTCCCCATGATAACCCAGCGAGGTAGGGACGCTTTACAGGTGGAGTCCCACAGGTGGGAGTGGCAGAGCTCAGATTTGCATGTGGATGATTGGGCCTCAGCCTCCTGCACCCACAGCCGCCACTTTAAGGTGCCTTGCAAATGTACTTTTCTCTCTCTCAAAACCTAACCAAATTATGTGTATGCATTTTTTATCAGCCTGTTTATGTTAAGGTCGTGATATAATGATGATAAGGGATAAATAAGACTTGAAAAAGCGAGATTATAGGGAAGAAAACTGAGGTTGGATTGGAGAGTGGGGGTGGGCAGAAAACTACATGAGGCACAGAGGTTCTGGGCCTGCTTAGTGGCCAGAGCCGACCCTTAGGTTTAGCTCTGAACTTCTTGGTAGCCAAATGATAAAGGGAGACACAGCCATTTAAGTAGCATTTACTAAAAGAGGGGAGGCTGGGCATGATGGCTCATGCCTGTAATCCCAGCACTTGGGAGGCTAAGGCAGGAGGATTACTTGAGGCCAGTTTAAGAGACCAGCCTGGGCAACATAGTGAGACCCCATCTCTACAAGAAATTAAAAACATTAGCCGGGAATGATGGTCCTCGTCTGTAGTCCTTTGGGAGGCTGAGGCAGGAGGATCATCACTTCACCTGAGCCTAGGAGTTCGAGGCTGCAATGAACAATGAGTGTGCCACTGCACGCCATTCTGAGCGACAGAGTGAGACCCTGTCTCTAAAAAAGAAGGGGCAGGGAGAGAATGAGGAAAAAGAACCTTGCCAATATTTGCAAAGCTTTTATTAGCATTAATCTAATTATTTCAAAGAGAATGTTTGTGGAACTTAACTCACCAATGGGAGTTTTCTACTCTATGTGAGCAGTAGATACCTCCTCTTTCGGGATGCATTCACGACCAGTGAAGACCTTGATACTGGGCATGCTTGCTACACTCTGTTTTGTATCTTGAACCCAAAACGTGAAAGTATTGCCAGAGGGATCCTCTCTGAGAGAACAATCACTCATAAAGCCATTTGGGAGACAGCAGGACTGTACAGATAATAATGGTGGCATTTGGTTCATTGTCATCACTCACCGTTCCTTTCCCACTCTTTAACTCTGCACACGGGCAAAGTCAAGCTGCTGGTGGTTTCACAAACGGGCTGCCTCTTGCAGGAATACCCTCTACCCATTCTCCGTCCCCAGCTCGGAGCCTCTCCTTCTAGAGATGCCTCAGGCTGCCTCTCTGGGGACACCTCCTTAACCATCTCTCCCGCTACCCTCAGGCTAAGCACCTCTTTTCTGGGGGCTCACGATGTCTGGTGCTTATGTTTGAAGACCATGTATTCCTAGGATCGCAACAACTGGATTTGTATTATGTGCAAGTTGACATTTTATGGTTGGGTTTTAAAAAGATTTTTGTAAAATTATAAAACATGGCAAGCATACATAAATGTGCAGCATAATGAATCATTATAATGTGAACACCCACATAAACACCCTCCAAGGACGGGAGACAGTATGGCCAGTGGCCAGTACCGTAGAAGCTTCCCAGGTGACCTTCTTGATCGTACCCCGTTTCCTCCCACTGTCTGGACTTTTATGGCCGTCAGGCCCTTGCTTTTGTTTGTTCTTTTACCACCTATGTGGGCACTCACACTTTATAGTTTGGTTTTTTACTGTTTTTGAATTTTCTCCAAGGGGGATTGTACTTACTGTATGTATTTTTCAGCATTATGCTTCTTTCTCTCAACATTATGTTTCTTAGATTCTTCGGCGTATTGGGTAGAGTGGAAGTTCATTTGTTTCATTGCTTGAGTGCAATATTAACCTTTTTTTTCATTGTTGCCCACTAAGGAGGCTTTTTAGGCATTTTTTTCTAATTGCCTCCTCCTCCCCACCATGAAATTTTAATACCTGAGATATAGAATATCTGTTTTTGTTGTTGTTTTATTTGTTTAGTTTTAGAGATGGGGCCTTGCTCTGTTGCCCAGGCTGAATTCAAACTCCTGGGCTTGAGAAATCCTCCTGCCTCAGCCTCCCGAGTAGCTGGGACCACCACGCCCAGCCTTTTTTTTTTTTTTTTTTATGTATACCTTTATGTACAGTATGTTCATCTATGTTTTATGTATAAAAAGAATAAGATGTTTTTATCCCGTAAGAATCAATTTTCACCCCTTGGAAGTGCTACCCACCTCATACGTGCTTCAGAGCAGGGCTTCCCACCCTCCGCACCGTAGCCATGTTGCACCTGGTACTTGTTTGCTGCGGTGCTGTCCTGCCACCATAGGACGTTTAGCAGCATCTCCCCGCTACCACCTCTACCCACCGATGCCGTCAGCACCCCCCCATGTGACAAACCAAAATGTTTCCAAACATTGCCAAATGTCCCCTGGGGGGCAAAAGAGCTCCTGGTTTTGAGAACCACTGATGTTCTTCAGCACAGTGGTCCCCAACCTTTTTGGCACCAGGGACTGTTTTCATAGAAGACAGTTTTTCTACAGACCTGCGGTGGGAGAGGGTGGGGATGGTTTGGGGATGATTCAAGAGCATTACATTTATTGTGCACTTCATTCCTATTATTATTATATTGTAATATATAATGAAATAAGTATACAACTCACCGCAGGTTGGGGACCCCTGCTCTAGCACAAACTGAGCATTGGTGATGGAGCACAAAATGGGAAACACACTGTGTGTCTGACAGCAGGATGTCAAATAAACAGTGGCGAATCCATGCCCAGCATACACCTTCTTACTGCCTTGGAGATTTTGCATAATGTGTTAAGGGAAAAAAACAGTGTTACAACTGATACATATAATATGATACCAGTTTTGAGGAAGGAGACGCTTATTGTGTGTATTTAGCGTATGTGTGTATCTGTGTAAATCTGGAAAGCTGTATATTAAAATGCTTTCATTGGTTATCTCTGGGCAATAGAACTAACAGATACTTTTTCCATTTTCTTTTCATTTTTTCTCCATTTGCTAATATATTTACCACTGGAAGGTATTATTTATATAATGTTTAAAATATCTACTATAAGGGAGAATATCAATACAAACCAAAAACTAATTTGGTGTATTTTGTTTTCTTTCTCTTATTTCTGGGTGGTGGGGGAGGGTTAGTAGAAGCTAAGCTTTTGTGCTGAGCTGCTTTTTAGAAAAATGAGTTTTGCGGTCTGAGTGAAGGAGACTTGTCTGGCAGTCAGGAGAGGCAGATATTTTCCCTAAACAAAAGCTTGCATTAGAATGGCTACATTAGGATCTCCTAATTTTTCCCTCCTCTTTTCTTTTCTTTCTTTCTTTTTTTTTTTTTGAGACAGGGTCTCACTCAGTTGCCAGGGCTGGAGTACAGTGGCTTCATCAGAGCTCACTGCAACCTCTAACTCCTGGGCTCAAGCGATGCTCCTGCCTCAGCCTCCTCTTTTCTAATTTGCAGGTTGAAAATGAATATGGCAGCTACATCACCTGCGATCCTAACTACATGCGTTTCCTGCTGAAGCGTTTCCGCTACTACCTGGGTGACGACGTGGTTCTGTTCACCACTGACGGGGCACAGGATTATTTCCTACAGCGTGGGGGCCTGCAGGGCCTCTACGCCACAGTGGACTTTGGAACAGGTTGGTGTCTGCAGTAACAGAAAATGCGGTTTTAAATCAGCTTTTTCCTCAGTCCATTACTCTGGGAAGCTGTTGTTTTAGGTACTGTGGGCAGATTGAATGAGATTTCTCAAATTTTCCTTTATCAAGTAATAAGTAAAATAGAATAACTGCATCTCTCAGTAGCAGAGGGTTGTCTGTGGGGCAAGAGCTTCCAGGGTCACTGCACTTACAGCACTGGTGGAGTTAGCCTGGGCCCTGGAGCACAGGGCTGGCCCAGCCAGGATGAGGACACAGGTGGGCAGTTCCACCTGTGAGAAGCTCTTCCCTGAGGCAGTTGCCTTTGAGGCCCTGTGTCTGGGTCAAGCTTCTCTGCGCTTCTCTGCTCTCCCTGCCCTCCCATCTTGGCAGGACCCTCGGGGCTATGTCCTGGCCGTAGCCAACTTTGAAGTCAACCACTAGCTGGAAACTTACCTTATACATCTGTTATTTTTCTGCATAATTCTTAACAGGGCTGAAGGTTTGGCAGATGCTACAAAAACTGTCTTGCCAGACTCATTAGTGCTGTGTAAGCTATGGAGGTTCTGCGAATGAAAGTTCTAGATGGGTTCGGAGTGCGGCTAGGGTACTTTTGGCCATAAGAAATGTTAAGAGAGTCTTCATGTAGATTGAGAACAGCTTTCCCAGGGTATGTATGTGACAGCTAATTACAGCATGTGATCCTGAATAGGATCCCGGACTGGATTTTTTTTTTTATTTTTGCTATGAAGGACATTATTAAGACAATTGTAATCTTTGATAAAGTCTGTAGATTAGAAATAGTATTGTATCAATGTAATTTTCTGATTTTTGTAATTGTTTTGGGTTTAAAGTTTTATAATTGTTTAAATTTTATAATTGCATTGTGTGTTTCTAGGGAATAAACCCCGAAGTATTTAGGGGCAAAGGGCCAACATGTCTGCAAATTATTCCTGAATGGCTCAGAAGAAAACATATATTTTTATAGAGAGAGAGAAGCTGATAGAGTAAATCTAGTAAAATGCGAGCAATTGGAGAATCTAGGTGAGGGGAATGTGAGAGTTCTTTGTACTATTCCTACAACTTTCTGTAAGTTAGAAATTATTTCAGAATAAAATGTTACCACAGAAAGATTAGTCCCTCGAGTAGCATAAAGACTCTGCTGCCCTCCCCTCTGAGGCACCAGGCGGTCCGTGCACGTCGCCCATCATCCAGCACTTCCCCTCTCTTGAGAGGGATGTGCAGAAGCCTGGAATGAGCAGTTAGGATGAAGTCACATTTTTAAAGAAGTTCTTCTATGTTACCAGGAAAGAGAAGAAAAGAAGAAGACCTGACCTTAAGTGAATTGTTTCTAGAAACATGTGCCTTGCCCAGAGTGTTAGGTGATGACAGAGCTCATCTACAAAGAGCTGCAGAGGAAGTGGCATGCTGGTTTCCTTCAGCTCTGGCGCACTTCCCATCACAGAAATGAAAAAGTACACTGTTCTTCTGTTGGGAGGAACAAATTGAAGGTTATTGTGAATGTGTTGTAAGCATTATCTGTATGAGGTGACAGTGTGACCGTCACCACTGGGGGTGGGAGAACAGACCGCTACAAGGCCAGTGTGCAGCCTGAGGCTTTTGCCAGATTCATTCATTTGTGTGGGAGACGGGCATGGCTTGGGGGGAGTGGGTGGTCTCATGAGAACCATGTGTAAAGATCTGAATGCCACCTAATGCTTAACAGTGAGAAACATAGCCGTGAAGTAAATGAGGTTCTGCTCTTTCTTGATCAGCACATTGTATCCTGAAAGCTGGACCTACAAAGAACCCACAGGCCAGTCTCAGAGCAGGGTTATCAGGGTCTTGGCTGATGTCGTTTCCACTCTGGGATACCTGCTGTGGGAACTGGGTCATGCAGCGTGGGGCCAGGGTGTCGTCTGCTCTGGTTGGTGTGGATACTGTTCATACATACTCTTTCACTGACGCGAGGCAGCCTGTTGCTTCTCGGTGGAGACATTCTTTTTCTTTTTAGAGGAGGAAGGGACAATGGAAGACACAGGAGGCAAGATAGGACACAGGCATCCTGGCCAGGTGCAGTGGCTCACGCCTGTAATGCTAGCACTCTGGGAGGCCGAGGTGGGAGCTTGAGCTCAGGAGTTCCAGACCAGCCTGAGCCACAGTGAGACCCCATCTCTCTACTAAAAATAGAAAAAAATTAGCCGGGCATGGTGGCACACACCTGTAGTTCCAGCTACTCGGCAGAAGGATTGCTTGAGCCCAGGAGTTTGAGGTTGCTGTGAGCTAGGCTGACGCCACGGCACTCTAGCCCGGGCGACAGAGCGAGACTCTGTCTCAACAACAACCAAAAAAAAGACACAGGTATCTAATGAAATGTTTCAGGAGAAAAATTTGAGAACAAGTGGTTTGGAATGGCTGATGATATACAAATTAGTATTCAGAGTGTACTCTATTCAGGGATAAACACAATTAGTGCACCCACATCCCTTTGATTTAATTAACTGGCAAATATTTGTGGCATTCTTGTGTGTATGGCACTGTGGAGGCTGCAAGTAACTATCTTCAAAGCAGACTCGTCCTGTGGGGAGCCTCTGGGTGAACCAGATTCATGGAAGAGAAACGTACAAAACATGTGTCCAGGCCCTGGGGAAACACAGATGAAGAAGACGGTCTGTGGCAGGGATGCCTAAGACAGTACAGTCAGGAAAGGCTATGGGGACCTGCCTGTTCAGGGAGGAAGCAATGTTCTGTGGTCTCCACCCATGCCTCACATGGATGGCTGGGGTCCAGCCTGAAGCTAGCTTGGAGGTATTCCAGGTCCATGCGGGTGTGGGGAGGGGCAGCGGATCTGTCTTAGTCAGTCCAGGCTGCTCTAACAAAATGCCTTAGACTGGGTAATTTAGAAACAAAAGAAATTTATTGGCAGTTATAGAGGCTCAGAAGTCCAAAATCAAGATGCCAGCAGATTCAGCGCCTGGTGAGGGCTTGCTCTCTGCTCCAAAGATGGTGCCTTCTTGCTGTGTCCTCATATGGCAGACGAGGCCAAAGAGCCTTTTTTTTTTTTTTTAAAGAAACAAAAGCAGTTGACTTTTATTTTTAAAAATATACATACATAGATAAAAGACTGAAAACAGATACACAAAACTGGTTTTCCTGTGGGAAGTAGGATTGGACATGGGAGAGGATAGAAAGATATTTATTTTTCTAAGTTAGAATATGTATTGTGTTTCTACAACATCTGTGTGTTCCTTTATTTTTAAATTTTTTTATTTTTAATTATTATGGATACATAATAGTTGTATAATGTTAAAGAAACTCTTATAGACGTAGGCCTAGGCAAAGAATTTATGAAGACCCCAAAAGCAATCACAGCAACAACAAAAATAAATAATTTGGACCTGATCAAATTACAAAGCTTCTGCACAGCAGAGATACTATCATTAGAGTGAATAGACAACCTACAGAGTGGGAGAAAATATTTGCATGCTATGCATCCTATAAACGGCTAATAACTAGAACCTATACAGAACTCAGGAAAATCAGTAAGAAAAAATCAGGGAGCTTTCTTGAGCCTCTTTTATAAGGACACCAATCCCATTCATGAGCATGGAGCCCTCATGACTTAATCTGTTCCCAAAGACCCCACCTCTTAACACTGTCACATTAGGTATTAGGTTCCAACATACGAATTCTGGGGGACTTCAACATTCAGACCATAGCAGGGCCTCAGGCTCAAGTCCCGTAAAAGGCTGTTGTTATTTAAGTTCTTGTCATTCCTGTGATTGACTTTTCTTTTCCCTCTTGTAATTTTCAGGCGCCAACATCACAGCTGCTTTCCTAACCCAGAGGAAGAGTGAGCCCAAAGGACCCTTGGTAAGAATTGAGGGTGAGGTGTGGAGAGACTGTTGACTTGTACCAACTTCATTGCAACCGTTGGGACAGAGAGGTTACATGCTGGGGGCAAGGGGTGGAGTGGATCCTTGATTTTTCTGGCTCTGGGGTCAGCAGCTGATGGCACTGTGGGGACATAGCTGTTCTAGACACATAGGTGACAGCAGAAATAATGCTGCTATTGACACTGAGGCCCTGCACTGGAGTGGAACAGACTGAGGACCAACGTGAATGGCCTGCCATAGTCCAGGCTCCATGCTCTTGCATCCTGATTTATCTGGTTTTCAGGGCAACTCTCATAAATTGTCTCCTTTTTCAGTGAGGCTCAGGGAACATACGTCACTTGCCAGGGTCATACAGCTGGTGGGTGGCCGGGCCAGGATCTGAGTTCAGGTCTGTGCTTCTTGACAGCTGTTTGTGACAGAGCTTCTCTACCTTTAAAATGTTTGGGGATCTTGTTAATCCCCAAGTGATTTGTAAACACAGCAAAATTTGATCTGCTGGGTCTTGGGTGGGGCCTGGGATTCTATATCTCTAACAGGCAGCCAGGTAGCTTTGAGAACATTGGTTTGCTGACCACCCTTTGAGTTGTGGGGCCCGGTGGCATGCTGTGTAGCTGGTGGCAAGATCCCAGCAGGTGTAAACAATCTGTCAGTCCTGCTCCCTCTGCTCTTCCCTTCTCCAGCTGAAGTTGTTATCGTTGTTGTTACTCAGCCCAGTTTAAGGGGTTATATCTTACGCCATCTTTGCAGCATGTCCCCTGTGTGCAAGCCTTATTTACAAAACAACCTTTTCTGAGTCACTGAGTGAACAGTGCAGAGCCTCCATTCACAGACTTTGGGTGGAGCTATTTCCTGGAACCTGAAACAAGAAGGGCCAGATTTCTTTTTCCTTCTCGAGCCCAGGAGCTTGGCAGGATGATGCCCAAGAGAAACATGAAGCATTTGGGACCTGCTTTGCAGAGTACTTGGATTGTCTACCTCATTCTAAGTCAACCTGAGAGCTGAAAATCTAGATTTACACAAAGGGTGAATTTGGAGCTGATTATTTTATAAACATTTTTTGCTGTCCAATTCCTTTGTCCAGTAAGACTTTCCTACTGTATTTAAACAGGGGACCAGTTAACAAAATTTTGATGTAGGTACAGCTTTTCAGAAGAGCTTATATTGTGTAAGATGAGATCTCACTTTGAGTTGGAGCCTGAGGACTGAGTGTAGCATGGCTGTTTTTGGAAGTGCTCATGGGTTCCCTGGCTCTGGAGTAGGCAGTGCATGTCAACTCCCTTGACACCTGTCCCTCGGTGGAGGGTGTGACAGGGAAGCCCTAGCATTGGAAGGTTGTAAATCCATCCTGAGCTCCACATCCTTTTCTCTTTTTAGATCAATTCTGAATTCTACACTGGCTGGTTAGACCACTGGGGCGAACCTCACTCGACAGTCAAGGCTGAAGACGTGGCTTCCACCCTCTATGATATACTTGCCCGTGGGGCAAATGTGAACTTGTGAGTGTTCATTGCCTGCGAGGAGGGAGCTTTCAGTAGCTGTGGGTTCACAATAAAGTACAATGTGTTCTCTTGTTTTCTTGTAGGTACATGTTTATGGGTGGGACCAATTTTGCCTATTGGAATGGTAAGAGCAATTGAACATCTGTTTGTAGAAAGCTTATGCTAGAATGTTTCTGTTGACTGATTTTGGGGGGTGTGCCCATAGACAATTTTTATTTTCTATTTTTGTTTGTCTTCTAAATTTTCTAATATATTAGAATTACCTATATAATTTTTAAAGATAATTAAAAAAAATTTTTAAGGTCATAACTTGAGCATTTAGAGCCTTATTGTTTTAAACCAGGCTGGTTGGGCAGGCTTCAGTCATGGTCTGTGATTGTGGCTTCTTTGTTCAGATATTCTGCTCTGGTCTTTTTTTTTTTTTTAACATCTTGCTACGATATGATTTACATATCATAAAATTCACAATTTTAAAGTGTATGATTCAGTGGTTTTTAGTATATTCACAAAGTTGTGCAACCATTGCCACCATCAAATTCCAGGACATTTTATCACTCCAAAAAGAAGCTCCATCCCCATTAGCAGTCACTCCACATTCTCCTTTGACCCATGCCCTGGAAATCACTAATCTACTCCTTTTTCCTATGGATTTACCTATTCTGGGCATTTTATATAGATGGAACCATACAGCATGTGGTCTTTGTGCCTGACTTCTTTCATTTAGCCCAGTGTTTTCAAGGTCTGTCCATTTTGTAGCATGTATCAGTACTTCAGTCTTATGTTGCTGAACAATATTCTATTGTATAGGTGTGCAATATTTGTCCATTCATTGGTTGATGGACATTTGGAGTATTTCCACTTTTCAGCTATAATGTTGCTATGGACATTGATGTGCAAGTATTTGGATTCCTGTTTCACTTCCTTTGGGTGTGTACCAAGGAGTAGAATTGCTGGGTCATATGGTAACTCTGTTTAGAGTTTGAGGAGCTGCCATGGTGTTTTCCAAAGCAGCTGCACCGTTGTACATTCCTGTATATGTAATTTTTTGGTGGGAAAAATCGTGGTAGATTTTTCTGCATTGTCATTGATTTCTGTGACAAATTATGCTATGTTGGCTTTTCTCTAAGCTCTCCTCTCCTCCTCCACATCTGCATTTTTCTCTCTGAATCATTTAGGTTGCTCTACTGTTGAGTTTTAGAGGCTTAGTTTGGGCCTAAATCTCTCAGGATCTGAAATTGGATGCTATCAAGTCTTAATGAAGATTCTCCTTTGAACTGCTATCTTCTTTGCAGGCTGGGACGGGCCATTGCTTACAAGCATTATCAATTTTATTACTATTACTAGAGACAAGAAATGAAGGTACTGCAAAACTCAGATGTCACTGCTTAAAAGATGACAGTGTGCCAGGGTTGGTGGTTGACATTTTAGACCTTCTCTGCGTATCTGTCTTCTCACTGAAAACAGTCAAGACGTGGTAGCGCCTTTCACACAGTGGACAGGACAGTCAAGGCTGTCAGGAATTCCACCTAGCTGCCGTGGATGAAATTGAGGCCGATCATCCCGTCTAGGAATAAAGACCGATATTTTTTGGAACTTTACAGTTCATGAAACAATTTTTTTAAATCTTCCTGTTTTATTTAAAACAATATATTCTTCTGAGAAAACAAATTTAGATAATATGAAAACTATCGCTCAGAAAATAGACGTTGTCCTTAATTCTCTCCCCTGCCTCTGCCTCCGCCATAATCAATAGAAGTCTCCTTTCTGCCTCTATTTTCTTATTTAGTCCTCATGTCAGTCTCATCTAGGCTAGGGATTATCGACACCACTTTATAGATAACAATAGCTGAGTGCAAAAAAAAAAGAAATGTCCACACATTTCCCGTTCAGCTGGTAAAAAGAGCCAGTACTCAAACTCAGGCCCTGGTGAGCTAGAGTCACTGCCCTTTGGACAACCCCTCGTGTCCCCAAGCCCCAGAGCCACCCCCACGCTAGCCCCGCTTGTGTTCTGCCAGGCCTCTCTGCCCAGTCTCTTTAGGGAAGTGAGGGAAGGCCAGTCTCTGCTTTGCCTCTAGCAGCTGTCCCTCAGGCCGGCTTCCCAGAGGAGAGCAGCGAGAGGAGAGCACCTGGGGGAGCTCCTCGCCCGTCCTACCCGAGGGAGGGTGCGCGTGCTTGTGCAGGGCTGTGCCTCCTACTTCATGCCTGTGTGTGGCTGCCTGCAGGAGCCAGGCTCTCCTGTGCTTCTCACGCAACGTGGGGAGTTGAGGAGTGAGAAGTCTCACCGTTTCTTTGGCTTTTCTACCTCACGCCTTCTCAGGTGGCCAGAGCAGTCTTGAGTGTACACTGTTTCTCTGTGGTCTGAGAACATGCAGAGCAAGAGTCCACTGGCAGAACCAGAACAGAGACCTAATGTCCCAGTCCACCCTTTAACCCGCTGGCCGGCTTCCCAGCCCGGGCTTCCCCAGCCTGTAGAGTTTGTTTCTGGAAGTCACACTTGTCCATCTCAGCTTGGCCACTGCTCATTGAACTCCTCCTCCATGCCTGTAATGTGCTCTGGCTGGGGCCTCGAGCACAAGTGAGGCACAGCCTCTGCTCCTGAGGTGCACACACTTCAGTGGGGAGCGAAAAACACAGGGCAGCACAGTCACTACCACATGAGAGGTAGCAGAAGGACCACAAAGAAGGTGTGTGCCTTGCAGCAAGGGATGTGGTTTTATTTTCTTTGTGTCTCAAGAGAAGGGATGTGTTTTAACCTATGCATCCCCTACGGCAGGTGGACCTGCTAACTGTCAGCTGTCTGATTAGTAAGAAATGGGGGAAAGTAACACGACCACATCAATTCAGTTGTTTGAGCAGTCCAAGTCTTTTGAAATGTAGATTGTGTGCAGAGAACTAATGAATACGTCTTTGAGGGCTGACCTGATCCTCAGCCTCTCTCATCTGTCACCTCCACCACCAATAGGGTCACCCAAGGTGGCTCCATCATTTGTGAGCTGTGTCTAAGGAATTTATTACTAGTCATAGGTGAACTGTCATATTTTGTACCTCATTGACTTACAAATTAGGTTGGACAAAAGATTATTCTAAAATAACTTCATTCTCATACACTTGCATTGCACAATGGTCTCTGCAGTAGAAGAGAAAGGCACAAAGCCTTGCTGGTCCCCAGATGGCAGCATCAGCACCACCTGGGGCCCTGTTAGAAGTGCGGAGTCTCAGACCCCACCCCAGACCTGCTGAATCAGAATCTCCAGGCTGGGGCTTAGGAGTTTGTTTTAATAAGTGTTCTATATGACTCTTACACAGAGTTAAGTTTTCCAAGTATTGCCCAATATTGCAGACAACCTCATGCCTGTGAACATCGTCTGCAACAAGGTTGGGAGCCTCTGGTCCAGACTCTGCCCCTTGGGCAATAATTGATTGCAGGGGTGTTTGCTTTTCTAGTCGTTTTCATTTTTCAGTACTGGCACTATTCATTGGTCTTTGTTGTAGGTAAAGTTCCCAGGGAAACAGACTCCGAGATTACCACGCAGGGTGTTTACTGGCTGTGCTCTCCAGAGCAACACCTATAACTGTGTGGGAGGCAGAGGGAGAAGTTGGGCTGTGATGCAGTTTCACGAGTGGCCTCAGCCGACCCGAGGGAGCTCTGCAGCCGGGGTGGCCATTTGAGGCGTGTTGGTCAGTTGTTGGGTACAGGCTGTGACTTTGGGTGAGGCAGCTCAGCAGAGGTCCGCATCTCAGAGATGTCAGCAGCCAGCAGCCCTCGCAGCTGGGATGCTGGGTGTGTGCCTTTGTCCTGACAGGGCTTCCAAGAGGCCCACCGCAGCCCCTCCACACTCTGTAGGTATTACAGGGGCCTCAAGGCTGCGTTTGAATCTCAGTGCACAGTCATCTCCCACTTTGGTCTGATAACCACTCATTTTTCTGCTGAGTGTTGGCCAGTCACCTGTGTCTTCACCCCTGACCTTATCTCCACTGCATAGTTTCAGGACATGAGAAAGACCAGGGATTGTGGAGCTAAGAGTCAGAGTTGTGGGTCATATCATAAGCCCTGCCGTTACCAGTTGTGAGATGTTAGCGGATTTCTGTGGGAAGCTTCGGATTCCCTGCTTGTCCAGTGGGCTGTTATCTGTTAGGATCACGGCTGTGAGCATCCACAGAGACAGTGGATGGGAAAAGTGCTTTGAAAACTCTGAGGTGCTTGGCAAATGCTACCTGTAGGAAGAAACTTATTCCTCTAAACCTTGCATCCTGAGGGCCACAGCTATGTCTCTCAAAAATTGGTTTTACTGTGTCCTTCATTTTTCTCTCTCCACAGTGCTGAGCCCATGCATCCCAAAGAACCTGTCCCAGGTAGTAGTAACTAGTGCATGTTTTTGTCTCCTAGGGGCCAACACACCCTATGCAGCACAGCCCACCAGCTACGACTATGATGCCCCCCTGAGCGAGGCTGGGGACCTTACTGAGAAGTATTTTGTTCTGCGAAAGGTTATCCAGAAGGTAGGTGCTTCCTATGGGCCGTGGTGGGCTGGTCTTGGACAGAACCTGCCTTGAACTCGTTGTGGCTCTGTAGACAACTTCTTCCCTGGAGCCTTCATGTTTAAAAGGATGGATGGAGGGAGCCTCAGCTAGACTTGGCTTTGCATCTTAGCCCTACCTATGGGCAAGTTACTCTATTGATCTATTAATTTATAAAACTGGGACTACAGCACCTGATTATAAGGATTATAAAGAACATATGTGAGCCATCCAGGACAGTCTCTGACACATGAATGTCCAATAAGTAGTAGGCATTACTATTATTTGTCTTAAAGGTAAGAAAACGTATGTCCACTTAAAGGCTGAAGTATGTAGGAAAAAGAAATCTGAGAACACTGTGAAGCACGGTGCAAGTGTGAGCTGTCAGTGATGCTTCATTTTCTATTTGGGGCAAGTGATCGCTGTTTCCTTCTGGCCTGCACCTGAGATGCTTAATTCTGCTAGCATTGTAACCTTTTGGGGCACCTAACGCACCCAGGTGGGGTTTCCTGTCTCTGCTGTGGGTTCAAAGAAAAACCCACAGTTTTTCTGCTCAGTCACCTGAGTTTTGAAGTTAAAAAACAAAGGTTTTCTGCCTATAAATGGGGTGATTTTTTTAAGTATCATATAGTCTAATTTTTAAGCATAAGCATTAAAATTTGTATTATGGTATATTCTAAACAAATAGAAAAATTCTATCTAGACTTAACTACTCTTAAAAGTTGTCCATTTCATCCAAATTTTCAAATGTATTGTGAAAATGTTGCTCATTTTATTTTTTTATTATGAGTTTAATCTCTGCAGAATTTATAATAACATCTCCCAAGGTTTCTCTTGCACATTTTTTCTCTGTTTCAAAGCTTTCTGTTCTGATCTTTATTATTTCCTCCCTTTATCTGAAGCTTAGCTTGTTAATCCAGACTTTCTTCTTTTCTAATATAAATATCCAAGGTTGTACGTTTCCTTCAAGTTCTGCTATAGCGCCAATCTCATAAATTTTTATGTGCAATATGTTTATTATTGTTTATTTCTAAGCATGTCTATTTTGATTTCTCTTTGACCCTTGAAATGTTCAGAAGTGTGTTTTGCAATTATTAAAAATAAGTGTTTTTCTAGATTGTTGGTTTCTAACATATTTACATTGTGGTTAGAGAATGTAGTCTGTATGATACCAATCCCTGGAAATTTGTTGAGCCTAATCTTAGAGCCTGACATATACCAATATTAATAAATAGTCAATGTGTGCTTGAAATGAATGTATATTTTATAATTGTTGGGTATAATATTCTATATACATGTTCATTAGATTAAGCTTATTAATGGTGCCATTGATGTCTTTGATATGCTTCCTAATTTTTTACAGTTTATTCAATTATATGTTGAGAGTTGTTCTCATGTATGTCTCCTTGTGGTTCTATCAGTTGTTGAGGTTATGTTATTGGGTATGCAAATTGAGAATTAAATCCTTCAGTATTTAATAGTAGAGGGATTATATAGCCCTTTAATAATGCTTTTTGCCTTGAAGTCTTTGTTGTCTGTTATTAATATAGCTTACTGCATTCTTTTGGTTAATATTTATTTGGTCTATGTTTCTCAGTGCTTTAATTTGAACCTTTTTATATCCTTTGTTTTCTTTACATATGTCCCGTATAAACAAGCTGAATTTTTAAAATAGCTAGTTTGAAATTTTTTGTCTTTTAAATGGTACATTTGTTCATTCTTAGCCATCATAATTCTTGATACATGTAGATTAATTTCAATCATCTTGTTTTATCATTTTTATTTGTCTACTTGTTCTGTTTTTTCTTGCCTTTATTTTCTTTTGGATTGTTTGGTTTTTTTTTTTTTTTCTTTAACCCCCTCTTCTGGTTTGGAAGTTATCCACAATATTTTAATTTTTTTAGTAGTTAACTCATAAGTATGTACAGATCAGTGAATTTAGACATAGTGAACACAGCCCTGTAACCAACACACAGCACCCCAGAAGCCCCACTCATGCTCCTTTGTAGTTATTAACACACACACACACCCCTGAGTTAACCACTATCCTGACCTCTGTCACCATAGATTAGTTTTGATTGTCTCTGGACTTCATATATTATAAATAAGTTCATACAATATGGACTCCTTGTGTCTCTCAAGGAGTTAACATGCAGTTTTAATAAAAGTTTAAAATTTATCAGTATCTTTACTTCCTCCATATTACCTCCTCCATATTACATTCCTCTTTAACTCACTGTAACTCCAGTTACATCCCTCTTGACGTGTATGTTACTATTGTCATGTATTTTAGTTCTCTGGGTTTAGTCGTCATGTACTTTAGTGCTCTCTTTAAAAAATAAAACCTATAAGGCATTACTGTAATGGTTTTAGATAGTGTTTCACTTTACCCACATGGTTCATTTATTCACAAATGATTTAACAAATATGTACCAAGTGCCCCTCTATGCGTCAGGTGTGGTTTTAGCTGCTTGGTATATCTAGGCCTCCGTGAAAAGGTGAAACTTGAACAAAGACTTTAAGGTGGTGAGAGAGCCATGTGGGCTATCCAGGGCTAGAACATTCCATTCCAGGCAGAGTTCACCCAGTGAGGAGGTGAGAAAGTGCATGGCATTCTTAAAGACTCACAAGGAGGCCAGTGTGGCTGGAACTTGGTAAACATGGGAAAGAGGAAGTAGGGGATGAAGTCAGAGAGATAAGTGGGGAACTGATCACACAGGGCCTTATAGACCATTGTGAGATGTTGGCTTTTATTCTGAATGAAATGGGGATCTGTTGTAGAGTTGAGCAGGGCAGATAAAGGATTATTCCAGCTGCTATGTTGGAACTAGACTCTGGGAAGCAGGATGAGGATAGAGCAGGAAGACCACTTAGAAGGCTTTGGCAGCCATTTAGGTGAGAGGTGATTTGTGGCCTATGAAGGTAGTAGGAACTAGTCGAATTGAGACTATACTATGAAAGTAAAGCTAATAGAATTTTCTCACGTAGAGTGTGAAAGAGAGTAGAATCAAGGTATCTCTGGGTGTTCGACCTGAGCAACTCAAAGGATAGAGTTGCCATTTATGTGGGGGAAGATCAGAAGTTCATTTTTGGATGTGGTAAGTTTGACTTTTCCAATATATGTCCTGGTGGAGATGTAGAGGGGGCATTAGATATACAAATTCACAGTTTGGGACAAAAGTCGAGGACCTTTGTCCTAGTACCACACTTTCTTTGTCCATTATTCCTTCTCGCAGTTCAATCTTTCCATCTGAGATCATTCCTTCTCCTGAGGTTTATCCTTTAGAATTTTAGTTAGTGGGCAAACTACCTTAATTATTCTTTGTCTGAAAAAATTTTTTTCACCTGCTTTTTCAAAACACAGTTTTTCTAGACTGACGGTTTTCTCTGAGCGTACTGACTTCTGCCTTCTATCGTTCCTCTTGAGAAGTCAGTTAACTCTACTCTGTCACTCCTTTGAAGTATTCTGTCTTTCCTCTCGGGCAGCTTCAAAGATTTTCCCTTTATATTTGATGTTGTAGTTTGTGTGTGATGAATCTCAGTGTGAATTTCTTTTTATTTATCCTACTTTAATTTTGGAACTTAGAAATCTGTGGTTTGGTATCTTTTTCACTAGTCCTGAAAAGTTTAAGACATTATCTCTTTAAATATTTGTTTCTATTTTTTCAAACAAAAAAATATCTGTTTCTAATATTCTCTCCCTTTTTTTCCAGGAACTCCTATTTGATGTTTGTTAGACCTTCTGATTCTAGCCTCCATGTCTCAGTCTCTTTTTCTCTTTCCATGGCATTCAGAATATCTTCAGATATGTTCTTCAATTCTGTTGTTTTCTCTGTAGCAGTTATAAATTCTGAGGTTAAACCTTTTCATTGAATTATTAAATTATATTTTTTATTCTCAAAGTACACATTGGCATTTCTAATTCCACTTGAATATTTTAAAATTCCCTTGCTATTATATACCCACATTCTTATTAAGCATATTAAAGGTATTTCTGTTATATGTCTGCATTTGATAATGCTACTATGCAAAGACTTTCTGTGTCCCGTTCTGCTTTTTGTTGTTTCTGTGAGCTCTCCCACATGACACCTTGTTTCTTTGTGTGTGTGTATGTGTTATGATTTTGACAGTGAGTTCGGTTTCTTGGATCTTTATCTTTAGGAATTATTTGAGATTTGGGGTGAAGGTGTGTTCTTCCAGAGAGAATTAGCATTTGCTTCTGGCCAGTACCAAAGACCACTACAGTTTAAATTTTAAAATCTTAGGTTGAGGGTTTTGTACTACAGAAGTAGTATGAATTTTGGCTGTGAATATATCTGAGGGATGATTGTGGATATGAATTTTCAAGAGAGATTTGTTTTCTACCCTATCTATTGCTATGTAACAAATTATTCCAAAACTTAGTAGTTCAATATAGTAAACATTATCTCACACATTTTCTGAGGGTGAAGAATCTAAAAATGGCTTAGGTAGATAGTATATCTAAGCTATTCCTAGAGTTATTTTTTATGTTTTTAATCAGTTTATGCAGTTATTTTTTATCAGCACTTTTAAGATACCATTCTACTGTTGTATGACTTCCATCATTTCTTTTGAGAAATCAGCTGTTATTTTTGCTCCTTTGATACTAATAGGTCATTTTTTCTCTAGCTGCTTTTAAGGTTTTCTCTTCAAATTTAGTTTTCAGAAATTTTCCTATTGTGTGCCTAAGCATAGTTTTCCTTACATACATCTTGTTTGAGGATTTTTGAGCTTCCTAAATCTATGACATTATTTCTTTTGTGGATTTTAGAAAATTCTTGACCATTATCTCATCAAATGTTATGTTGACCCCATTCTCCACCTTGCCTTTTGGGACACCAATTATATGTGTATTAAACCTTTTCACTATGTTCCATATATATTTTAAACTGTTCCATTTTTTTTCTATCCTTTTTTCCCCCTCCTCCGTACTATAGTCTAGATTTTTTTCTGACCTATCTTCTAGTTTACTAATCTTTTATCTGTGTCTAAGATAAACCTATATTATAGTCCTAATTTCAATTATTGAAATTATTCAGTTCTAGAACCTCCATTAGATTAAAAAATTGTTTCCACTTCTCTGCTGAAATTCTTAATCTTGTTGCATATGTTTCTCATCATTATTTTAAGGCTTTTTTCAGATTATTCCAATACCATAATATTTTGTGGGTCTGTTTCATTGGTTTTTTTTTTTTTTTTTTTGTCTCTTAGTTTTTGATCAGAGAGTGTTGTCTACAGTATGTTAGGGGGAGGAGGGTTTCCTCATTCAGAAGCTAATAAAATAAAAAGAGATAATTTAGGCTATATATTTTTTATTCCAAAGGAGATTTACTTTTATTTCTAACAGGCACTTAGGGTAGAGACAGATCATCTTAATTGCAATCAAGGATTAAGCTAATTTGAAACAACTGGGCTTCTATCTTTGTGCGGGCTGGTCTGTTTCTTAGGGATCTCAACTGAGAGCCTGAAGTGTTCACCAGGGTTCTTCCTCTCTGATGAGCTCTGATATTCAATTTTTATATTCCCAGCCTCATATGACTCCCAGAAGTTGTGATCAGCTTCCAGCCTCTCAGCTGGCCTTTGTGAATTAACAAATACCTTGATGGGAAAACTGGTACCAAATATCAGACTCATGTTATAGCATTTTCTGCTTTTTTGTTTTGTTTTTGTGGAATTATAACCACTTAATTCCTTTCTGCTTTGGTAGTCTTCTGATGCCTTCAAACAGATATTTTATCTTGTCCAATGTTTCTGGATGTTTTCCATGGGAATGTTTGTCAATAAAAAGCTAGTGTCAGAGATTTACTTGCCCCCTATGAGATTCCCTCAAACCTCCCCAGAATTTGTTATTCACAAATACAAGCACATTCAGAGCACAGGGAACTCCTTGCACAAATAATTTTTCTGAGACCCATAGGCTCATCTGCTTGATCATTATACAAATATTTATTTAGCATTAGTCTTACATTTCTGTGTTGAATGCTAGAAGTGAGTGATTAATATTAATATATCGGTCCAGCTGGGCATGGTGGCTCACGCCTGTAATCCTAGCACTCTGGGAGGCCGAGGCAGGCGGATCGTTTGAGCTCAGGAGTTCGAGATCAGCCTGAGCAAGAGCGAGACCCTGTCTCTACTAAAAATAGAAAGAAATTATATGGATAGCTAAAAATATATGTAGAAAAATTAGCCAGGCATGGTGGCTCATGCCTGTAGTCCCAGCTACTTGGGAGGCTGAGGCAGGAGGATTGCTTGAGCCCAGGAGTTTGAGGTTGCTGTGAGCTAGGCTGATACTACGGCACTCTAGCCCGGGCAACAGAGTGACACTCTGTCTCAAAAAAAAAAAAAAATATATATATATATATATACCTATATCATGGTCCTACAGTGGAGGGACTCACAGAAGAGAGAGAAATTTGAATTTTTATCTTTAAGCACCCTTCTTACTGAAGAGTTCCTCCAAATGGAATGAACCAGCTTTCAAGCAAGTTTTAAATAAATGGAAAATATGCAATTTAATACCTCTTTCACCAATCTTAGACTTTTTTTTTTGAAGAGTCACCTGGTATTGTGTGAGGGGCAGAGCCACAGAGTGGACAGGCTTTGGAGAGGGACAGAACAAGACTTAAGTCTCAACTTCAGTACTCTCAGTGGGCAAGGTACCCTGCCTCCACACCTGTGCAATAGGGTTAGCACTTCTTCTCAGGGGACAATGCATAGCAGCTATTTTTACTATTCTTTTTGTCTGCTTATCTCATTCTGAGTTTTCAAACTGGAGTTAAATACTTTTCTGGAAAGTTGTGTCTACTTGGCCTCAAAGCATCTGTGGGCAGTTTCCTTCAGTAGCTGCAGCAGTTGCATTGCTCAGTTGTTCCCAAGAAAATCCGAGCAGAGGTATTCCTCTGCCATCCTATTAGTTCTTATCTGGTATCCAGGCTCAAGGGGCATCTCATTCCAGAGTGGCATGCACACCTGTAGTGTTTTCTAGACTAGAGTTAATGATCCGTGTTTACTTTTGATGTCTCCTCTACTGCTGATTTTCCTGATTTGACTATAATGCCTGTTATAGGCTTTTGCTATATTTCACAAATCCCACTTCAGGTTTATCTATTTATTGTCAGAGCAGATTTGTTGAGATATAATTCATATACCATACAGTTCACCCATTTAAAGTACACAATGGTATGTTATTAGTTTTCTTAATTGTGGTAGAATATTTATAAAATAGAATTTTCCACTTTAACCATAGTTTTGTAAAGTCAGTGGCATTAGTTATATTCATAATGTTGTTTCAAAGCTTTTCCTTCACCCCAGACAGAAACTCTGTAGCCATTAAGCAATAACTCCCCATTCCCCTGACTCCCTAGCCTCTGGTAATTTCTGGTCTACTTTCTGTCTCTGTGAATTTGCCCACTTTAGATATTTCATATAAGTGGAATCATATAATATTTATCCTTTTGTGTCTGGCTTATTTTACTTAGCACAGTGTTTTCAAGGCTCATGTTATAGCATGTATCAGAATTTCACTCTTTTAATGGCTTAGTAATATTCCATTGTATCAGTATACCACATTTTCATGATCTATTCATCTCATTCATCTGGTGATGAACATTTTGGTTGTTTCCATCTTTGGTTATTTGGATAATGCTATATTGAACATCAAGGTACAAGTATCTGTTAAGTCTCTGCTTTCCATTCCTCTAGATGTATATCTAGGAGTGGAGTTGCTGATAGGTTTATTTTTAGAATATTTTTCCTGGCTGGGCATGGCAGCTTACTCCTGTAATCCCAACACTTTGGGAGGCAGAGGCAAGAGGATTGCTTGGGGCCAGGAGTTTGAGACCAGCCTGGGTAACATAGCAAGATACTGTCTCTACAAAAAATTAAAAAATCAGCCAGGCATGGCACCTGTAGTCCCACTACTCAAGGCGCTGAGGCTGGGGGATCCCTTGAACCCAGAAGTTGGAGGTCACAGTGAGCTATGATGACACCACTGCACTCTAGCCTGGGTGACTGAGTGAGACCCTAACTCTAAAAACAAACAAACAAAAAAGAATAATTTTCTTTCTGAAATAGTGAGCTGTTCTGTACCTAATGTGGAAAACAGTTACATGTGGTTCGTTGGATAAAATATCACTTTATATTTTGCCTGATCATAAGCCTACATTTTTATTCTTTCAGACTTCTAGCTACCATTTCCTGCCCTCACCTTCCCTGGAAACCCCTCACACTTTTCTTACCTTCCCTGGTTCTTCTGGCTGATGGCTGTGATAGTCTTATGCCACCACCCTTGATCCCTCTGTATGCAGCTGTTCAAGAGGGCCTGCTCTACAGACCACTGCTGGGACCATTCTGACTGTCACGTTCCAGCACCACAGCCAGGCAGGGGGATTTTAAACCTCAGTATGGATGGGCTGGGACAGGGATTTGTACTTGCAACCTCACTTGGATCTTTAACCACCTCCAGTTCTCTTTTTGCCCCTGATAGTCTCTTCTTCTCACTGTTCTAGTGTAAACCATCACTCCCATACTTTCTTCTAAGGTACAGGTGACATTAGCTCCTACATTACCAAGAAAATAAATGGTATTGAAAATGCCATGTTAGGGAGCTTGAGTGATAGGTAATAGGTGCCTTTGAAATATTTTAAGGAAGAAAATGATATAGTCAGATATGCATTTCAGAATGGTTATTGGGTGAGGCAACAAAAATGAATGTGTATTTACAGTGAGTAAAGAAATCATTACAGATTACAAGTATCTTAGTCTGAGCTGCTGTAACAAAGTATCATGAACTGGGTAGTTTATAAACGACAGAAACTTATTTCTCAGAGTTCTGGAGGCTGGAAGTCATCCAAGATCAGTGTGACAGCAGGGTCAGGTTCTGGTGAGGGCACTTGTCCAAGTTGCAGGCTGCCAACTTCTAGTCGTTCCCTCACACGGGAAAAGACAGCTAAAGAGCTCTCTGAGGTCTGTTTTATAAGGCGCTGATCCCCTCCCAAAGGCCCCACATTGTAATAACGTCACATCGGGGGTAGGATTTCAACATATGAATTGGGGGGGGCACAGACATTCAGTCCATAATGAAAAGTTTAAAAGATTAAAGTCATCACACTATTACAATATCACAAACATCACAATTTTTTTTTAAAAAAACATACCTTGGATTTATTAACTGCTTGAAAACACCTCTGCCGTCCTTCTTTCCCTACCTTCTCGTAGCTGTTTTATTGTCTCTTCAGGTGGCAACAATGTCGGTAATGTTTTTTCTAGAGAGACTAGAAATCTTTCACTTTAGCATGGCCGATTGAAATTTGTTTAATATTGATAGTTAAAAAAAGAAAAACTTCACATTTTGTTATTGATAACATTATATAAATGTTTAGGATTGTTACCCAAAATTAGGAAAAGACCTCTCAAGTTCTTTCATATGTGAGCTGTAATATTTGGAAGAAATTTCCACAGACAGGTCTGGCCCCATACATTTCAAACCTTGTTTCTCCTCCACAACCCACAGACTTCTGGGGCTGGGTGTCTCAGGGCATGATTGTGTTGCTCTGTGCTGCTAAGTGAGTCTGCACATTGGGAGTTAGGAATAATCCATTAGCAATAACTTACCTGCTCATAGAGGCAGCAGTGAGCCACATAAATATATCCTCCTACACACAAATTAAATAAATCTTCACCTCAACTGCTCTTCAGGTAGATCCCAAAGATGCCTGTAGTGTAAAGCCTATGAGGACATGTGACACCAGGAAGCGGGAGCAGAAAGAGACAAGGGTCTTAGCCTGTTGTGGTCAAATTAATTACTTTTCCAAATTTAGGAAAACATATGCCAATATAAATGCAGCACTAGGATCCTTCCCTTGGGGCATTTCTGGATGCAGAAGATAAGTCAGGCGGCTGCTGCAGTAACCTGCCTGAGATGATGGCAGGGGCGGCAGGGAGTGGGGAGGAAGCAAGAGATTTGAAAAATATTTAGGAGTTAAGATTGGTAGGACTAGGTGATCAACTGAATGCAGGTGTGAGAAAGAGTGAGGAGTGTTGATCTGTCCTGGTTGCAACCTTAGTTGGATAATTAGGTGGATACTGGTGTCAGCAGCTAAGATAGAGGATTGCAGAGGAGGAGCATAGGCAGGGAGAGGGAAGCAAGGTCACTGTGGGCTTGTTCAGCTCAGGATGCCTCTGGGGATATCCAGGTGGAGGTATCTGATCAGCAAGTACCAGCACTTAAGAGTGAGATGCTGCAGGGAGCATTGATGGAGGTGAAAGGCCAGGGAGAGGTAGAGATTGCAGTGAGGAGGGCAGTGGGCCAAGCAAGGGACAAATCCCGGGGTCCCAAGCGCTTAACCAGTGGTCAGAGTAAGATGAATCCATGAAGGAGATGGACTCTTTAGAAATGAATGTAATTTAGTAGCTTATGATAGATTGCAGCTTAACATGTAGTCATCTTTTTCCTTCTTTTTCTTTCTTTTCTTCCTTCCTTCTTTTCTTCTTTCTTTCTTTCCTTTCTTTTGTTTCTTTCCTTTCCTTTCTTTCCTTTCTTTTTTTTCTTTCCCTCCCTCACTACCTTTCTTTCTTTCCCTCCCTCCCTTCCTTCCTTCCTTTCTTTTCTTTCTTTCCCCTTCCTTCCTTCCATCCTTCCTTCACAGAGTCTCACTCTCTCACCTGGGCTGGAGTGCAGGAAGCCTATAATCATAGTTCATTGCAACCTCCAACTCCTGGGCTCAAGCAATCCTCCTGCCTCAGCCTCCTGAATAGCTGGGACTACAGGCATGCACCAACACGCCCTGCTAATTTTTAAAAATGTTTTTTGTAGTGATGGGGTCTCACTGTGTTGCCCAGGCTGGTCTTGAACTCCTGGCCTCAAGTGATCCTTCTGTCTTGGCCTCCCAATGTGCTGGGATTACAGGCGTGAGCCACTGTGCCTGACCTCCTTTTTTTTTTTTTTTTGACATTTCAGATTTGGAAGAGAGAAATGAACTACTTTAAAAGATTTAGTGGGCTTTTTCTTATAAAATTTTGTAGACATTCATTTAGCTCTGTAGTCCCCAACCCCCAGGCGGAGGGCTGGTACCGGCCTGTGGCCTGTTAGGATCTGGGCCACACAGCAGGAGGTGAGCAGCGGGCAAGCCAGTGAAGCTTCATCTGTATTTACAGCCACTCCCCATTGCCTGTGTCACTGCCTGAGCTCTTCCTCCTGTCAGATCAGTTGATGGCATTAGATTCTCCTAGGAGCGCGAATCCTACTATAAACTGCATGCCAGGGATCTAGATTGCATGCTCCTTATGAGAATCTAATGCCTGATGATCTGAGGTGGAGCTGAGACGGTGATGCTAGCACTGGGGAGCAGTTGCAAATACAGATCATCATTAGCAGAGAGGTTTGACTGCACAGAGACCATAATAAATCAATTGCTTGCAGACGCATATCAAAACCCTATCAGTGGCTGGGCACAGTGGCTCACACTTGTAATCCTAGCACTCTGGGAGGCCGAAGCGGGAGGATCACTTGACGTCAGGAGTTCGAGACTACCCTGAGCAAGAGTAAGACCCCATCTCTTCTAAAAATAGAAAAAATTAGAAAAAATTAGCCGAGCGTGGTAATGCATGCCTGTATTCCCAGCTACTCGGGAGGCTGAGGCAGGAGGATTGCTTCAGCCCAGGAGTTTGAAGTTGCTGTAAGCTAGGCTGATGCCACAGCACTCTAGCCGGGGCAACAGAGCGAGACTCTGTCTCAAAAAAAAAAAAAAAAAACCCTATCGGTGAGTGGCAAATGACAAGGTAATAATAATAGAAATAAAGTACACAATAAATGTAATGCAATTGAATCATTTCGAAACCATCCCTCCCCCGCCCCACCCCCCACCCCAGTCCGTGGAAAAATTGTCTTCCGTGGTCCCGTCTCTGGTGTGAAAAAGTTTGGGGCTGATTTGTTAAGTGGTATTTGAAACATTTGCTTACATTAAGGAAGGGAAATTAGATGGTAAATATCCCCATATGTAGCTTTACTTGCCTCCTTCCTTTATCAAAGACTTAAAAAATGGAATCTGTCTCCTTCTTAATCAATCTCAAGAGTACGTTAGGAGGTGATGGACGTTGTCTTTCACTGATGGGACTCCTGGAATAACTTCCCAGCAGGTGGTACAGGCCGGTGCTCAGTGGTGAAGGCTCCAGGGAGCTCTTTTCATATGAATCGTCAAGGCATGACAAAGCTCGTGACATTTGCATTTTCTAAGGTAGTTTCTTTGGTGTGGGTAAAACTCAACCAGACATGGTTAACACTTTGACCTCGAACCATAAAACTACAGGGCAGCACCCTCCTCCTCCCTACAGATTCCTGAGATGAGCGGTGGCGACTTTATTTTTATATGCTTTCAAATAACTTTAAGACCCATTTGAAGAGTCTTGTTCCCATTCTTCATAGGGATTCCATCAAGTGTGGCTGGCTTTTTGGAGGCGGGTCATGCTGCAGAAATTAATCAAGTGGTAGTTGAGGACCTTGAAAATTATAGTGGATTCTGGGATTCCCAAAGGTGGTAACTGGGGCTGGGTGGGAGAGTGGCATGGGAGAATACCCACAGTGACTTTCAGTACTTCAAAAGCTTAATGAAGTTTGGAACTTGACCTAGGGTCAGTCTACACCGGCTGACTGTCCTTTGTTTATGACTGGAATGACACTGGCTCAGTGGGCAGACACCAGCTATCTCTAACTGATCCATGGTGCTGGTGGGGACACAGTGTTGTATGTCTAATAATGAAAGATGAGAAAGGGAATATTACTTAATGAATGTTGGATAGTCTTTTAAAGTGCCACCTGTGCACTTGTAACACTGGTTTCTTCATCCTATGGATTTGGATTTTCTAATCCATCTTCCAGACTGATTTCTCTAAAACACTGATCTGGGCAGATGCCCTCCATGACTTGGCCCCTATATTTTTCCAGCTTCATCTTTCAATTCTTCCTTTCTTATACTTGGCTCTCTGGCTTTAAAATGGAGCTACATAAAATTCTGTGGACAGGACAGTGCTGTTTCTACCTCCTGATCACTGCACAGACTATTTTCTCTGCCTTTATCCACCTGGAACACGAAGCAATACCTCAGTTACCTTCTCTGGGGAGTCTTCTCTTCTTTGAGCCATCTCTCAGTAGAGTTGTCACATTTTGTTTCTATCACTGTCTTATAGTGTGGAAATCTTTAATACACCACTGTTCATAGTGTGTTCATATACCTTGTTTACATGTATTTCTGACCTTCCATACTAGGAGCTGTTTCTATCTCCAGTACCAAGCACAGGACCTGGCACAAAAAAGTAGTTTCTTAATAAGAGTTTGTTGGATGAGTGAATGAAATCATTAGAGGTCTCAGTGAAGGAAAAACTGGTCACCGTGGAATCTAGTGGATTCCGCAGGGGAAAGAGCAGCTCCCCATGGGGACTTTGTCCAGCTAAATAAGTATGATGAGAAGCAACATTTATGATTGGTCTGAAAACTATGATTGAAGCACAAATTATTACAGAGAAGTAAAGATTCAGAAATATAGCATTTTGGTTTATTTGTCAATTTCTTTTCTGAAACATTAATTAGCTCGATACAGATGAGAATTTTATTATATGATAAACTAGTATCAATGAAAAATCACTAAAATTAAACTGAAAAGACAGAAAGTTATAGCAAGTGAGATAGATAGAGGGAAGGTTAATATCTATATTATAATGAGCTAATGCCTCTGATTAAAATATTGAGATCCAAATAGAAAATTGGATAAAGGACATATATGAGTATAGATATTTGGTGAAAACTTGGGCACACACTATTTTAAGAGTCATATAAAATACTCATATCCTTTGACCTAGTCATCCCCACACTTGGGACTTTATTTTATAACATAAAAGTTTTAAAGAAGGTTAATGTTATAGACATGAAGTTGTTCATTGCACCAATATTTGTAATGCCCAAATTGTAAATAATTCAGCCCCTGACATAGGATAGTTATATAAATTCTGCCTTATCCATTTGGATCACTGTCATTTACAATGAATAAAATTATTGATCAACGTTTGGCCATGCTAAAAGTGCCTTTGGTAAGCAGCAGTAGCAAATGATTAAATTATCTCTTAAATTTATGTTACGTGTGTGCCTAAGGGGGGAAGGTCTAGGAGGAAAACTGGAAGAGAAGAGGTTTTGTGGGGTTTTCTGTTTGGAACTACGGGTGAAGATACTTTGAATTCTTTTATTATTACAACAATAAGGAGGCAGGAAGGAGCAGTGAAGATAACCATAGACCTGGGGTCACAGTACCAGCTCCTTCGTTCATCGTCATCTTCATCTTGAGCAAGTTCCTCAATCACATCTCTCTAAAGAGGAAATGTGTTAATAATAACTAGATGTGAGGGCCTTTGTGAGTGGTAAGTGAGATGACAGACCTGGCACCTGAGCACTGCATCAAAGTGAGCTGAATGTAGGTTGAATGTCTATGCAATGACTTTTTCTTCTAATGTGGTAGAAGAGATGGTAGTGCTAGTTCAGTTGGAATCCACTCTGACTTTAGGCGTTAGATAGGACGTGGTCACTGTGATGTGCAAGTAGACAGAAGACTTCAGAAAACAAATCATACTGCTCTCAGGTTGCTGTCTGTGAACTTGTGTTTTCTGGTTTTATTGGCCAGAATGTGGGGTGAAAGAGGCAGGGATGGGTCAATGTCCAAAAGGAGAAGGGATATGGTCTAGACTTCTGGTAAAGCTGCGAAGAGAGATCTTACAGCATGTTGCTCTAAGATCAACAGTAACTCTTTGACCTCACATTCATCTCTTTTCATATTATCTTTTTAAAATTTCACAGAAATACAGACTCATAGAATTTTAGGAATACAAAGGACTTTCCAGTACAAGATAGCTGACTGACCATGTATTTATCTTCTCTCTCTTCCAAAATCATACTAAATGATAAGAAAGGGGCCAGCACAGTGGCTCACACCTGTAATCCTAGTACTTCGGGAGGCTGAGGTGGGCACATTGCTTGAGGCCAAGAGTTTGAGACTAGCCTGAGTAAGACCAAGACCTCATCTCTGTAAAAAATAGAAAAATTAGCTGAGCATGGATAGTACATGCCTATAGTCCCAGCTACCAGGGAGGCTGAAATGGAAGGATCACTTGAGCCCAGGAGTTTGAGGTTGCTGTGAGCCATGATGAGGCCAGTGCATTCTAGCCTCGGCAACAGAGCAAGACTCTGTCTCACAAAAAAAAAAATAAAATAAAATAAGAGAGGAATCTTTTTTTAAGTGAAGCCAACGAGAGAGGAGCTGTCCTTGCGTGAGAGATTTCAAAAGATTTCTGGAAAATGAAAGGCAGTGGAGGAGTGGTGACTGAGGACGTACGATGAGAAAATCTTGATCCCCAGTGAGTGTGGGAGTGGGTTATAGGAACAGGGAGTAGAGCAGATGGGTCTCAGTGAGCCCTGGAGAACCAGGGTCCTGGAAGTACAGGAGTGGCAAAGGACGGGAATGAAATAGAGCTGGAAATGGGAAGGTGAACTATGCATTTCCTGTCAGCTCTTCTGCCCCTTCACCATCTCCCACTGTTCATCACTGAGGCATTCTACCAGTCAGAAAATAAGCAGATTTTTCCCCCACTAATTTCTCCTGAGAAAAAAGGGTTTTTTTTTCTTTAAAAAAAATTTTTTTTTAAGTAAACAGCCCTAAAGTGAAGATTTTCCACATTACATCTGACTTTGTCAAATCACCCTAAAACAAAATCCCCAGGGAGCAAGCCTTGCTCCCGTCCACAGAACAGGATGTGGCAGAGAGATGGTCGTGTAGATGCTGGTACGTTCATTTGCATTACCATTAAACATGATGGACACCACGGATGGCCAGGACATTTGGGGACAACTATAAAACCTGCAATGGGAAAGAGAAAGACCAGGATGAAATGAACAGAAAAATGACCGTAGAGGCAACTGAGAATTCAGGGCACTGAAGAGATCTTAAGCAAAACAAAGAAAAACCTCTCAAATTTATATCCTTCAGAGAGATTTGAGAAGGTAATCATCCATAAAATAAGAACAGGATACCTTGAAAAAGGAGCCACTAGAGAACAAGAAAGAGTTCTTAGAAAGTCAGACTAGGCCGGGCTTGGTGGCTCACACCTGTAATCCTAGCACTCTGGGAGGCCGAGGCAGGTGGATCGCTCCAGGTCAGGAGTTCGAGACCAGCCTGAGCAAGAGCAAGACCCCATCTCTACTAAAAATAGAAAAGAAATTATATGGACAGCTAAAACATATATATATATATATATATATAGAAAAAATTAGCCGGGCATGGTGGCACATGCCTGTAGTCCCAGCTACTCGGGAGGCTGAGGCAGGAGGATCGCTGGAGCCCAGGAGTTTGAGGTTGCTGTGAGCTAGGCTGACGCCATGGCACTCACTCTAGCCGGGGCAACAGAGACTCTGTCTCAAAAAAAAAAAAAAAAAGAAAGAAAGTCAGACTAATCTCCTAGAAGTTAGAACCAGAATACAGAGATGGAAATAGGAGAAAAGAAATAAGAGATGTAGACAAATAGTCTAGAATTTCCAACTTGTTACTTATAAGAAAGGAAAAAATATTAAAGAAACAATATAAGCTTTGCACAGTGACAGTGTTGTAGCCAGTGAGGTTTATCTGAGGTGTGATTATTGCTAATTGAAAACTTTTCCCAGTACCCCACCATGACGACTTGCAATATAGTCACCATTGGCAATTATGATGGTCCCTATGGGGACTGAGTTAAAAAAAAAAAATACAGAATTTTCCCAAAATTGAAAGAGATCTCTGAGTTGCTCAGCATAATGCATGCAGAAAAAAGCCGTATCCAGGAGCCCCAGGAGCATTGTTGGAAAATCTTAGGACATTGAGAAAAAAGAAGATATATGGTTCTAGAGAGAAAAAGCCAGGCCCTTTCAAAGCATCAAGAGTGAAGTTGGCATGAGCCACACTCGATGATAGAAGAAAATAGAATACTACCTTTGACATTGTGAGGGGAGATGATTGCCAACATAGAATTCTTTTTTTTAGAGACGGTCTTGCTCTGTCACCCAGGCTGGAGCGCAGTGGCATCATCATAGCGCACTGCAACCTCAAACTCCTGGGCTCAAGTCATTCTCCTGTCTCAGCCTCCTGAGTAACTGGAACTAGAGGTGCAAACCACTATACCCAGCTATTTTTTTTCTTTTTTTTGTAGAGGTAGGTCTCTCTATGTTGCCTAGGCTGGTTTCAAACTCCTGGCCTCAAGCAATCCTCCCACCTTGGCCTCCCAAAGCACTGGGGTTACAGTCGTGAGCCACCACTCCTGGCCTCAACATAGAATTCAATACCCATCCAAATTAGATAAACTAGTTTGGATAAACATTTGGAGATTGAGGAAGTTTACCTCTCACATACCAGTTGTTAGGAAGTTACTGGAGATTGTGCTCCACTGAGATGAGGAAGCCATGACATCCCAGAAACGGGAGCGGAAAGCCAGGAGAATACTGAAGGAAAGTCTCAGAATATCAAGTGCAGAGGGGAGTCAGTCCCTTGGAGCAGGAAGACTAAGAATTTCAGACGGGAGTTTTCCTAGGGGGAAAGGGTGTTTGGAGAAACTTGATACCATCTTTGGAAATTTGGACTAACCTAAAAAGGTGTCAACCTAAAGGCAGACAGAAAAAAGAAAGATAATTAGAAACCTCAGGAGTGGGTGGAAGAACACAAAAAGCTGAAAAGACAGAGCGTGCCATCATAGTATACACCATTTAGCTATATAGGAAGCAATATTTATAATATTAACAATTATAATGTGAGCACTCTTGGTTGATTTTGAATTCAGAGTCAATATACAGATGAAGGAAGGGCTTTGGCTACAGGACAGATGGTCTTAACCTTGACAATGTAAAAGTACAGCTGATAGGATGGAGGTGGGAGTGGGGAGGAGACCTCAGGGAGGGATGAAAAGAGGCTTGTCTTAAAAAATGTGGACACAAAGGATAATGTCCTAATTGATGGAACTAAGAAATAGAGGTATAAGGATATTATTTTAAAGTAACAAAGGTAACCAGTAGAGAAACTGAAAATGGTAACATAACCAGGAAGAAAGGAAGACAGTTCGGGCGATACAACTGAGCCATGCTCTCACGTGTTAAAGAAATTAATGACAATGTTTGAAATTAATCAAACAGGAAATAGAAGTACAGGTGTATTATTTAGGGACCAGAAGATGCCAAAATAGGAACAATTAAATGATTTTTAAAATGACTTTCTCTGAGGAATAGAACTTAGAGAAAAGCAAGGTTGGGGACCATTGTGTTGCTTTTCCTTCTAACAGTTTTTTGTCACCTTTTTTTTTTTTTTTGAGACAGAGTCTCACTTTGTTGCCCGGGCTAGAGTGAGTGCCGTGGCGTCAGCCTAGCTCACAGCAACCTCAAACTCCTGGGCTTAAGCGATCCTACTGCCTCAGCCTCCCGAGTAGCTGGGACTACAGGCATGCGCCACCATGCCCAGCTAATTTTTTCTATATATATTTTAGTTGTCCAGATAATTTATTTCTATTTTTAGTAGAGACGGGGTCTCGCTCAGGCTGGCCTCGAACTCCTGACCTCGAGCGATCCACCCGGCTCGGCCTCCCAGTGGGCTAGGATTATAGGCGTGAGCCACCGCGCCCGGCCTTGTCACCTTTTTAAAATCACTAGTTTTTATTATTTCTTTTACAAAGGGAAGCCAAAAGAATGAAAGAAATGTAAGGATCCTGAGAAATCATAATACAACCTGCTTGAAATGCCAGATGGCCACAGACTTCTGTAAGAACTGGGACTTAGACCCAGATCATCTGACTCTATAAATGTGTGTGTGTGTGTGTGTGTGTGTGTGTTATGTGTGTATGTATATGTCATTCTCTTTTTTTTTTTTTTTTTTTTGATACAGAGTCTCACTCTGTAGCCCTGAGTAGAGTGCCATGGTGTCGGCCTAGCTCACAGCAACCTCAAACTCCTAGGCTCAAGTGATCCTCCTGCCTCAGCCTCCCAAGTAGCTGGGACTACAGGCATGTGCCACCAAGCCTGGCTAATTTTTTCTATTTTTCTTAATTGCCCAGCTAATTTCTTTCTATTTTTAGTAGAGACAGGGTCTCACTCTTGCTGAGGCTGGTCTCAAACTCCTGACCTCACACAAGCCTCCCGCCTTGGCCTCCCTGAGTGTTAGGATTATAGGTGTGAGCCACCACGCCTGACCGTCTGTATATATCATTCTCTCTACTTGTTTTTGCTCTTTTTTTTGAAGTCTTTTGTTCTATAATTATTCGGATGATTCCTGGAGCTTAAAACACAGATACACACTTAGAAATAAAAACTTTACCAGATCCTATTTTGGAAGAAATCCCTTGTTCCTTTGCCTTTCCAAAAATCACTAGCACTGTTGTTTGAATTTTTAATCTTCCTTTTGAAAAATGAATTCTATCAATATGTTTCTGAAGGTTTAACAGCTTTTTTCCTTTTCTCTCATTTTGCACTCTGGTTTATAGTTTAAAGAAGTACCAGAAGGTCCTATCCCTCCATCCACACCAAAGTTTGCATATGGAAAAGTTGCTTTAAAAAAGGTAAGAAAAAAAAAAAGCAAACATTGAAAGTGAGATGGGAGTGAGGAAGTGGAGTTTAGCAGCAGGGAGTGAAAGTGCTGTGCTGAGGAATCGGTTCGTTATTTTTCTGTGAATTTGTTTCTGTGAGCCTGATAGGGTAGATATGTTTCGGGTAAACGGCGAGATGGAGGTGAGAAGATACACACACTTGTTGACAAGATGAGATGGGATGTGAGCGGGAGCAGTAGCGTTCTTAGATCTTTCAGGTCATTTGGGTTCAGTTATCGGTTGTCAAAAGCAGTGCCAGGAGCCTTTGTGGAAATTACACGACACCTTATTGTTCTGGCTAGAGAGGCTGTTTTCCATAGTTCACTTTTTTAAAAGGCGTTCCCAAAAATCACAGGCATTTTGCTAGGTCTCTGCCTTAAATTATACACTCCCTTCCATCTCAAAATGATGGCCTTATTTTTATGATCTGTGGTTTATATGGCATGTGATATATAAGGGGGGAAAAGCTAGAAATTAATGATAAATGGGAGTTATGAGCATTGTAGTCTAGGGAAAAAGAAAGAGGTTTTATTTAATAGTCAGAAGGATTGACGTAAGCCAAACTTAATTTGTTTTGACCTTCTGTATCTTCAGGCTTTCCCCTTTTATAATCCCTAACTCCTACATGTATTAACTCACAAGGAAAAAAAAAAAGAAAAAAACATGAACAGTTACTTATTTCTTAAGAATCTTGATATCCTAAAATAGCATCATAAGTTTTTATCTTTAAGCAAAATGCCAAACATGACGATTATATAATTTTTCCACTAGAGAAGCCCTTTGACATGATGTTTGGCGGGGTGAGCTCTTGTAACATTTTCCACGTAGTGTCAGATATGGGTGCTACATTCTACAAGAGTGTGGTCTCTCTGCCTGATAGGAATCTTTCTTTAGATTAATCAGACTTCAACCACACTCATAAAGGGAGCACCTTCTACTTGTTCATTGCTTCAACTACTTAAGGAAAGTGTTGGTTTGTTTGTTGTAGATCTGTGAGAAATTTATTTTTATGCTACAGAAAATAACTCCAAATGTTCAAAACAACAAAATTGCTAAAACAAAGCTACCTTAGTACCAGAAGCACATTCTGTTTGCCGTGAAGGACAATTGGGTGTGCTAAAATGAGTTTTCATTGTTTACTAAATGCATAGGATTTAAGATAACAGATCAGCACAGAACTGAACTGAATTTATGTAGAATGTAGTTATATAGAATAAAAGCTTTTACTGTGAGTTGAATTCCTTTAGTTGTCCAGGTGAGAAAACACCCATTTGAGTAGCTGGCTTGATGGAACTGTAGTTAAGATTTTTTTCCTCTATGCTGCACATTAGCAAAGTAACCATGGGAAATATTTATAAAATTCCTAACCAGTGTCATGTTGTGGAAAGCCCTGGATTTGGGAGCCAAAGTTAACTGCAAATCCTGGCTCTGCCATCACTCAAGTGAGCATCTCTGTGTCTCTGTTTCCTCCCCTATAACATGAGGACAGTAATGCCTGCCTCACTGTCACCTGAAAGGTGACTGGGTAGTTGTGAGTATTCAATGAGGTGGTACAGGCTGGGCGCGGTGGCTCACGCCTATAATCCTAGCATTCTAGAAGGCCGAGGTGGGAGGATCACTTGAGCTCAGGAGTTCGAGACCAGCCTGGGCAAGAGGGAGACCCCATCTCTACAAAAAAATAGAAAACGTAGCCAGGTGTGGTAGCACATACTTGTAGTTCCAGCTACCCCAGAGGCTGGAGCAGGAGGATCACTTGAGTCCAGGAGTTTGAGGTTGCACTGAGCTATGACGACACCACTGCACTCTAGCCTGCGCAACAGTGCAAGACTCTGTCTCAAAAAAAAAAAAAAAAAATGAGGTAGTGTGTATAAAATGCTCCATCTCAACTGGAGTATGTGGACAGGCAATGACTGGTAGCTGTTGTTGTTCTTGCATCCGAATAAGTATCCTGGGTTGCAAGAATACACAATCCTTTGGACTGAATTTAATAAGTATTTATCAAGTGTGTATTATGTTCTGGGTATTGGGCGTGAGCTCAATATGTATTTTATCCTAAGGAGCTGACATTCTGGTGAGGACAACAAAGGTAAACAACTAATAAATGATAAGGGCATGGAAAATATACCACAGACAACTTCAGAGGGGGGTGAAGTAACTATGAAGTATTAAGGTGACATGATAGTAGCATATCTAACCTCATTTGGTGCAATTTGCCTCTAGTTACTATTTTTACCTCACAGTTACTTCACTGGAGGGGTGTTGGGGAAGGCTTTATGGAGGAGGCAGCCTCTGAGCCTTGGTTTTCACTCATTTTAGGGGCCTTTACAGATCTCTGAGCAGGTTTTATTTTTATTTCTGAATAGGTGTGTTGGAAACGTTTTTGAAGACTACTATCATTTATACTTTTCTCAAGAGTTAGGGAGTGGATGGAGAGGCCTGAAGGTGACTGGGAAGCAGCAGTAAGTGAAATGTGAACAGTTTAGGTCTCCTTAGGGTTTCCACTCATGTCTTTGGTAAATTGGAAATGACCCTCCGCTCTCAATCACCGGTGAGGGGTGGCAGAGAGTGAACGCTACTTTTGTTTCTTTTCAGTTAAAGACGGTGGAGGCAGCTCTGGACATTCTGTGTCCCGCTGGACCCGTAAAAAGCCTTTATCCCCTGACATTTATCCAGGTGAAACAGGTAGGCCCTCAGAGGTAATGCTTCACCGTTTTCCTACTTGCAAAATTGTGCTTTGTGGCCTGCCTTGCAGTGCCTGCTGGGAGTGAAGGGGCTGCAACGGTAAGCAGATGAATCAGACCCCAGGTAAGGGAGGTTTCCAGCGCTGCACGGCGGGCTGATCTTTCCTGTGCCCCCACCCCATTTCTTATCACTCACACAGGAAGTAGCTCAGCCTGCTTCAAGGTAATTCTGTGCAAGTTATAAATCGAGTGCACTGACTGACCTAATTAATCTTTATTATTAAATATCAGGCATCAGTAGAAAATCACTATTTTAATACGCAAAGAAGACAATTTAATTATTTATCCCTTCTTAGTTCGCTCAGTGGTACAGGGCAGCAGTCCCCAACCTTTTTGGCACCAGGGACGGGTTTCATGGAGGACAATTTTTCCACGGACCAGTGGGGCTAGGGAGTGGGGGAGGAATGGTTTTGGGATGATTCAACCTCATTACATTTATTGTGTACTTTATTTCTATTATTATTACATTGTAATATATAATGAAATAATTATACGAACTCACCATACTGCAGAATCTAATAGCACCGCTGATCTGACAGGAGGTGGAGCTCAGGTAGTGATGCGGGCAATGGGGAGTGGCTGTAGACACAAAGCTTCACTCTCTTGCTCACCGGTCACCTCCTGCTGCGAGGCCTGGTTCCTAACAAGCCATGGACTGGTACCGGTCCTCGCCAGGGGCTTGGGCACCACGGGTACAGGGGCTATGTTCTTGGTAGGCTGGGTTATTTGAGACTCTTTTTCCTGCTTTTGAAGAGAACAGAGCACATCTTTGTTTTTAGTGTTTGTATATCTATGTGATTTTGATCTCTAGGCAGTGCCCCATCTTTATTTTAGAAGTTTTTCCCAACTTTTTATTTTGGAAAATTTCAAATATAAAAAGTTGCAGGAATTGGCCAGGTACGGTGGCTCATGCCTGCAATCCTAGCACTCTGGGAGGCCGAGGCAGGTGGATCGTTTGAGCTCAGGAGTTCGAGACCAGCCTGAGCAAGAACGAGACCCTGTCTCTACTAAAAATAGAAAGAAATTAGCCAGACAACTAAAATATATACAAAAAATTAGCCGGACATGGTGGCACATGCCTGTAGTCCAAGCTATTCAGGAGGCTGAGGCAGGAGGATCGCCTGAGCCCAGGAGTCTGAGGTTGCTGTGAGCTAGGCTGACACCACGGCACTCTAGCCCCGGCAACAGAGTGAGACTCTGTCTCAAAAAAATAAAAATAAAAGGTTGCAAGAATAATACAACAAACACCCATCTACTGATCACCTAAGCTTACCAGTTGTTAACAGTTGCTTCACTTGCTTTATTTTTCTCTCCGTGTAGGTAGTCAACTTCTTTTCCTTCTGTAACCATTTGAATTAGTTGTCAACACCATGACATATCACCCCTAAATATTGCAACATATGTTTTTTAATAAAAAGGACATTATCTTATATAACCACAAGACAGTGATCATACTTAAGAAATTTAATGTTGATACAATCCTGTTATCTAATATACATTCGATAGTCAAGTGTCCCTAGTCCTTCCAATAACGTCCTTTATAGCTTATTTTTTTTTCAATCCAATTTCCAATCTATGATCACACATTGCATTTAGTTATGTTGTCTCTCTAGTCTTCTTTGATCTGAAACTGTTCCTAAGCCTCTCCTGAGAAGAGGACTCTTAGAAGAGAATCCAGGTAGAAATCCAGCATGGAACAGAGGAAAATATCCAGGATTTTGTCCCAGCTCACCCTTACTAATGTCCACAACAGGAAGTAAACAGGGAAAGTCAATAACTGTAATTCTGTGGGTGGTATGACTGCTGGGGCGGATTGTTTGAGGCTTTCCTTTTAGACTAGGGATATCAGCATCTAAAAATATTTTCTGATTAGGGACAGGTTATACTCTAGCTTCTCAACTGTCTTCCCCCCTCCCCTGTTCTTCTACTTTAAACTGTTCTAATAGACTCTTTTTTTTTAATTTTTTTTTTTTTTAGAGATGAGGTCTCGCTATGTTGCCCAGGCAGGACTCAAACTCCTGAGCTCAAGCGATCCTCCCAGCTCAGCCTCCTGAGTAGCTGGGACTACAGGCGGGTACCACCATGCCCGGCTTATTGACTCTTTGTTTTGTATGTCAGAGCAGATTTAGCTCAAGAACCTGCAGTATGTTTTACTGAGCAGAGAACTTCATCTCTTGGCTTTGCTAATGTTTGTTTGTCTTACGGTTTTTTTTTGTTGTTGGTGGTGGTGGTTTTCCTTGGTTTTGTTTTTTGAGTTAACATCCATAACTTTTGATACATATAATATAATCACTTGAGTTGCCCTGGGCAATGACTTAACCTGCCCAGGGTCCAGTGTCTTCTTGTGGGAAAGGGATGCTTGATAAGACACTCTTCGAGGTTCATTGCATTTTATTATGATGATAGTTATTCTATGATCTAAAAGTTTGAGATTGAATTTTTCTTTTCCTTTTTCAGATTGAATTTTCTGGGAGGTGGAGGGAAGCTTTTCATTTTGTGTTTTTTTAAATGTCACTTTTATACAGATCAAGGGTAACCAAGTTCTCTTTTAATGAACAGAAGAGTGATATATTTTTCTTAAATCCTTTTCTAACCAGTATTTTGGGTTTGTGCTGTACCGGACAACACTTCCTCAAGACTGCAGCAGCCCAACACCTCTCTCTTCGTCCCGCAATGGAGTCCATGATCGGGCCTATGTCTCTGTGGATGGGGTAAGAGTCTTCTCTGAATTGTATGCATTTCTGCCCCAAGGAGGAATGAGTAGTCTGCACTTGGTAGCTTGGCATTTGAGGCCTTTGCTCACCTCTTCAACCTCAGGGTCCGCCTCTCTTCTTGATGTCCCTGAGCTGTGCCCCTCACTTGCTGTGTGGCTCAGGAATGCGCCACCTGCCTGGAATACACCCAGGAATACACCCCCATCTTAACCCTGAGGGCTGTGCTTGAGGCCCCACCCTCTCAGAAGCCAAGACCATCCTTCTCTGACCGACCACAGCATGTTCCCAGGCATTCTTCACTCCCTAAGCTAAGAACATTTCCCGTTCAGTTTTGTACATGCCACTAATCAAAGTGGATTGAACTTTGTGCCTTTTTCACGCATGAGAAATTATATTCTGAAAGATTGCTTATGACAATTATTACTAAAATGCACAAAGAACTTTGTTTCATAACAAAATACAGATACATTTTAGGATTTCCACTCCTCTCAGTGAAACAGTCATAGGAAAGAACACATTAAAAGATTTTCTGAACGAAGAAAATTTGTTTAGAAAATCTGAGATTCAAATATTTCTATTCTCTTGTTATCGGCAGCTTTCATTTCAGTGGGAGCAAGTTTCTAAGACATTAAGACATGATACTGGTGGTGATTGTTCATTGGCTTCCAATTTAGGAGTTGTCTTAGTGAATTACGGTTAGTGTAACATCAATCTTAGAAATCTAACCTTTTAAAAAATTAGGAATATTGGCTGGGTGTGGTGGCTCATGCCTGTAATCCTAGCACTCTGGGAGGCTGAGGCAGGAGGATCGCTCGAGATCAGGAGTTCGAGACCAGCCTGAGAAAGAGCAAGACCCCGTCTCTACTAAAAATAGAAAAAATTAGCTAGGTGTGGTGGCGCCTGCTTGTATCCCCAGCTACTCGGGAGGCTGAGGCAGGAGGATCACTTGAGCCCAGGAGTTTGAGGTTGCTGTGAGCTAGGCTGAAGCCACGACACTCTAGCCTGGGCAACAGAGCAAGACTCTGTCTCAAAAAAAAAAAAAAAAAAAAAATTAGGACTATGTTGCTGATAAAATACCTGCTATTGCTCCTCATTCTGTTATATAATTTTCATGGTTAATGCATCATGTCAAGTATTTTTGAGGTGAGAATACTCCACCTACCTCTCTGATTTTATCTCGTTTATCTGATTTTGTCTCACCTCTCCATGTTGTTTAGAAGCTATTTTTTTATGACTGACTTGTGCTGTGAGAACACAGTGCAATTCGTTTACTGGGAATCCTCCCCTGGAATTTTCCTCCACCTTTTTCCATTAAAGATAGATGCACAGTTCCTTCTGAACCACAGTTCTATGTAAAAAGAAAAAAAAAAAAGATGGACAGTAAAACATTTCAGGGCAAAGGAAACCAGCCTAGACCTTCCCATGCTCTGAGCTGTGTCTGACAAGTTTTCTAGTTAGGAAGCAGCGGCTGGGGGGAACCTGGCCAGTGACTTGGGCTAAGGAGCCATCAAAGGATTCCTCACCAAGTCTGACATGTCAAGGCAGGGACAGGAGCGCTGAAAGAACAGCATGCTGCCTTTTTCCCCTACTGATCTTCTTGCTATCAATTTTCTTCTCATTTGGCCTTGAACCCACAGGTTCCCCAGGGAATCCTTGAGCGAAATGGGGTGAACACTCTGAACATAATGGGGAAGGCTGGGGCCACTCTGGACCTTCTGGTGGAGAACATGGGACGTGTGAACTATGGCAGATTTATCAACGATTCTAAGGTAGGAGGGGCTGCACTGTTAGGACTGGGGTTCAAGGGCTGGCAAGACTATGCCTACGCAGTCTGGGGAAGTTTTCGTATATCTATTTACAAACCCTCACACATACATTCTTTCCTTCCACCCCATTAACATAGAAGCAGTTTTTAAGTTATTTTTTCTATTTGGGGTATGCAACTTAATATTTTGGTATACTTATACATTGTGAAATGATCAACACAATCAAGCCAGTTAGCATCAGAGAGGCCATTTGTAAAAGCACACAAAAGGTTTGAAGAGCGAACCTATGTGATTTGTCTTGCAACCTAGAAGTTCAGTTATTTTGAAGAGCTGTTTTCCTCCCCAGGTGATGAGAAAGTTAAGCTTTGCAACACAGAACCTTTCCCTTGTGTTTGAGTTTGCTCATCCTGTGGAAAGAAACGGAAGGAGGAAGCCACTCCACAGTGCTCTTCCTCTGCTTAAAAATCCCACCCGGTCTCTGAAGGCACTCTTGCCAACAAAGCCAGCTTAATATTCGGGCTTCCCTGTGCTGCGGGTTTGGACGGTCAGTCTATAACGAACTCTTGAATTGTAGAAAGCCTTTTCCCTTAGTACAGCGCCTCTCACCTCTGTTGGTTACCCTTTGCCCAGGTGTCTAGTCCAAACATGTTTTTCTAACAAATATTTTTAGAGCATTATTCACCAGACGTGTTAAGCTCACACTCTGTGCTAGATGCTCTACAAGGTGCTCCAGGGAAAGCCAAGATGCTGAGATACAGGCTCCCCCCAGGGCAGCTCACCGTCTTCCCGAGGACAGAAGACCTCATCAAGGGAACTATGGCACCACCCAGTCTAGGGCAGGACAGGTGTCTGCGGCTACCTCCTGACCCTCTTGGTGGCAGCTCAGAGGCAAGGCAGTTACACACAGGGAACAGCCTCTGCCTCCAGTGTAAATGTCTCTCTCATAAGCCCCTGTGCTCAGCCTGTACTGAGTGGCCTTCCCGCCTGGCACTCACAGGCGCGCTGACCCGTGGAGTGACTAGGACTCAATTGTGTAGTCTCTGGGTCCCCAGTGCCCGGCAAAGAGCCTGACACACGGCTGCCTAGTTAATGTTTATCGAATCACTAAATGGGAGGTTGAGACTTGGTACCCAGCCAGGTCCCGCTAGGAGTGGAGAAGTTCCCCACGTACAAGCCAGGACGGGGAAGTTAGATGAGCCGTGAGCGTAGGCTGCCAGGCTGTGGCCGCTGCCATGGACACTCCAGCCCCGGCTCCTGTGGAACAAAGAGAGCAACTTCCCAGTACAAGTCTAAGGTTTGCCATCACCGTCATTACCCTTCATATCCTTTTACAGATACCAGAGTTTCTCACTGATGTTAGCTCATTTGGTGCTCACAGCAGGTGAGTGGGCTCAGGTCGATCGTCCCCGTGAGGACGGCTGAGGTGCTCCAGGTCAGGGCTCGCTCCTGGCTGTATCCATCCCCCCTCCTGCCCCCTACGGTGGGGTGAATATCCCACTCACTCGTCCCATTCCTCAGCTTCCATCTTTTCTTCCATTCTAGCAACGGCTCTGCAGCAAACGCTGACGCCTGGGGGATTTGAGGTCAGACGCTGTGGCGGCTCAGCCCCCTTTCTGTAGAAGCAGAAACTCTGATCCTTTTATGGAGACATCCTGACCTCCAACGGAGACAGAAAGCTGTAGTTTAGGAAATATATCTCTTCCCAAGGATTTGTGATTCCACGTCAAGCGAGACCCGTGTTACTTTGATGTACACGTAGTTTGAGTCTCGTTTCCTGTTGGTGTTTTGTATCCCAGTTTGCTTTTCTCAGGAGTTGAGAGCTGGGATGGAGAGACAAGAGAAGCCTTTTTCCTTCCCTCCGCAGCTCATTGTGCCGTTTCTCCTTTTCAGGGCTTGATTTCTAACCTGACCCTCAACTCCAGTATCCTCACGGGCTGGGCCATCTTCCCGCTGGACACCGAGGATGCAGTGCACAGCCGCCTGGGGGACTGGGGTGGCCAGGACGGCAGCTTCGATGGTAAAGCCCACGGCTCATCTAACTACACGCTCCCAGCCTTCTATGTGGGGAACTTCTCCATTTTCAGTGGGATCCCAGATTTGCCTCAGGACACCTTTATCCAGTTTCCTGGATGGACCAAGGTACGTGACTTCATGGGAAAGGTTTGAATTGAGGCGTCAAACATCTGGTTGTTAGTGTCTGAGAAAGAATCAAAAAGAGCTGTTAAAGTCAGGCGTGGTGGCTCATGCCTGTAGTCACAGCTACTTGGGAGGCTGAGGCAGGAGGATCACTTCAGTCCAGGAGTTGGAGTTTGCAGTGAGCTATGATGCCACCACTGCACTCTAGCCCAGGTGACAAAAAACAAAACCCTGTCTCAAAAAAAAGAACAAAAGCCTTCTTAATATTTTCCCAAGGTCACACAGATATCAAGTTGTATAGCTCAGATGAACCTACACTGTCTGATTTCAAACCTCATACTCCTAATTCTTCATCATCTCTCACTGGGCTCAGTTGAAACACAAACCAGTGGCTCACATCTGTAATCCCATAATCCTATCACTTTGGGAGGCCAAGGTGAGAGGATCCCTTGAGGCCAGGAGTTCGAGACCAGCCCAAGCAAGAGCAAGACCCCGTCTCTACAAAATATAGAAAAATTACCTGGGTATGGTGTTGTGCATCTGTGGTCCCAGCTACTCAGGAGGCTGAGGTAGAAGAATCGCTTGAGCTCAGGAGTTCAAGGCTGCAGGGAGCTATGATGATGCCACTGCACTGTAGCTCAGGTGGCAGAACAAGGCCTGTCTCTAAATAAATAAATGAAAATAAATGCTCTTTAGAAGAGATTATTAAGAAAATGAAAATCCAAGCCACAGAGAGGGAGAAAATAAGTTTCAAGACATATATCCAGTAAAAGACTTGTATCTAGAATATGTAAAGGATTCTTACAACTCAATAATGTACAAACAACCCAATCCAAAAATGGGCAAAGGACTTGAATAGGCATTTTGCCAAAGAAAGTATACAAATCGCTAATAAGTATGTGAAAAGATGCTCAATGCTCAACATAATTAATCTTTATGGAAATGCAAGTCAAAACCACAATGAAATACTACTTCACACCCACTAGAATGGCTATAATGAGAAGTGGGACAATGACAAATTTCGGCAAGGATATGGAGCAAAGGGAATCCTCCTGCCTTGCTGGTGGGAATGCAAAAGATGATACCAACATTTTGGAACATAGTTTGGCAGTTTCATTAAGGGTTAAATATAGAATTACCATAGGACCCAGCAATTCTACTCCTAGGTATATACCCACGAGAAAGGAGAACATATGTTCACAGAAAAACTTATATTCAAGTATGCAGTATTATTTATAGCAGTATTATATATAGTGATATTATTCATAATAACCACAACTGGAAATAAGCCAAATGTCCATCAAGTGATGAATGGGTAAAAGGTGGCATATCCATGAATGGAATGCTATTTATCAGTGAAAAGGAACAGAGTGCTAACAACTCCCACAACACACATGCATCTGAGAAGCATTATGCCGAGTACAAGCAGCCCAATGTAAAAGGCCACATATTGTAACTCCATTTATATGAAATACTTAGAAAAGGCAAATCTATAAAAACAGAAAGCTTAATGCTTGCCTAGGGCTGAGAGTGGGAATGGAGAGTGGCTGTCAACGGGTATGGGGTTTCTCTGGGGGCTGTTTGTGTATCTTGGCAAACATACCTCTGGGATTTCCAGCTTTAATATCCTCTCTGGCCACATGTTCCTACCCCTCAACTGTCATGCCTAACAAGCGTGCTCTTAGATCTTATTAATGACCTGAAACTCTCCACTTTTAAGCCTTCAGTTTCTCCTGTGTCCAGCCTAGTGGTCACCACTGTCCTTTTTTAAGAGGCATCAATCCACTTCCCCCCTTGTCCTTCCACTGCCTCCCTTGCTCATCTTCCATTCTGAAGGGGTCCACCATGGGCCCTCTGCTGGTTCACCAGTAACTGAGCTGGGCTGGAGACCTGTCCACTGCACTGCCCACGGCCCTGATCCCCCCCTGCCTCCCACCTCCAGAAGCCCTCGGGCTTGTGCGGCACTCCTTGGTCTCTCTCTGCTGCCCTCCCCCATTGGCCTTCCCAGCCTTCACCACCCTCCTGAAGACCTCTTCTCCCTCCTCACCCCGTCCACTGAGGACCTCAGCCTCCTACTGCTCTCAGGTGCAGCTCCTCTGTTCCCTCAGCTTCCTGTCAGACTTATCTCTCTGCCTCACCCTCACTTCCTGCCCAGTGGCCTAGTCTAGGAGGACCTCTGAGCTCCAAATCCCCTCCCCACCTTCTTTCTCCGGGCCAAGATCCTATTCTCGTATTTCTTCCACCTGCATTTTATCAGCTTTTCTATCTATCAGCTCCCATTTTGCAGCCAAATAGTGATTCACTGGGGGCTCTAGGACCTAAAAGCAAAGTAAATCCCTCCCTGGACTTTCTCCCTTTAGCTAGCAAACATGTTCCCTTGCCCTCTCTTGTTCTCCCCTTCTTCTGTAGTAGAAGCAAAGGTGCAGAAACGGCAAAGCACTGGACATTTTGGAGGTCAGAGGCAGTTTACCTCGGCCAGGTTGTAAAGGTGTCACATCCAGGAGTTACTGACCCAGGTGTTCTGCTGGACTCTTTATAGACACTATCTCCGTAATCATCAGAAGAGGCACATATGATAGGATGTCATGTCATTATCTCCAGTTTGCAAATGAGCAGCTGAGGTTTAGAGAGCTAAGTAATTTGTATGAAGTATAGAAGTACACGGTGGAACAGGTAGCTGAGCCCCAAGTGTATCTTAAAGGCCCATGGAAAAGGCAGGCAGCATTGTATGGGCCCTCGAAGGCCGGTGAGGAGCCTGTGCTGATTACCTAGGCAGGGGCTCTACCTCCTTGGTCAGTCTGATGAACACTCTGCATCTTCATGTTTGAAAAGTACATAGACACACAATATTTGTAAATGTGTCAGAGGGTTCAAACCCCCCAAAACTCTATCTAAACCACATGTTCACTCAAAAACTTGTACACAAATGTTCATAGCAGCATTATTCATAATTGCCAGAAGGTAGAAAAAAACCAAATGTCCATCACCTGATGAATGGAAAAACAAAATATGCTACTTCCATACAATGGCATATTATTTGGCAATAAAAAGAAATGAGGGGCCAGGCGTAGTGGCTCACGCCTGTAATCCTAGCACTCTGGAAGGCCGAGGCGGGTGGATCGCTTGAGGTCAGGAGTTCGAGACCAGCCTGAGCAAGAGCGAGACTCTGTCTCTACTAAAAATAGAAAGAAATTATCTGGCCAACTAAAAATATATATAGAAAAAATTAGCCGGACATGGTGGCACATGTCTGTAGTCCCAGCTACTCGGGAGACTGAGGCAGAAGGATCCCTTGAGCCCAGGAGTTTGAGGTTGCTGTGAGCTAGGCTGACACCATGGCACTCACTCTAGCCCAGGCAACAGAGCAAGACTCTGTCTCAAAAAAAAAAAAAAAGAAAGAAAGAAATGAGGTACTTACACACGCTACAGCATGAAAGAACCTCGAAAACATGATGCCAAGTGAAAGAAGCCAGTCACAAAAGACCATGTATTGTGTGATTCCATTTATATGAAATGTCCAGAATAGGCAATTCCATACCGACAGGAAGATTAGTGGTTGCCTAGAGCAGAGAAAGGGGAGTGTTGCGGGAGATGGAGTGGAAGGGTACAGAGTCTCTTTTTGGGATGATGAAAATATTCTAAAATTCACTGTAGTGGTTGCACAGCTCTGTCGTAGACTAAGAACTGCTGAATTGTATGGTATATGAATTACATCTCAAAGCTTCACACACACAAAAAAGGCCCATCCAAGAGATTTGTGGACACTGGGTTGAGCAGGTCTGAAGGACAGGATACACGTGCACTGCATGTAAAACAGAACGGATGTGGTTTCTGTAGTTTTCTGGTGCATGGTTGTCCCTGCTGCCAAGGACAGTCCTGGGACAGCTCCGGGGGTCCTGAATGATCAGCTAACTCAAAACAGATCCTACGCCCTCATGGGATGCCGAGTTCTGACATTTGGGAGAATGAGCACGTTAGCAGGTGGTTGTGGTAGCGGAGTGGGGACCAGATGATGCCCGAAGCCTCAGCCGTGTCCAAGGCTGCGCCTCCAGGCACACTAACCCCTCCACCCTCATCCTTGGGGAGGCCCCTGCAAGGCCCCCGGCCCAGGCCTCTGGGCTTTTGCTATTCATTTGCCATAAAGAAACTGCCGTGATTTAGAGAGTGGTCACTGATAAGGGTGATTCATGAGATAAAAAAAATCACTCGATTACTCTGGCTTTACTTTGGTCGGATGTGGCTTTCTGGTTAATGCCCAGCGAGAATGAACGTCAACTGGGATTTCAGCGAGAAGGGGTCAGGCATGTTTTACTCCGTCCAAGAGACGCACAGCAGTGCTTTGCCTGTGCCGCACTCTCGTCTGACTACAAACTCCCTTAGATAGGAGGTGCCCTCCTCCAGTGCTTCCCGTGACGTGTCACAGATGCCATTCCTGAGCCACTGTGTTCTGCCCGTGCAGTGACGTTTGCGCTGCGTATCTCTCAGATGGATGTGGTTAAGCCTCCTATCAATTTCCTACGCTGCTTCCTGCATGCGTTAGTCTCTCTCTGTGGGTTTGGGTGCCTTTCAGAGCACGGTGGCGAGAGAGATATAGGATAATGTCCACCTTTCCTCAACCACAATTATGCTTTGAAGAGCTAAGAATCAAAATAGAATACTGACTAAAAGGAATTTTACTTTGTAAAGGCAAATGATCCCACCTTCAAGATGTAAAAAAAATCACAAAGAACCATAATAAAGGGCTGAAAAATTTCCTTCTTTTAACTGTTCTTGCTCTTGCTTTCGAATGTTTCTTTGCCTTCTTAAGTAGAGTATATGGGGCTTTTTAAACCTTGTCAGTGTTAATCGTTTGTTCTCAATCCATTTGGGGAGATGGAGGTGTGGACGGACTCTGGGAGGACCACGAGGGTATCTGGAAGAGAGGTGCGAATCCTGGAGTTGGGCCATGGAGAGAGGAGCTTGTAAGCACCTAGGATTGCTGGGAAAAGTCTGATCTTCCCTGATGGAGTAGAACATCATGTGCAAAGGGACTGACGTTTCAGGTGTATGATATAATAAGAAACATATTGGGTCTTTTTCCTGGTTTTAGACTCCTAGAACCCTTGGAATTTCCTGAGTGGTAGGAGTGTCTTTTGTTATAAATTCATGATATGCCCCTTTCAGTCCTCATACCTGTAATCCCAGTGCTTTGGAAGGCTGAAGGGGGAAGGATTGCTTGAGGCCAGGAGTTCAAGAGACCAGTCTGGGCAACATAGTGAGACCCTCGTCTCTACAAAAAATTTTAAAAATTAGCCGGATGTAGTGACGTGTGCCTGTAGTCCCAGCTACTCGGGAGGCTGAGGCAGGAGGAATGCTTAAGCTCAAGCATTAGAGATTGCAGTGAGAGTGATCGTGCCACTGCACTCCAGCCTGGGCGACAGAGTGAGACCCCGTCTCAGAAAAAAAAAAAAGCCCTTTTCAATCACACATGAGTTTATGCTAATGCGGTGACTTATGGTGGAGCCCCTAGATAGCTTTAGAGTAGGGAATTTTCACCAGAAAGACCAAGTGATTAGAGGGTTGGAACTTTTAGTTCCACCCACTAACCTGGCGGAAGAGAAGAGCTGGAGACTGAGTTCTGTAAAAAATCTTGGACAAGAATCAGAGAGCGTCTGGGTTGGTGAACACATGGAGGTGCTGGGAAGGTGGTTTGCCTGGAGAGGGCACAGAAGCTCGATGGCACCCCGTCCCCAAATACCTTGCCCTAAGCATCTCTTCCCAATTTGTGTCTTTTATAATAATAAATAAGTAAAGCATTTTCCTGAGTTCTGTGAGTCATAGCAAATTATCAAACCTGAGGAAGGGATTATGGGGAACCTCCGATTTGTAGCTGGTTGGTCCGAAGTACAGGTGGCCTGAAACTTGCAAATGGCATCTGAAGTGGGCGTGGTCTTGTGGGACTCAGCCCTTTAATTTGTGGAATGTGACACAACTGACTCCAGGTAGTTAGTGTCAGAATTGAATTTAATTGTTAGATACCCAGCTGCTGTCTAGAGAATTGGCTGGTGTCAGAGAAAACACCCCAGAAAGGGTGAGGAGGGGAATGACAGAAAATGCAGTTGGAGAGGTGGTTTTGTGGCCTCATCTACCAAGGATTTTGGATGTTATCTTGAGAACTTTGTAGAATGAGGGGGAAGTTTTACGTAGTGACATGATACAATCAGATATGGCAGCAGTGTGTGGAACGTACCAGGGAGGGGAAGTGCTTGATGACGGCCTGTTGAGTATGTGGGCACTAGAGAGAAGGACACTGCTAGTGGGGAAGACACCATACTTTCAGACAGCGGTGACAATTAGGAAGAAAGGAAATGGGATAATGTGATATAAAGTAAGTTGTGGGGGTAAAGATGTTGCTACTTTATGTGGTGTATTAGATACCTATCTCTGTGTAACAAAGTACCCTAAAACTTATAGCTTAAAACAGCAATAAACATTTATTATTCTCATAGTTTCTGTGGATCAGGAATTTGGGACTGGTTTGGCTGGGCGATTCTGGATCAAGGTCTTTCATGAGTTTGCAGTCAAGCTGCTGGCCAGGGCTCCATCATCTGAAGGCTCGAATGGGGCTGGAAGATCCACTTCCAAGGTGGCTCCTCGCATGGCTGGTGAGACGGGGCTGCCGTTGGCAGAAGGCCCCAATTCTTTCCACATGAGCCTCCCCACAGGCTGCTTCCATGTCCTCATGACATGGCAGCTGGCTTTCTCCAGAGGGAGCGATCCAGGAAAGAGAAAGTCAGGCAGAAACTATCGTTTTTTATAGCCTCATCTTGGAAGTCACATGGTATCACTTCTGTCACATTCTCTTGGTTAAAAGAGAGTCATTAAGTCTAGTTCCTGTTCTTGGTGTGGAAATTAGTTTCTGCCTATTGTGGAATTTGTGGGCATATTTCAGAACTACCAAACACAGGGTGGTCAAGGGATGCCTCAGGAAGAGGTGGAGTAAGACCTGAAGGATGAGACTGAGTCACCCATGTGAAGAGCTGGAGGAAGAACATTCCAGAATCAAGGAACAACGGGTGCAAAGGCCCAGAGCAAGAAAGATCTGGGGAACGAGAGGAAAGTGGGGGAGATGAAGAGATGGGGGAGGCACAACATCAGGGGGCAGTAATGAGGACTTTGGCTTCTCTTGGATGTTGAGCACAGAGTGAAAAAACTGATTGACATTTAAAAGATCACTTCGCAGTGGGGAATGGATTATAGTACAGCAAGATTGGAAGCTGGGATTCCTGGTGGGAAGCTATTGTAGTCATCCTGCAAGAAATTATGGAGCTGGGTGTTGACTGATGGAAAAAATTGCAAGATTTGTAAAGAAGAGAGAAGGCAAGATTTGCTGAAGGATCAGGTGTGGACTCCAGAGTTTTTGACCTAAGTAACTAGAGGGATAGGGTTAGGGTTAGGGTTTCTGGCTGGGGAATACTGGAGGAAAGCAGGTGGCAGGGGGCAGAAGCTCTGTTTGGGGCATGTTGGGTCTCAAGTACTTACTAATCATCACAGAGGAGCTATCTTCTCTTGGCCATCAAATAGGTGACCATAAAGTGTGGAAACAGCAAAAAAAAAAACACAACAAAATTGCATTCAGTTCAATGAGATAATGTCATCTGTTTCCAGACTCTATAGCCATCCTATAGAAGACCTGTTAGTCTTGAGTCCAGACATTAGTCTGTACAAATTGGGAGGCGAATTACAATGCAAGTTAAAGATACATGTTCAGTGCTTGTCATGGGAATGCAGAGTGAGGTCCAGTGCTGTTAGGGAAAGGACCCAACTAGTGAGACTAACTCCTGAAGGGAGGGCCATGGGTAGGAACGACTCTCCTGCTCCCCTCACTCTCCTGAAGCTGTTCTTGCCAAGGCCACCAGCAGTGACATGGTGGTGTGTTCCCTGGGCATTCCTCGGGCACCATCTTACTTGACCTCTTGGCAATATCTGACACAGATAACCACTGCTTCCTTGCCACACTCTCCTCCTGACTTGCATGACCAAACTCCCCCTGGTTTTCCTTTTCCTTCTTTGTTCCTTCTCAGGCTTCTCTTTCAGTTTCTGTTTTGCAGCCCTCAGGACTTTGTCCTGGGCCCTCTTCTTGCGATTTTGGGGGATGTCGTGCTCACGGATGTGCTGGGCATGCCCAGATTTCCATTTCCCGCTCAGCTCCCACGAGGCTCCAGAGCACCCGTGTGACTGCCAGTGTGGGCCTGCCCCAGGGGTCTCATTAGGCACCGCTGACCTGGTAGATGTAAAACAAAGCTCTTCCTCCCTGTTCCCCCGAAAGCTGCTCTTCTGCCGGAGAAGTGGTCCAAGGAGGAAGGATGAAGCTGGGCCTTGAGTGTAGCAGTAGGAACGTGGGGAAGACCCGGCTGTGGAAAATACTAATACTCGCAGCCACGTTTGAGAGCTTATCTTGGGCCAGTAACTGTGCTGAGTGCTCACGATGCCTTCTCGCTCAGCCACCCACAGCAGTCCTGAGAGAGGCACAGACATGGCTCTGTGGAGAGGGGCCCTGCCAGAACTGGGTGGTTGATTAGTGAAAGAGGAACTGATTAGAAGATGACACTACTGTTTTTAAGTTGAGTTTGTAAACATCACTTTCCTGAAAAGCCGCATGCTAAGGCACCTTGCGGCCATAGAGGTGCATATCGGTTAGCCTATGCTGCAGAACAAGCCACCCAAAACGTGGTGGTTTAAAAACAATTTATTTAGCTCATGATTTTGAATATTGGCAGAGTAGATGGTTCTTCTACTTGTTTCAGCTGGGCATGACCACCTGGGGGCAATGGGGGCAACGAGGAAGATGGGTCACATCTCTGTCATCATCCAGCAAGCTCGTTCACATGGCGACTGGCGGGGTTCAAAGAAAGAATGGAAATGTGCCGGCTTCTTAAGGCCCAACTCAGAACTCACGTGTCCCTGCTTCCACGTTCTTTGTCTACAAGTCACTAGACAGGCCAGATTGAAGGCATGGAGAAACAGATTCTACCTCTTTTTTTTTTTTTGAGACAGAGTCTCACTCTGTTGCCCAGGCTAGAGTGCCATGGCATCAGCCTAGCTCACAGCAACCTCAAACTCCTGGTCTTAAGCAATCCTTCTGCTTCAGCCTCCCAAGTAGCTGGGATTACAGGCATGCACCACCATGCCCAGCTAATTTTTTCTATATTTTTAGTTGTCTGGTTAATTTCTTTCTATTTTTTTAGTAGAGACGGGGGTCTCGCTCTTGCTCAGGCTGGTCTCGAACTCCTGACCTCGAGCGATCCTCCCGCCTCGGCCTCCCAGAGTGCTAGGATTACAGGTGTGAGCCACTGCGCCCGGCCGATTCTACCTCTTGATAGAGGGGGCTGCAAAGAATTGTGGCCATTTTTCCAGTGTGCCATGGGATCTACTTGTTTGACCCTACTTTGGTTCTAAATTTTAAACTTTTTGTAATTATGCTTACCTCCTACAAGAGCTGCTATTTCCATCTAATTCACTGCTTCTAGTCACAAATCCTGTGAACTTGGAAACTAGATAAGCAGAATTCTGTTAACAATTAATTTATTAATTGTTAATAATATTAATTTCACAACAAAACTTGTTAGAATTGTGTGTAAATGGGTAAATAGGCTATGAATGAAGGAGAGTCTCCTACAATTTTTAGTTCATGGGCTTTATAATGAATATTATGTGGCTGCCTGGTGGTAAGCTTTGCCTACCAGTTCATAGCTTGTTCCAAATAGGTGAGGGGGCTTGATGACCGCTGTTACATTAAAATGGTCAAGCTCTTTTGCGGCCGTCACTGAAGCGGCAGTGGCCACATGAAGTTCAACCCCTTTGTGACTTCAGACCAAAGCAAGAACGCAAAAGGCATTTCAGTGCACCTTCCCACATTCACCACATTCACAGGAAGATTATGTCTTCCCCTCTTTCCAAAGTGCTGAGACAGAAGTACAATGTTCCATCCATGCCCATCCAAAAGGATGATGAAGTTCAGGTGGTTTGGGAACACTGTAAGGGTCAGCAAATTGGCGAAGTCGTCCAGGTTTACAGGAAGAAGTACCTCATCTACACTGAATGAAGGACAGCAGGAAGAGGCCAATGGCACAGCTGTCCACTTGGGCATTCACCCCAGCAAGGTGGTTATGACTAGGCTTAAACTGGACAAAGACTGCAGGAAGGTCCTTGAACGGAGAGTCAAATCTCACCAAGCAGGAAAGAGAAAGGGCAGGTACAAGGAAGAAACAATTGAGAAGATGCAGGAATAAAATAATCTTATATACCACTTTTATTAAAAACTGCTGAAAGGAAAAAAAACATGAAAATGGTCAAGTGATGATGGAACTGTTGGGAATTGAGAAGGAAAAGGGATTTTTATTTAGGATTTGATGAGATGTGATTCATCTTTGATGATATTATTTTATGCATTTGATGGCTTCAATCCTCTTTGAGTCTGTCCTAAAATACAGAGAAGCCATAAAGTTATTATGTTTAACTTTGTTAGTCTAAGACCACGGAGGAAGCAAAGGAGTGCGATTTGCATCAGTGGCAGAGCCCTTTGGGATCCCGAAGGAAGGGGAGACGTCGTTTCTCCTGTGTGCTTCAGCGAGGTTTATTTAACATCTTATCTCTAAACAAGCCCTCTCACTCTTTTACATTTTGTTTTGTTTTGTTTTTAGTTCTCCTCTTTCTGTTTTCTTTTTCCCAAGTTAGCACCACAGTAATTCATGAGTGATGTGTGGTGGGAGCCTTAACCTTGGGAGCTGGATTTTGTCTTACGCACTTTAAGGCCTGCAAGTGTCTACAGGTCTTCTCTCAGGGTGACAAAGTCAACATTCAGCCTGGGCTTGTTGTTGTTTTTAAAGGAACTCCTGAAAAATTTTGAAAAATTTTAAACTATGACTTAAAACAGTATTGAAACTTTTGTTTTAAATTCTTATGAGAAGATTATAATCATCCAAATAATTTAAAGCAGACAGACAGACACACAAATCTGTCTCATCAATAAAGAAGTAGGTCGGGCATTTCTGCAAACCTCACACTTATTAAAACTAGTGTTATCGCCTGGATGGTAATAGCAGAGGGTTGGGAGTCTGCCAGGGGTCAAGTCATGGTCAGAGAAAGTCAGGCTTTGTCATGGGATTATTTTAGCTGGGACTGCCCCGGGAAGCCCCAGAAACCACTAGAGTTCGCTCTATCAATGCTTGATCCCATTGGGGCTCAGTTCATCAAGAGTGTATTTTGCTGGGCACAGTGGCTCACACCTGTAATGCTAGCACTCTGGGAGGCCAAGGCAGGAGGATTGCTGAGGCCAGGAGTTCGAGACCAGCCTGAGCAAGAGGGAGACCCCGTCTCTACAAACAATAGAAAAATTAGCTGGGCATGATGGCGCACACCTGTAGTCCTAGCTACTTGGGAGGCTGAGGTGGGAGGATCATTTGAGGCCAGGAGTTCAAGACCAGCCTGGGCAACATAGTGAGAACCCATCTCTTAAAATGAAGAAAAAGGAAAGAAGGAAGAGTAGTGGAGAGCAGAGAGAGCAAAGGGAAGCATGGCAGAGACAGGGTAGAGAGGAGGAAGGCCTGGGCCGTGGCCAGGGGAAGGAGGTTAGAAGCAGGAATGTTGAAAATCATGAGATTGTCACTTTTGCTGCTATGCAGCCTGGGTTCTAGAGTTAATAGGGGAAGTCTAGGCCGGGTGCGGTGGCTCACACCTATAATCCTAGCACTCTGGGAGGCTGAGGTGGGAGGATCCCTTGAGCTCAGGAGTTCAAGACCAGGTGAAACCCCATCTCTACAAAAAATAGAAAAATTAGCCAGGTGTGGTGGCACTTGCCTGTAGTCCCAGCTGCTTGGGAGGCTGAGACAGGAGGATCACTGCAGCCCAGGAGTTCAAGGTTGCAGTGAGCTGTGATGACTCCACTGCATTCTACCTGGGGCGACCATGAGACTCTATCTCAAAAAAAAAAAAAAAAAAGTAGAGGAAATCTGGAGACCTGTGAGGAGGCTGCAGCAGTCTGAGACAGCTCTGATTATGACTTTCTTTGGAAGCCAGGCTGTGAGGATGAAGTGTCGAGGTTGTGGTCTGAAGATGGCATCACAGGCACGGCACCATACCTCTGCTCTGCAGCCCAATGTGATAGCTATTAGTTACACGTGGCTATTTACATTTAAATTTAAATCAGTTAAAAGTGAAAATTCAGTTCCTCCTTCACATGTGTTTTTTGTAGCTACTCTCTATGCTATTACAAAAGTTGGGCATGTGCCTACCCCGTGAGGTAGCAATTCCATTTCTAGCATTCTACTCCTATAAGAAAGATGTACATGTGTGTTCCTAATGGCATGAACAAGAATATTCATATCAGCAGTGCTATTTTTATTTTTGTTTAAATTTTTTTAAAGCTGGGGAAATGATAAAGGGTATTCAATTTCTTGTTTTTTCTTAAGACAGAGTCTCACTCTGTCACCCTAAGTAGAGTGCAGTGGTGTCACCACAGCTCACCACAACCTCAAATTCCTAGGCTCAAGCAATCCTCCTACCTCAGCCTCCCACGTAGCTAGGACTACAGACATGCACAATGCCCAGCTAATTTTCCTATTTTTAGTAGAGACAGGGTCTCACTCTTGCTCAGGCTGGTCTCGAACTCTTGAGATCAAGTGATCTTCCTGCCTCGGCCTCCCAGAGTGCTAGGATTACAGGCGTGAGCCACAGCGCCCTGCCAGCAGTGCTATTTTCAATAGCCAAAAGCTGGAAACAACCCAAATGCCTGTTTCCAGTAGTAAAAGAAGTAAATAAACAATGGCATATTCATACCATTGAGTACCATATACAGCAGGTAAAATCAACAAAGGACTGTTCTATGTCATGAGCTAGATATTAAAAACTTTATGATATATGATTACATTTATATATTTCAAAATTAGACAAAATGAATCTATGGCAAGCAAAATCAGAACAGTGGACATTGTTGGAGAGGAGGTGAAAGATGGTGACTTCACAGGGGCAAGAGAGGTATTTATGGGGCAGCTATGGTATTATTTCTTGATCAGAGTGCTGTTTATACAAGAGTGTTATTAATTTCTTTGAAAAAATTAATCAAATATTGCAATAACAGACTACATTTTTCTGTATGCCTGTTACGCTCCAGGGTGCCTTAAAAATTTGCCTTAAAAATGATAACACCAAGCTGTATATGGCAGCACGTGCCTGAGCTACTCAGGAGCCCAAGGTGGGAGAATCCCTTGAGCCCAAGAGTTCGAGACCAGCCTGGGCAACGTAATGAGACTCCATCCCTTATAAAAGAAATCTCAAAAAGAAAAAAAACCTTCTAGAATCTCATGAAATTAAAAACAAATGTACAATAAAGAACCAATAAAATCAAAAGTTAGTTCTAGCAAAAAATTAATAAGCCTGGGCAAAACTGATTGAGGAGGGAAAAAGATGGCAAAGCTCATCAGTATAAAGGATGAAAAACAAGGAGACATTACTAGAGACCTAAGAGGATATTGTGAATAATTTCATGCCAAAAACTCAAGTGAAATGGGAAAATTCCCATAACTAACAAAACTGACACAAGAAGAAGATGGAAAAATTGAAACAGCCTTGTATCTATTAAAGGAATTGAATCTAAGAATCAAAAAACAAGACCAAAAAACCTTCCCATTCTCATACAGGAAACCCGAGGCATGGGTAGTTTCAAATTTTAATTCTACCATATATGCAAGGAAAAAAATAAAATCAGACCTCTTCATTTTTTATTTGAAATTTCTTGCCGCTTCTGGGTTAAGGTTTGATGGCTCCAGAAACCCTAGCGTGATCTGCAGGTGTACTTGAAGGAGGCAGTAACTCCTTCGCCCATCACCACCCTGAGCAGTCACGGGCCCTGCGGTGTCCTAGGCCCTGTGCAGGCTGGTGCGGGACAGGAGACACGCACCGTCCCTGCCTGTTGAGAGAGTGTAGATCACGGGGGAGGTGGACACATCGCTGTCCACCCAGCAGCTGGGGGAAGGGGACGTAGGTAGGGTCTGGATAAGCAGGAAGCGTAGGTGAGTAAGAAAGACCTGGGTAAGGTCTGTACCGTGGGGTTCTGTCAGTCACGGTTCAGTCTGGGAAGTGCAGCCACTCTGCGTATTCGCCACCAGGAACTGGACCTCACACATGTGCGGGAGGAGCTGGGAAAGCCAAGGCCAAAAGCAGGGAGTGGAGAATCAGAGGCGGAAACACTACGCAGCCCTCCTGGAGCACCGGCACGAGTAGTCCCGGGAATCTGAGAAGCAGGTCGGGGTCCCCAGCCCTGGGGAACCCGCAGAGGTCTTTGGGAGCTGCTGCCTCTGCACGGCCAGCATTTGGGAGGACGAGCTGGGCTGGAACTTGCCGGGACCCTCGGCTCTGTCCGTCCCTGTGTCTAACCAGCAGTGGACCCTCCCAGAGCAATGGCTGCTGCTTCCCGTTCACCTTCCCGGTCTCAAGCCAGCTCCTCTTTTGACAGCCCTGACCCAGAGCCACGTGGCGCAGGGGATGCAGGGAGTCAGTTCCCAGCTGACTCACCAGGTTGACATGCACAGTGTAGCACAGGGATGTAAGGGACAGTCTCTTGGAACTCTAGGTGTGAGAAGGGACAAAACCTCAACTTTGTTCACCTGCTATTTGGTCAGGAGTTGGCTTGGCCTCTGTCAGGAACGTGACACAAAGCCTCTGCAGTGTGTGCCATCCCTCGGGTGCTGCTCACAGAGCCCTGTCACTAACCCACCTTTGAAGCCATCTTCTCCCTTGACCACAAAAGTAAAGTGCTACTGTTCTCTAATACTGCAAAAACAAGACACCCGCAGATTTTAAACTGATAAAAACCTGGTAAAGCTGTCATTGTATATACCTTTCAGGATAGATCGAGATAACGTATCCCATGGTAAAAACAAGAGTAAAACAGTTCTGAGAACTGTGACACTGCCTTCCTTTTTCTAAATGACTTCATCCAACAGACAGGTGGTTTTTAATCACGGACCCCCTTTTGTGGGCATCTGAACACCAAGCTCTTTTCATTGCAGTAGTATAGGGAGTGCTGCCACTTACGGAGCCCTTCCTGAGTGCCAGCCACTTGACATGCACTGCCTCCTTCTGTTGTCATTGTCCCCAATTGCTGGTATGAAAAATTGAGTTGAGACCTGCCCAAGGTCAGACAGCTGGTAAGTGGCAGGACTAAGATATTTTCCAGGTAGGAAATTCAGAAGGAGCTAGGAAAAGGGGGCACTTGGAAGCTGAAAAATACCCAAAGGTAAGCGAGTGAGTAGCTCTGGGGTGAGCACCTGCGGCCGTGTCGCGGAGCATGGTGGGGTCAGGGCTCGGCAGGTAACAGCCATGGCTGGGCCTCCTCCAGGCTGGCTCCCAGTAGATTTGGGCCACTCCCTTCTGCCATTCTTTCCCCAGTTCCTTCCCTTCTTCCTTCCTTTGTCTCTCAGATTTCTTCTATCTTGTATGCATGTGTGATCTCCCCTCCTTCATTTTCTCTCTTTGTATGTAACAGAACGTTCCATCTATTCAGCCAAGTGTTGATCCTATCTTTTGAGCAAATCCTAGCACGTGCAGGGAGGCTGTGCAGACACACCTGAGCATGGTCTCTATTTTTCAGGAGTTTCTCCTCCACCTTGTGTCATAGGAAGCCACTTCCCCTACTCACAGAAAGTGTTTTTGCAGCATGTGGGGTCACCTCTGTTCCTTAATCAAGCGTGCAGTCCACACCCTCCCTCCAAGGGTGCCTGAGAGAATCCTTGAAGCACGGTGGTAATACAGACACTGCCTGGATGGGCCCCTTCCCCTCTCTCAGCCCCCATATCCAGCTCGAGGGGTTGTTTTGGGGTCTGCTCCTGTCTGCTCCCAGGCCACAGGCCTTGGTGTGCTCAGTGCCCTGCGTTCACTGGGCATACGGCGTGGTCAAGACCTGCCTCTAGGCCAGGCACGGTGGCTCACGCCCGTAATCCCAGCACTCTGGGAGGCCGAGGCAGGAGGATTGTGTGAGCTTAGGAGTTTGAGACCAGCCTGAGCAAGAGCGAGACCCTGTCTCTACTAAAAATAGAAAATATTAGCCGGGTTTGGTGGCACCTGCCTGTAGGCCCAGCTACTGGGGAGGCTGAGGCAGGACGATCGCTGGAGCCCAGGAGTTTGAGGTTGCTGTGAGCTAGGCTGACGTCACGGCACTCTCCCAGGGTGATAGAGTGAGACTCTGTCTCAAAAAAGACCTGCCTCTAGGAGGGGAGAACAAAGAAGGAAAACTCCTCTACTGAAGGCAGCACTTCAATTCTGTGTACAGAGAAGGCAGGGAGAGGCTGGCATATGGAGACAGGCAGCACCTGGAACCCAGGACGAGGTTCAGAAACTTGGCAAAACAGCCACATTGTTCTCCAGTTCTGGCAACTGTGGCCACTGAAGCCAGTATTTTCCTGATGCAGGAGTGGGCATTTGGGGCAACTTTTTGTTATTCCTCCACCCACCCTCTGCTTGACTTGGCCGATTATCTCAGCAGGATGCTGGAGCCAAGACTGGCGTGGCCTCCTTCCTAGCCACACCTGCACGGAGGCATTTCCTGCCTGCACCACTGCTGGCCCCTGCGTCAGGGCTGCCGTGTCCTCAGAGCTGTGGGTGCATCTGGGATTGATGGTTTTCTCTCTCTCTCTCTCTCTGTCTCTCCAGGGTCAGGTGTGGATTAATGGCTTTAACCTTGGCCGCTATTGGCCAGCACGGGGCCCCCAGATGACCTTGTTTGTGCCACGACACATCCTGACAACCTCAGCCCCAAATACTGTCATAGTGCTGGAACTGGAACATGCGCCCTGCAGCGACAATGACCCAAAACCGTGTGCTGTGGAGTTTGTGGACAGACCAGTTATCAGTGCAGCTGTGACCTACAATCGTCCTTCCAAGCGTGGTTAGTCAAGACTCATGGCTGGGCCATGTGTGGTGACTGTAGCCAGTGATTTGGGGGGTTCTAGCCCTGCACATACCTCACAGACCCTCCCTGTCATGCCAACATTCACTAGAGAGTTAGATTGGAAAATGAATGTGTTGTGTGTGTTTTTGCCTGAGGTTTCCCTGCAGCCCTGCAATGCCTAATCCCTGTCCTCAAGGGCCACCTTGGGTGTGTCAGGGAGCTGACAGCACAGTAATGCCCAGACGTATCTGCAGAGTTGGAAGCTTTACAGGCGTTCTTGATTTTTTTGTTTGGAAGAATCATGTTGTCTTTTTGTTAAATAAAATTTGTACTGAAATGATGATGTCACTGTTTTTAATGTTGAGCAGGTATTAAATTATATGGTCTGACTTAAATCATAACTAGACTTGAGTGGGCTGAATAAGCCACTTCACTAGCTTGAAATTCAAAGGGGTGGAAAATAGTCTCGGTTTGATCTAGTGGACTGCTATTTTTCTGATCCTTATTTGACTTGCTTTTGAATTTCTGTGATATCTACTAGGTAGCTCATAAATACAGCTAAAAATAATTATGAAAACAACCTAAATGATCCACATTTGCACAGTGTACCTAGTATGGTACATCTGTACAGTAGAATAGCACTTTAGCCATTAAAATGGTGACACAGATATATATTTATTTATATAAAGATATTTTCATATGTTGTATAGAAAAAAGAAGATTACCTTAAATTTGATCCCATTTTGTGTGTTTGGACATAAGAGCTGCACATATTCACACACTTAGTACAGACCTGTATACGTATCAGTAGACAGGCATACACATATGCATGTGCTATGTACATGTGCGGATATGCAGGGACATGGTGTTGCATGACACACGTGTCCTGACATGGAGCAGTGGCTCTCATTTGTTGAGTGCTTGTTCTATACCATGCACAGTTCTGAGCATATCGTATGTTTAATTCACTTGCCCTTGACAAGAACTCTGAGACATGTACTGTCGTCTCCCGATTTATGGGATCCCACAGCTCTAAGTGGCAGAGATGGGGTGAACCCGGGTGGTCTGGCTCCAGTGTCCAGCACACACTGCATTCACAGACTGTCCATGCATGCTAGTGTTACATAGGAAAGGTTTGGAATAACAAACAAAAATGTTAATATGATTATCTCTGGGTGGTATTAAAGAGATTGTTTACTTTTTCTTATCTGTATTTTAAATTCTTAACAGGGAATATGAAATTTTTTTAAAGGAAGAAGAAAGGAAAGATTAATCAATCTACCACATTTTCTTGGCAGTATATTTTTCCTCTCTCTCATAGGCATAGATAATAAACATCTGCAATGCAACAGGGAGTTTTTAAACTCTGCTTGAGCCAGCTGCAGGAGGCGCAGGTAGGTTGAGACAATCTGAGACTGGAACTTAACTGATGACTGTTCCATAGTGTCTTTTTCTAGATGTTCTGCAGCTTTGATGTTTGGTCAGACCACAGGGTGAAGGAGGTGCTGCAAGGACTCACAGCCTCATTTTTATGACTCTTCTTCCACTGCGAAGTTACCAAAAGTATAAAATGGTACTTAAGAACTGTGGCCAGTGATAAGCTGTGGAAAGAAACGTGAAATGGTTCCTTTTAGGGCACGAGGAACATTGGTAAATTGTACTCCCCCAGCCTCAGGGATAAGCAGAGAATGTCCAGAAAGCACAGTCAGTGGGGTACAGGCACCTCGTTGGAGTGTGCACTTCTCTTACACGCACTCGTCCGATCTGCAGAGCCACACTCTAGGGTAGACGACAGTAAGCCCATTTAACAGTTGAAAATATTTAAAACTTTAACAAGAGGCAGAGTTGGTTTAAAATCTGTTCTCTCTCCAAAGCCAGAGCATTTTGTCTTGTCAGTGTGAGGGAATTTGGGGGATATGTCCGCCCTTCTATGGTACCACGCCATCCCTTACCCAGGAAGTTTCTGGAAAACAGAATCTCAGTACATAAGTAATACCACCTGCACTCCAACCCATCCAGCTCTCTTGCGGACTCTCATGGAGGCCTGTGTTTTACCTACTACAGGGTCTTTTTTTTTTTTTTTTTTTGGTTTGTTGGCATCTTCTAATACAATGTCATTCTTAGATCTGCCTTCAGTCATTCCTGATTTCTCTGAATAATTCTGAGATCTGTCTATCCATGAATTGATTTAAAATTTAACTCTGTCTATGGATTCTACCTCTGAAAATAATGAGGGGAGTACCTTTATTACATGCTATGTAAACCTTTTATATGAAATTATCTTTAAGCTGATTTTAATATTCCAGGATTTGCTGAGCAGGCTTGTGCTGACGGACAGCAGTGACGGACTTAGAATGTTACCGCGTTCTCTGCCATCCTGGTGACCGCGGTGGCCTTTTCCTTTGTGTCCTTTATTTCTGTGTACCCCAGATTTATATGACCTGCAGGACATCTTGTTTTAAACGGCTTTTTGGAGGTGTAGTTTACACGTACCATAAAACTAACCTGTATTGAGCTACAGTTCCGTGAGCTTTACAAAGTATATACAGTTGTGTGGTTGTCACCATGATCCAGTTGTAGAGCACGTCCTTCGCCCCAGAAAGTTCCATCGTGCCTGTTTGCAGTTGATCTTCACTCCCATCCCCATGCCGGGCAATGACTAATCTTTCCATAGCTCTGCCTTTTTTAGAAATTTCCTAGAACTGGGATCGGTCCTATGAAATAGTCTGACTTCTTTAATTTAGCATCATGTGTTTGAGGTTCATTCATGTTGTAGCATGTTCAGGAATTTGTTCCTTCTTATTGCTGAGCATACCACATTGTGCTTGTCCATTTGCCAGTTGATGGGCATTTGAATTGTTTCCAGCTTTTGACTATTATGAATGACGCTGATATGAACAGTCATGTACAATTCTTTGTGTGGTCATGTGTTTTCATTTCCTGTGGGTAGACACTAGACATGGAATTGTTTAGTCATATGTAATATATATTTAACTTTTTAAGAAATTGTCAAACCATTTCATAATATCTTTTTCGAGGCTAGTAAGTAATGAAGAAGAGACAGAATTTTACTTAGAATGACCCAAGTTTTCCCTTCTCTTTCTCTCTCTCTCTCTCTCTCTCTCTCTCATCCCCTCTCTCCCTCAGGCTGTTGACTGCCTTTCTTTCTTTGTCATTGTCAGTCTGTCCATCTTTGTTTCTTAGCAAATCCAGTTTATTCAGAATGAAATTGTTTGGCACTAATCTAAAATTGGGTTTTTTTCATTGTTTCCCCAACAAGCAATGTGTCTTCTGTCAAATGACACAAATAGGAAGTGATCTTGTGTGGTCTTTGTTTCTCCCGCTTATGAAAAAAAACTCATTTTCTGAAATCATTTTATTAGTCAGTGTGAGGGATTCTGTCTGATGTGTGACAAAATGCACAGCTAGCGTGGACCGACAGCACGGGCTGATGTCCAGATAATGGGGGCAGGGTGGCTCTGGGTCCCAGCCCAGCCCCTGCTCTTGGTCTGACTGAGCGATACTTCCCCAGTTGTCCCTTGCCCTCTGACTCTGAGCTTTGTTAGAATTGGATGCCCGGCAGCTTTCTGGTTGTCTGTAAGTGCCCGGTGAACATTCTGAACTGATTCCCCACCAGACAGTTGCTCTACTTGCGCCCCCAGGGGGCTTTCCCCTGTGTGAGGAAGCCGCCCGCCCACGAGCTTAAGTCCTCCAGACTCCCAAACCAACAGCATTGTCTTGTAAGGTCAAACAGGACAGGCTGTGGGGACAGAAGCCCAGGTTCATGTTCCCACTCCATCACGAATTCTTCTTCTCCTAAGCATGGTCCACAGCACTTGCCATATAGTAGGTGCTTACTAAATGCTAGTTAGAGTCTTTCTTATGACATTCCTCCACAGAAGCAGGTAAGAGATCTCAGGAAACCTGGGACCAAGGAGAAAGAAATGACACCTAGGACACGCCATCCTTTCCCCATGGCCCTCTGTATTCAGTTCAACAACTTGGTTCTTCTCCTGACCAGCCCCTGTGCTTGGCTGAGGGTCCAAAGGTGGAGGAGACAGTCCAGTATAAAGCACGACACAGACCGGAGGGGAGGGATGCCCTGGAAAGGGTGGAGGTGCATCAGCCGTCGAGACCCTCCAGCATTAAGCCAAGATTGCTGTGGGCAGCATGAGCCTACGGAAAAGTTGAGATCCAGGATTGGACTTTGGAGATCCCCACGTGGACCTGTTCAGTGCTCCACTTCCTTAAAGCCTCTGTTTGCTTGTTCTCAAAACATAAACAACTTTCCATTGCCAATATATTGAGTTCCTTGCCCAAAGGGCAATTCTCATCATTGTGTGCTGGTTTGGTTCTTGTCTATTGCTACATGACAGCCACCTCAATAAGTCTGCATTAGTTACATAAAACAGCTAATCTGTTACACACATGATTCCATGGCTGAGGAACTTGGACAGCCCTGCAAGGATGGCTTGTCTTCATTCTGCAATGTCTGGGTACTGCTGGGTACTGGAATCATCGGAGCTTCCTTCACTCATCTGGTGTTTGGTCTGGGAGGACTTACTTGAAGTTTAAGCTCAACTGGGACTGTCAACAGCATCTACAAGTGGTTTTTCCATGCGACTCAGGCTTCTTATAACACAAGAGCTGGGTTCTGAGAGGGCGTGTTTCAGGAGGGAACTTTCAGAAAGTAAACAATTCAACAGAAGCAGGCAGAAGCAGCATAGCCCTTAAGACCTAGACTTGGAAGTCAGATAGCATCACTCCCACTGTACCCTACTGGTCAAAGCAGTCACAGTTCACTCGTATTCAAGGGGAGGGTACAGAGACCCATCCCTTGATGGGATCAGTGACAATTTGCAGTAATTTTAAAAAACCATCACATGTGTGCACAGTGTTGCATTATAGCACAGTCAGTTTTGTGTATTTCTGTCCATACCACTAGAGGTCTGAAAACCTGGTGAGCATGAATTGAGTCTTATTCATCTTTTGTCCAAAGCCCCACTGGCAAAGCACAGGGAGCCATTGGCTGAGTGGTTCATTTAGCCTGTTGTTTAGCAAATTGGATCCTTCATCTCTTCTGCAGGTTGCCTGGCCCCTGGCGGTCTCAGCAGATAGCAGCTGAAGGGGCCTTGGAACTCTGAACATAGGCTGGAAATCCACTGTGTGAACCACCCACCAGCCAGAGTTTATGGAGGTGTGAGATGATGGGCACTGCACCCAAAGTTCAGTCTGGTTTCTTTGTTATCTTTTGGTGAAATCTTTTGATTTTAGGTTCCAAGCAAGAGGTACACTCTGTCCAATTTACTTCAACTTTGCTTTAATTTTTCCTAAGCAGTGGGATCTTTTTCCCAGGGTGCTTTGGCGGTTGTGGATCACCTGTCCTTTTTCCTGGGGCCTTTGAACTCAGGAAGTATCCCAAGGAATGCCAGTGAGGAGCCCCTAGGGTTTCTGGTCTCATCACTTCTAGGGTGATGAGTGAGCTCCTCAGCATTTGACTATTATAGTAGGTGGTTTTTTCTGTTTTTGTTTTTGTTTTTTATTTACCCAACAGATGTTCATTCAGTACATACTCTGACCCCCATGCTACTGAGTAGGATACATTTGTTGTCCCTCAGGGAGCACAGAAATCTGTAAACGGACAAAGTAGTGTTGTGGGGACAGACGATGACAGGGACAAGACCAGGGTGCTATGAGCATGCTGGATCCAGTCTTAGACTTCATGTATGCGGGGACTCGTCGGGGTAGGCTCCTGGAGTTGAGCCAAATGGAGAGTAAGAGAAGGAGGAGAAAAGGTGGGAGCGGGCAGAGAAAAGGCACTTCACGAAGGAAAGCATCTGCAAAGATCCAGGGTCTACAGAGACCATGGAGAATTCCAGAAATTGATGACACGTAGCTCAATCTGCCTGGAGTTTGGAATGAACAAAGAGGCGGCAAGAGAGATGCAGGGATCAGAGCTCTCTCCAACCAGACTGTAGTATCCTGAAATATTATTTTCACACATCCTTTGTCCTCTGAAGTTTCTAGGTTCATGTCTTACACTTTGATGGTGCTTAATAAGAATAACATTTGTAAAGTGATTTGAATGTTATTTTGCGTACACTTTCTCATTCAGTCTTATAAGAACTTTTGAATAAATGAGGCAGGTGGTATGCAACCCAATTTGTAGTTTAGGAAAATTGAGAGGTGGGAAAGATTGTGATTCACACCAAATTGGGAGCCTGAAACTCAGACCCAAGTCTCTTGCTTCCAGATCCCACCCTCCTTTCCCATCTGCAGGTTGCTTTGATTGATCGAGCTGCAAGAAGAAAGCTTTATATTCCGTTTAAGAAAATTCAAACGACAGAAGAACGATACTTCGGTCAAGTCTTGTCTAGTGTGCCTGTTCGGCCACGTCTGAGCTGTGTGGCCCCAGGTTTTGGAAAATGACCCACGAGTCCTGTGTGTGTCTCTGGTGAGCAGAATGGCCTGTATACGTGGGACCCCAATGGACCCAGGTCAGGAAGTGAGGAATCCTCCGCATGGCAGGTAGCTTCTTCACAAGGCTGGGCATCCCTCTCAGACAAACCTACTGTCAGAGACCAGCCTCTCTTCTGCTTTAATTTGCTCTATAACAATCAGCAAATTCCCCAGAAACTTAGCTGAAAAGTTCCCTGAGCAGCAAGTTTCTCTGAAAGAAGTGGGCAGAGAGAAGGTACATGGAATTGTAGTTGAGCAGTCAAATGGTGACTCTCGGTTTTTCTCTGGAGGGAGCTCTTCCTCGAGGTGAGACAGGGCCAAGGAGACATGAGAGTGGGCAGAGAAGTGCTGTAGACTGACATCGACTTGAGGCCGTCGCACGCTAAGAACATCGCGACTTCCCTAGTGGGTGACTGGGTTCGTCTGTCCACTGTCTGCCGTGATCAGTAGACACCAACACAACATTTGCAAAGTCCAAAGAACAAATGTGGTAAAGTCCTCAAGAAACGACACCAGAGAGTTCATTGGTTGTGGATCAGAGGTTGTTGGCCCCCCCAGTGATCTGAATGAGTTTTTCATGGTTTTGTACCTAAAATTGTGATTATCTGGAACCTAAATGCCAAATCCTTCCACTAGACAGAATTTTTGCTGTACTAAATATCTATGAGGAAGATAGAGCTAGAGGGAAGACAGTTGTTAAATACAGGGCTAGTTTTCTTTCCTTCCTTCCTTCCTTCCTTCCTTCTTTCTTTCTTTCTTCTTTTTTCTTACTTTCTTTTTCTTTATACACAATGAAGATATGAGAGTTTTGTCTAGTTTTCTATTAAAAGCTTCTGTGAACACCTGACAAACTGATAACAGGAAGGTATTGTTGGAATACAACTTCCAGACCCTGTCTGAAGTCATTGCAGATTCATCTCAGTCTCATTGCAAGCTCTACAGAAGCCAACCTGGCTAAAGATGGAATTCTGATTGTTCAGGAGACAGGTGGAGAATGGAGAAAAAATATTGACATAACGTTCTGAATTTTTTTCTACTCTGAGGATCAGAATTTTGCCCCTTGATAGTGAGGGAGAAGCCACACATCTCAGGTGTTCAAATAGAGCAATGCTTTTGAGAGCAGCCAACTCTTTACTCTGGTATAAAACCTCAGTGTCCATGTTACCTGTGCAATACCATATGTACAATGTGAATACCGTACAGCTGGTGTGAACCGAACTTTCAGCCCTCCTCACTGGGCAGGACCCTTCAACATCTTGGCCCCAACTGCTCTTAGTGACAAAATTTTGCCATTTTCCGCTCCCATGTTTTTATACACTGAAATTACCCCTTCTCTATTTCAGCGATCCTATCACTTAAGTCCTTGGACTTTGCACCTGAAAAGTCTCCAAGATTCATTCTTTATGGATATGGAAATGTTTTTAATTTCCAATATACTCTGCAAAACTTCTTATAGCCTGCATCTCTTTTTTAAATCCAGGACAACTTTCATTCACTCATTCATTCAACTATTAGTGACTCCCTAATACATGCCAGGCATTGAGGATAAAATGGTAACCACTATATCACCCCATATTTCAATGTCTTTTTTAAGAGTATTATTGCTATCAAGAGCAATAATAAGGAAAATACGACCCATGTCTTCAAACGGTTTAGAGTTAGCAGGAGAGATAAGTAAACAGGCAGTTTCAAAGCAGTCTCACGGACACCACAGTAAGGGATAGCACAGAATGGTAGAGCAGCACTAGAGGGCTCACAGCCCAGGCCCAGGCAGTCAGGGTCTCTGTCTCACAGCAGAGCCTAAGAGATTTGGGTGTGTGTGGTTTATGGAGGGGATCCTCTAAGGAGAAAGGGAGTGAGGAAAGAGTACAGAGCAGGAGAATTAAGGTAAGTAAGGAGGCCGGACGTAGTGGCTCACGCCTGTAACCCTAGCACTCTGGGAGGCCGAGGCAGGAGGATCGCTTGAGCTCAGGAGTTCAAGACCAGCCTGAGCAAGAGCAAGACCCTGTCTCTACAAAAAATAGGAAACTTAGCGGGGCATGGTGGTGTACATCTATAGTCCCTGCTACCTGGGAGGCTGAGGATCGCTTGAGCCCAGGAGTTTGATGTTGCAGTGAGCTCTGATGATGTCTCTGTACTCTAGCCTGGGGCAACAAAGTGAGACTCTTGTCTCAAAAAAAAAAAAAAAAAAAAAGTAAGCAAGGAGACTAGCTTCGGCTTAAAACAACTATTTATTAATTCATGATTCAGTTGAGTAGTTCTTCTGCCCTGGAACAGACTACACTGATCTTGGCTTGGCTCACTTATGTGTCTGAGGTCAGATGATAAGTCAGCTCAGTTTGCTAGTTCCAGAAAATCTTACACACATTAATTATACCACAAAGTTGTACTCACCTTGAGTCAAGGGGGCCAGACATTGGCTGTAGGATACTGCTGAAGGGGAAGGGGAACTAGTGGTGTTGTGGAGAGGTGCTCAGAAGATGGCCAAAAACAAGAGAAGAGGGCATCTGTGAGCTGTTAGCTGCCAACACTCATAGAAGCTGGGGACTGGGCACACCAGTCCATAAAGTAAATTTGTGCAGCATCATCAGTGTATGCTACAGGTCTTAAACAAAGACCTGAACTGAAGAGTTAGGTGAAGAGTGGAAGAAGAGCATTCCAGGTAAAGGAAATAATATATACAGATGGCTGGACCTATGCGAGAGGAAGACCATTCACAGAAACATAGGTGATGGTGATGGGCAATGTTGAGAACACATGGCTGCAATGATATCAAGGAGCTAGATTTGAAGAGTCTTGTATGATTGTGTAAGGAGGATAATATATTTGAGGTATTAGCCAATATTTCTGTGTTAGTCAGTATAGGCTAAGTTATGTTACATAACAAACAACACCCAAACGTTAGTAGCTTAAAACAAAAATATTTATTTCCCATTCTTGCTACATGTCCTTTGCTAATCAGTTGGGTCTCCATTGTCCACTGTTTCCAATGGACATTGGACCCATGCTGGCAGAACATTGCTTTGCTGGCAGAACCGTCTGGAACATAGCTTTCACAACTGCCAAAGCAGGCAAAGGGAACATGCAAAATCACACACTGACTCTTAAAGCTCCACCTGGAAATGATACCACAAAAAAAAAAAAACACCACCATAATTTAATTTTTAAAGTATCATTAGGAACACAGAGTCATCACAGAAATGATAAAATTCTAATCCATCAAGAAGATACATCAATTCTAAACATGTTTCATAAAATATATGAAGAAAAATGATAGGATTACAGAAATAAATGTACAAATCCTTAATCATAGAGCATTGAAAAGCTGATAGGATAGTAAGAAAGATAAATAAATCATTCAGAAACACTTCTGCATTTGATTATCCAAAGTAAACTAGCTGTGAAACTAAATTCTATCTGGATGGGTTCACCAAAGTTCGGATGTCTTTTAGGATACTAATCCACATTAAGCCAGGTGGCTACATCCAGGCAATGCACTCCTCAGGGTAGGAATGTAACAAATGGAAAGGACCTCCCTTCTCTGAATATCCAGGGGATGTAGATACAAGTGCCTTGTTGCTAAGCAAGGCAGGAATAACTAAAAACTCATCCCTGATAGGTTGTGAGCACAGGTTAGCTCTAGCATGCATTTATGTTCTAAATTTGCATCACTGGGTTAATACAATAAACTTAAGGCAATTAATTAAAGTGTTATACAGAACTGATAGTGCCCCTACATGTCTGACACAAGCAATCTCAAAATCATCTTTGGAATAAGGGCATCTTTATCCTAGATCTTGGGAAAACCCCCAGATTATTTTCAAAGTCAAAAAGTAGTCATAGTGGCCAGGCACAGTGGCTCACGCCTGTAATCCTAGCACTCTGGGAGGCCGAGGTGGGAGGATCGCTCGAGGTCAGGAGTTCGAGACCAGCCTGAGCAAGAGTGAGACCCCGTCTCTACTAAAAAAATTAGAAAGAAATGATCTGGACAGCTAAAAAAACATATAGAAAAAAAATTTGCTGGGCATGGTGGCACATGCCTGTGGTCCCAGCTACTCAGGAGGCTGAGGCAGGAGGATTGCTTGAGCCCAGGAGTTTGAGGTTGCTGTGAGCTAGGCTGATGCCATGGCACTCTAGCCCGGGCAACAGAGCAAGACTCTGTCTCAAAAAAAAAAAAAAAGAAAAAAAAAAGTCACAGTCAAATATAATCAAATACACAATGGAACATGGCAACATAAACAAGAAGCAGCAGAAACAGATCCACATAAACTTTGGCTATTGAAAGTATGAGACATATTTTAAAATACATATTCCTACAATATTTAAAGACAAAACAACTTTGAAAATATCTGCAGCAAACAGGAAACTACAACAAAACATCATAGATTTGCAAAAGAATCAAAGAACACTTTTGGAACTGCAAAATAAAATTATCAAATTTTAAGACTCAGTGTATGAGTTTGAGAACTGGTTAGACACAGTAGAAGAGAGAATTAGTGTATTGGAATATAGATCAAAAGAAATGATGCAGGATATAGCATACAAAACAAAAAGGAAAACATGAGAGAAAGGTTTAGAGATGTGAAGGATAAAGTGAAATGATTAAATATATATTTAATCTGAATTCCAGAAGGAAAAGATAGAATGTAGTGTAGGTAGTATTTGAAGAAACAATGGATGAGGATTTCCTAGAATCAATGTAAGACAGCAGTCCATAGATTCAAGAGGCCCAAAGAATACCAAACATTTAAACTAAACAAAAGTTCACACCTAGACATGACATAGTAAAATTGAAGAACACCAGCAACAAATAGAAGCATCTTAAAAGCAGCCAGAGAATATAGGTTACCTTTAAGAGAGTGACAGTAGACTCAAAGAGGATTTATCAAAGGTAAAAATAAAAGACCAAAGATAATAGATTTAACTTCTCCTCCTCCTTCCTCTTCCCCACTCTCTCCCTTCTTCTCCCCTTAAAAAAAAAACAAAGATAATAGAATGTTATCTTCGATGTACTGAAAGAAACAAACTGCCAACCTATTAAATAGAATCCTATACTCAATGAAATTATCCCTTAATAAGGTTGTCAAAATGAAGACATTTTGTGAGAAACAGAGACTCTCATTGAAGGTTATACTAAAGCATGTACCTCAGTCAGAAGAAAAGTGATTATAGAAGGAGGATCTAGGATGTAAAAAAGATTAAAAGGCAAAGAGAGTGGTAAATCTATGCATAAATGTAAACAATATTAAATTCATAACAGTAATAATAATGACAAGTGGACCTCACAAGATTGAATTACAATACACATAAACAAGAAATATAAGGCAAAGAACAATATAAGTAGAATTAAGGCTGGGTGCAGTGGCTCACACCTGTAATCCTAGCACTCTGGGAGACTGAGGCGGGAGGATTGCTAGAGGTCAGGAGTTCAAGACCACCCTGAGCAAGAATGAGACCCCATCTCTACAAAAAAAAATGGAAAAATTAGCTGAGTGTGGTGGTGTGTGCCTGCAGTCCCAGCTACTTGGGAGGCTGTGGCAGGAGGATTGCTTGAGCCCAGGAGTTTGAGGTTGCTGTGAACTAGTCTAATGCCACGACACTCTAGCCCAGGAGACAGAGCGAGACTCTTTCTCAAAAAAAAAAAAATATATATATATATATACACACACACACACACACACATATGTAGAGTTAAAATCTTCTACTTTTGTTGTCTTTTGGGTTTTTTTGGTTAATGTCTGTAATAAAGCCAAAGGTAATTGGTTAATTTTAAACTTTGAAAATTAAACATACTCCCCTCAAAAGGCAAAAAATGAGAGAAAAAGAAACTTGTAACAGGTAGTATGAATAGAACCCATGAAATAAGATTTATACAGGAATATATCAGAAATCACATTAATATAAATGGGCTAAATGCAACAGTTAAAATACCAAGATTGCCAGAATGGGTCTTTAATAACCTAACTATGTGCTATCTACAAGAAACCAAGTTGAAAACATACAAATATCAAAAGTTTAAAAGTAAAAAGATAGAGAAAGATATACCATGCAAATACAAACCAAAAAAACAAATTTTGTAACTTTATTATTCGTATTGGATGAAATATCTTTTAAGACAAAAAGAGATACATAAAGTCTTTTCATAATGACAATTTTTAATTCACCAGGAAGACATAAATATTTTATATTTGTATATACCTAATAACATGGTATTATATGGTGCAAAAATGTACAGAATTAAAGAAGAAGAAATAGTTACCAAAATCATAATAGAATATTTTAATACACCTCTCTCAGGAGTTAATAGAACAATCAGATAAAATATTAGATAGAATATTTGATCCACATGATTAACAAACTAAATGCAACAAGTGGATATAGAACACTCCACCTCTGCTCTTTACAAACAGATCTGAAACATTTACAAAAATTGGCATACATTGGGGCCACCATGCAAATCTCAATAAATTTAATTGACTAAAAACAGAACATATACTCTGAACTCAATGCAAATAAGCTGGAAATCAATAACCAAAAAATAACCAAAACATTTTCATATATTTATTTGGAACTAAAAACACACATTTCTAAATTACTGATGGTTTAACATTAAGAATTTTAGATTATAGTTTGAACTGAGTAATAATGAAAGCATTACATATTAAAACTTGGAAGATACAGTCAAAGCTGTATTTAGAGGGAAATTTGTAGCCTTAAATGTAATTATTAGCACATTGGCTGCCATACAAAAAAAACCAAATTTTTTCCTTGGGGCCATGGTGTTTTATTATGAAAATAGAATAAAAACTTTGAAAACAAAATGATCCTTTCTAAGTTAATGAACAATTTCTGCAGGGTTTTGCCCAGGGGACCACCCATCACATAACATGTATGCTACAGCATGGCAGCATCAGTTGCCTGTGCACCATGAGGCTCCCAAGGTAGAGACGTGTGACTTATATGTTTCATGAGGCCCCAGGGTGAAAACTAGCTTGAGTTAAATACAACTCATATGGCAGGTAATGTATTAGAGACAAAGAAAGTCTGAAATTTAATGAGCAAAACATCTTTATTAAGAAGTAAGGCAGAAATGAGGAGAGACTGATCAACAGGTACAAAGTTAAAATTACGAGGAATAAGTGAGGGTGTCATATTGTATAGTAGGGTAAATAGAGTTAGCAATAATAATGTATTGAATATTTCAAAATAGCTAAAAGAAAGGATTTGGAATGTTTTCACTACAAAGAAATGATAAATGTTTGAGGTGATGTATATGCTAATTACCCTGATTTGATCATTACACAATGCATACATGTATTGAAACATCATATTGTATGGCATAAATATGCATAATTTGTATGTGTCAATTAAATTGTTCAAAAAATTTTAAGGGGAAAATTTTTAACCTGTCTTTAAAAAGCTTGACTTTTTGAAACTAAAACTCTATCTTTTCTTACAAAAAATGGAAAAAAAAAAACCAGCAAAAGAAATCCCCCAAAAATATAGAAGAAATATGCATAAAAGCAGAAATTAATGAAACTGAAAATGCATATCAATAGAGAGCATCAACAAAATAGCAACAGTTTTTTATTTTCCAAGACTAAATAAGTTGATGAACTCAGAAGGAAAAAGTGCCTCCTCACCTTTGTAAGCATTTTAGCACTGAGAGCTAAAGAAAATGTTCCCTCATCAGAAAAGTCTGAATCTGCCCTCTAAAACAATGAACACTGACTTTATTGGGTTCCGAAAGGACAGAGCTGTAAGAGAACTCAATTTCTCCATCCGTATCAGGAAGGCAGAGAACTTTGTGTGCTGGAGAAGGGAAACTTCCTCTTCTCCTGTCCCTCTCCTCTCACTGCTCTCTCAGATCTATCACATAGAAAGTTATTTCAGCTGGTCAAGTAAGGCCTCTGTCCGGCAGAGCTTCCTCCCTCTGCTGAGTTGTCCGGAAGACTATTTTGCCATGGGTTTGTTCATCCACTGAAAGAAAGGGAAGAAAGCAAGCTCGGGCCTTTTGCCTGGCTGTCGCAAAGCTCAGGGTGTATCGGAGTCCCATCAATCTGCTGCAGGAGTCTACGCTTCAGGAGCTTATTTCCCTCCTCAACTCTTGAAACTTAGAAAATTTGCTTGTTTTTTAATTTTGATGGTGTTACTGTGAGAGAGGATGGAAGAATTGTTCCTTTCAACTCCCACTTGAAGAAAACAACAAGATGTCTCCTAAAACCCCTCTGTCTTCATGCTGAATGTGCTACGAATCTCACAATCTGTCGGTTTGGGGCAAATGCCCCCCTGCAAAAGCAACCTGTTGTTTTTCACACTAACTATGGATATTAAGACAGTTATCTCACCCATAGGTTTTCAAGATAATAAGCGTTTTCCTGCTTGGGTGACACTTGTTCTTCATAGTCTGCCTTTCCTCTCCCATTAGCTAAACCTCAGTATCATAATGTGGTCAACACGTAGCTTCTGCAGCGTACAGTCCTGTGCTTGCTAAGCCGTGGTTAATGAAGGTAACAACAATAAGAGAAACATCCATGCTTTGATTAACAGAGGACACTTAATGGGAACTGTGTCAGAAACTCAGACTGGCAGGTTAGGACCATGTTGGCAAAACATTTACGAGCTTTGGGGAAAGGGATAGGATAGATATTAATAGTAAACACTCACGTGTTCTCCAAGAGCTAGGTTCCGTGAAGTTTATTAGTGCAGGTGCTGTTAATTCTTTCTCAGGTGACCTCCCTCTCTATGGCACTTAGCTCATAACACTGTGGTTATTTGTTTATCGCTGACTGAGGGAGCCTTCGTGACAAGTACCATGATTTTTATTCTTGTATTCATGGTACCCAGTACAGCACACCTAGCCCATAGTAGGTCCCAGTCAGTGCTTCCTGAGTGAGTGAATGCTTCCATGACTACATTCATGGATTAAGAGTGGGTCCACATGTTTCCAGCATTCATTGAGGCATGTCTAACAGTGATGTCAGCTGAGGTCCCCTTCTCTTTAAAAATCTAGATAAGGTTTATCTTAAAAACCATCCCACGATTTCTGTGAACCCCTGGAGGGCTTACTTTCTCATGGTTTTCTCTGGCTAGACATTCTGCCTCAGCTTCCACTGAATTCGCCCAGTTCATGAATGATCTCATCATCCTACACATTCTTTTGCAGTATCTTGACTCAAATGTGGAACATAGTCCCTTGAATTTCACAAAAACCTCACCCACATTGGGCCTTTTTAATCTACAGAAACTATACAGAAGTTTTGAAGAGGTGGGGGAGGAGGGGCAATCTACATGGCAACAGCACAGCTCAATAGTGTTGACTATGAGGTATCCTAGTTTTTAAAAGACATTCTACCACCATCCATACTGCTTGGCCTTCCTTTTGTCTTTACTGTTCTTCTCTTCTTTGTCCATTCCTCCCTCTGAATTTCTAATAATTTTAAAACTAACATTGTCCCATCTGGATTCCCAAAATAATAAATGCTTGCCTTTCTTCTCCAGGTCTAATTTCTTAGAAAGGCTTTAAGAGGCATGAGGCTTCCATGGGCCAAGGGAGAGGGAGAGAAGAGCCAGAAGGAAGCAAAAACATCAGAGGCTAGTGAGCATCCCTGAGAAGAGTCCTGGCACCTCCCCTTCTCATGGCCAAGCCTTGGGGTAAGGAGGCACAATAGAATCCCCACTCAGGTTTTGGGATCTGAGAAAATAGAGGTTTTTAACATTTAAAAAAATTTTTTTAAATATATTTTTTAATAGAGACGGGGTCTCACTATATTGCCCATATTGCCCAGGCTGGTCTTGAACTCCTGGCCTCAAGTGATGCTCCCACCTCGGCTTCCCAAAGTGCTAGAATCACAGGCGTGAGCCACCATGCCCAGCAAAATGGGGCTTTTGAGCCATACTCCCAAGGTCAAGCTTGAGGAAGAAGCAAGATCCCTGAGTTCCCCATCATGGTGCAAGGGCAGAGGCAGCACAATGTGGGTGGACCAAGGGAGTCTTCAAGAGCTCCCATGAGCCAAACATGGAGTGGAGAGAGTAGGATGGTTTCCCACACCAGGTAGAGCAGCAGGAAGTAGCAAAGGCCCTAGATGACCCCACCAAGTCTCTGAGGCCACAGAGTAGAGCAAAAGAAAATGGAGTGTTTTCCGTGTCCCAAGAGGAATGCCAAAGGATCTGAGTGAGAAGTGGCCCTGCGGAAGTCCTGTATGTGGGAGTGGATCGATTTAGCAGGTGATTTCACAAATTCATGGTTGAGGCCCAGACAAGAGGAAGTACACTTCAGCAGGTGCTGATATCAAAAAATAACAAATGAAGACCAGAGTCACTTTTCCAAAATCACTACCCCAGATGTCACTGAGGAAAGGTGGAGTGGGCAAAATGCTGAATTGACTGAGATTAGTTCCTGCCTTCTAGGGAAATTGGGGTCTCAAAATAGAAGTTGAATTCCATTCTAGAAGGAAGTTTACCGTTGACACCCATGTATATCTCTCCTAACACCTTTGAGTAGGATCCGCCTGATGTCAGCAAATGTTTTGTAATCTTTTGTTCTTTCTTAGTGGGTGTTACTACTTCATTTTCCTCCAGATAGATCAGCATATTTATTTAAAAGTATTTTCCATACTATTCTATTATGTTGGTTTCATCTCAAGTGAGTTCTTGTTTTGATTATTGATCTCATTCATTGTTTTAGAATTATATTTCTTCCTTGGGCTGTGGAATTTTGGTTGGTATGCTCATCACAAATGGGAGATTTTTCATTAATTTGTTTATGAGCATTTGTTTCTCTTTCTCTCTTTTTCTCTTTCTCCACCTTTCTGCTCTTCCATCCCTGTATAAGAATTTTGAGGTTGTCCCTGTACTAGATGTTGTTTGTGTCCCAACCAGACACCTGTAGCTGTTCGTGCATCATTCCCTTAGCTCCTGTGAGCCTTGGTTGCTCCTTTCCCCAGAGAACTACTCTTGGCTTAATGGAAGATGCCTCACTGACATGGGATACAAAGTGGTATTAATTCTATCATATAATTCATGCTCCAAATTCCCTGTGAGATAAGGTCAAGGCTAGATTCCAGCAGGGAACTTGTGATGGTTAATTTTTTTTTCTTTTGTGAGACAGGATCTCACTCTGTCACCCAGGCTGAAGGGTAAAGGGTAGTGGTGCTATCACAGCTCACTGCAACTGCCAACTGCCAGGCTCAAGTGATCCTCCTGGCTTAGCCTCCCATGTAGCTAAGAGGACAGGTATGTGCCACCACGCCTGGCTATTATGTGCCAACTTGAGTAGGCCACAGGGTGCCCAGACATTTGATCAGACATTACTCTGGGTGTGTCTGTGAGGGCGTTTCAGGATGGGACTAACATCTGAATCAGTAAATTAAGCAAAGCAGATTGCCCTCCCTAATGTGGGTGGGCCTCGTCCAATTAGTTGAGGGCCCAAATAAAACAAAAAAGCTGACTCTCTCACAAGTAAGAGGTAACCCCTCTTGCATAACTGCCTGGAGCTGGGACATTGGTCTTTCCCTGCCTTCGGACTCTAACTAAAACATTGACTCTTCCTGGGTGTCAAGATTGCCAGACTGTGGACTTACACTATAGGCTCTCCTGGTTCTTAGGCCTTCGAACTCAGACTGGGACTACATCATCAGCTCTCCTGGATCCCCAGGAGATCTGGGGACTTTTCAGATTCCATAATAATGTGAGCCAATTCCTTATAATAAATCTTTTTATATACATGTATATATGCATATATATACACATACATGCACACACACGGATATAGACATAGATATAATCTCCTACTGGTTCCGTTTCTCTGGAGAACCCTAATACAGAACACACCCTTGCTTAGCTTCTTCCCCTTCCCTGTCCTATTTCTCTCCCTTCTCCAGGGAGCAGCCCCAATAAATCACTTTCACTAGAATCCCTGTCTCAGGTTCTGCTTCTAGGGAACCCAACTTTAGACTCCTTCCAGTTAGCAACCTAGAGTGGCAATCTGGAACCAGGTCTTCTGCTGGTGGTTTGGAGCTCAAGTCCTGTAATGGTTTGGGGATATTACAGTTCCAATCATGGAGCAATGGGCTTGGGGTTGGTTCAAATCTTAGTTATGGATTTGCGCTTGTCTTCCAGCCTAATGAGGCCGACAGCTGCCAACCAGCAGTTTTTTCAGTCTTCTTTCAGAGGTGGAGTGGTCCTGTCCTGCCCAACCCCTCCCTCCATCCTGTTTGCAGCAGAGCTGCCCCACCCGATCTGAGCTCCTTGCAGCTACTTCAGGTCCCAGGACCCAGAAGACTTAACGTCTCCGCTTTGCTCAAAAGTTTGCTTCTGTTTTCCAGTTCTGGTCCTCAGAGATGCTTAGTCCTGTATTTTTCTGAAATATTGTTTATTTTTCATTGCAGTGTAATTTACATGTCGTAAAACATGCAGATTTTTAAGTGTATGTCACAATGAGTTTTGACAAATATGTGTACCCACGTTACCCACACCCAATAAGATATAGGAAATTTTCATCACCCAGAGTATTTCCTTGTGCTCCATTGCAGTTGACATTCTACTACACACCAGAGGCAAACCACTGTTAGAATTTAGCATTTTTTCTCCATGTATTAGTTTTGCCTGTTCTAGAACTTCATGTAAATAGAATCATATACTGTGTACCGTTTTATGTCTGGCTTCTTTCGTTTAACATAATGTTTTTGAGGTATATCCATATGGTTGCATATGTGAATGATTCCTTCATTTATATTACCAAATAGTATTTCATTGTATGAATATACCAAGTTTGTCCATTCTCCTGCTAATGGACATTTGGGTTATTTCCAGCTTGGGGCTTTTATGAATACAGCTGCTATGAACATTCTTTTATCAAACATTTTTATTGAGATACAATTCACATACCATAAACTTTACTCATTGAAAATAGACAAGTCAATAACTTTTAGTGTATTCAGAGTTGTGCAACGATCATCACAATCTAAATTAAGAACCGTGTTATCACCCCAAAAAGAAACCTTGTACCTGTTAGCAGTAACTCCTCATCTCCCTCTTCTCCCTGCCCGAGGCAACCACCAGTCTACTTTCTGTCTACAGATTTCCCTAACCCAAGGTCATGAAGATTGATAACTGTGTTTTCTTCTAAGACTTTGTAAATCAAATGTGATTCATTTCGAGTTAATTTTTTGTGTATGGAGTGAGGTAGTGGCCCAACTTCATTCTTTTGCAGGTGGATATCCAGTTATTCCAAGATGAGTTGTTAGAAAGACCATTCTTTCCCCATTGAATTATTTTGGCACCCTTGTCAAAAATCAACTGACTATAAATGTGAGGGTTTATTTCTGGACTCTCAATTCCATCCCCTTTTCTGCATGTCTATCCTTATGTCATACCACATTGTCTCAATTACTGTAGCTTTGCAGTAAATTTTGCAATTGGGAAATGTGAGTCCTCCAACTTAGTTTTTCCTTTTCCAGATTGTTTTAGCTCTTCTGGATCACTTTCTATTTCCATATGAATTACGGGATCAGCCTGTCAATTTCTTCAAAGAGTCAGCTGGAATTGTGATAAGGATTATGTTTAATCTGTAGGTCAATTTGGAAAGTGCAATATTGCCATCTTAACAATATTAAATCTTCCAATCAATAATCATGGATTACCTCTGTACTTATTTAGAGCTTCTTTAATTTATTTCCATGATGTTTTCTAGCTTTCAATGTATAAATTTTGTACTTCATTGGTTACATTTATTCCTAAATACTTTATTTTATATATATTTTTTTTTAATTTTTTTTTTTTTTGAGACAGAGTGTCGCTCTGTTGCCTGGGCTAGAGTGAGTGCCGTGGCGTCAGCCTAGCTCACAGCAACCTCAAACTCCTGGGCTTAAGCGATCCTACTGCCTCAGCCTCCCGAGCAACTGGAACCACAGGCATGCGCCACCATGCCCGGCTAATTTTTTCTATATATATTTTTAGTTGTCTAGGTAATTTTTATTTCTATTTTTAGTAGAGATGGGGTCTCCCTCAGGCTGGTCTCGAACTCCTGACCTCGAGCGATCCACCCGCCTCGGCCTCCCAAAGGGCTAGGATTACAGGCGTGAGCCACCGCGCCTGGCCTTTATATTATTTTAAACAGAATTATTTTCTTAATTTCATTTTTGGATTACTTATTGCTAGTGTATAGAGATGCAATTGATTTTTGTATGTTAATCTTGTATCCTACAACCTGCTGAACTTATTTATTAGCTCTAATAGTTTTTTTAGTTTTTTAGTGGATTCCTTAGAATTTTCTACATACAAGATCATGTCATCCACAAAAAGATATAGTTTTACTTTTTTCTTTCCAATCTGAATGCCTTTTCTTTTTCTTGCCCATTTTCCTGACAAGACCTTCCAGTACAGTATACATAGAAATGAAAGAGCAGACATCCTAGTCTTGTCCCTGATCTTAGGGGGAAAGTATTCCCATCTTTCACCATTATGTCTGATATTACAAACATTCTTGAACAGGTCACTTTGTGGACCAAAGTTTTCTTTTCTCTTAGGTCAATAACTAGGTGCAGAATTTTGGGGTCATAGAGTAAGTATACGTTTAATTTTACAAAGAATTGTCAAACGGTTTTCCAAAGTGGTTTTTTCATCCAGCCATCTTTCAGACTTCCCTTACTATATATTATCTTATATTTCAACATGTTTTGGAAAATGGAAGACCCTCTAACTGTACCTTCATTGGAAGTCTTCTTAGTGGTAGACTCAGCAGTACTGCAACCCTCAAGAAGTTCTTAAGGACTCAGATTAGGGACCATTCTTATATTTACAACTCAGAGCCATTCCCTCATAAACTCACCCTTTGTCCACTTCACAAACTCTCTCAAACTTCTCCACAGCCATTCCCCCAAGAAGAGCCCAACTAGGCCACACAATGCTTCACCCGAACCATTGTTCACTTTATTTGCGTGTGATGTTTTCGTTGTGACGTCAATAAAATCAGGAGGAACCCCTCTCACCAAGGCAACCACAGAGAGGTGGCTGTACAGTCTAGTCTTAGTGCAGATCTTTTTCCTGCCTGCTGCCCTCCGGTGATGGTCTCGGTTTACCTCACGTGTGATCAAAAGAGTGCAAACATTCTGCAGGCTCCAATGTGTTATCTTGCACCCATCTCAAACGTAAACTCTGCTACCCGTCTCCAGGACTGACGTCAGCGTCTTCTTCAAAGCACCGCACATCTCTGAAGGCAGGTGTCATGTCGGGATGACATCCACATGCTCAACTCACCTGGGAGCCCTACTGTATTTTAGAATATCTCTGTGTGGATCTCCATCATCACAAAGTTCTCCCTCTTTTGTTTTTTTCCTAAAATGGAAATATCTCTATTGCTTTGGCAGATCACGAAAGTGAGGAATGTTTGTTTAAAGAAATAAAGAAGCCTAGAAAGTATAAAGTATAATTCTTCCCTCTATAAAACTAAGAGTTTGGGGTTTATCCTCCCATGTTTTTTAAATGCACTTAATATATCATGGACATTTGTGCATGGTAGTAGGTATATAGCTGAAACGTATTCTTTTTAATAGCATTATATTCTTTAGAATATATATACAGTAATTTATTTATTAGGCATTTCAACCATATAGAAAAGTACCAAGAATAACGTAGCAAGCATCCATGTGCCACTTAGCAGTTAGAAAAAAGTTCAATTGCCTATAATTATTTCCCCCTGTTTGTCATTTGTCTTTTCATTTTTCCTTTGGGGATGTTTCTGTTGTGCATATTTTTATATTCACATAGTTAAAGTTATTAATCTTTTCCTTTATGGCTTCTGAATTTTGAGTTATTTTTACAAAGGCCTTGCCCCATGCCAAAATTATGAAGAAATTATCCTGTTTTCTTTTAGAACTTTTATTGTTCCAGTTTTTACATTTAAATATTTTTTTGTGTTTGGAATTTAACCTTGTGTAGTGTGACACATGAATCAAGCTTAGCTGTTTTTCCCAGATGACAATCCACTTGGCCCACTTCTGAATAAATTGTTGTCTCCCCTCTTTGATGTAAGATGCCATCTTTAATATGTGCTGAATTTCCATGTAGATTTTGATCTAATACTAGATTTTCCATTCTGTTCCACTCGACTTTCTGCACCATTGCCATATATTTTAATTAGCTAATTAATTTAACATACACATTAATTTATAATATGTATGTCCTCATTGCTCTTCTTTTTCAGAGTCGTCCTGGCTATTCTTTTTTTGTTCATTTTTACATGAACTTTTATTTATTTATTTATTTGTTTGTTTGTTTGTTTATTTATTTATTTATTTTGAGACACAGTCTTGCTCTGTTGCCCAGGCTAGAGTACCATGGTGTCAGCCTAGCTCACAGCAACCTCAAACTCCTGGGCTCAAGCCAAGCTCCTGCCTCAGCCTCCTGAGTAGCTGGGACTACAGGTGCACACCACCACACCCAGCTAATTTTTCTATTTTTAGTAGAGACAGGGTCTCACTCTTGCTCAGACTGGTCTTGAACTCCTGAGCTCAAGCTATCCTCCTGCCTTGCCTCCCAGAGTACTAGGATTACAGGCGTGAGCCACTTGACCCGGCCACTAATGTCCATTCTTTATTCAAATTTCCTTAGTTTCTGGCTTATGTCCTTTTTCTGTATTAGAACTAATCACGTTTAGTTGTCCTGTCTCCTTAGGCTCTTCTTGGCTGTGACACTTCTCAGCCTTTCCTTTTTTGATGACTTCACAGTTTTGGAGGGTACTGGCCAGGTGTTTTGTAGAATGTTCTTCTGTTCCGATTTCTATACCTCTACTTTATTCCCCTAATAGCACGGAGTGAGTACCTCCAGTGCGATGTCACATAGAAGTAGTGATAACACCCTATGGCCGTACCACCCTGAGCACGCCTGATCTCATCTGATCTCAGAAGCGAAGCAGGGTTGGGCCTGGTTAGTATTTGGATGGGAGAAGCAATGACAGCAAGCATTCTTCTTTCCTGCTTTTAGCTGGAATGTCTATGGAGTGCTTCATTAAGCATTTTGAGCAGAGATAGATATATTTTGTCATGGTAAAGAAATATCATATTTCTATAGTATTTCTGTCTTGATTGCAGTCAATGGTGTTATTTTTCTTAGTGTTTATCTTTGAATTGTTTAACATGCGTATGTCTGGGGGAGGCAGTGCTGGGAGTTTTCCAGGCCGGCTGTTTTCACAGCCCAGTGGCTCTCTTCTCCCACCCAGAGACAGACGGGCTTCCTGCAAATTAGAAATTTGACAAACCTGCTTCCTCTACTTCTCTGAATCCAACTGGAGCTGGGAGGACTTCTGACCCCAGTCCTGATCATCTCTGTCCCTGCACCACTCAGTGCGCCTTCCCCCGGGAAATGTCTTTGGCGCTTCTCATGTCTGTCCTGCCGCAGCTTCTCACTGCCTTCTTGTCACCTTTCCCCCATAGCTTCTGCCTGATCTCAGCGGCTCTGGACAGACCTTACATATATTTTAGAGTGTGAAAAGTATATCTCTCTCCAAATTTGATTAAAATGGAGTTTGTGGTGTTTTTAATTCATTCTTCTTGCTGTTGTTTTCCAATTTCCCAGAGAAGGTGAAAATACAGACTTTTGCTGTTATGTTCATACCAAAAGTCTTAATGAAGTAGTTTTTGACCCAGAGTCCACCACTGTTTCTGGAACAATTTGATCTTTGGACTCAGTGACAAAAAGTTTTATTAGAAATACAATGGGGATTTTAGAGACAGAACTAGGGAACTTTGCATAGTTAAACAGAAACTTGAATGGCCAGTATACAGTACTTGATTAAGAGATAAGGAAATTTACTCATTCAGTAAAAAATAATTGAGCAATTGCTTTGTGCTAGGTATTTTACTAGGCAATTAGGTAGTGGATATTTTTGCTGGAGTTAATCTAATTCATGATGTTTCCCCTGAACCTCAATTTCTTGGAGTAATATAATCAACCTTAACTACTTTAAGAAAAGGCTGAAATGAGTTTCAATATATGAAAGCACTTGGTGGATTTTTTTTTTTTTTTGAGACAGAGTATGACTCTGTTGCCCTGGGTAGAGTGCTGTGGGGTCCGCCTAGCTCACAGCAACCTCAAACTCTTGGGCTCAAGCAATCCTCCTGCCTCTACTTGCCGAGTAGCTGGGACTACAGGTGTGCACCACCACACCCGGCTAATTTTTTCTCTTTTTAGGAGAGATGGGGTCTTATTCTTGCTCAGGCTGGTCTCAAACTCCTGAGCTCAAGCCATCTTCCCCCCTCGGCCTCTCAGAGTGCTAGGATTACAGGTGTGAGCCACCGCACCTGGCCAACTTGGTGGCTTTCTGATTCTCTGAAAGAGGAATTTGGAGCCATTGTAAGCTTTTAAGGAATAAAGTATTATGATCACAAGCATGGTCCATAATCCCAGGTACACCAGAGGACCACTTCAGCCCAGCAGTTTGAGGCTACAATGAGCTATGATCGTGCCACTGCACTCCAGCCAGAGCTGGGGACAGAGCAAGGGACCCTGTCTCAAAAAAAATAACAAAAGGGTAGAGCTTGTGTCTGGTTCATTTGAGCCAAGAAAGGCTGGAGACAGAATGGACAGTCAATTGACCAGTACAGGATCTAGGATGTCAGGTTGTTGTGGCACAACCCAGGGTACAGCGGGGCCATGACAATAACAGCAATAAAGTGGTATAAGGGAAGATGCTTCAGGGCCTGAGGCAGGTAAATTATGGGGGCCAAGGAGAGACCGACTAAAGGAGGGTGTGGGAGCCAAGAGTCGGGTGGGGTTGATGGCCAGAGGGCAGTGAATAAAGGACATCCCTGATGTGAAGACTGTGCCTCATTTTCCCACACCTGGGTCGGTTTCCATTTATATTAGGTGTTCACTTGTGTCCAGTGTGACCAGAAAGCCCCTGTTATTTTAGATTGGGATTCCTGGAAACAAGACTGTGAGACTCTGAGGTTAGCATGCAAGAGATTTAAATAGGGACACCTGTAAGGGCTTGAAGGCAGCAGGATTGGGCAGTAGGAAAGATGAACTGCAATGCAATTGCAACAGAGGCCTCAGCTAATCTTACAGCAGCTCTGGAGCAGCAATGGCCCTTCAGAGTTGTCCCAAATCTCAGCAAGGGGGCAAGTGCTTGGATCCCTCATTACCCAGTCACTGACTATGAGCTGCCCCCAGGGAGGACGATTCCTGAAGCAAGGTCAGCTGAGAGTTGTCAGCTGCCAACACCCATGATAACTGCAGCTGGTAGAGTGGATGCTTCAGCCCTGAGCAGGCAGGTGTGTGGACAGAGCCCCACAGCACCCCCATAGTCTCCTGAAGCCCAGTGGAGGCTGGCAGCCGACTCTTCATAATTTTTCTTTGGTCTCATCTTTCCCTACTTGGCTGCACTCCCCCACTCCCACGAATTCACCTGAACTACCAAAAACCCTAGTCCCCTATCCCTGAACACACAGTGCTCTCTTGACACCACTTTGCCTTTTCATACGCTTCTTCTTCTGCCTAGAAAGTCCTTCTTCCCTTCCTTCCATCAAAATCATGCTTCTCCCACAAGGTCTACTTTGCAAGCTAATTGTATTATGGAAATTTGAAACTGAATCAATTTCTTTTTCCTCTGGAGTCCCAAATAATCTTTTTTGTGACTCTATTATCATATTTGTCTTGTTTTATTGTTAATCTTGGTTTGTTTTTTCCTTTATCAGATTGTAAATTCTGCGAGTGCAGAACTTACTACTTTATCCTTTTATCCTCTCCATAACCTAGCACCTAGGCGATGGAAGACCCTGTCCTCAGGCAGAAAGATGGAAGCCGTATGAACTGCACCTCCTCACTGCTTAGTAGAACGTGATGGGAAATGAGAGGACACAAAAACCCCTTCGGCCAGCCTTTGTCTTTTTGGTGCCCTAAAGTTTCTGTCTCACTGTGATTAAATGAATAAAATTATAAGCTCAACCAGGAAAAGGGAGGCAGCCCCTGATTGGGCAGATCCAAAACCGCCCTTTATCCACGACCTAGGAACATAGGTGCTTTGCATTAATCATTTATTTTTTTAAGCACTCTGAAGTATATTCCGGTTTACAGATGAGGAAACTAAGGCTAAGAGAGGAAAGTAATGTGCTCAGGCTCACAAAGGAATGTGGAGCTAGGATTTGGCAGATCCTAGCACACCTCGCAGAGGTTTTCTAGGGAAACACTGCCTAGGAACTTGGCCCACCCCTAACATCTTACCCACTCTTGTCTCCAAGTGCACTACAATAGACAGCAACTCCTTTCTCCACCCCGAGTGGAGATCTCAACATCTGCAACACGTCAGATCAAACACAAACGTGATCAGGAAAAAAGGCTTTGTGGGGCTATATACAAGTTTATTTCATTTTCTATAAAGGCAGCATCAACTTTCCCTTTCAAAACGGCTTTTCTAAAAGTAAATTTTCTGGAAATGCATTCTTTATAAATGTAGAGCATGCAACAACATGTAAACATAACCGAAGCATTTGAAACTGGTTAACTCAGTGAATAGCTTGCAAGATAGGTTTTTGCTTTGGGAGGGATTAGAGGTCTCCCAGATTTTGTTGGAGTCTTTGCTTAATTCTAATTACAGCTATAAGGATAGCAATTTACCTTAATGGTATAAAATGATTTATTAAATGCTTAAAATAACTTGTAAGAAATGACTGACCAAGATTGTGAGTCACCCAAAAGTTAAAAACTAGGGCCTATATTTTAAAAGAGAGATGATACTTTTTAGAATTTCATAATTAACAGCTATTTTTTATGCCACATCAGCAATAACTTTTAGTTGATTAGTCTTACCTCAATTGATGGCACGCACTTCAAAATGATTAAGGAGGTATTGTCATACTTTATTAATCCTCCTTATTTTTTATATTGAAGGCACTGTTTATAAACAAGCAAAATATTCCAAATAAATGTATTCTTGGCCTATGTATTATTTTTTAAATTTGGATATTCATCTGTTATAATTAAAACAAAATAGGGCTGGGCACAGTGGCTCACGCCAGTAATCCTAGCACTCTGGGAGGCTGAGGTGGGAGGATTGCTTGAGTCCAGGAGATTGAGATCAGCTTGAGTGAGACCCTGTCTCTACAAAAAATAGAAAAATTAGCCAGGTGTGGTGGTGCACACCTGTAGTCCCAGCTACTTGAGAGGCTGAGGCAGGAGGATCGCTTGTGCCTCGGAGTTTGAGGTTTGCTATGCTCACACCCCTGCACTCTAGCCTGGGCGACAGAGACTCTGTCTCAAAAAAAAAAAAGTCCACAAACAAATGAAACTGTGTTTGAATTTCCACAAGTATGTTTGCATTTTGAATGCCTTGTATTTCATATTTGGAAATCAGATCATGCTAATGCCTTCATATCCTTGCCCTTATAATCGGCACAAAAACAACTGGCTTCAATTAACAAATAAACCTTTATAAGCCAGGTGCAGTGGCTCACGCCTGTAATCCTAGCCCTCTGGGAGGCCAAGGAGGGAGGATCACTTGAGCTCAGGAGTTTGAGACCAGCCTGAGCAAGAGTGAGACCCTGTCTCTACTGAAAATAAAAAGAAATTAGCCAGACAACTAAAAATAGAAAAAATTAGCCAAGCGTGGTGGCGCACACCTATAGTCCCAGCTACTTGAGAGGCTGAGGAAGGAGGATTGCTTGAGTCCAGGAGTCTGAGGTTGCTGTGAGCTAGGCTGACACCACAGCACTCTAGCCCGGGCAACAGAGCAAGACTCTGTTTCAGAAAAAAAAAAAAAAAAATTGAAAGAAACAAATAAACCTTTACAATAAAAGAATCAAGACCTAGACTCATCATGTGACTGACTGTTTCTGCATATGTCTGACTCCATGGAATAGAACATGCCCCAGATATATTAGAAAAACACTAGAACAGCACATAAAAATTTTCTATGTTGTTCTACAAAAGCCAGAAATTAATTACAGGGACCATGTTTCACAGCAGAAGGTAGTGATTTACTCTGTCAGTCAATGCTCTGCGATTCCCTCTGGAGAAGCCCATCAGTTCAGGTTAGAAGGGAATGGTCTTTCTCTTGCAATGTTATTTACATACTCATTGAGACACTGCTCAGAATTCTCCTCTGGTTGACTTCTCCCTGCAGGGAAGCCTGTGCAAGGAAGGACGCATCAGTCCAGATGACCCTCGCCAGGCTGAACTTGTCCATTGGAAGAGGAAAAGCTGACTGCAGGGTGAGTAAGCCTTCCTCCCGGCACTGGCTCCGGAATCTCTTACTAAAATACAATTTTAAGTAAGCTCTGCATGTGGGAAGCTCATTGACTCTGCGCTTTGCATTTTCCTTTTTTACAGAGCATCGTGATCGTGATCCACGGTGGACTGCGTGTAAGATGAGCTGGGGGTGTCGGCAGGGTAAATTTGGAGAAGCCCACAGTATTGGCAGAGCACAAAAGGGCCCCTGCAGGTTTTGAAGAGCTGCACAATGTACTTGCGAAATTTCTCCCCGAGAAAGAAGTAGATGACTGGATTAAGGCAGCAGTGGACAAAAGCCAGGGTTTCTGTGGCCTGGATGGCATAGTCCAGGTATCTTTCAAAGGTGCAGTCCTGAAGGACTTCCAGCTCCACCAGGGTCTCCAGGAAGAGCACTATGTTGTAAGGTGTCCAGAACCCGAGGAAGAGGACCACCACGGCAAAGATCATCTTCACCGCCCGGTTCTTCTTCTCGTTCTTACAGTGCTGCAAAGTCCTGATGATCGTGGAGTAGCAAAACAGCATGACCCCCAAGGGTATCGCCAGTCCCAGAATGTTGATCTCCAGGGAGCTTAGAACCTTCCACGTCGTCGAGTTGACAGAGTACTTGGTTTTGCAGTAGGTGTGGTTGCGCTCCGTATAACAAGTGCTGAACAGAAGGCCAGGAAGGGAGGCAAACACAGCCACTGACCACGTGGCCACGCTGGTAATGACCCCATAAGTCAAGGTCCTGGCTCTCAGGGAAAACACCGCATGCACAATGGCCAGGTACCTGTCGATGCTCATGAGCATAATGAAGAATATGCCACTGTAAAAGCCCACCAAGTACATCCAGGAAATAATCTTGCACAGGCCTAGTCCAAAGACCCACTGGTCTGCAGCATAGTAGCCCCAAAAAGGGAGGGAAAACACGAAGAGCAGATCCGAGATGGCAAGGTTGAGCAGGTACACGTCGGTCATGGACTTGAGCCGCTTGTATTTGAGCAGGACCAGAACCACCACGGAGTTTCCAAGCAGACCAAACAGAAAGACTAAGGAGTACAGGGGAGGCAGGAAGAGCTCCCCAAATGCCTTGATGCCTTCTTTGGTGCAGGGCTTGGGGATACTTTCATAGAGGTAGTAATTGCTGTATATACTTTCATCCAGCGTGGTGTCAGCTACATTCGTGGGGTCCATTTTTTAACCCTGCAACCTCTTCAAGGCAGGTCTGGGCCCAATCAGAAGAGCAGACAAGACTTCTGTAAAAACAAAAATAAATCATAACAGTGCTAAATGCAAAGCAAGCTGCATACTGTCTTGCCTCGGATTATTATACACCCTTCGCAAGACAAAGGGTTCGATTCCTCACGGGGCCCTCGCTCTTTGGGCCCCAAATGAAATAATCCTGGCCTATGAAGTCAGACAGATTTGTTTCAAATTCCAGCCCTGCCACTCGATAATTTTCTTACCCCTCTGCTGGGAGCTTCAGTTCTCTCATTTGTAAAGTGAGGACAGTAAAACTCCTTTCCAAGGAGATGTTTTTCAAGGATGTTTCTAAAAGACATTTTGTCATTTGGGCTTACTGAAATCACTTTCAGGGATGACAAAATCAGTTGACATTCCCAACAGTACTGCACCCAGGGCCTTTCTGACGTTAAAAGAAAGAGAGAGATTAAAAATCTACACGTTTCCCCTTCAGATTATAACTCCAAAACTTCAATAACTGCTTAGGTAATCTCATTCAGTTAGTATGAAACTAGGTTTGCCGCTTGCCTTTATATAAAAATTGCAATACCTCCTGCATGCTTTGCACTTTATATATTTCAAAGCATGTTCACCCGCATTGTGCATTTAGCCCTGTCCCCATGCTCCTGTCCCTACCCACACCCACCAAAAATCTTGTTATTTAAACCAAGCCAGCATCTTGTTGTAGATGACTCATGAAAGATTCAGAGAGGTTAAGTGACTTCTGAAGACCACACAGCTGTGTGTAGCACTTGCTCTTTGAGCCCCAAGTCCCAGTGATGTGCTGGTAAATCGGATCTCTGAGGCAGGCAGATCAAAGCTGTGATTTATAGCATTGGCTGGTTTCTGTGGTGTAAACTGTCCCAACAAGGCCAATCTCCAGCTACCAACTGCCTCACAAAATTGTTGTGTGCCAGTCGGTTCTTGGGCACTGGCACAAGCCGGCTGCAGCACAGACCTGCCACATGCCGCGTCTGCTCAAGAGCGCCCTCCCTGGTGGGAACGGGCCTGGCCTTCCCGGTGGCTGGTGCTCCGGGGCCAATTTGACGCTAATACAGCAAATGTGCTTTCAATGCCTTTCGGAAAGTTGCAATAATCAGTTGGGAAAATTGAAAAAGCCTTTTGGTCTTTTCATCAAAAATCAGTTCTATGCACAGAATCCTATCGGAGTGGGAAGGAGCCTGATGAATCTGGAAAAGGCACAGCGTAGCCAGAAACAAAATCTCCACCTCCACCAACTGCCTTTATTTCCTTTCTTAACTGGCAGATGGCCGGGCGCGGCGGCCCATGCCTATAGTCCCAGCACCTTGGGAGGCCGAGGCGGGAGGCTCCCTTGAGCCCAGGAGTTCGAGGTTACAGTGAGCTATGGTCGTACCACTGAACTCCAGCCTGGGTGACAGAGCAAGACTCTGTCTCTTAAAAAAAAATATATATATATATATACAAATTTTAAAAACTAAAAAACATTGGCAGATGAAGAGGTTAAACCCTTCTTAAAGTTGATCACAGGCTCACATGTGTATCTGAGCAATGCAGGGATGAACGGCTCTCTGACTCCAGGCCACCCCTTTGCTTCCTTCTCGATGCTCTTGTGGCACCCCAGCAGTCCTTACCGAAACCCTTTTCATGGCGTTCAGTAATTTATATCCACTCTCTCCCCGCACGCTCACCACCACATGCCCAAACACCCGAACTGTGTGTTTCTCAAGAGAGAGATTTTTGACTTATTCCTACAAATGGATGCTGAAGACCTGTTGTAGCACAGGGTCTCCAAACACTGTTCAATGGATAACAATTCCAGTCTTTCTCCACCATTTGACCAGTGAAAATTCAAGGACTAAACGAGGCTGAGGAGTTAGAAGATTATCAGGAGAACAAACAAACAAGAAAGATAGCTGATAAACGTCTGGAATTATTCTTAGGAGGCCTTATGTGTGTGGTGTTTCTTGGCCCGGGAGTCGTGCTAGAAGGGAGAGGCAGAAAAGTGTGTATTTTTGATGAAAATTGGTTTTGGGCATGTGGACTTAGGCTAGATGTGTGCAGGGGGAGCACTACATATGTGAACGCCTATCAGATGAGGCTCTGCAGGTGTGGGGACAGATAGGTCCAGGGTGTTGTGGGCTACAAGACAGGTGTCAACTGTGAGCCCCAGACTGGTGCAGGACTGCAGTGTCCGGGCTGGGCAGTGGCTGGCCAGCGCTCAGGCGTCCCCACGTCCACACACAGCCTGGGAAGCCAGTGTGCAACCTGAGCCCCCAGGAATCCCCCCCTCCCTGCTTACCTTGCTTTTCTGAAAACGGCACTGAGGAAGGTCGGTGAGGCAGTGCCAGGCTTGATCAAGAAGCACAGTGCTAAGAAGGACAGGTGCCTTTGAAGGGTGTGTGGCTTCCTGTGAGCACCGGCTCTCTCTTGCACCCATCTGTGCTGAGTTCAAGTGGGGTTTTTTTGACAGAAGTAGGAAGCAGATAATGAGTGACTCTTACTCATTCATTTCCCAAAACCGAAAGCCGGGAAGGTTTGCTTTTTGCTAGATTGAGAAAAAAAAAAATGAAGTCAGTTTTTAAAGAGAAATTTTCTAATTTTTAAAATTTTATTTGTTGGCTTTTCAACTTAAAAAAGATTTCCTTTTGGCCGGGCGTGGTGGCTCACACCTGTAATCCTAGCACTCTGGGAGGCCGAGGCGGGAGGATCGCTCGAGGTCAGGAGTTCGAGACCAGCCTGAGCAAGAGCAAGACCCTGTCTCTACTAAAAATAGAAAGAAATGATTTGGACAGCCAAAAATACATATGGAAAAAAAAATTAGCCTGACATGGTGGCGCATGCCTGTAGTCCCAGCTACTCAGGAGGCTGAGGCAGAAGGATTGCTTAAGCCCGGTAGTTTGAGGTTGCTGTGAGCTAGGCTGACTCCACGGCACTCTAGCCTGGGCAACAGAGCAAGATTCAGTCTCAAAAAAAAAAAAAGATTTCCTTTTGACTGGCTATACGTGGTAGCAATGACCACTGCATGGATGGGCAGTGGCAAGATGTGCAATGTTCTCCAAACAAGTGGACTCTGAGCAGGCCAGAGTGAGAAGAGAGGCCAGAGATACTCAAGAAAAAGGCCATTCAAGAATAGAGAAGAGAAAATTTGTCTCAACGTTTGTATCTGTGAGCAACTTGGATGGTGTTAGCCAACCACGTTCTTTGATTCACTAATTAATATGTCCTCAATCTTGTGTAAAGTGACATGACAATGCAACTTGAAGCTCTTTTGCAACAGGAAGACCTCTCACCCTAACCCATTCTGCTTGGAAATTGTGGAGCCTCAGTGACAGTGGTCTGGGTCTTTGGGTTTAGGTCGCAGTCAGAGCCGAGGGGCTGCCATGAGCCCTACGTCTCTTGTATCCTCAGCCTTTTGCCAGCTGCCAGATGTTTTCCTCCATGTGTCTGCTGTTGCTTAGCTCTTTGGTTCAGCTTCACGGAGACACAAGTGTCATTCTTTTTTATTTTATTTTACTTTTAAGGCTAGTCGTGCGAAGCAGTGGGAGTGGAGAAGGAACAAAGGAATCTGGAACTGGTTGTGATCAATTAGTTGTAAACACCACTGCACTCGGATCGGCCCATGCTTGCGGAGGAATTTGCCTAAATAGGAACTTAAAAATTGTGCTAGAACAGTATTAGTCAACCCTTCTTTTCATGATCACCTTCCCCTCAAGGAGTCTTTTGAGACTTTTTTTTCTTAACACCTCATAAGGCCGGGCGCAGTGGCTCACGCCTGTAATCCTAGCACTCTGGGAGGCCGAGGAGGGTGGATAGTTTGAGTTCAGGAGTTCAAGACCAGCCTGAGCAAGAGTGGGACCCTGTCTCTACTAAAAAAAATAGAAAGAAATTATCTGAACAACTAAAAAGATATAGAAAAAATTAGCCAGGCATGGTGGCGCATGCCTGTAGTCCCAGCTACTTGGGAGGCTGAGGCAGGAGGATCACTTGAGCCCAGGAGTTTGAGGTTGCTGTGAGCTAGGCTGATGCCACGGCACTCTAGCCCAGACAACAGAGTGAGATTCTGTCTGGAAAAAAAAAAAAAAAAACCTCATAAAATTTTAACACCACAGACATACTGTGCATCTGTTTACACAGCATATGTATATCCATGCTTTACACATAAAAAGAGTAAGAATATTTTTCTCCCTCCAAGAACCAATTTTTGCCTCCTTGGGGGCAATACAGCCTCAATTGCAAATGCATGAGTTAGAGAAGTGGTCCTCAGCTGGGGTGCTCTGCCCTCAGTGGACATGCAGCAATATCTGGGAACATTCTAGTGTGGGGTGGTGAGTTATTACTGGCTTCTCATGGGCAGAGTCCAGGAATGCTGCTAAAAGTCTACAATCCACAGGACAGCCCTCAACAAAAAGGAATTATCAGGTGCAGAATGTCAACAGTGCTGAGGTTGATAAACACTGAGCTAGGGCAGCGTTCCCAGCGTGTGAGCTGTGGAAGCAGGTTCATATTAACAGAAATTCTGCGAAAGAGAAATGGGGACCTGTGATCAAATAAGTTGAGGCACGCTGGGTGGGGCGCGGGTGAGATACAGCTCCTTACTGCAGTGCTTGCTGGGGGCTTTCCAGTGCTAATATCATCTTGAGCCTCTGCAAGACAGATTTGCAATGAAAATGTTCTAGATGTATTTGACCAACTAATCTATACCCATTATGTGGGTAATTTATAAAATGACTGCATTTTCATAAACACAGAGCCTGAAGAAGGTTCTACCATGGAATTATAGACTTAGAGGGGCAAGTTAGAGAGCTGGGGGGCATAGTGTGGAGGGTGTGAAGGCACATGCCCTGGGCAGGCCCCGGGCAAGCTCATCTGAATGCATTGCCTAAATCTCACAGACTGTGGACTGGGACGGGGGTGTCAAAGTTCGAGAACATATGCCGTCTCCAGGTGCAAATCATCATAAGTGATCGTTGGTCAATGTGGGTCTGTAGATGATCCCTTGAAAGCCACTTAGTGTCCCTTGACTGAACCTGGCCACGTGACAAACATCTGGGTTCCATGAATGAGGAAGTGTGAGCCCCTGTGTCTGTGCTGGCTGAGAGCACTTGCTTTGGTCTGGGTTTGGCTCTCAGCGTCACCACTTACTAGCTGTGTGAACCTCAATTTTTTTATCTAAAAAAGGAAGTGATAATACATGAGGATGTGAGAGAATTAAACGAGCTAATGTTTGTAAAGGACTTAGCACAGTGCCTGGTACATACAGGTGTTCAACAGTGGCCCTAGCAGTGAAAATTAGTAGGGTGAATAAAATACACAAGAATAGCTTCCTTTCTTGAAATAGCTGAGCCTGGCATATTGCCCTTAAGCCATTACTGGGATCCCAAGAATTTTTTTTTCTTTTTTTTTTTTTTATGGAGACAGGATTTTGCTCAGTTGCCCAGGCTAGAGTGCAGTGGTGTCATCATAGCTCACTGCAACCTCAAACTCCTGAGCTTAAGCAATCCTCCTGGCTCAGCCTCCTGAGTAGCTGGGACTATAGGCATAGGCCACCACACCCAGATAATTTTTCTATTTTTTGAAGAAACTGGGTCTCGCTATGTTGCTCAGGCTGGTCTTGAACTCCTGGCCTCAAGCAATCCTCCGGCCTCAGCCTACCAAAGCGCTAGGATTACAGGTGTGAGCCACTGTGCCTGATCCCAGGAAATATTTTAATTTAGATGTGGTAGGCCACATTCAATTTCCAAATCACTGTTCATGTTAAAAACAAGTTTCAGGTTTCCAAGTTGCAGAGGTTACTACTGCCCTGGAGAAAGTTAGTCTTCAGGTTGGCAAAGCAACAACATTACTGTCCTGGATAAACACCAAATAGGTTTCTTTTCTGTAAGGGTTTCAAAACTAAACATCTCCCCCCAAAAAAGATCTCACCCTCTCAAAAGAGGATCAATTTTTTAGTAATGCCCATTTCATAGATTTCATAGATAGAGAAATAGAAACCCAGAGAGTGGATGTGGCGTGCTAAAGGCAACACAGACACAATCGGGGCTACACACACATTCCTGACATTTTCACGGACACCATGTTGCATTGGGCTTAATTTCTGAAACCTGAGCAGAGAGGAGCAGACCAACAAAAAGGACAGTGCAAAGCCTACCCCAAACCCTGGCGGCACACAGCACAGCACAGGCCACCAAGAAAGCAGCTGTAACACGAGACTACAGCGCCCCCTGGTGTACAAAATCTTATTTCAACGCCAAAGACATTAAGGTCCATTCCCTGGGTCACACGTACCACACCAAACCATAGGGACCAGCGTATCTAAAACCGGAAGCTGTAAACTCCCAAAACCTTCACAGGAGCACCACAGGACTCAGGTGCAGAGCTGTGGTGGTTAAGCACTTAAGGTTTTGTGTCAAACCTGTTATTTACAGCTGGAAATCAGAGAAGCCTGCCAGGGAATGAGAGAAGCCACACGAGTTGTACCCAGGTACAAGGTAATAAGCTGGAGCTATAGGAACAGATTATGTATGGCAAGTTCATGAGGTTAGTTAGGTTTCAAGGGCTTTCTGTCGATTGGCTAATTTGAATAATTTTGTGCATTCAGAGCAGAGGGGCTGTCCCTGGTGTCTGGTACCTGGCCCCAGGGCAACTTGGGCTAATGCATAGTGGCCCCAGAGTACAAGGGTCTGATAAGGGAAGTGATTAGGGAGTGAACTGAGCTGTTTAAAAAGGGGAACTGACTGGCCTCCAGCCAGGGCTGGCAATACCATTAAAAAAACCCACACATACACAACAATAGTACAGGGAAGGTCTAACTAAACAGATAAAACTTCGGTAAGGAAATGGGAGATTCCAAATAATGAAATTAGAGCTTTTTTCAAAGATAACTAAAAATCGCCTGGGCGTGGTGGCTCACGCCTGTAATCCTAGAACTCTGGGAGGCCGAGGCGGGAGGATCATTTGAGCTCAGGAGTTCGAGACCAGCCTGAGCAAGAGCGAGACCCTGTCTCTACTAAAAAAATAGACAGAAATTAGCTGGACAACTAAATATATATATATATATATATATAGCCAGGCATGGTGGCACATGCCTGTAGTCCCAGCTACTTGGGAGGCTGAGGCAGGAGGATTGCTTGAGCCCAGGAGTTTGAGGTTGCTGTGAGCTAGGCTGATGCCATGGCACTCTAGCCCGGGCGACAGCATGAGACTCTGTCTCAAAAAACAAAATGAGCAAAGGACATGAATAGAAACTTTTCAAAAGAAGACAGACTGGCCGGGCGCGGTGGCTCACGCCTGTAATGCTAGCACTCTGGGAGGCTAAGGCGGGCGGATTGTCTGAGCTCAGGAGTTCAAGACCAGCCTGAGCAAGAGCGAGACCCCGTCTCTACTAAAAATAGAAAAGAAATTATACGGACAGCTAAAAACATATATATATATAGAAAAAAATTAGCCGGGCATGGTGGTACATGCCTGTAGTCCCAGCTACTCGGGAGGCTGAGGCAGGAGGATTGCTCGAGCCCAGGAGTTTGAGGTTGCTGTGAGCTAGGCTGATGCCATGGCACTCACTCTAGCCCGGACAACAGAGTGAGACTCCGTCTCAAAAAAAAAAAAAAAAAAAGACAGACTAATGGACAACAAACATATGAAAAAATGTTCAACATCTCTAATCAGCGAAATGCAAATCAAAACCACAATGAGATATCACTTAACTCCAGTGAGAATGGCTTTTATCAAAAAGTCCCAAAACAATAAATGTTGGCGTGGATGCAGAGAGATAGGAACACTCACACACTGCTGGTAGAACTGCAAACTAGTACAACATCTATGGAACGTAATATGGAGATACCTCAAAGAGCTAAAATTAGAATTACCATTTGACCAAGCAATCCCATTACTGGGCATCTACCCAAAGGAAAAAAAGACATTCTATAAAAAAGACATCTGCACTAGAATGTTTATAGCAGCACAATTCACAAATGTAAAGAGTGGAAACAACCCAAATGCCCATCAATAGATGAGTGAATTAAAATGTGGTGTACGTATACCATGGAGTTCTACTCAGCCACAAAAAACAATGGTGATCTAGCACCTCTTGTATTATCCTGTATCAATTGATCAACACTTATGTGCACATATAATAGTAACATTCATCAGGTGTCGAGCAGGTGGGAGGAGGGAGGAGGGGATGGGTATATTCGCACCTAATGGGTGTGGTGTGCACAGTCTGGGGGATGGACACGCTTGAAGCTCTGACCCAGGTAGGGCGAAGACAATATATGTAAACTAAACATTTGTACCCCTGTAATATGCTGAAATAAAAAAATTAAAAAAAGAACTCCTACAACTAAACAACAACCAAAAAACCCAACCTGGGTGGTACTGGTGGTATTGATGCAAGAATAGAACAATAGAATCAGAAAACAATATCCAGGAATGGACTTCAGTGATGGTTCCAGAGACAGATGGACTACCTTTTTTTATTATTTTTTTTAAAAGCTCCAAATAATGTCCCACTCCCTAGACTGAGGCTCCATGAGTGAAATTAGCTTGTTTTTAGCCCCCTGGGAAACTGACATAAAAATATAAGTAGATTATATTAATCTGGTTTTATTAATGGATTAACAAGTTAAAGCCCAAAGGAGAGCTATCTCCTCCATACTTGCTAATACCAAAATGTTCCATCACCCAAGGTTACAGTTCTTTAGGATATATTCTCTGCACCGCCCCCCACACCCAAACCTACCCAAAACACATACAAACCACCAAACCCTGTCTCTGGAGTAACCAATTGCCTCTTTTGACTTTCTGGTCCCGCCCTCCCCTCCACCCCCCCCACCCCCCACCCCCTTCACCACCCCCGGCTGAGACTCTTGCTTCCTCCTGAACCCAAGATTCTAACTTTTCTCTGTTAAACACAATTGGAAACACTAAATATATTAATACAAACACAGGTTTGTATATTTAGAGAATATAAACAATTTTTATACTGCCATCTTATATATGAAAGGATAGTAGAGGAAAGAGACTATCGCAGGCATTTTTACCACAGAGAAATAGCTACCACAGCCCTCAAGAAGGTGACGTGAGGAGTCACCTCAGGAAGGGAGTTGGAAAGAGATCTTATTCCTGCAGCTCTGAGAATCCCTGGGTGGGACACGTGGAGACAGGAGGTGGCCACGGTGACTGGCCGACAGACTGCGGAGGTGCACCATAATCTGTTGCTACCGTCTTTTTTTGGTCTAGGGTAAAAAGAGAGGAAGAAAAACCTGTCAGAAAATAATGCACCATGATGAGCCAAATAGTGGGGCCCTGAACTGCAGAACTCAGAGCTTTCAACAAAGAAAAATGAGCCTGTTTAGAAGTGATGGCAGAAACCCTGGGCCAGCCCCTTAGGGTCACTCCCTCCTCAGTGTCCTCAGGTGTCAGACACTGTCTCTCCCATCCCTGAGGAGAAGATATCCTTTTCCTCCCCTCCTCCCTCTCCCCCAGGCTCCTCCAGCCCTGCCATTTCCCCGACACTCCCACATCAACACTCAGTCCCACACCCTGCTTAAGTATCAGCACCACGGGGTTAAGGGCTGCGCTGTGCTAAGCCTCCCTAAGTGCCAGGTGTCAGCGTGGAGAGGGAGATGAAACACACAAGGCTGAGCATCTACCTGATATTCGCATGGCCACTGTGGTTCTCTCAAGCCATGTTATTTGAGAACCTTCCAAGATCAGAAGTGATACCTAATATAAAATAAAATGTATCTTTATCATAAAACATTTTCACATATTTCAATGGTACTTTTAAAATGTCATGTAGAAAAAATGGACTTTTGCTCTTTTCAGAAAATATTTAAACTTTGTATAATAAAACAAAATGAAATGATACTGTGAGCATGTTATCAAAGAAGAATGTGTGTGTTTGTGTGTGTGCACGTGCATGCACACCCACCTGTGTACATATATAATCTTGGGTGCAAAAATGATTGCATGAGTAACACACCTACACAATGAGCTGTAACACAATGCTGTAACAAGCTCATGTATTAAAATGTATCTGCAGCAGAACAGTATGTCCTGATGATAAAGCCCTGCTTCCTCTTACCTTTTTTGGAACTGGGCTTATTTACTTTATGAAACATGTACACATTGTTAGCAGTCCCCAGATATATTTATTTCAGTATCTTGGTTTATTTAAGAAAGATAAAAAGAAGGGGTGTTGTGATCAACCATCAAGGCTGATAAAGGAGGACTCTTACAAATGGAAAATGGGACTGATTGGTCAAAAGTGTCAGTTAAGCTACATTATCAAATTTAAGAATATATGGCTGGGCGCGGTGGCTCACGCCTATAATCCTGGCACTCTGGGAGGCCGAGGCGGGTGGATTGTTTGAGCTCAGGAGTTCAAGACCAGCCTGAGCAAGAGCGAGACCCCGTCTCTACTAAAAAAATAGAAAGAAATTATCCGGCCAACTAAAATATATATAGAAAAAATTAGCCAGGCATGGTGGCACATGCTAGTCCCAGCTACCCGGAAGGCTGAGGCAGTAGGATCGCTGAAGCCCAGGAGTTTGAGGTTGCTGTGAGCTAGGCTGACGTCACGGCACTCACTCTAGCCCGGGCAACAAAGTGAGACTCTGTCTCAAAAAAAAAAAAAACAAAAAACAAAATAATAAAAAAAGAATACATATATATATACATATAGGCCAGGTGCGGTGGCTCATGCCTGTAATCCTAGCACTCTGGGAGGCCGAGGTGGGAGGATAGCTCGAGGTCAGGAGTTCATGAGACCAGCCTGAGCAAGAGCTGAGATTGCTTGAGCCCAGGAGTTTGAGGTTGCTGTGAGCTAGGCTGACGCCATGGCACTCTAGCCGGGGCAACAGAGTGAGACTCTGTCTCAAAAAAAAAAAAAAAGAATATGTATATGTATATGAATATGAATATGTATATGTATATACATATTCTTTTTGTGTGTGTATATATATACATATACATATTCTGGGCTGCAACTTCCAACTCCTAGGCTCAAGCAATCTTCCTGCCTCACCCTCCCGGGTAGCTGGGACTACAGGCTAACAACACCACAATGCCCGGCTGGGTTTTTTTTCCCCTTTCTTTGTGGTAGAGATGGGGTCTCACTCTTGCACAGGCTAGTCTGGAACTAGCTGAGCTCAAGCGATCATCCTGCCTTGGCCTCCCAGAGTGCTAGGATTAGAGGCTTGAGTCACTGCGCCCAGCCTAAAAACATTTTTTTTAACTTTAAAATTAAAAAAGCTTGTAGTATAAAAAGAAAGAAGATAATTTTGTATAGCTGCACAATGTATTTGTATTTTAAGCTGTGTGATTACAAAAGAGTCAAGAAGCACTCTGGGAGGCCAGGGCGGGCCGATTGTTTGAGCTCAGGAGTTCAAGACCAGCCTGAGCAAGAGCAAGACCCCGTCTCTACTAAAGAAATAAAAAGAAATTAGCTGGACAACTAAAAATATATAGAAAAAAATAGCCGGGCATGGTGGTACATGCCTGTAGTCCCAGCTACTCGGGAGGCTGAGGCAGAAGGATCGCTTGAGCCCAGGAGTTTGAGGTTGCTGTGAGCTAGGCTGACGTCACAGCACTCTAGCCAGGGCAAAAAGGGCGAGACTCTGTCTCCAAAAAATAAAAAAATAAAAAATAAAAGAAATCTCTGTATCTTCCTCTCAAATTTTGCTATGAACCTAACACTGCTATAAAAAATAAAGTCTTGTATTTTTAAAGGCAAAAAAGAAAAAAAAATGGTTCTAGATTTCCTAGCAATTGTATTACTGTAGAACTGACAAGTTTACAAAAATAATCAGACCTAGATTTTTTAAAAAGTGCTCTCTCTCTCTCACTCTCCCTGCCCCCCACCCCAGGCTACTGCTTGGTCCTTTTTAATTTTTATTACATTTCTAACAGTACATTTTAAAATAGCTTAACAGGTAGAAAATTCAAAACTATTGAAACTCACTCACCTTGTGTATATTGTCTTAAGACCTCCAGTTAATACATTTTTTTGTACTTTATGGATAAAAAGTTTTGAATTATATTTGATAAGAAAACAAATTTTCATAGTAAGTATCATGAAGGATCCGTGAAAGCAAATAGGAGATGCAACAACTGAGTGAAGTGTTGACAAATATGTGAATAATATTAAATAAAAATTATAAATAAACTAAAACAAAAATAATATTGTCTAATTTGGAGAGTAACTAAAAATGAGGTATAATGAAAACACTGATCAATAACATGAAAAATGGGAGAGAGGGTGATCAGAGTGTTTTAAGTGTTCTAACATCATTTGATGGACTTTAAGTTAATTTTGTACGTGTAAGGTTTAAGGGTAAACTCTAAATGGACAGACTGACCCTACCCCCCAAAAAAGGAAAAGCACAAATAAAATAATCAAAAATTACAGGGAAAAATTGACAGCATTATAAGGATAAACTTTCAAATATAATATCATAATGGTAAAGACTTCTCTCAGTAGTGGACAGATAAATAAGTGATAGGATATAGATCTGAACAGTGCAGATAATCAACTTGATCTAATAGACACAAGATTGCTCCCTAAAACCATCAATAAGATGATACCTCTACTTTTGAGCATGCATCCAGATTTGTAAAAACTGGACACATATTTTGGCATAAAGATCTATATCACAAAACTCACTGTCTTAGTCTGTTCTGGCTGCTATAACAAAAACACCATAGACTGAGTAGCTTATAAACATCAGAAATGTATATCTCAGTTCTGGAGGCTGAGAAGTCCAAGATCACAGCACTGTCAGATCTAGTGTCTGACGAGGGCCCACTTCCTGATGATCATGGCCATCTTCTTGCTGTGTCCTCACATGGCAGAAGGAGAAAGGGAGCTCTCTGTGTCTCTTTTAATTATTATTATTATTATTATTATTATTATTGTTATTTGACACAGAGTCTCACTCTGTCAACCAGGCTGGAGTGCTGTGGCGTCATCATAGTTCATTGCAACCTCAAACTCCTGGACTCAGGCGATCCTCCCACTTCAGTTTCCCAAGTAGCTGAGAATACAGGCACATGTCACCATATCAGGCTAATTTTTTAAAAAAGAAGTTTGTAGAGACAGGGTCTTGCTGTGTTCCCAGGCTGGTCTCAAACTCATGGGCTCAAGCAGTCCTCCTGCCTCAGCCTCCCAAAGTGCTGAGACTACAGGCATGAGCCGCTGTGCCCAGCCCTGTGTCTCTCTTATAACGGCATTCATAGAAGTGCCATTCATGAGGGTTCAATCTTCATGACCTAATCACCTCCCAAAAGCTCCACCTCCAAATACCATCATATTGGGGTTATGATTCAACACAAGAATTTGTGGGCAGGGAGACACAAACAGTTAGTCTGCAGCATTCATGTTCTCATGTTATAATACAATTAAATGAAGATATGTAAAAGAATCAGACATATTTAGAAATTTAAAATTTCAAGGAAAATATCTCCTGAAATTTGGCAAAATGCTCCAAAACATCATTCAGTGGAATGAAATGTTAAATGTATCACAGAAAATTTTTTAAAAAAATATTCCCACAGAAAGTAAAGGAAGGAGTCTCCAAAATATTGTTTCCAGGAAGAAAATAGTAGAATACATCAAAGTAACTTCTAGAAGAAAACAGAAACATAATCAAGATTAAAGGGGCAAATCATGGATGGGAAAATTTTATGCTAAAAAATATAATAGTAAATCTTCATAACCTAACATTAGGCAAAGCATTCTTAGATATATCACAAAATCAAAAGCAACAAAAATAAAAAAGGTAAATTTAATTTCCTAAAAAATTAAAAACATTTGTGCTTCAAGGGATACTATCAAAAAAGTTAAAACACACAGAATGGGAGAAAATATTCGCAATTCTGATAAGGAATTTGTATCCAGAATATATAAAAACTCTTACCGTGCAACCAAATAACCTAATTTAAAATGGGGAAAGGATGTGAATAGCCAGCTCCTCGAAGAAGAGCTACAAACAGCTAATGGGCACATGAGAAGATGTTCAACACTATTAGCCATCAGGGAGACGTAAACCAAAACCACAATGATATGCAACTTTACACCCAGTACGAGATCTATAATCAAAACCACAGATTATAACAAATGTTGGCAAGGATGTGGAGGAACTGGAACCCTCACCAATCACAAGTGAGAATGTAAAATGGTTAAACAGTCACACAGAGTTCCTATATGACCTAGCAATTCCACTTCTAGGTATACACCCAAGGAGAAATAGAAACTTTTGTCCACACAAAAACTTGTACACAAATATATAAATGTTCTATAAAGAAGCATTATTCGGGCCGGGCGCGGTGGCTCACGCCTGTAATCCTAGCACTCTGGGAGGCCGAGGCAGGCGGACTGTTTGAGCTCAGGAGTTCGAGACCAGCCTGAGCAAGAGCGAGACCCCGTCTCTACTAAAAAAAATAGAAAGAAATTATCTGGCCAACTAAAAATATATATAGAAAAAATTAGCCGGGCATGGTGGCGCATGCCTGTAGTCCCAGCTACTCGGGAGGCTGAGGCAGTAGGATCGCTTAAGCCCAGGAGTTTGAGGTTGCTGTGAGCTAGGCTGACGCCACGGCACTCACTCTAGCCTGGGCAACAGAGCGAGACTCTGTCTCAAAAAAAAAAAAAAAAAAAAAAAGAAGCATTATTCATAATAACTAAAAGGTGAAAACAATGTAAATCCCCATCACCTGATGAATGGATAAACAAAATGTGGTATATCCATATAATGGAATAGTATTCAGCTATAAAAAAGGAATGAAGTACTGCTACATGCTGACTCACGGATAAATCTTGAAAACATTGTGGTAAGTAAAGAAGCCAGTCAAAAAAGATTGGCTATTATCCCAGTTATATGAGATGCCCAGATAGGTAAATCTATCGAGACAAAGTAGATTAATGGTGGCATGGGCCTGGGACAGAGGAAGGTGGGAAAATAGTGAGTGACTGCTAACAGGTATGGGGTTTCTTTTGGGGGTGATGAAAATGTTCTAAAGTTGGGCCTGGTGTGGTGGCTTACAGTAGTAATCCCTGCACTTTGGGAGGCTGAGTCGGGAGGATCACTTGAGGCCAGGAGTTTGAGGTTGCAGTGAGCTATGAAGATGCCACTATACTCTAGGCTGGGCAACAGAGCAAGACCCTGTATCCAAAAACAAAAAAAAAAACTATACAATTTAGTGGTTTTTAGTATATTCACAGAGTGGTACAACCATTACCACAATTTTAGAACAATTTTTTTTATAATCTTTTTATTTTGTAAGAGACAGGGTCTTGCTCTGTTTAAGAGACAGGGTCTCGGCTGGGCACGGTGGCTCACGCCTGTAATCCTAGCCCTCTGGGAGGCTGAGGCGGGTGGATCACTCGAGGTCAGGAGTTCGAGACCAGCCTGAGTGAGACCCCGTCTCTACTAAAAATAGAAATAAATTATCTGGACAACTAAAAATATATATAGAAAAAAATTAGCCAGGCATGGTGGTGCATGCCTGTAGTCCCAGCTACTCGGGAGGCTGAGGCAGTAGGATCGCTTAAGCCCAGGAGTTTGAGGTTGCTGTGAGCTAGACTGACGCCACGGCACTCACTCTAGCCCAGGCAATAAAGTGAGACTCTGTCTCAAAAAAAAAAAAAAAAAAAAGAGAGACAGGGTCTCTTAAAAAACGCTTAATTAATTTTTTTAATAGAGATGGTATCACTGTGTCTCCCAGGCTGGAATGCAGTGGGTATTCACAGGCGTGATCATACCACACCACAGCCTCAAACTCCTGGCCTCAAGTAATCTTCCCACTTCAGCATCCCAGTAGTTGGGGCTACAGGCATGCACCATGGTGCTTGGATGTTTAGTTTTATAATAAATTGACAAACTGTCTTCCAAGACATTCTATCATTTTATATTCTTACTAGCAGTAAATGAGTGTTCCTGTCACTCTTCATCTTCACCAGGTTTTGGTGTTGTTAGTGTTCTGGATTTTAGTCATTCTTATCAGAATTATATTATTATATTACTATAGTTATTATTCTTATTAGGTTTGTAGTGTATCTTTGTTATTTTAATTTGCATTTCCCTGATAATATATGATGTTGAATATATTTTCATATGCTTATGCTTATTTGCTCTCTGTATATTTTCTTTGGTGACTGGATGACACAAGGTACCAACTGTCAACTCCAGGACACTAGGAGTCTATTTTCGCGACTCAAGATACCAGTGAGTGAGCCCTTCTCCACTGCGATGCAGCCACTAGGGGTCAGTGGTGAGCTAGCTCCCCTGTTTGTCCTTACAAGATGCCTCCCGAAGGTAAGCAAACTTCAGACCTACTACTAGTGAGGCTGTTGTCCCATTACCACCACCTTGTGCAAGACAATCCCTTTCCCCACCACAGGGAGCCGCCATCGGCACGCCCGCGCCCCTCCTCCAAGGCTTTACAATGAGCCAGGCACTCGGTTATTTTACCCAGTTCTCACCATGACCCTGCATGGCAGCTATTTAATCCCCAGTTTTTAAGGTCAGGAAACTGAGATTGAGAGAGCTGAAACAACCTGCCAAGATCACTCCACTAGTAAATGGTGATGCCAGGATTTTGCAACCATCTCCGGGCAGGGCCTCTCCTTCCCGCTCTTCCTGATGTGATGTGCTGTGCAGCAGAAGGAATAGCAACACTCCTGGCATGTGACATTTTTAGGACACTTCTCACATGTTGCATTGTTTGGACTCTACCACAGGTCCGTGAGGCAAGACAGGGCAAAGCTTGGTGACGTGCCCAAAGTCTCTTGGTTTGCTAAGAAGATAGGAAATGTGAGCCCAAAGTAGAGACAGCTTCAGACATGGTGAGGAGGCAGCAGGACCTGAATTAGGGGCCTCTGGAGGCTGGGATTTCTGGGCCAGGGCCCACGGGGGTCTCTCCTGAGGGAAGGATGACAAAATCTGGGCAAGAAGAGAGAGAAGCTCCCCGTTGATTCACTGGAACCGAGATATAGAAAGGTCAGGAGCACAGGCTGGAATCAGACGCCCCCGGGCTTGGACCTCTCTCTGATCTAGGCAGGTCACTGAACCTGTGAATTGGAGGCAGAATCTTCTGATTCTCCCACGTCCAGCTCCACCTGTCTCTAAGCCTCCCGGAGCCCCAGCAACACGTTTCCCCTCGGGCTTCCCAGCTTGCACTCCTGGCTCCTCCGGCCTATTCCCAGTCCCCCCTCTGGGCCTGTCTCCGGCTTCTCACCCTTTTTTATTTTTCAAAATATTAAGCGGGGACAAATGTTTTTGTCACTTGGTTCACTTTTGTAATGTTTGTTTGTTTGTTTTTTTTTGAGACAGAGTCTCACTTTCTTGCCCGGGCTAGAGTGCCGTGGCATCAGCCTAGCTCACAGCAACCTCAGACTCCTGGGCTTAAGCGATCCTACTGCCTCAGCCTCCCGAGTAGCTGGGACTACAGGCATGAGCCACCATGCCCGGCGAATTTTTTTTTTTTTTTGTATATATATTTTTAGTTGGCCAGATAATTTCTTTCTATTTTTTTTAGTAGAGACGGGGTCTCACTCTTGCTCAGGCTGGTCTCGAACTCCTGACCTCGAGCGATCCACCCGCCTCGGCCTCCCAGAGCTAGGATTACAGGCGTGAGCCACCGCGCCTGGCCAACTTTTGTAATGTTTGAATCACAGTTATAAGTGTGCCCATCTCCTGAGTAGTGTTCAGCGTACCTGCTGGGTAGGCATGTGCACCCCCACCTCCCCCAGCCCAGGACTGTTCTGATACTGCACCCTCGCCTGGCCGCCTTCTTTTCCTAGTTTCTACTTCCTTACTGTTTTTTTCTGGGAAGTTTTTTGTGATAAAACACTTACCCAGAAATCCTCATTTCATGGTCTGCTTCTAGGGAACCCAGCCCAAATCTAAGAAAGGCTGATAACGTGTACTTTGCAGGCTTCTGAGGATAAGAGCGTGCATGAGACAGCCAGCAGAGAGGCGATCCACCGCACGGCTGAGCGCAGGGAGTGCCAAGGGCAAGACACCCGTGCCGGCTGTTAGGAGTGGCCCAGGAATGGGAAGGGGATCTCAGAGGACATGGTGGAGGAAGGGTAGTGTCTGCTACACATCCTGATGACATGGATAAGGAAATAGACTCCGGCTTTATGTCTCTTACCCAAATCCCCTCAGCTACTGAGTGACCCGCTGGGATTCAAGCCCAAGTCTGCAGTGCGGTGACAGAACACAGGAGGACAGGAGGATCGGGTGCAGCAGGAAGGTGGGGCCAGGAGACCAGAGGCGGCAGAGAGAGAGGGTGTTGTGATAATGTACACGTAGAGGGAGAAGCGTGGTGAGCGTGGAAATAAAGAGGAAGGAGCCAATGATGGGGTCATTTCAGGAGAGATGACATGATCTGGTGAGAGACTGGAAACAGAGAACACAGTATGTGAGGTCTGTTGAGAACAGGGAGTGTTGCTGGTGTTGTTCACTGTGGTATCCCTAGCATCTCAAACAGCGTCTGGCACACAGACGCATTCAAGAAATATTTGTTCTAGAGCAGATGATGCATAGAGAGAGAAGTGATGGAAGATGAAGCAGAAAGCATAGTTAAGCCCAGTGCAGTGGCGCATGCCCAGAGTCCCAGCTACTCTGGAGGCCGAGGCAGGAGGATCACTTGAGCCCCAGTTGGAGGTTGCAATGAGCTATGATCACACCTGTGAGTAGCCACTGCACTCAAGCCTGGGCAGCAGAGCAAGACCCTGTCTCTGAAAAACAAAACAAAACAAAACAAAAGCATAACTAGTTAAATTTGCATTGCCTACTAAATTCTAAATACCTTGCATAGATTTGTTCCATTTATTTTTTAAATATGTATTGGGTGTTTATTCCACACTGGAAACTGTTTTAGGCAATGCGAATACAGCAGTGAATGAGCACAACAAAAGAGGAAGAGGGACAATATGACAAACAAATCAATAAACAAGGTAACTTGGCCAGGTGCAGTAGCTCACACCTATAATCCTAGCACTCTGGCAGGACAGGCTTGCTTGAAGTCAGAGTTTGAGACCAGCCTGAGCAAGAGTGAGACCCAGTCTCTACCAAAAAGGAAAAAAAGAAAACTCCAGCCAGTTGCTGTGGTATGTGCCTGTAGTCCCAGCTACTCAGGAGGCTGAGGCAGAAGGATCGCTTTTGAGGCTAGGAGTTTGACGTTGCAGTGAGCTACAATGACACCACTGCACTCTACCCAGGGCTACAGAGTGAGACTCTGTCTCAACAAAAACAAACAAGGCAACTGAGCACCCTTCCTCACAACCCTCCACCCCTTCGTATCTAAAAAAAAAAAAAGATAGCTTAAGTTAATGATAAATGCTGATACAAAAGGAGAAAGGAAAAAAAATATTCAACAAATATTTGAATACGTAGTTGAATGTTGAATGAACTAATGAATAAACAAAATGGCATTGCCAGAGCATTTGGTCTGAGAGTGAGACAATGGAGGCACCCCTGGCAGGCAGGGGAGGGTGCAAAGGGAGCCAGTTGGGAGGAGAAAAGATGGTTCTGTCTGACGGCATGTTGGGTTTGGTGGTGGCAGAGATTTCCTGGAGAATTGACAGATATGAAAATGACCTTTTAGGTTCACAGTCATGTACACACACACACACACACACACACACACACACACACACACACACACACACGCTTCTCTGACACGATCAAGAATGAAAATAATTAAGGCAGAAAAGAACCCATATGAGTAAGGAAGGGCTCTTCAAAAATAGAGAGTGGTACTTGGCCTCTGCCCCAACTGGGCAAACCGCCCCACCCACAAAAGGCACACGCTGGGCCATTCCTGTCTCCAACAGGCCCAGTCCTCGGAGGTGGGCTCCTGCCTGCATCTTGGTCTGTCTTGCTTTGGGAACAACGTCCTCAAGGGAGATCTTTTCAGGGAGGTGATGTTGGGTGGAGGGTGTAGCAATAACGGGTGGTGCTGGGATTATGACAGAGCTTGTTTTTCAGAGATTCTGCTGGAATTGGCTGGGAACCTCGACATGCTGGCACCTGCCCAGTCCTTTCTGCATGAGGGGCGTGAAACAGTGTATTCTGGGTGGATCCCTCACTCCTTCTCTTCAGATTCCCATCACAGACCTTAAGGTTGTGGGCACATTCCTAAGGCGAATTCCCAGACCTCAAGAGGAGCTCTCTCAGTCCAGATTAGAGACTGCGTTTAAGTCACTGCTCCACCCTACTCCATTCTTACTACGCACTCATCCCAGTGCCAGCCCCACACACATACCCTGTAACTCATCTGGGAGAAGGTGGTCTATACTGTCGAAATCTCCCCATGCAATAGGGTCTCTCCCTGCCTAGAACATAGTGTAAAGTGTTAAAATTTTCAGACTAATGCCAGTGAACTCTGCCCAGAGAAAATACTCTGACTTTAGCCTTTTGCAGTAAGGATAACATATATTACCAGAAGTAGAATTCTAGATCTTGTATATGACAGCCAATTTTAAAACATGTTGGGAATGCTTAGCCATCAAAGTTGGCAAAATCAGCCTCAATCACTAAAATCAAAGTTGACATCTTTTGAGAAAAACACAAGGAAATTACTCCACCCAAGAAAACAAAGTTGTTGTGGGCAACCTGTCCTAGCAGGCCCCAAGGGGCTTGGTTGAGCAGAGTTACATTCACATCACAGAACCCACCAGGCAAGTGGGAATACCCAAACTGGGTATTCACACGTCCATGTGACTTTTGACTTAAAAAGTCATGTTCACATTTGTCAATGTTGCATAAAAATATCAGCTCCCAAACCCAGCCCCAAACTCCATATACCTTCTTCCTTCTCACAAAAAGGCTCCTCATTTCTTCCAGGAGAGTCTTTACTCTGGCACTAGGCTTAGTGTGGAGAACCAAGAGTAAACGTAAGTCATAACTCTACCTTTTAAAAAAAGTTGGTTTTCCGGGGAGAGAAAAAAAGATCAACACTGAAAATGGTGAGTTAGATGAGAAGACTATAATTGGTTACTTTTTTTTGGAGAGAGTCTCACTCTGTCACCCAGGCTAGAGTGCAATGGTGTCATCATAGCTCACCGCAATTTCAAACTCCTGGGTTCAAGCGATCCTCCTCCTGCCTCAGCCTCCAGAGTAGCTGGGACTACAGGTGTGCCACCACACCTGGCTAATTTTTCTATTCTTTGTAGAGACAGGGTCTCACTCTTACTCAGGCTGGTCTTGAACTCCAGACCTCAAGCAATCCTCCTGCCTTGGCCTCCCAGAGTGCTAGGACTGCAGGCGTGAGCCACCTCACCCGGCCTGAGATCTTGTCTCTTAAAAAGAGAAAAAAAACCCCAAACCCAGTATTGTATTTATTTTGATCACATGTGCACTCCTGGTTGGCTGGGCACACTGTGTCAGCCTCACTCCCAAATGCAAGCTGATTACGCTTTCTGCCACTATAATATTGCCATGGCCATGGTGGCGGCGGGGGGGGGGGGGGGCAGAGATCTGGAAGAGTTCACCCTGACAATGAAACCCAGGATGTTCCTTAGTATCCGTGGGGGATTAGTTCCAGGATGTGGATGGAACCCACCAATATGGAGGGCCCACCGTATCTATTGGAAAAGATCCACATATAAGTGGACCCTCGTGGTTCAAACCCGTGTTGTTCAATTGTACCTGCTGCTGACACCTGCTGGTCCAACTAGTCGCATGGAGCTCCCAACACAAGGGGGCCAGAAAAGGAAAATCAGACCTTTGCACTGAAGTTTTTAATGCAGATGTGTCATTTTTTTTATTTGTTGACTGTACCTTTTCATAGAGATAATTCATATACCATAAAATTCACCCATTTAATTGTGAAGTTTAGTGACTTTTCAGTATACTCGCCAAGTTGTGGAACCATCACCACTATCCAGTTCCAGAGCATTCTTATCGTCCCCAGGAGAAACTCCAGAACAGCCACTCCGAATGTCACCTTACCTCCCCACCCCTGGCAACCACTGACTCACCTATCTCTGCGTATTTGCCTATTCGTATTTGCCTATTCCGACATTTCTTGTATGTCAATCAGATGCGTCTGGCTTCTTCTACATTTTTAAGGTTCATCCATGTCACAATATATACCAATACTTCATTCCTTTTATGGCTGAATAGTCCACTGTAAGGATATTTCCCCTTGTTTGTCCAGTGACCAGCTGAGTGACATTTGGGTGGTTTCCACTTTTTGATTATTATGTTGCTCTGAACATCCATGTACTAGTTCCAGTGTGGGGAGGTCTTCAATTCTTCTGCATATATACCTAAGTGGCATTGCTGGGTCCTACATTTAACGATATGATGAACTGTCACATTGTGTTCAAGTGTTTACACCATTTTACAATCCCACCAGCAATGCATGAGGGTTCCAATTTCTGCACACCCTTGCCAATACTATTGTATTTTTTATTATGGCTGTTAACTTTTAAGAAGGGCAGGCCAGTGGCCTGCTACGAAAGAGTCCAGTCATCCTTAGAAAGTTTGACCCGTTCTAAGCTCACACCTCACCCTGTCTGAGGAGGCTGCAGGAATCAGGGGGTGCTGAGGAGCAGGTTTGGATTTTTTCTGTAGCTTTCCTTCCCTACACTTCCCTCAGAATGGGGTCCTACCTTATCTTACCAGCTTCTCCCGGGGCTTTTTACAGAGGATTAAGCAGAAAAGAATCCTTTCCTTAAAAAAGAAAAAAAAAGCGTACCCATCTAACTTTTATATCCAACAAAAAGTCTCCCATTGTGCCCCGGCTAGGGGAAAAAGAGAAAAGAGATGAGGGGACTGGATGAAGTGGAGCATGGGAGGAGGGAAGAATGGAGAAAGGACTCAGTCCATTAAATTACACTCTTGAGTTTTATGGAAAACTTCTATTCGGGATGGATGTGGTACATTCCGAAGCTGAGGGCATCAACCTGGCAAACACCATCCTAAGTGCTCAGTGCCAACCTGGGGTTAAGTGAAAGAAAGAAGGTAAGTCCCCATGCCAGGCACTGATGCTCTGCACTTTAAAAGGTGGTTCCTGTACTGTGGGCAGAAGACCTACCACCGTTAGAACTTCTGTAAATTCTTATCACTGCAGGAAAGGGACAGCAGGCAGGAAAAAAATGTTAGGAAAAAGGTGGAAACTGGTGTGCTGGATGTCCCTGGTTTGCCACGCTCCATTCAAAGGTCAAACCTGAGGCTGTGTGAATAGATTAGGCAGAAAACAGGTGAGCAAAGCTGGGGAAAGTTTAACTCCAGTGAAAAATGATGAAGTCTCAAGATAAGTTCTGACCACGTGGGCTCAAAAGAACAGTCTTTATCCACCTAGCATCTGTGGTTCTCCCCGACCCCAAAGAAGCCAGGTGGGTCAGTTGCTCACTTCCCCTGGGGACACTGTTTAGACCTAAATGGTTCCCGGGCCCCCCACCCAGGCAGAGGTTAGGAGGCCAGCACCCGCCAGGACAGGGAGGGGTGCGGGGCAGTGGCAACTGGGAAGTCATGCACTTGCTCCTCTGCTCCTTAGGAGAAGCGTAGGCCTGGGGCTTACAGATCTGAAATTTCCCCAAGAATCCAGAAGTCCAGATTTTAAAACTTCTAGGTTCTTTAACATTTCCTGTTTTAAAATGCTGCCATTCACCTTTTGAAACTGCCACACGGGCTCAATTTGGCCCACCAGCCAAACAAAGTACAGCCCCCAGGGCTGTCTACACCATGGACTCCCTTTTCAAACACAGTGCACACACCCTTATTTACTTTGGGTTAAAGGATTACACAGACACACTATATCCATGGAAAAACCCTCTCGTTTATTTGATTAAACAAAAATAAAATAAGCTGCATAGGAACAATTTTAAAGTCCAAAGAGACACCAACTTTGTTTTAAGGCTGTAGTAGCTGATACAGCATATCTCCTTGCTACCTTCTCCAGCCTTCTCTGTGGACCACAGCGATACATTCAGAAGCCTGTTAGCTAACACAGGAGTTTTTGAACACTTTTCCATTGGTTCTTCACCTGCTCATTGCCTGTCATGCCTGCGGCCTGCAATATTAACATTTAAGATTTAAAAGTGAAAGCCAAAAGAGAAAGAGAAAAAAAAAAAAACCAAAAACAAAAACCCACTTTTGCCTAAAGGTTTGGGGGAAAATCTTCATTTCCCCACCCATCCACTGAATTGATGGGATTCACACTACCATGGCAATGCCCATTTAAAACGTGGCAAGAGGCCATCAGTACCCCAGATGGGCTGCAGCATGGTTCCTGCAGCCAGGGGAGTTATTCTGGTAGTGCACATTCCTTATACCATTTTTACCTTGGACAAATAAAAATAAGAGGTTTAACTTAGTCATTTTAATATAAGGCAACATGCTCACATTAACTCCCCCAATTTTGCATTTACTTTTCAAAAAAAAAAAAAACTCAACTGAGTCAATATTCTACAGTTTAAAAATTAAATCACTTTGCTGACCAGGCATGAGAGCTAATGGACAGTATTAAGCAAGATTCATAAAAAAATACTAACAACCCTCCCACCCACCCAAGTATACCTAACATGCTAGTTAAAACCAACATCCCTTACCCACCCACCCTCACCTGCATTGATTTTAGGAGAAAAGAAAAAGAGAAATCTTACCACCTTAAAAACAAGAAAACCCCAGAAACGTGAAAATTTTTTCTCTGAAGAAAGACAACTACACAAACTGCTAGAAACATAAACAACTATTACAGAGCTGGTTATTTAAAGAAAGTAAACACTTTGCTACACACGTCAACATTCAGTCAGTGTGCTCTGAGATAGAGCCTTAAGAAAAATACTACCTGAGCTTGTAAGTTAATACAATCATTAAAAGGAGGTCTAAGACCATGTGGATACACAAAACTTTTAGAACCATTCTTGGTTAAATGATGATGGAAAACATCCCACCAGGCTGGCTTGTTAACCCGTAAGATCAGTTTTAAAAGTAGACATCACTGAGGTATTTCTTCACCATGACATTTTTAAGCCCAAATCACGATAACTACAGTGGTCTTAGGACCCTCCTCTCTTCCAATCAAACCAAAAATTAACTAGGGTAGAGGGGTGGGAGATCAGTACAGTATATCTTGGTAATGTGCTTCTCAACTTTATCAAGTATTTAACAAACAAGGGAGGAAAAAAAAACCCGTCAACATGTTACCTTTGGTAGAAAAGAAAATTAAAACACAACACAAAAGAGCAACACATACTCCACCAGTCACTGCTCAGTAAAAACAGTGACTGCTGCAACATCATGGTGGGGGAAAAAATCCTGCTGAGTCCAAAAGGCTATAAATACAATCATGAAGTCAAAAGGATTCTCATTCCCTTCAAAAATTTGAGGTTTCCAACAACTTGACCTTTGGAATGGCTCTTAAAAGGGTATTATTTGCAGACATTCAAAATACAGATAAAATATTTTTCTCTTGAAGAGAAAAAGAGACCTAAAGGTCTCTATTTGTAATTAAATCCTCCAACAGGTCAGATTAACCAGTAGTTTCCTAATACTGAACAACATGACAATGGCATGCATCATTCTTTTTTTGTGGGGGAAGGCCAGATTGGAAAGAACTACTTGGATTTATGACTACATTTGCCTGATGTTTCTCTTTTGAGGTCTATCAAACACTTCTCATGGGAGAAGTCAGTTCTTGAGTTATAACATTTCTTCTAGAGGTAGCTTCCTGCTCCCACTCACTCCCCACTGGATTAATACTATGCGTTTCGATACCTGTCAGATGCTAACATGAGGTAGATGACTTTCGCCAAAAGTGAGGTAGAAACTCGACAGAAGCAGTCAGTGTGGTGTGGGGCGCTGTGTGTCCTGTGCTCCGGGCCTGCAGGAAGCCAGAGAAAGCCACAGAGCTCAGGTGACCCTGGCTCCATGATATCATCACCTGTGAGTACAAGAGTTTGACTTTTATACAGCCCCAGACTGTTGGAAACTCATTAAGAGTGATGTTTTAAATATACCTTAAATATACCCTAAATACTTTTTGGCACCATTGGATTTAAAAAAATAAAAAAAATAAAAAAAAACAAGCCTAAAACTTTGGCATATCTTTCACTATCTACCAGAACACAGCAATCTTAGAATCTTCCAGAGAGGAAGATAACACATGTACAACCAGTATTCTGCTGCTTCAAGCCTAAAAGACTTTCCTCTTCAAATAATTAAGCTTTGGCTTAACTAGAGTAAATCAGACTGAGCCAATCTCAAGTTATTTCTCTTACAAGTCCAACACAAAGTGCCTTGTTTCTGGCAACTCTTTTGGCCCGACACATAATTTAGATTCTGTTTGTGGTACTCTTGTCATGTGTTTCCCCAAGTAAGTTAGACTTAAGAGGCACTGAGGAGTCAGTGCACTTGGGGTATGGCGCAGGCTACTGGGCTCCAGTCAACTCAAGTGCCACCTGCTAGCCACAACAGAGCACAGGTTCTGAGACAGGACTGATTCTCATGACCAAAAGTAATACTTTTGAAATGTTCAATCAGTGTCAACCAAAAGTGTTTTTTGTTTTTTTTTTGCCATGGGTTATTTAGATTTCCATTAAGCATATCAATATTCAAACCTATATATCCAAATCCAATGGTCATCTCCAAACATAAACGGACCTTACATCCCACCACACGCCATCCTTGCCCCCTGACCAGATCAGACCCACACAGGGACCAACCACATTTGCTCCCTAGAAACATTTTATTCTCCTCCCTCACAATATGCAGGACCTTTCTCACCATGTTGAACACTCCCCTCTTTGGAACCCAATTTCTAGCTACCTCAGCATCACCTCATAGTGGCAGGAGATGTGCATGTAAAATACATGTACTTCTAAGGGCCTCACACCAGAGAGCACCAAATGTTGGCTTGTATCATCTTTCTTTGATTTGGAACACTCCACATCATACAGTAACACTCTCCAAAGTGCTTCGCACCAATCCCTATGGATCAGGAGTCAATCGTGGGCAGCCACAAATGGCCAATGTTTCAAAAACAAAAGCTTCCCAAATGTGACCGTGCTTCTCAAAGGCCACTCATGCACCATTCTGGGTACAGAAGGCAATGAGACGCCCCACCATTGAGCACACAGAGGCAGTATCTCCCACTTGCATACTCATTTCTGGGGATGACTCAATTTGCTCTAAGCCTGCAAATTTGTCAGTCTATTAATTAAGACCTAATAATTTCAGCCATGGAGTGGAAGCCCTGGCTCTGCAACCAAATCCACGGTAAAATGTTAAATTAGTAGCTTTACAGTTACTGCTACTCACCAAAAAAACCTCTCAAAATATTACTACACATGAGCAAATTGGGAAGGAAAAGAGGAGAGTGAAGATAATTACGAAAATGGAGAATTTTTTAAAAGGCAGTGACTAACTGAAATAACTTATCCCAGACACAATCATGAGCTACTGTTTCTGAGAATATTTTTATCAGGATCCATTTCCTCGATAAAAAATTTTTCAAGCATTTAAAACCAGTTGTCTTTGGTATTTAAAGGGTGATTTGTTGGGCAGGTGGGGAGAAGGGAGGAAGATCAGCACCAAGTTCCTCCGAAATAAAAAACAGTAAAAATGTTTAATTATATTAACTCTTTACCAGTCAAAGACCTTAACAGCACAAAGGCAATTGAATAGGCATTGGGGAAGGATTCACTATTAGATTCTTCAATAAAAGAAAAGGAGCTTCTATCAAATAAGACTCTTAATGTCTTCCCACCCTGTAATGCAGCAGCTGAGAGACAGTAGTTTGAAGCTACTTTTCAATTTTTGGATCTTTTACTGCATGCAGTTCTCCTTTGTGAGACGAAAAATTTTCCCCCATTTTGGTCACACAGAAACCCTAGAATTAAAGCAATAGGAACAGACAGGGTAGCTTGACGTAGTCAGTTAAATGTCCAAAAGAGGTAGATGGGAAAAGCAATTTGATTGACTTGTCACATTGTCCTCATCATCACCTTTTCTATTGGGATGACAAAAGCAAATTGCTCTGTTTGTCCATTTATTCTGTTCATTTAAAACTGCAACCGTTTTGCAACGGAACTTTGTCTTAAATACAGGAGCAGAAATCGATCCATTAGTCTTTTCTGATTAAACAAGAGGTCTCCCCTGTAAACCATCAAGGGTGGAGAGCACCTCTTTTCCCTGAGGAGCCTTACTCTGGAATTTGGTTCTCACTTAAGTACCTGGGAAAATGCGGGAACTGATGTGGGTCCTGACAAACAGGGCACCAGCTACACTTGCTTCCACAGGGAAGATAGACAATGCCCAGAAGCACAAAGTTTTGTACTCAAGTCCAGCTTGCAACTAATCAATCCTGTAAAGTGACATAGATTCCATCCCACAGTTCTGCAGTGGGAGCCTTGCTTAAATTTTCATTCTTTGGTACCGAGTTACAGGTTTAAGAAGATATCACATCCTACATTTCAGGCTGGGGCCGTTTGGTTTACAGATCTGTTACATTCAAAGGCCTTGGCTGGGAAAATTCACGATAACCAGGAGGTCCTACAGCGTGGCTCGGGTGCAAACAATTCTGTAAAAGTGACCCGGGCAGAGTGTGTGTGAATGGGCTGTGCCTCTTAATTTGACGTTCAAACGTTCCATTTCCCTGAATTTCCAAAGCAGGAAAAAATTGTGCTTGTAAAACAAAAGTTCGTTCCTTTATCTACTCTTTTTACGAAAAGAAACTCCTAGCTCCACAGAACAACATTCAGTCTTGGGTCAGGGACTGACTGACCGGCCCCTCCTGCAGAGTCCCTAGTTAGGGGTGCCGTGCTTCCGTGTGCTCTTTATCACGGCCTCAGCACACACAGGTGTCCACCCACACTCCCGTCCACACGTCAGCCCACATCTGAAAACCCTCTTTGAGAATGAGGTCAATATTCTTCCTTCCATTTAACTCCATAACCAACGGCAAAGTAAGAATACTTAATGCTTGAGAATACTTTTCCATCAAAAATCCTGAGCTAGCTACATCTATTTTTTAGAAACCAAAGTGTGAAAATAAAAGGTTCTTGGGGAGGCGGTAAGTCATTTTTAGCTTTACTACTTGGGTGCAAGATGGCTTTAAAACAAACACACACACACACACACACCCACTCCCTTCAAAGAAACAAAGATTACATGCCCTAAAATATGAATGGTCTGCTTTTCTTGGCTAGCAAGCCACAGCCACAACTTCTAGGATTTAAGAAAAGATGCTGAAGAGGATGTTAAACACACTGAGGTATAAAAGAACAGAGGAGAGTCCTCTGTTGCAGCATTTAAAAAAAAAAAAAAAAGAAAAAGTTTTCCCAAAAAGATCAAAACAACACAATCTAACCCCACATAAACACAGTATTCTCAAGAACACAGATACTCTATAATTATGAATTTTACATCTTATTTTCCATGTTTTATAGTTTTTTGGTTTTTTACTTAGTAGTTTTTGTGTTTCCTTGGCTCAATCTACAGAATACACCCCACCACACGCATCCAGTGCCCTCCCAGCCGTAAAGATGCTAGGCTTGTGCATATCGTGCCCCGCGCGGGGAAGAGGGAGATGTGAACTCCACCCAGGAGGAGGAGGAGGAGGAGGAGGAGGAGCAGGAGGAGGAGAAGAGGGCCTGTTGGAGAAGGAAATGTAAAAGATTTATGAGGTAGATAGAAATCATCACTTCACAGGCTCAATCCCTGCAGAAAAGATAAGTACATTCATCTGTAAAAAAATAAAGATGAGGTAGGACTTAAGCAATGTTGTACGTTTCTTGTTCTCTTAAAAAAAAAAGAAAAGAAAAAAATTTCCCTGAGACTGTTTCTTCTTTGAAATTCAAAAACGAGAGAGAGAGAGAGAGAGAGAGAGAGAGAGAGAGAGAGAGAGAGAGAGAGAGAGAGAGACACGCACACATGCACACCCCAAACACAGAAATCTAGAAAATGCGATTAGAAGACGAGGATTCGATTGTTGCCAAAGTCCACCACGACGATCATTCCATCAGGGGTGATGGCGATGCCGGAGGGGCGGTCCATCTGCCCAAAGCTGCTGCCCTGGGCGCCAAACTTGCACAGGAAGCTGCCGTTGGACTCAAACATTTGTACCCGGTGGTTCCTGGAATCGGCCACAATGATGCGCCCTTCCTGGTCCACAGCCACACCTTGTGGGCGCAAGAACTGCCCGTTGCCGGTGCCCTCTGAGCCCAGGAAGCGCGCCGATTGGCAGTCGGGGTGAATGACCAGGAGCCGGTGGTTGTTGAAGTCGGTGACCACCAAGTGGCCCTCGTGGTTGAAGGCTACACCCCGTGGGGAGTCAAAGTGCTTCCAGAGAGCCCCCTCGAAGCCATACTTATTTAGGAAGAGCCCGTCAGGCCCAAACAGCTGGATCCGGTGGTTCCGCGTGTCCGAGACCAGGATCTTGCCCTCGGAATTCACCGCCACATCCCACGGGTAGTTGAACTGCCCATTCTTGGTTCCCTTCTCACCAAACTTGAGGAGGAACTGGCCCTCAAAGGTGAAGATCTGGATGCGATGATTGTCCTTGTCGGCCACCACGATCCTGCGTGAAGCGTCACAGGCCACCCCAGCCGGTCGGTCAAACTGCCCAGGCCGTGAGCCCAGGGTGCCGAATTTGTGGTTGAAGGCACCACAGGGCTTAAACACCTGGATGCGGTTGTTGCTGCGGTCGGCAACAATGATGTAGCCCTCCTTGTCTACGCTCACGCCCCAGGGGCGGCAGAGCTTGCCGTCGCCATCACCCTCGCTGCCAAAGCTCAGGCCCGGCAGCCCAATGCCCACGTAGCTGCGGCCCGACTTGACCACCACCTTGAAGGGGCTGTTCTCAATGTGCTGGTTGCACAATGTCACCGACACCAGGTGCTCGCCCTCCAGCTGGGGCCGGTAGCTCACCACGTAAGTACCGTTCTGCTGATCGCTCACCTCTGCACCAAACAGGTTGCCATCGGGGCCCAGGACCACTGCTGACATTAGGTCACCCCCAGAGAGGCGGGGCTCACCATCGTGGTCATAGCCGATGACAGTGAAAGAGGCCACCTTACCCTGGAGGGCCCGCTTGAGGCCATCACCTGTAGCCTTGGTGAGTGGTGCAAAGGCCCCACTACTGACGAAGCCAAAGGACTTAATGGCGAGGTACAGGGCCTGGTCAGGGGGTGTGAACATGACTCGGTCATCTTCCTGGGGCTGCAGGAGACTTCGCACGGTCTTCAGCTCCTGCACCTGGGCCAGCATCCGGTCTCGGGCCAGCAGGATGTCCAGCGCCCTGCCCTCCTCCAGGACCTGCTGCACCGCACTGATGGTGCTCTCGAGCTTGTTGAGGTTTTGCCGCAGCTTCTCTACCTGCAGATATAGAGACTTGGCTTTCACCTGGCGGATCTTCTCTACCTGGAGGGAAGGTGAGAGGAGAGAGAGACAGACACAGAAGCTTAGAACCAGCACAGAAAACAACTCACGTAACCCACAACTATGCATGAGGAAGCCTCAGACTAAACCCATATTGAGGGACATTCTGTAAGATACAACTGGCCGGCATTCTTCAAAACTGGCAGAATCAAAAAAGGCCGAGGAACTGTTCTGGGTTACAGAAGATGACTACTAAAGAGACGATGACAACCAAATACAGTGAGCAATACTGGATTGGATCCTGCACTTGGGGGAAAATAGCTGTTGAGATCACTGTTGGGACAACTGCTGAACCTTGTCTATGGACCAAGGATTAGATACCAGTGTTGTATCAAGATTAAACTTCCTCATTTTGATAACTGTACTATGGTTATGCAAGAGAAAGTCCTTGTTCACAGAAATAACAATATTTAGGGGTAAAGGCGTTGTGTCTTCAACACACCAACTTACTATCAAATCACATACATACATATTGTATGTACATACATGTACATATAGAGAACAATAAAGCAAATAAGGTAAAATATAAATAATCAGTGAATCTGGATAAAGGATATATCGAGTTATGATTATTATGGCAACTTGTCCGTAAGTTACAAAGAAAAATAAAACTTAAAAACAGCCATGCAGCTGGTGCAGTGGTACACACCTTGCAGTGCCAGCTGCTCAGGAGGCTGAGGCAGGAGGATCGCTTGAACCTAGGAGTTCAAGGCTGTAGTGCATTACGCTATAATCATAGTGCAGTGAATAGCCACTGCACTCCAGACTGGTCTCTAAACAACAGCCATCTGACAAATGTTTATCAAGCACCTACTCTGAGCCAGAGATTGGAAGTACTGCAGTGACCCAAAGAAGATATGGTCCTAGGGGCTGGATGTGTGACTCACACCTGTAATCCCAGCACTTTGGGAGCCCAGAAGTCTGACACCAGCCCAGCAACACAGCGAGACCCTGTCTCTACAAAAAATTTAAAAATAGGCCAGGCGTGGTGGTGGCTGCCTCTAGTCCCAGCTACTTGGGAGGTTGAGGCAAGAGGATTGCTTGAGCCCAGCAATTGGAGGTTGCAGTGAGCTATGACGATGACACTGTACTCTAGCCTGGGCGACAGAGCCAGACCCTGTCTTTTTAAAAAAGAAAATACGGTCCTTGCCATCACAGAGTTGTATTTTAGAAAAGCAGATTATCATGAAGCAAGCAAGCAAAGAAATAAGATTATGTCCGACAGTGCTAGCTGTTAAAAAGTAGAAATAGGATGTGAGAGACGGGGACTAGAGCGACCTGACTGAGACACGGGGTGGTCAGGGGTAGTTTCGTTCACCAGTTTAGACCTAAAAGTTGAGACCAGCAAAAGGCTTAAAAGGAGAGCTACCCAAGCAGAGGAAATAGAAAACACAAAGATCCTAACTGGGGCATTTGACTGGTATTTCAAAAAATGGGGGAGTGACATGTTCTTAAACAATTAATTTTGTGGACATGGATTGGAAGCAGACAAATGAGGACACAGAGACCACAGATCACTCAGGTGTGGGAGGGTCATCGCTTAGCCAACAAAAATGGCTGGGAAGGGGGAGAGAAAGGTGGCACAGAGGATACTAGTGGCAGAACCAACAGACTTCCCAATGGATGGGAAGGCTAGTCTGGTACCCTCAAAGACTGAATTTTAATTTTTTTTTCATTTTTAATCACGGGTACATAACGGTTGTATATATTAATATTATAAGACTGAATTTTGATTACAGCTATACATGGAGCCTGACATCTCTTCAAAGATTCTCTCTCTCACTCTGTCTCTCTCTCACACACACACACGCACACACACACAGAAAGATTGTGTGGAGAATATAAGGAGATTTGATGAGAGACCTAATTCAAGATCACAAAAACCCCACTCCCATAGTTTTTCTTTACTTCTATATTTTAAGAACAGATTTTAGAAACTCAACTGAGAACCTGAAAAGCCCCATACCCGAAATTTGAAGGTATCAAGTTTCGGGCAAAAATTTGCCTGTATTTTTTCCAAAGGAACCGTCAAAAATTTAAAATGTCATAATATATGAACATGAATTCTGACCTGTGAAAATAATTCCTGTTTCTGAGGTTCTCGAGTCACACTATTTAGAAATATGCAATTTTGCCTGACCAATAAAACACTAATTTCTCCATTCTGTGAAAGTCTCCTAATTACATCAAGCTAAAAAGCTTCTGCACAACAAAGGAAACAATCAACAAAGTTAAGAGACAAGCCACAGAATGGAAGAAAATATTCACAAACTATCCATCTCACAGGGGCTTAATAACCAGAATATATAAGGAGCTCAAGCAACTCAATAGCAAAAAAACAGAACAAAAAAAACCACCAATAAAACAAACCAAATTATTATAAAAAAAAAAAATGGGCAAAAGATCTGGAGACATTTCTCAAAAGACACACAACACCCCCGTATTCACTGCAGCACTATTCACAATAGCTAAATTATGGAATCAACCTAAGTGCCCATCAGTGGAAGAACATACAAAGAAAATGTTGTGTGTGTGTATCACACACTATGGAATATTAGCCATAAAAAAGAATAAAATCCTATCATTTGCAGCACCATGGATGGAACTGGAGGCCATTATGTTATATGAAATAAGCCAAGCACAGAAAGATAAATATTGCATGTTCTCACTCAGATGTGGGAGTAAATAAATAAATAAATAATCTCATGAAAACAGAGACTAGATTGGTCAGCGGGGGATGGGAGGGGGGAGGAGGGAAAAAAGGATATAAATATATTTATTACCACTGATCTGTATACTTAAAATGGTAAACATGGTAAACTATAGATGCATATTTCACCTCAATAAAAAATTTTTTAAATAAAAAAATAAATATAAGTCCCCTAATTCTAAGCAATGAAAAAAACTAAGTTACCTACTTCACTGAAAACAGTGAGGTTCACACTGTTTTGCAGGAGACCATGACTTCTGAGTGCTCTACAGATAAGGGGCCACTGCTGGGAGGCCTGAATCTTAACCTGACCGCCCTTGCCGGGGGTGTGGCAGTGACGCAATTTTGACCCATTCATGCTTTTTCATCTGTTCACTCTAGAACCAGGATGTGTGTACAGAGGGGCCCGTGTGGGGACAGAGAAAAGCAGCTTTGTCCTTTGGGCCAAACCTCCACCTTTGGTTCTGACCTGAGATAGGCAGCTGCAGCCAACACCATGAAGTGTTGGAATTTATAAGAAAATTTCCAGTGGAAATTTATAAGGCCTAAGAATGATGAGGTGCATCCAGATACACAAAACTGTTGCCTTAATCCTTGTACTCATGTGTTTTCATGTTCAATAATTAGAGATGCAAGAAAACAAACATTTAACAAAGAGATGCCCAGAGACAACCAGGAAGGCTTTGCTGGGAAGGAGCAGAAAAATCAGTAATTAGTCAAAGCGATGGGGACTTACACAGGATTTGGGGCAAAGTTCCACAGCAAAAAGTAAAGATAAAGACTGAGGTGTAACTATAGAATAAGCAAGGTTATTTGGAATGATCTGAGAATGAGGTTTTAGGCAAGTACAAAGAGTTTATTACATGAAGAGGAGATTGGCTCTTCTTCCAAACATGCTTCTTCTAAGAGTAAAAACTTTATTTCTTCTGAAAGAATTGCCTTTAGAGAGGGGACAGTGAGTCAGCCTCACAGGAGGGAGGGTAACTAAGGTGAGAGCTGCAGAAACTCCCCCCCAACAAAGGCCTTTTTCATCAGGAAATCCAGAAGAGTTTGTGGCAGAGTTCACTACAAAGCTCTCAGGTTGCAAGAAGTGGGCCCCTTCGGTTATAATTAACATCCCTGGGTGGCGTAACACTGGCAGACCCGTGGGGACATCTGAGTGTCTGAAAACTATGTCAGGACCACAAAGGTACTCCACAAATATGTGCTGAATTAAATCTTTGGACTAACAACCTCCAAAACTCCTATCAAAAAGCAATTCAGCCATATTCCTTGAGTGGTCAGAAGATGCAGAAAGCAGCTAGTGGTGAGGTTAACTAAATGGAAAATAAAATGCAAAATCCATTGTAGCTTTGTAGAATGTTTTGGGGCACAGTTGTTAGCAAGGGTCACTTTCAGAAACCCAGATGCCACCCATACTGTCCGTCGTACAGTTTGGAGATCAAGAGCAGAGCACACACACACAAGCACACCCTTTTAAATCAGCTACGCAGTCTTATTTTTGTGTTCAGAGAGTGTAATTATAGTTACAGAACTGGTGTGGAGTATTGGCTCGTTGACAGGCATAACTCTCCCCCCTCCTGAGTGGGGACATAAAGTCAGAAAAGGAAGAGTTGAGATGCTGACTTGGGTGGGGTGAATGGTCTTTCCAGCTGATTTTTATCTAAACTGCACACCAGTGTGCTCAGCACTCTTTCCTGCTCCAACAGGAAGAAAGGACACACACTCACTGCCCTCCCAAGGGGAAAACTGGTTTTCCACAAGAGGTCAGGAAGTGCAACCAGCCAGGACACCAAAAATAAGGATGTTTCCTACCAGCCTGCCTTGCTTAACAACAGTTTTGATTGTACTCTCTTCTTTCTGCCTCGCTTTGAGTGGATGCAGTTTAAAACTCGAGGCTGGTTCCAGCCTTGGTTACCCGACTACTTCTGAAAGGCCTTCTTGTTATTTAACCGCACGGACAGCACCCAAAATGTTCCAGAGACCTCTGCATTTTTCCACCAACAAGCTTTCTGGAAAATTACCAAGTGTTCTAAACTTAGAGCTTGGGTCCCAGATCTGCAATTAAAATGCTCAGAGTTCTGATGGGATTCACAGAAAAAAACCTGGGCACAGTCTGCGCGGGGGCAGGCCCGGGGCAGGGGATGCTCTCCCCGTTACCTTCCACAGCAGCTCGCACTCGCGCTCCTCCAGGGCCTTCCTGTGCCTTGCAGTCACGGCTTTGACCTCCGACTGTACAACCTTTGCCTTCATCTCCACCTGTTCTGCCACCGACTGGGCTTGCTCGATGCTCAGCTGGAAAACCAAAAACAACCCTGAGGCATTAGAAGGACTGTCACTCCTTACTCATCTAAATCTGCTTCTATCAGCCCTGAAAAGCCAACACCCTGGGTCCCCAGACCACTTGGTCCCCTTCCTTGGAAAGAAAGCAGGCACTTAGCGGGAGACTGATGTGTAAGTGAATGAGGTGCTGGCAAGAGCTGGGCTCCTTTGTATGAGAAATGGCACCTACACAGTGAATGTCGGGACTGTCAAGAGATACTCTGACACAGAGAAACCAGTGTAGTTGGGTGACAGCCGAAAACTGGAAATGAGGATCGAATGAAAAATGTACAACTCCGGTCACACGAGCAATGTTCCCAGGCTTTCTGGCCTCTCTCTCTGCCTGGGGAAAACGCCCCAAGCTGGCACACCCGTCCTGTGAGGACGTACAAAGGCTAGTGGCCGGTTCACCCTGTTCTTGTCAAGTCACTAGCAACACAGCTCATTGCAGCCAGAACCAATGCCAAGTGCACACTGGGCACACGTGATCTACCCAAGAAACCGTGCCCTGTGGTCAGAGACCATCTACGCTCCACCATACACCCCACCCCGAACCACCAGCCGTGTGAATCAGCAGCCAGTTTAATCAGACGTATTATTGTTCATGAAAAATTAATCTGGACAGAAGGCATGGTGTATTCATTAATATTACATGCTGCGTCTTGAAAAGCCACAAGGATTTCTTTGAGATACTGAGGTATTAAATCAGGGATTCCGAACCCACTGTTGATGGTGCAACAGGTTTTAGAGCAGGTGACCCAATCGGGAGGCTCCTCGGGAAGCACAAAGGTTTTGGAGCCTGACCTGGGCTCAGGAATCAGTTAGGGTGACCCACCGGCTATAGTGTGCCCTAGACTGCAGGGCTGCTGGGATGTGGGACTTCCAGCACTAAAACTGGGACAAACCACGTAAGCCAGACTGCTCAGCCATCTTTGGAGTTGGGTTACTTGGATTCAAATGCTGGCTGCACCTCCTACTAATTTTAAAGCCCTGGACAAGTTCTTGGTCCTCCCTAACCTCAGGGAAGGGTAAATGTGAGGGGAATGCAGAGCAATACACGAGAAGAGCTGAGCAAGCGCCTGGCACAGAGCAAAACGTTGTGATTAACAGCTCTCAGCTGACAGGCACCTGGAACAAAAGTCACTTCCCCCAAGCCCACATAGCATCTGTCGTAAAAGAAGTCAGATCACATGCCCAGGCCTATTCACACTTCCTACCTTGTTTTGAAATTGTCTTATGACATTTGAAACATCCATGGCATCACACAAGCCACACTCACAGTGCAGCGCCCAAAACAACCATGGCTCAAATGGTTGACTGCCTAACTGCATTCTCTGTCCCAATTCCTGTGAGACCTAAGGACGCACCGAGCTGACCACAGCTGGCACTGGCTGGATCTGGGTGGCTCACAGACTGTCACGGCCAGGAATGCCTTCTCTTCCAAATTTGCCCTAAATTTCAAAACTCAGCTCAGGTGCCACTCCATTCCTGAAGCTGGAAGCACCTTTCCATAGTATTTCTGCTGTATCTTTACAATTCTGTCCCAAGTGCCATTACATATCAAACAAGGTGGGGACTAAGTACATAGTCCACGGTACTTAAGTCACCTGAGCTGTTACAGAACAATCTATCTGAAACCTCAGAATGTGACCTTTGGAAATAGGGTCTTTGTAGATATAATTAGATAAGATGAGGCCACACTAGATTAGGTCAAATCCTAAAATCCAATAACTGGTGTCCACAGAAGGTCACGTGAAGACACAGATACAGGGGGTGGAGGGGACGGGGACAGGGAACCATGTCATGCTGAAGGCCGACAGTGGGAGTGTGGGAGTGACATGGGTGCAAGCCGAGGACTGCTAGCAGCCACCAGAAGCTAGGATGAAGAAACGAAAGACTGGTCCTGACAGCCTTCACAAACAGCAGGGTCCTGCTGAAGCCGTGACCTTGGACTCCCATCCTGCAGATCTGTGAGAGAATAAGTGCCTTTTGTTTTAAGCCTTTTGCGGTAAGTTGCTGTAGCAGCCCTAAGAAACTAATACAGAAGCCAACAAATTGAAGCAGACACTTTATCCAAAGTACCTAAAAGACAAAAAATTAGAATGAACAATCAAACAAGTGTTGATGGGGTTGATAAATTTTGAGCATCTCAGGTTGTTGATCAGGATTCATTCAGGAAAAAAAGAGAAATCTCACTAGACATTTAAAAAGGCAGAATGTAACACAGGGAAATGGTTAAACAGGTACAGGGGAACCGCTGGGGCAAAGAGCACAGGGAGGATCAGAGGTAGACAGGAACAGCAGCAGCAGCAACCTCAGCTTCGGCTGGGAGCAAAAAAGAAAAAGCTGTGGTCACAAGAACTCAGAAGTAAGGAGGTGAGGTTATACTCAGGTAATTCTGACAGTGGCAAAATCTGGAAATTGGAACCAACTTCTAGTGCCAGGGTAAAAAAAAAAAAGGCCACTTTTTAAGGATTAGAAGCAAAATAGAAGTCCCTTCTCCAGATATGTGGTTTGAAGCATCACAGCCCCAGCACCACATGGCGAGGGTGTGAAAAGGTGGGTTAGAGCTGAGAGAGCTTAATATCTGGCACGCCCTGTTTTTAGATGTGTTATTAATTAGCTGGTGTCCAAGTCAATATTTGACTGAGGCAAACAAGCCAATGTCTATAAAATTTCTTAACACTTCCTCAACAGAAAGCAGAAGTGGCAAACTGCTTTCTATTTATATTAATGTCATTATGACTTGCCAAACTAATTTTTTCATTTAAAAAAATATCCAGAAGATGTAGAAAAAACAGACTCATATTCCTACAAGAGCAAGGACTGGCAGAAGAAAGCAAGGACCACTCCCTTTGCATAGGAATGAGTTTATTGCCGAAATCACCTCTCTCAGTCTCCTCCTGGGGCTTTCTCCCTTGTATTTCCTGTCAGGTCCCTAAAGGACGTGTGTTTGAAACTCTTGTTCTACAATAAGAACTGTTTCTTCCATTTTGCAAACAGGTAGAAGTGATTCAAAGCTTTTATGGCAATTTGAGTAGTCATCAAGCATCCATATACTATCATGCCTTGGGTTGAGAGTCATAAAAGCCCTACTCTGTAAGGAGAGGCAAAACGGTCTTTCCGCATCAAATTGCACACAATCCAGTCAAGCTCTGTGTTCCAAGTAGTGCAGGCCAGGACTTGTGGAACTAGTTCCCAATCTCTAAAGAAGGGCATTAGAAGGAGATACGAGGCAGATGGGCTGGGACGTGACAATGGGTACAAGGGCTGGGTAAATGTCCAAAAGAGAAATGCACACTTCCCAACAAGAACAAAGAAATCACCCAACAAGCATGGTGCCCGAGAGAAAATTCAATCATCTTTTAGATGTTAACAGATCCAATCAAACATTTGCAAGTTGTGAGTCTTAATCTGGAGAATCAGTGCCCACCAGCCAACTATTTTGAGTAACAGCCACTCCGTATGGCGGAGTCTGAAGCCAAACCTGGGTTTCAAGGGGAAGGGTGCAGACACCGATTAGTGATGTCTGCGTGGAGACCAGTGCCCTCACGTGGTATTTCTCGTGGTAGTTCAAGTGCCCCACGGTCTGGTCAGAGATAATAGAGAATGCAAGTATCACCCCTACACTTGTAGGCCACCATGTTAGATACACGGCACTACCATGGTCCACTCTAAAATGTAATTTTTATCACACCTAGTATCTCTGAAACTATGATTCACCTTAAAATCATCAGTGGGTTTTTTCTCCTTTCTCAGTTGCATGTAATATAGATGTATATCTTAGAGTCAATGGCATCTTAAATGTGATGAAATGCAGAAATTAGCTTTCTTATCTATATTCTGTTCATCACTGTCCCAAAGGAATTAGTATACCTAAGACACCCTCTAATTACACAAATGACCAAAATTTTATATCTCTAGGAAAATAAGCCAAATTAACACAATATGATGTCCTAAAAAGAAAATGAGTTGTTGCCCTTTAAATGCCCCCAAAGCATTTATGAGGTGCTACAGGCATCTTCCATGGTTTCTTTGGCTGTGGCTGATTCACCAGGGTAGATTCTCTTTACAGGGCTATCTAAAACAAGGATGTATGTCTGGGTCTCTTTCTAGAACTAAGAATCTTAAGAGAAGTTGTAAGTTTTTTAGAATCATAACTTAGGAACTCTGATTCATAGTCAGTGGTACATCTGACAAGTATAATTTAATACGAGATTAAAAAGATATTAAACGTGGAAATGTACCTTTATGGTATATATGCCCTTTCCATCAAGCAATGTATTAGAAGCTCACAGGCAACATACAAACTGATCTTGAAAAATAAGTGGATGAGGACATCAGGACTGGAGGAAAATGAGGTGTCCAAGACAAAAGGGCCTCATTAGGGAGGTTAACACAGAAACTACATGCAGCATGCAGTATGTATGGGGCTGCTGATTTATTATAGGAGAGGGGCCAGGAATTGCAAGCCTCCTGGGCACCAGCACAGAAACCTGATCACCGGTGTGATGTGGGGTCCAGAGTGCCCTGAGAAAGGCAAAACTGCTGCATTTCTAGGAAGTGTATATTATCTCCAATCACAGAGAGGAAACTAACAGAGAGATGCCACTGGGTGAAGGAAAGGAATATGGAGTTACTGAAAAAGTCTTTTCTAAACAAAAACTGGTAAATGGAAACTAAAGCACACAATCCAAGTAGCACTGAGTCCAGTTGTATTGTAAAATGTCACTGATATTCACTTAAAGCAGTATAAAGTTTATAAGGACTTAATCTACCTGCAGATTTGGTCTGGCCAGTAACCTTTACTTTTGGGGTGTGTTCTTGCTCATTCATTTGGTCCAAAGAGCTACTAGTCATAGTGCCTCTGGACCCCAGACTATGCCCAATGAGAGGAAATAAAGGAAGCTGGACCAATCAAGAGCCCTTCCCTGGGAATTTACATATGGATGTTCCAGCCTACCTTACACCCCCACCCCAAAAGGAAAGGGGAGGAAAAGGGAACTAACTCCTTCTCTGAGAATGGCTTGCTGAAACAGGCCAGCCCAAAGAGTGCTCCATTTATGTCCACCCTTTTCTCTCCACTACACGGACAAAGCCCAGGTTCAGTAGCAAGAATGAGGTTACCCTGGAGAGAGAAAGGCAGAGCCCCAAGGTCTGAGTCCCTGGATACCTGAAGCCTGATCCACCCATATTCTACATGGTTTCCTGACACTACACTTCCCATTCAGTCATTTGCACAGAATCCAAATTAAGACAGCATGGGAGGGCCAGGGGCTCACACCTATAATCCTAGCACTCTGGGAGGCCGAGGCAGGAGGATCACTGGAGGTCAGCAGTTCGAGACCAGCCTAAGCAAGAGTGAGACTCCATTTCTACTAAAAATAGAAAGAAATTATATGGACAGCTTAAAATATATATAGAAAAATGAGCCAGGCATGGTGGCACATGCCTGCAGTGCCAGCTACTCGGGAGGTAGAGGCAGGAGGATCACTTAAGCCCAGGAGTTTGAGGTTGCTGTGAGCTAGGCTGATGCCACAGCACTCTAGCCCAGGTAACAAAGCGAGACTCTGTCTCTCAAAAAAAAAAAAAAAAAAAAAAAAGACAGCATGGGAGAATTTTTAATTAGCTCATTGTGCATTAAAGTAATTCAACCATGATTTTCCCCATGACATTTGGGAGGAGGGAGGGAAGGAATAAGGAAGGGGGGGAGAGAGAGAGAGAGAGAGAGAGAGAGAGAGAGAGAGAGAGAGAGAGAGAGAGAACGAACACATGAGCATGCCAGCCTCCTGGATGAGAACTGACCATCAGTTTTGAATTCAAAATGCAAATCCTCTACTTACAGTCAGTGTAACCTCTGGCACATTACTTGATCTCTTTGAAGCAAAGTTTTCTTTCAGGTAATGGAAAGAATGACACTTACACTTCAAAGAACTGCTATGTACACATAAAGCATGGAATTCAGTGCCTGGAACAGAATAGAAGCTAAATAAACAAGTGCCACCAATTCGTACTGCCGAAAGGGGAAGATCTGTAGAGACCTTGAGATCTGGGATTTTTGGCAAAGCATCTAAACCTTGTTCTTCCATCCCCACATCTGCAATAGGGGGGGAAAAGTTTCCTTCCAGTTATACAATTTTTCAATGTAAACTGGAATAATATCTATTACTCTTGCTTTGACATAAAGAGTGCCAATAGCGTTTACTTTTAAATTGGGAAGATAGGTCCAATAAAGGAAATGAAGAAGAGTAGGGCAAAAATAGCTATAGCTGGTTGTCTACAACATCCATTTCACTTGTATTACTACTGCCGAACTACAACTAACATTAGATGAAAAGTAATAGAAGCTCCATCTTATTGAAGGCTACAGTGAGACTGGATTAAAAACTCCCTTGCAGTTGATGTGGTCATAAGGCTGGGTTTGGGTCCATGAAGTATAAGCAAAAGTATTAACATTATCCAAGACTTCTGGGAAATTTGAGTAGGAGAAATTAAAATTTTAAGTATTTAAGCCACTAGTTTTGGGGAGCAGAGAGACAGCCTGTTACTCATTGCTAAATGCATTAAAACAAAACAAAACCGTAATCTGTGGCAGATAACAGATGAGTGGTTGCTTGGGAACATGGGAGTGGGGAGGGAGGGAGGGATTACCATGACAGTATAAGGAAATCTAGATAAATGTTGTGTGTGTTCTGACAGCTCTGCCAACTGGCTGTTCCTCCACTTCACTCCCTCTCCTCAGGGCCTCCCTGTTCCCTGAGGCACAACAGTGTTGAAATTAGGCCAATTAATAACACTTCAATGGCCTCTAAGTGTTCAAGTAAAAAGAGGAGTCCCATGTCTCTCACTTTAAATCAAAAGCTAGAAATGATTGAGCTTACTGAGGAAGGCATGTCAAAAGGCGAGACAGGCGGAAAGCTAGGCTTCTTGCACCAAACAGTTAACCAAGTGTGAATGTACAGAGAAAGTTCTTGAAGGAAATTGAAAGTACTACTCCAGTGAACACACTAATGATAAGAAAGTGAAACAGCCTTATTGCTGATATGCAGAAAGTTTTAGTGGTCTGGACAGAAGATCAAACCAGCCACAACATTCCCTTAAGCCAAAGCTTAATTCAGAGCAAGGCCCTAACTTTCTTTACTTCTATGAAGGCTGAGTGAAGTGAAGACGCTGCAGAACAAAAATTTGAAGCTGGCAGAGCTGACTCATGAGGTTTAAGAAAAAAGCCATTTCCATAAGTGCAAAGTGAAGCAGTAAGTACTGATGGAGAAGCTGCAGCAAGTTACCCAAGAGATCTAGCTAAGAACTAGCTAGATGAAGAAGATGGCTACACTAAACAGATACTCAGTACAGAGCCAACAGCTTTATATGGAAGAAGATGCCATATAGGACTTTCATAGCTAAAGAGAAGTCAATACCTGGCTTTAAAGCTTCAAAGGACAGGCTGGGCTAACGCAGCTGGTGACTTTAAGTGGAAGCCAATAATCACTGAACCATTCTGAAAACCTTAGGGCACTTAAGAATTATGCTAAACCTACTCTACCTGTGTTATACGAATGAAACAAAGCCCAGATGACAAGACAGCACATCTACTTACAGCATGGTTTACTGAATACTTTCAGCCCACTGTTGAGACCTACTGCTCAGAAAAAAAAGATTCCTTTCAAAATATTACTGCTCACTGACAATGCACCTGGTCACCCAAGAGCTCTGATGGAGACATACAAGAAGGAGATTAACACAGCATCTATTCTGCAGCCCAGGGATCAAGGAGTAATTTTGATTTTCAAGTCTTACTATCTAAGACATTCACTTTGTAAGGATACAGTTGCCATACATACATAGTGAGTCCTCCGATGGATCCTGTCAGAGTAAATTGAAAACCTTCTGGAAAGGATTCACCATCTTAAATACCACTAAGAACATTCATGATTCACGGGAGGGGTCAAACTGTCAACATTAACAGGAGTTTGAAACAAGGTCCCAACCTTCACGGACAACTTTAAGAGGTTCAAGACTTTCAGGGGAGAAGTCACCGCAGATATAGTGGAAACAGGAGAATTAGAAGTAGAGCCTGAAAATGTGACTGAATTGCGGCAATCTAATGATAAAACTTTATGAGGAGCTGCTTCTTCTGGACAAGCAAAGAAAGTGGTTTCTTGAGATGGGATCTACTCATGGTGAAGATATCGTGAACACTGTTGAACTGATAACAAAGGATTTAGAATATTACATAAACCTAGCTGATCACTCGAATAGCAGTAGCGTTTGAGAGGACTGACTCCAATCTTTTTATTTTTTTAAGAGACAAGGTCTTGCTCTGTTGCCCAAACTAGAGTGCAGTGGTGCAACCATAGCTCTTCTGTAACCTCAACCCCCTGGGGCACAACTGACCCTCTAGCTTCAGTCTCCAGAGCAGCTAGGACTACAGGCATAAACCACTACACTCAGCTAGCTTTTTTTCTTTTTTTTTAAAGAGGTCTCCAACTCCTGGCCTCAAGGGATCCTCCCACCTCAGCCTCCCAAAGTGCTGAGATCACAGGCAAGAAGCATCACACCCAGCCCTGACTCCAATTCGAAAGAAGTTATACCATGGGTTAAATGCTACAGATGAATCTTCTGTGAAAGGAAGGGCCAACTGACGCGGCAAACTTTATGGCTATCTTATTTTAAGAAGTTGCCAGAGCCCCCCGAAACCTCCAGCAACCACCACCCTCTTTAAGTCAGCAGCCATCCCCATCACAAGAACCTCCACCAGCAAAAAGATTACAACTCACTGAAGACTTAGGATGATCAGTAGCATTTTGTTAGCAATAAAGTAGTTTTTAATTAAGGTCTGTACACTTTTTAGACATAATGCTATCATACACTTACTAGACTATAGTATAGTATAAACATAACTTTTATATGCACTCAGAAACCAAAAAACTTGGATGATTGGCTTTATTTCAGTTGTGTGGAACTAAAATCACAACCTGAGTCATGCCTGTGTAAATCTAAGTGGCTACAAAATCATTACTCCTACCGTTCACCATTCGTAAGGGTGCAATGAAGACCTCCAAAATGCAGGATACTGCCTCAGTGGACATTCCCAAAGGAAGAATTAACTACCTCCACCTTTAAAGGTCTGAATATTTTCAAAAGCATGTTCTACCCCCAATAAAGCATAAGCATGGAGTACACACCCAGTTATTTAGCCAAAACAGTATTCTGGTGTCATTTTAATTGGATTACTGGTCAGGCTGAATACATTTCTGTATTTACTCTTTGTAAGGTATTTTCTTGCATTTCCCTGAAGTTTGTTTTCCCTTTTTTCCCCTCTTACCAAGTTGTGATTTGATGTTTTCCTTTTAATATGCAAAAGTTTCTTGTACCACACTAAGCTTAGACTGCTTTCATGACTTAGGTTATTTTATTAATACTCCAACCACTCTATGTAATGCTTTAACCTGGCTAGGTTTTATCTTGGTGTTTCCTATGATAATTTAAATCTATTCTTTCCCCCTACTTCATCACCCCTAATTTGAGGTAACTCCTATTAAATTATTAGCAAAATAAAGCTTATTTCCAGGATATATATCTACTCTGTTTCTTAAATCTGCCATTTTGCCAACACAAATAACCAGGTTTTTTTGGGGGTTTTCTTTTTTGGAGACAGAATCTTGCTCTGTTGCCAGGGCTAGAGTGCCGTGGCATCAGCCTAGCTCACAGCAACCTCAAACTCCTGGGCTCAAGCAATCCTTCTGCCTCAGCCTCTCCAGCAGTTGGGACTATAGGCACACACCATGATGCACAGTTAATTTTTTCTATTTTTAGTAGAGACAGTGTCTCTCTCTTGCTCAGGCTGGTTTCAAACTCCTGACCTCAAGCAATGCGCCCTCCTCGGCCTCCCAGAGTGCTAGGATTATAGGTATGAGCCACCGCACCCAGCCCAAACAAGTAGATTTTTAAAACTCCTGAATAACCCACTTAATATGTTCATACTATTAAGAGCAAATGAACAAACCTAGGACAGATTCTTAGACCAATGGCTTCCAAATCAAACTTGTTGCTTTAATGATACCTGTAAAAGAAATTAGAATCTCTTCTTGCCCTGTAACCAGAAATATTCTGTATTTTGGCTTAAGCAGATTAAATGATTTTCTATAAAATACATCAAGGCCCAAATTATATTTAAGAGTCCCCCCACTGCATGTAAACTAACTGTATTCCTTCCTTTTCCGATGTTCACATTAAGAATACAAAACAGTCTTTATGCCAGGTCGGTTGTACTCTTTAATATAAACACTACTAAGTGACAGCACAAAATTTACACGAGTAGGCTGTCCACTAACATTTTAACCAACTACATGAAAGAATCAAGTGCCTGAAAGCACTACATACCCAAATCAGTGTGACCCATCTTTCCGCTGCTCAGTGACCAAGAAAGGATAAAACACTTGTACATTTATACACAAATCTAAGTATTTTTTATAAATACTAAGTCTTTATATTCTTTATGTTCTAAGTATTTCTTTATTAAAAAAAAAAAGGAACACTGTCTGGGTGTGGTGGCTCACGCGTGTAATCCTAGCACTCTGGGAGGCTGAGGCAGGAGGATCGCGTGAGCCCAGGAGTTTGAGGTTGCTGTGAGCTAGCCTGATGCCACGGCACTCTGTCTTACCTAAAAAAAAAAAAAAAAAAAAAAAAAAAAAAACCCACAACACCACTACCCTGTTGTGTAGTGGCTACTTTTTCCAATGTCTTCCAGATGTACTTTTCAAATTATTTTTTCTTTTTCTTTTTTTTTAATTTCAGCATATTACAGGGGTACAAAGGTGCAAATGTTTAGGTTACATATATTGCCTTTTCCCCATCCAGGTCAGAGCTTCAAGTGTGTCCATCCTCCAGATGGTGCGCACCGCACCCATTAGGTGTGTACATACCCATGCCCCTAATTCCTTCCTTCCCCCACTCATCTGCCTGACACCTGATGAATGTGATTACTATATATGCACATAAGTGTTGATCAGTTAATACCAATTTGATGGTTAGTACATGTGGTGTTTGTTTTTCCATTCTTATGATACTTTACTTACTAGAATGGGCTCCAGCTCTATCCAAGATAATACAAGAGGTGCTAGATCACCATTGTTTTTTGTGGCTGAGTAGAACTCCATGGTATACATATATCTCATTTTATTAATCCACTCATGTGTTGATAGGCACTTGGGTTGTTTCCACATCAAATGACTTTTTTTTTTTTTTTTTTTTTTTTTGAGACAGAGTCTCACTCTCTCACTCTGTTGCCCAGACTAGAGTGCCATGGCGTTAGCCTAGCTCACAGCAACCTCAAACTCCTGGGCTTAAGCAATCCCTCTGCCTCAACCTCTTGAGTAGCTGGGACTACAGGCATGCGCCACCATGCCCAGCAAATTTTTTTCTACATATTTTTAGTTGTCCAGCTAATTTCTTTCTATGTTTAGTAGAGATGGGGTCTTGCTCTTGCTCAGGCTGCTCTCAAACTCCTGAGCTCAAACGATCCTCCCACCTCGTCCCGCCTCAGCCTCCCAGAGTGCTAGGATTACAGGTGTAAGCCACGGCGCGCCCGGCCCTCAAATGACTTTTGAAAATGACTGAGACGGGTACTCTACCCAGCATACAACTAAGTGTGCACCCCCTGGGGCTCTCAGCACAGTACTCTCCCTTAGCACAACAGAGTTCAGTCAATTATTTATGGGACATGTGCTGGCCCCTCCCCACTTTCACTCAATCTGTTTCAATGGCACATAACTCTGATTAACCTGATTCCTACTAGCAACCTATGTGCAAACTCTGTGCATAATGAAAACTGGGTTACACCAGCCTCCTGACCTTGGGGACAGAACTTGTGTCTGTGCTTTATGCAGGGAACAAACTGGCTTTTCAGCAAATGGGTTTTGAGCAAAGCTAGCTTGTCCTCAACCTTTATCTTGCCTTCCCCGCACTGCCCCAAAGGCATGTACTGTCATCTCAGAGGGAAAGTGGACCTGTATTTTCCACTCATACCCAAGGACTTCTTTTGTGAACAACACTCTGTTTTTCTTGAGGGTCTCCAAATTCCCAGATGGCTGGTTCTTCTAGAAATGGATAATACACTGAAGATCTGCTAAGAACCTTCAGAAAGAAATAGGTGTCCATCATATCCCAATCTTCACATCACGTAGGTTAACGTAGGTTTTCAAGAACTGCAACCCAGAGCCAAGAAAGGGTGCTATATAAATCCACACCCTGTGTTACACAGGACTTTCTAGGAATTCACAATCTATGAAGTACACCTGGGTGTGGCCACACAGATTAACCAGCCCATCTAATCCCCAGTACCTGCCTGCTACCTCCACTCAAAGTGCCCATGACCTAGTATGTGGATTAATGTCAGGCACAAATTGTCAACTAATATTTGAATTTCACCCCTTGGGTCTGTGCCTAGGTTCTTTTCACTGCTCACACGGCAGACTCTCAGCTAACTATATTTAGTTTGGAAAGTTGGGCACGGCAGACAAAAATCATCTACCCCTCTACTCCCTTTTCTCTCCACAGAAAGTTCAAATTTCCACTTCTGTGGGATTTCACCATTTAAACCACTCATGATTTGTTGGAAGATCTCCTTAAGCCTCCGGGTAATCTGGACGACTCACTTTGCTCCCAGAGTGGCTGATCCCACAAAGGACAGAGAGCACCAGCATTTCTCCCAACAATGCTTCAAGTGTTCTCAATCTCCAAGGACAGCAAGGAGTTAATGAGATCATACCACAATTTGGAGGGGGTAAGTTCCCAGGTGATACCTCAGTGGAGGCTGGGTACCAGTGTCTAGCAGACACCAGTAGGGGAAGGTATTTGTCAAGGCCCTAACCATCGTGGCCTAAAACAGAAGACAAGCTACTTCACTCACAGCAACATAAATGCACTGACTCACAATAGAATGGTGTGCGGGTGGAGAGGCTGAGAAAAGAGAACTTGAACAGCACTCAGACACCCCGAGGGCCTTTTAGAGAAAAACTGATTAACTCTGGTGGAAGAATATGACAGGATTAGTCACTCCAAAAATACAGATTTTCAAACTTTCAACTTTATGACTTGAACACCAGAAAAGTCTGACTCATCAGAACAGACTACTTCAATATCATGCACAGATAGGAACATGTTAGCTACCAAGAAACTTATTCAGTCAAATCCACCCTCTTCTTGAGGGCACGTGCTCTCAATTCTTTTAGCACTTTCAAATAAGATCTTATATTTAAAACAATTCACTTAAATACTCTAGAATGTAAACAGTAGTTTCTGCTGAAGGCTTAGTAACTTTTCCTAACTTTCAAACCTGTCCTACGACACAGGGAAAACATGTCATAATTTTCTCACTTCCCAAAACATCGCCATCTGGATCAGACAAGATTTAAAAGCAATTCAGGTATGTGACTATGTAAGAGAATTTTGCCACCTCTCAAAGTTACATGTGCCCCTCCCCAAAGTGAGGGGAATTCAACAGAGACAAACGTTTAAATTACCAGGGCTGCTTCAGCCAAGAAAGAAGACTCTTGAACTTCACATAAAATTCCCTGTGCTCACTTATAAATAGGTAGATCTGTATGGCAAAGGTCTCTGTCCAAAACGCATTAAGTGTCCAGTCTTTCTGCAGTCCTGGCTAGAAAGTGTCAGCGTCTACCTGGATTTGGGAAGGGGGCCGGACGGGAAACATGCAGGTGGTATGATGGGGGCCCAGGCGAGGCACTGGAAAATCCAGCCAGTAACTCTGGCCACATTCCTGTCATCTTCACAAGATTGCTAGAACCTCTCCAGGGATCACTGCATGGATGTCACATGAGCTCATCTGAATCACTATTCCATACCTGCCCTCCACCCCAGCACCCACGCACTCCACTGGAATCCGCCCAGTCATCTCCATGCACCATCCGACAGAAAGGGGGAAAGGTGTTGTGTGGGAGTCGGCGAAGGGCTCACCTGGATTGCTTGTCGGCCCTGCTGGGCGTCAGCCAGTAGTTGAATGGTGAGTGCCCTCGAGTCCTGCAGCGCCTCCTGGAGGTAGATGAAGCTGTGGCCCCCGTGCCGGCCCATCGTGCATTCTCGACAGATAGGCACAGAGCAAGTGTCACAGTACAGATGCAGCACCTGGGGACCAGAGAGGGGACAGCCATACATGAGAGATGCAGGATGGGAGGAAGAGGGAAGACAGCAACGGTGGTGCCCCGGATCCCAGATGCTGAACCATCCCCTTCCCAACAAGCAAGCACACCCCCACAAGGAGGGGCAGCGGTGTGCTAACTGCAAACACAACCCGAAATACCCACTTGCCCGTCTCACTCCCTCTCCCCAAATCAAGAGGAAAAAATAACCAACTGCCACATCCCACTCTAGTCTCATTCAGAACCACAACTGAGACACTTCAAAGCAAAGATCCTGTATCTTAGGTCAATTATCCAGAAAAGTTATGAGACTGGGTTCCCTGGTCTGAGATTGGTGGCCTGAATGAAAGTTTCTTTTGCCACTCCAGCCTAGATGTGTGAAGCAAGGCTAAGAGCCAGTAAAAATCGCCCTCGCCCCATGGCTTGTGGCCATCCGCCTCATCAAGGAGATTAGTGCAAAGTATGGTTCTTCTCCCAGACACTCAAGTAAGCTACGGGCTCTAAGCTTCTGGAACGAAGGCAAAAAGCTGGTGGTAAGGCCAGCCAGCTTCTAGCCTTTCTTCTTCCTGCCAAGTTACTCCAAGGAGGTGAACCAGGGAGGCAGCCAGAGCTGACAGAACGGCTTTATGTGATGTTAGACACTTCCCTGGGGCCAGCACGCTGGGAGGGGGAGAGAGAGAAGGGTTGGCACAGCCCTCACCTGCTGATAAGTAAGGAGCTCTCAAGAGAGAAGGCTCCTTGGCACAGAAACTGGGCCAGTCTCGTTATTGTGTATCTCCCTGCAGAGCAGGGCACTTAGCGCCACTCTCTGTAAATGTTTGCTGGATTGCTTTCAAAAGGAGAGCTTAAATTTGCCTCTGGTACACCTGGGTGTGAGAGAGAGCTACTAACACGCAACAGGCAGGGAAGCAGTGGGCAAGGAGGAATCTTTCAAACAACACAACAACGTACTGAATCTCCAGGGGAAGACAGGACAGGAGGTTGTGAGGTGCTCGGGGCCACACCCGTCAGCAAGGACACAGCAGGGGACCTTCTGAAGAGCCAGTTTCAACACAGGCATGGCTACCTCATCCTCCAGAGCACTTTGCTAGGTATTGTGGAGATCCAGGGTGCAAGACTCAAGATATCAGTGTGGAACTGAACAGGAGCTCATTCTGGCCTAGACTCAGGACAGACTGTTGCAGAAGATAAAGAGGGAGGCCTGGAGGTGGCCTTGAGGGCCAGAGAGCCACACACACAGAGGTGTAGGGGCAAACGGAGAATTCTGCTTCTCTCCTTCTCCAAAGTTTTTGTTTTAACCAACTAAAATCTTGGTATGAAGCATGCCCAGTAGAAAATGCTTCCCTAAATGGTTCAGTCAAGCAAAGAGGTTGCTCCACTCAGGGTTAATTAACTGAGTTAATAGGGACTTGTGATTTAGCACGGGTTAAGGTGCTTCTCTAGAAACTTTCAGATTTAGAAACAGGAAAAAAGGAAAGATTTAGAACATATTGTATTCTTACTTTTGTTAAAAAAAAAAAAAAGTTCTGCTATAGCAGGTTTTAAGAAATCTACTTTATACAAGGGAAATGTGGTGAGGTTTGTAGTTTTACCAGCAATTTTGATCACTGGAGTACTTTTCAGCAATGGTGGTAGACTGGAACCAGGTGGTGGTAATTTGCCTTTTTTTTTTTAAAGGCCAATTGCTTTTTAAGCACATCCACCTTTTAGAGATGATCTAATCCTTCTAATTGATTAAATCTCAAGTCTAAATTCTAACCAAAAGATACTAAGCTGGATAAATTCAGGAAAAATTCCTGGACAATCTCTCTCTCTTTTTTTTAAGATGTGGTGCTAAAGCAACTCTACCAGTTAGTTTCAACCACATTCCTTCCCCTTGCTCTCTCCATGTGTCATGGGAATAAAGGGGTCACTCCTATGCTAATGTGAAGCCTTCCAGCCAAAGGTTCCTTTTAAATTTGAATAAAACATGCCTCTGACCCTTTGTGGCCTCCCCCATTTTACCAGACTGCTAACCCTAACCTGAAAATAGGTATCTTTTCTTCTCAGGACAGCTGTGTGGACTGGCAGGAGACCCCTTGCTTCCTTCAGTCTGTGGGCTCACACAAATATTACCAACTAGCTTGTAGCTCGTTCTCATCTCCATGGCCAGGAAGTGGGAAGGAACCTCAGGCTGTTAACCTGAGCCTGGTGCTACCCAGCTGTGGGACCATCTATCCAGTCACCTCTCTTGACCTGCCTGGGCTTCAGTCTCATCTGTGAAACACACGGGGTCTGACTACGTGTCTCAGGAGACCCCTTCCACCCCTGAAATCCCAGGAGCATATCTTTAGAGACTTGACAACAGAAACCAAAGGGCTTCAGAGAAATTTTGGGCTGAGCCAGGAAGCTGACCCCAGGCTTCAGTTGTACAGCTGCAGGCATTAAGATAATTTTCCTCAGTCTTAGATTTGTTAATCTTAAAATACAAAGCCTGGCTGATGTTGGGCAAAGGAGATCCCACTGTGAATGGGAGGTTTAAAGGGATTCTGCAGATGCAGTGGCCAGAAACGAAATCCTGGTCCCAAGTGGCAGCAGAGAAGGGCAGAGTGCCTGGAGCCCCTGACCCCAGAGCCCTCCCATGGCCAGCCTTCAGAGAGCAGATAAAGGGTGAAAGAGGTGCCTGGACGCAATCCCTGCCTGGCATCATTTCACACTGGATCAGTGCAGCTCTGAGTAGCCAGAACTGTGGATTCAGAGGAGCCAGTGCTTTTGAAGTTCCAGGCTGCTTGAAGTGACACAGGTGGGGGTGCGGAGACACACAGTTGATAATAAAAAGCTATGAGTGAGTAAAAGAATATCAAATATCCTCAATGTACTTGTAGTTAATAAACTATGAATTTTTTTTAAAAAAATGCATTGTCCAAAATCTGTAAAATGAGACCAATGTTTATAAGCCTTCCAGCTAAAAGTTGGAGGAAAATTTTGGGAAGGATTTCACACTTCATTTAGAAGCTCTACATCTCATCTGCCTGCAATTTCTAAGATGGATAAACAATTTTAGAGCTGCTGAAACATGATCGATAGGTAAGGATGTGAATGGATGCAATTCTCTGGGAGAAAACAGCTAGATTATTTTTAAAGGATAAATGGGAGCTGTATAGAGGGTGGCCCAATGGCTAGAAATGTGGGAGCAGCCATGAACTGTGGCTCCTGGGATGGGGGGAGGGAATGGGCAGAAGAGGTCCTCTGGCGGCAGGAATTCCAGGGCCTGGTTGGGGCTTCCCGGGCAGATGCATGGACACGCCCCCTCGGGGCTGGCGACAATCTGGCTGCCCCAGCTAAATGGAGCAGGCTTGACCTCTGACCCTGCAAGTGACCACCCTCTTCCCTGCCCCCAGCTTCCAGAACGTCCCACCCACTGCCTTCCTCTCCCAAAATTTCTAAAATACCAAGCAGAGACAAAGACCTAGGAATGTGGGCCCAGCAGGAAAGGAATTGGGGGAAGGGGGAGGTTAGAGGAAAAATAAATAAATAAAAATACAAAGTAGGCACGTTTGCCCTAGCCAGTGTTTAAATAAAATGCTTTGTTTGCGAACAAGTGTGTGTGTGTGTGTGTGTGTGTGTGTGTGTGTGCGCGCGCGCGCATGCTCGTGTGCTCCTGAAATCTAGTTTTTACGCTACCTGTGGTCAGACAATGAACGCACACACCAAGAGACTCCTGTTAGAGCCCGGCACATCTGAAAGAATGAGTTTCAGGTTTAAAATACAACTATCCTCATCAGTGTCTTAAGAATGTAAACTGAAAGGATGAAAGGAGGCCTGGGTCACCAAAATGCCTCAACTAAAATATATCAACTGCTATAAATTAATTTTTTTAGATTAGTTCGACATCCCTTAACACGACTGAAAACATTTACTTGGCCTCCCACAAACTAAGGCTGAACACTACAGCCTGGACAGAAGGAGGCCTCCGCCCACCCAAGAGGGTTTCTGAGTTTCCCACTACAGAAATAAAGGGGAGGCGACAGCCCATTCCAGAAGCAGCTCAGGGCCCAGAAGCCTTACCTGTGTGTGCTACTCTGCAGGCTCCCACATGGGACAACAGAGGACTACTTCAAAAAATGGTAAGCCGAGTTCCAGGCATAAAATCTAGCCATGAAATGAAGTCTATTAAGTAATGGTAAAATCAAGCTTGACTTGAATGCTCTAAAACCTGCAGTGCAAACCGTCAGCAGAGCCCCTCCTGCAGCTCTGGCCACGTGCTGCCCTACAGCTTGGCAGAAGAAAGGAATAAGGACTGAGTTCATGCACAATCTCCACCAGTTCAAGACAACAGGTCCCAGCTGTGGACAAATTATTCCTTTTTGGTATGTGGGGCGGGGGTGTCCAAAACATTTTTTATTTAGCTAGGTAACACACATGCATCTGCTCAAACACAGAGATAAAGAGCAAATAGTTCTTAAATATCTCCTCAATGTCTTTGCAATTGTTTCTACTTCATGTAACCATCCAAAGGTATGCTATATTCTTTGCATACTTGAATTTTTAAAGACAAAAAAATTCCCACTAACTTTATGAACTTGGAGAATGTTCTGCGGAGTTGCCTGGTTTTCTGAGTGGTTGTATGGTATGCTGCTGTGTGAATGTACCACAACTTATTTAATCAGTACATGCTAATAAAATTGTAAAACTGTTTCCTGATTTTTGAAAAATCACAAGCAATGCCACAGTGAATACCCTTGTTCTTCATACAAACCCCAAATTCTCAATTTGGTGATATATTCAATTGCTCTATCACTTGATGGTAATGGTTATATGGGGGGAGATCTACTTGCTAGCATGGATAGTTAAGGGTTCCCAAATCCTAAATTTTGGAGCTAGGTCAACCTCCATCCGGGTGAAGGGCAAAGGTGGTCAAGTGCCAGTTTCTGTTCCCAACAGGACCAAACACAAAGGGCCAGCAGGGGGGGTGCCAGGTGAGACAGCATGGGCAGAGTTCACAGCCGGGACTGGAGTTAAGATCCACTTCTGCTTGGTTGGAAGGTTTTGGTGGATGCCGAGAAAGTGAAAAGGGGGCCAGAGAAGAGTAGTAGCCCAAGGAAAGAAAGCCTTGTCGTGTTTTGCAGCCTCGGTAGAGATGGCTAAAGAGACTGTCCCAGATGCAGGGGGGGGGGGGCAGGTCTGCCTGATAGGGGTACCTCTAGAGGTTGACAGTGGAAGGGGTCCCAGACAATGTAAAGGAAGGGGGGGTTAAGAATAAAAAACACCTCATGATCCCAGAGGCCCCATTAAAAATCCACAATCCCCTTTCTGCAATTCCAAAATCCAAAAAAAAAAGCTCTGGAAACCAAGTTTTTTATATAAGCTATTTGGCAGCAAACCCATAACTGGTGTACAATAAAGCACCTATAGTTAACAACAATGTATTATATTTGTGAAAATCAGTAAGAATACATTTTGTTTTCACCACAAAAAAATAAGTGAATAAGCATGTTAACTAGCTCAATATACCCATTCTACAACGTATCCATATTTCAAAATACCATGCTGTACACCATAAATGTGCAGTTTTCTCAAATTTTAAAACTGGCATGAAAATGATTTATGATTTTTATCTATATCATTTAGTGACTTTTTATATTTCACTGCAGAAAATAATGAACATTAATGTTCATTACTTACTGATTTTCAGGAATATAAAGGGGATTGTGGGTTTTTAAAGGGTCCTCAAGTATTTCCTTCTTAACACCTGTCTTCCTTTACATTGCCTGGGCCCCCTTCCACCATCAGCCCCTAGAGGTACCCCCATCAGGCAGCCCGCTCCCTCCACCTCCTTGCGTTTGGCACAACCTCTTGTGTTTGTGTTATACCTTATATACACGTGGAATGCTGCCTTCCTAAAATAAAAAATTGTGAATGCTGAGGCACATTTGACCCCGAGGGCTAAGGTAAGAAATTCACACACACAATACCGTCTGTCTGGCCAGCTGGCTGAGACAAGACCTGTGGGGATTGGAATGAGGATGTCCAAGAACAGCCCAAAGCAGGGTCAGAGCCATCTGCTCAGCTCTGTTCTAAGTTTTCAGGCTCCACGGATGGCAAGTTTGAAAATGAAAGTTTCAGATCAGAGAGGGATGCCGTTATCTCTGAATCTGGCCCCAATTCAGTTGCTGGTGCCAAGGGAGCAGCACAGTTTGATGATCATAAAATATCATGTTAACACTTGTTCACTTGAGGCTTTTGTGAGACTCCAAAAACCACAGCAGGATTTCCTCCTCCCTACTTTTTAGGAGAAAAATCTTCACTGTCCACCGACCACTGTGCCCCAACAGTTGCTGTTACCTCTCCCCAACAGCAGCCACCGACCACACCAAGGCCCAGCCCCTCCCACGGCCCATTCCACAGGCTTACTCAAGCCCTGCTAGTTCCTCTTCCTGCCAATCACCTGCTCCCCTGCTGGTGGGGCCAGGTCCCACAATCACACAGGCCCTTTGTGACCTGGTCCAGCGCCATCAGCTCCTACTTTACATGCCACAACACCGTCCCGTCCAGGTCTCAGAGCCCTGGTGCGCATTGTTCCTTTCCCTGCAAGGGCCCTCCCTGCAGCACACCAACGGATGTTTTCTCCTGTGCATGCAGCTTTTAATATTAACATATACAAAAATGGAAGGGTTACATTTCAAAACTGAAATCAAATTAAAAGGCACAGATAATTAGATGAGTAAGTTCCAACGACAGAGTCGAATGCCTGAGTTTGGCCGAGCTTACTTGCTTATTTGATAAAAAGACAGAACAACCCAATTTTGGGCTCACAGGACTGTCAGAATTATTAAAGGCATGAAAAGTTCATCCTGGAAGAAAATTATTTCCCTCCAGCACTGACTCTTTGAAGGAAGACGAAAACCCAACTAAGAACACCACCGTGGGCAGCACAGCAACCAGCTTTGGCCAGAGTCACAGCCAAAATAGTTCCATGACCGTGTCCTGCTCCCTTCTAAAGCTGAGCGCGCGGCAGTAACTGTGACCGGAGAAAGGGTGGTGTAACTCATGTGTGCAGTCTGCTGGGACTCTGACCCTTTTCAGGGAGCTGGGTTCATTTTACAGGGCAGGAGAAATGCCCCGTGCGAGCCGTGAAGGGCAGAGGTCAGGATGGGGGGAGACATGGAGATGTGGGGTAGGGAAAATGGCCGGCAGAGGACAGCACCTCTCACACGGAGCTAAAGCTAGCCAGGCCTCTGTGAAGTCACAAAAAGAAAAAAAAACACAGACACACAATTTTTAAAAGTATAATCATGATGCCACAAAATACCAAGTGTGGGATGGGGTACATGGCAACCGGGGAGGGGGGAATGTAGCTATCTATGCCTCTGTTCATCCCATTTCCTTTGCCCAGACCATCCACCCATCCTCTGCCTACCTGAAGCCTGGGCTAAGCAGACAACAAACTGCATCCTGCCTTTCAAGTAAACAACACGCTCTCCAAACTCTGCCTCTGGGGAACCCAGCCTGCTACAGCCCCCTCCTGGATTTTAGGCTGGTGCCTTCAGCTGGAGGCCCCTGCCCAGCGCTGCAGTCTCTCTCACACTCTTCATTAACACCGACCCACTGTAAAATGGCATCTTTTCTCGGGGGCGGCGAGTGCAGCACTTGTGCTTGGGGTGCCCCCTAACAGATCCAAGTTATACTTCGCGATAGACAACAGAGTGACTTTTTTGGACATGCCAAAATCGTGTTTTGGATTATTGCCTTCCAAACATAGTTTTTAATAAATAAATTTGTTTAAATAAAACTTGGGTGTTTAAAAACGTTCACATCAACGTATAAACATACCACAGGTATATCCATGCAACAGAGTTTTGCAGCAATAAAAAAGAAATGAATTGCTGAGAATTACTAATTCAAGCACCTGCACAAAACAACCTTAAAAGCATTTTGCTTGGTGGGGAAAAAGCGAGACTCAGAATATATTGCATAACTCCATTCATATGAAGGAAAAGCTCATCTAAGGTGGAAGAAAAAAATCAAAACAGTAGTTGCAGGTGAGAACAGGGGTGAACTGGAGGGATCCTGAGGGAATCCTTCTGGAGTGAGGGAGATACTCTGTTATCCTGATGGGAGGGGTGGTCACACAGGCGTATATAATTATCAAAACTCAAAACGTACACTTACTATACACCCCTCTCCAAGTGAGGAAGGAAGGAACCATTCCCCTGGCAACCTACATGTTGACGGGGTGAGGCTTGGAGCCCAGCCATGGCGTGGCACTCTTCATGGCTAAGGACCTAATAAATACTCGTAGAGCCCATAAATGAGTTAACTCCAATGGCCCCACATAATTTACTTCTAATAGATCGCTACCATTCTTTCCACAATGTTCCCATTAGCTATTATTTTTCCTTTGCCCTCCACTATAAATATTATCTTAAGTTCTATCTCACAAGAGACAAGCGTCCACTAACTCCCTGGAGGTTTTGAAAAAATTAGAACCCTGAGCCCGATTTACAGCGCCACAGGCAGCCGGCGGTCATACAAAGCCGTATGAAATCATTAGTGTCCCAGCTGCCACCCCGGCATGCAACTGACCTCTGATGTACTAATGAGTGGCCCATGCAGCTTCCAGCAGCAAATAAAAGAGATTTGTTCCAACACTGAGATCACTGCCCACGTAAATTATAGATTTTTAAACCAGACACGAGAAGACAGATTTTGACGTAGATGCACAGTTTTCCCGTTGCTTCCAAGGTTGCAAAAGTAAGGTACGGTTTTAGTTTTAATCTGTTGTGTTCCGGACAAGAGTCAGTGGTACTTCTGGGCTTTTTTTTCTTTTTTTAATGGCCGGACTCTGTAGGTGGCCATGTAACTCAGTCCTTGCCTCTTAAACAGTGGGCAACATTGTACACCTGACACCCTTTCACTCCCTAAAGAAGTCAAGTAGGTTTCAATTGCCTGTGTAGCCAAGATTCTGCAGACAGGTAGATTTTTTTAAGCAAGCAAAGGCACTCACCACCTGGGAAAAACTTTCCTGAGAAGCAGAAATAAAAACTCAGGTGAGAATAAACTAGTAACAAAACAGTCTGTAAATATACTAGCCACAATTTTCTACCCTAAACACAACATAATAAAATTTTTCCCCTCTCCCCATCCAAGCAAGTTTGATCATTGTATGTAGTTGGAGTCCTACATTACTCAGTTGCCTTCTGTCTTGATTAGGGTTAGTGGATCAAGGGTTTGGGGGCGAAAAGGTCCAATCCTAGTCTTCCTGATGGTCCATGGTTATATTGTCACATTCACTGACAATGCTAAGAGCTGGTCACTTTCCCAAGCAATGCCTCCAAAATCAAGTGGTTAACTAAATATTTATTGCCGTAGGAATTTTGTTTTAATCTAGAGTTGTTCACAGGCAGGAATTATTTTATATTGGGAAAGGACTAATCCCGGGAAGCAGGAGATGGCATACACATGGCCTCTGTGAATTCTCCTAATGCCAGGAAGTACCCAGACGGGGGCAGGGGGGGGTGCTAGGGTGTGTCTGTGAAGTAATGGGGATGTCGCCAAACCCCAAACCTAGGCTCTTCTGTGGCACTCCCCAAAACTGCACCTAACACGGAGGGCATTAAAGATGGGAGAGAAGCCAGACGTACTCTTAAAACTGCAGTACCTCCTCTTTCTACCCGACCATCCCTGGAATAACCAGAGCCTTCTCAACAGCTTCCTGTGTGAGTTATAGGCAAAATGAGCATGAGCAAAACCAAAATCTCTTGTGTAAAAGCTGGAGGCAAAAGAAAAGTCTTAGTCTTAAGCCCTTTTCAAGTTAGCATTTTGTTAGGAAGTCAATTTAACACCCCCACTCCAACAATAGGAAACCTAACCACCATAACAGCCAAAGGGGCAACAGGCCAGCTGTGCAGCAGAGCCCCGGCCAGGCCACCTGCCTTAAAGAGCCTCCCTGAGATGGAAGCCACCTCTCCATCACCCCCAAGGGCTGGTTCTATGATATGGCCAGGTGTGACAACTCCTACCCACCCCCTAATGTCTGAAGTGTAGAGGGCAATGGTGACCTTCTCTTACTAACCATCAATGACCTAGGGGATCCTAGGCAAAGCAATGGGAAGAACAGGGCAACTGAAATAAGACATAAAAGGTAACATATTTCAGATTAAGAACAGTGAACACTTACAAGCCTTTTTAAAGAAGGGTGTGAAGAGGAGAAACACAGCTCAAAAAAAAAAAAGGCAGGACAAGGAGTCTAGGCAAACCAGAGAAACTGTCCCAAAACAGGGGGTGGGGGGGGCAGAGAAGCTGGATTCCAGCCTTAAGTGGTGTGGCCTGGGCAAGAAGGGCCCAGCCTGTGCTGGAATCACCGGGGGATAAATACGCCCAACTGCAAAGGATCAAGTCAGCTGCCAAACCAGGAACTGTCGTGGGGCCCTGCTAAGGCCAGAAACAAAGCCCCAGTCTCTTGGAGTTCAGCATCCTTCTTCCCACCAGTGTGCACAGCTCTTCAACAGCTGCTCTATAAAGAAGCAGTAATTACAGCAGGATTTAAGCAAGGACCGAGTGAAATGCCCCCTGGAAAGTCAGGGAACCCCAACACCCAGGCCTGTGAGGGAGATGCCAACAAACTGATAAGATACAATCAGATAAAAGACCAACATCTGGGGACATTGTAGGTAAAACTGCTGGAATCAAACCCGTCTTTGGAACAAGTCTCAGATGTGGACCTTTCTCAGAAATCCTACCTCATTCCAACAAATGAAGCTTGTTGTTCAAGGGAAGCAAGGACCTCTTCAAACTACCTGTGTGCTCTTCAACAGAACGTGGGAACGGGCAACCCACTGCCCCAACACGGCAGGCAAGGGAATCAGAACCCCCAAACTTCTGTCCTATAAAGGTAGTAGGGGACAGAACCTTCCCCCTATCCCACACACAAACCCTCATCAGATACCCAAGCATAAACGTCAAAAAGATGTGAGAAGCCAGACCTGCCAGGATGGGAAAAAGAAAATTCACAATGAGCTGGTGAAAGAAACAATCAGATGCTATCAGTTATGTGATCTAAGGTGTCAGGAGGAAAATAAAGGAGAATAGTCCTTAAATTGGTCTTTATGTGGATCCTGAAATTCCTGCCTTGCTCCATCTGGCCCTGTGCTGGTGGAAAAGTCACCCTTATTTTGGCTCTCGCCTAAATAAGAAAAAGGTGAGATAAAGGCAGAAGCAATCTAAGTAGTACTATCTGGTGCTGAACTGGTTCTGGTCCCACGTGGCTTTTCCTTGGTCTTTCTACAATATTCACCCACTGCATCTGAAACTCTTCCAAGAGGCTGCTCAGCTGGGCCTCCTGGCCCTCCAGGCATTTCCCTCCTGTGCCTTCAACTTCATCTGCTTTAGAGACAGCTCTTATAACTTGGTCTGCACTCAAGCTGTAGTTTCTGAGCCTGAGTTCCTGAGGTCACAATACCTTACCAAGTATGCCATGTTCACTGCTAATTTTTAACTATTTACATCGGATTTAAGGCTGTCAGCTAACAGCCCTGGGAGATTTAAAAAAACAACTGGAGAAGCGTCCAGTCTTTTAAAGGTCTTGGTTGGTCAGTCTGGGGAAGTGTAGTTCACTTGTACTGTCTAGGCATAATTATTAACAGCACCTCCTTTCACTCTCAAAAATGGCCTGGTTTGGAAATATACTGCACGTCACGCCCGTTTTGAGAGGATCAGAAAGACAAATGGGGAATTAACCAAAATACAGCTGACTTGTAAACAACATGGGTTTGAATCTCCAGGGTCCACTTACATGTGGATTTTTTTTCTGCCTCTGCCACCCCTGAGAGAGCAAGACCAACCCCTCCTCTTCCTCCTCCTCCTACTCAATGTGAAGACAACAAGGAAGACCTTTGGCACTAAGTATCTTCTCGTCCTTATGGTTTGCTTAACATTTTCTTTTTCTCTAGCTTACTTGACTGTAAGAATACAGTATACAATACATAAAACATGCAAAATGTGTTAATCGCCCATTTGTTATTGGCAAGGCTTCTGGTCAACAGCAGGCTGTGAGTAGCTAAGTTCTAGGGAGTCAGAAGTTATACATGAATTTGATTGCACAGGGGTGGTGCCCCTAACCCCTACACTGTTCAAGGGTCAACTGTACATGAGGCCAGGTAGAACATACTTAAAAATGGCCAGGAAAGTTGTACAAAATGACTCCCCCTTCAGCCAGAACTTCAACACTCCAGCAGTATGCCCTTGGGGTTTAGCAGGTAAGTCCTAAATGGCTTTCTAGAGAGAATGGGACAGACCTAGGAGGACTGAGGTATAAGATTTATAAATCCTGTTAAAAGAACAGCTTGAGCAAAGATGCCCACAGTTCCTGGCCAAAGTGTAGGGGAAGAACGGGGAATAAAATGGAGGAAATGGGGGGGTCCAGCGATTACAATGACTGTCGGTCATCCAGACATGCAAGGAGGCCAGGACACAACTTAGGGCCATCTTGTGTTGAGGAGTCAGAAAACCTGGGTTCAAATATTGATGTGGTCCTTCTCCAACTCTTTTGGATAAGCTGGCTCCCTGCTTTCACCCTAAAATGGGGACAATACACTTACTGTCATGGGTGGTGGTGAAGAATTCATACTACGAGCAAGCGCATGAAATCCAAATGTTGACAGCACAAAGGATCCCAACAGAAAGGAGCAGGGTGGTGGCTGGCCTGTAAGGGTTCCAGGCTGGTAAGTGGTAAGGCCAGTCAAGTCAAACTGTGTTCCCGGGATAGGACAGGTAACAGCTGTGAAGGCACTCCTGCCAGAGTCCTCCAAGGTTACTTTGTTTGCCCGTTGAAAAGAATGTTGAGAGGTTCCATAAATAAGATTGGGTAAAAGTATGCTGAATGACGACCTGACCTGTACATGTCCCGGCTTCTTCTGCGAGCCACAGTGCCTGCCCACAAGGCCAGTGACTCTACCCCTCTACTCGCATCTAGTCAGAACAGCCTTTCGCCCCCCAATAGATGGCATGTTTTTAACATAAATTCTACTACATGCACATTTCATTATTGCCCCAAGCTTGGACTATGTATGTCTTCACCCTCAAGGTGGTTACAGTCCCACAGAAGGGACAACTGAGTATGGCCCACAATTACAGGGCTGGGGTAGAAAAAGATGACACTAGGCCTGGGGTGTAATCTCAGAAGACTTCCTGGAAGAGGGGAAGTCTAGTCTTAAAAGTGCAAATAGGAATGGCTGGGGAAAGTTCTAGATAAGGAATACTATTAGGGGGAAAAGCAAGGTAACTTTTTGCTCTGCCTGCCCAAGTCTGCACTAATGTTGAACTCTAGGCCCTGCTCAGGATGGGGCCTGTAGGAGATGCCAGCTACTCCACCTTTGGGCATCTCTTTCTTTGTGGTATGTGTTGTCTCAGGTTGTTTTAGAAACAATTCAGAAGTTAATTAGCACTATGCTGGAGGTGGGGTACTCCTCCCCTCCCCACATGAATCATACTTGCCACCACTTTCCACACACCAGCAGGCCTAGGACTGGGGTCTCCCTGCTGCCCTACAGTCTCTTCCCTGTGCAGCAGCCAGAGAGAAGCGAGCCTTTTAAAAGGTCAGAGACAGACCGCACCACACCCCTCCTTCACACCCCTCCAGTGGCTCCCCATTTCACTCCAGAAGGCCAGTCTGCCCGCAGCGTTTGGCTGGGCCATCTGGGACTCCCTTCTGTTCCCTTTGCCTGGGAAGCCTGCCTGCTGCAGCTGCCCCATACCTAAAGGGCCAGCTCTTCATTCCCGTAGCCCTATCACTTCTTCAGAGACACTTTTTCCCCCACTTCCCCCTCACTTCCGTTCCCATACCCGGCTCAATTTTCACTCCCTGAAAGTGTGTATCTAGCTGCTTGTTCGTGTCTGTCTGCTCACTAGCATTTAGGAACAGTAGTCTCCCCTTATCCCACTTCCAGTGGATGCCTGGAACCACAGATAGTACCAAACCATATATGTATACACATATATATGTATATATATGTGTGTGTATATATGTATATGTATATATATTTATTTATTTATATACTGTTTTCCCTATACATACATACCTATGATAAATTAACAAATTAGGCACAGTAAGAGATTAACAATAACAAAATTGAACAATTATAACAATAAACTATAAAATAACTTATGTGACTATGGTGTGAGCCTCTCTCAAAATATCTTGTTGTGCCGTGTACTCGCCTATTTTCCACCCAGGTTGAGTGCAGGAAAGGGGTCGACCCAGTACTGCAAAGGCTGGGGCACACAGACCCTGGATAGCTATTTGAACAAACAGAATCAAAGGGAAAATGGTTTACGCAATAACTATTTAAGTGGGTGGTTAGCACTGTATCCCACCAGAATAAAGTCGTGACCAGCAAAGAGACAGTGTTTCGTTGCTCTATCAGCAGGTCCATAGCAAACCTCTAGAGTGATGAATGAATCGAGAAGTTCTGGGCACCTGTTAGATCTTGTTTAACCACCTCACTACCTGCCGAAGGAAAGCACTGCCCCGTTCACACCTCCACCTCAAAAAGCAAAACAAAACACACAAGTGAAGGGGTAAGAGGAAAGAGCTAGGGTGGGGGGTTTGACAGAAAAATGTGTCTCAGAGTTTGCAGTTCTTATGAATAGAAATTTAGGCTATGTTAAGGAAATCCAGTTTCTAACATTGACAGATGGCATCTGGGTGAATTTATGTACTTTTCCTAGAAAAGCCATTTGTGGTCAATTGAAGGTGGCTGCTTTTTTTTTTTTTTCCCCCGCTACTCCTCCCATCAAAACATGGACTCGATTTACCCTCCCCTTGAATCTGGACTGGCCCTGCAACATGCCTCGTTCAGTCGAACGTGGAAGAAATCGTGCTTTGCAACTTCCAAGTGGGACAGCTTTTGTGTGCTGGGAACACTCAGTCTCAGATCAGAACGCAGCAGCCACGCTCTGAGAAGTCCAAGCCGTGAAGAAGATCCAGGCATCTAGCTGAAGGCACCTGCCGGACCACTAGACAGGCAAGTAAGACACCTTAGACCTTCAAGGCTCAACCAATAAGAAGCAGGGCAGAAGACTCACTCGACTGAGTCCAGTCTCTCTACAGAATCGTAAGAAACCATTTTTACCCATTAAAGAACATAAAACAGAGCTTTCTGGGAACTGGAACTGATGGCTAAATCTCCTCAGCCAGATAATGCCTTATTTCCTCCTTGAGTAAGGCCTAGGATACTCAGGGTTCCTTCCTAGCTCTGCCCACAGCTAATTTCATCAAAATTTGATTCATGTATCCCATTCAAGAAGAGGTGGGGGCAGGGGGGAGGAGGGAGAGGGAGGGAGGGGAGGAGGGAGAGGGAGGGAGGGGAGGAGGGAGAGGGAGGGAGGGGAGGAGGGAGAGGGAGGGAGGGGAGGAGGGAGAGGGAGGGAGGGAAGGAGGGAGGGAGGAAGGGGAGAGAGAGAGAGAGAGAGAGAGAGAGAGAGAGAGAGAATGCACGCGCAGGCACATGCACCTTGGTGATCAGGCAGTAACCACAGACAGCCAGAGAAAAATTCTGGTTCCCAAAACCCAAGAGGTGATCACAACCTCTCAGAGCCTCAACAACCTAAGCAATGTCTAGAAATATCTTTCTGTATCTTTATCTATGAACCAGGTGCCTCTCCAGAAATATCTATGAGAATGTGGTAGAGAACAAAACCATTAAGATGGGAACGTAAATGCCTAGTATGTCTCCAAAGGGGCCAACACCAAGACTTCCTTCTGCGGGTCTCCCCTCCGGGACACTTTCCCACACACTTTCACCAAAACCAAACTCCAGATCTGACAAGCCTATCGTCAGTCCAGAGCTACACCTCTTATTTCTCACCACTGGCCCAATATGAGCTCAGTAAAAACTTTTAACCTCCATTTCTCCTCAGGAAAAAAAACAGAGAGGGCATCCCTTCTCCAGTAAACAAGAACCCTTACAAGCTACAAGATTTATCTTTGTATGTTCAGGCCATCTGGCTAGGAATAAAACACTTCCTTAAAAATATAGATGATTTATGGCACCATGTTTGAGATCGGAAGCAAACTAAATGTCCATCAATAGGGGACTAGTTAATAATTGTTAAATAAATTGATTACTGGGCAACTGCTAAAAAGAATGAGATGCTCTGGATCCATGGAATGATCTCCAAGATAGGGAAAAAAACAAGGAACAGAGTAATATATAAAGTATGCTACTATCTGTGAAAAAAAAAATAGGTACAAATATTCCTTGATAACCAAACCTATCATGAGGGGTACTTGCATGTGTTTATAGGTCATAGAATAATACAATTATGTATTTTTTTTACCCCATACCAAACTAGGGTGTACTTATGTAGCTGCTTAGAATTTGATAAAATTGCAGATAATTTTTGCTATTCTCTTCATATTCCTAGATATTTGCCAAGACAAAGCTACACATTTAATTACTGTTTATAATAAATAAATAATACCAGATATTAACATAATATAAAAGCATAAAATATGAGTATTTTCAGTATGATTTCAATTGGGGGACTGAGGGATGTCTTGTTTTTTAAGCATAAAAGCTAGAATGATATATACCAAATTGTTACTAGTTATCACTGGGTTAGGATAACTAGCAGCTTATTTTTTTATATTTTCTATGTTTCCTCATAGAGCATACACAGGGGGCTTAAAGAAAGCACAGGGCTCTCCTCCGAGGTTCATTACCCAAGCTCTGTCAGACTCAGAAGGAATTCAGTAAGGCAAGCACTCTGAGAAGCACTTACTCGCGTCAAGCCCTATGCCAGGCGCTTTACAATGTATTAGCTCATTTAATCCTAACCACAGCCCTATGAGGTGGCTACTATAATATTATCACCCTCATTTTACAGAAGAAGAAACTAGAGCATGGACAGTGTAAATAATTTGCCCAAGGACACAACTAGAAAATGGCTCCAGGGTCAATGTAGAAAAGCCAATAGGCTTTGCTGCCTCTACTAAATTAATAACATTCCCTCCCCTGATGCCTTTTTAAAAACCTTCATCTACCTAGTTGGGGTTGTGTGATCCTGTGGCATTTCCATCTGTGTGCCATCAACCACTGCTAAATCCAGTTGTTTCGTTTTTCGTAACTTCCAAACTCACAACCCTCCATGGCTCCCTATTTCCTACAGGTCAAGAACCAATTCCTCATGGTTTAACACGCCTGACTTTAATGCCACATTCTCATAGCTCCCTAAAATAAGCCCATTATGATGAAACCTCTCTGGCCAAACATTCATCTGGCTTTGGGCCCCTCTCTCATCTCTAAGGGCCCCACTCTCCTATCACACTGCACTTACTGAAACCACTCATCTAGGCTCCTAAGACCTCACTCAAATCGCTGCACAACCTCCTCAGGCATAAACTCAGTGGCAGACTTGTAGAGAAACTGGAATAACCCACTTATCTGCCTCCCAACCCCGACCCTCCCTCTGGTCAGAAAAGAGGGAACACAGCCCTCAAAGTCTTTCCCCAGGATGTGCCCCCCAGGGCCTCTTGCTTAGGCCATGACACTGTCCTTGTCCCCAGTTTCACTCATGGCCCCACCATCCAAAAGGCAACCCCCAGGGAATCTGATCAATGTAGTCCAAGGCTGAGGGCCCATCATTCAATAGCCAGCTCCAAGATGGCAGCAGGGCCAATACAGAGCCTTTGTTCCCACAGGATCCCTCAGGCTGCTCCAGCAAGAGGGTTCCAGGCACACTCTCTCCCCCTGAATAACTGCTTGCAAGGGGGAAGCGAACAGAAAATTCCTTCCCCGCCCTCCAACCAAAAGAGAGAGCTGTTCTTGTGCCTGGATGGTAAAATCAGCTTTCCTTTCTTTCTCTCCCTTTTTTGCAATTTTGATACATTCTTCAGACACCTATTTTGCCACCCTGAAACTGTTAAGTTCCAAATAATTGAAGTTTTCTAAGATTAATGTCACACAGAGTAGAACTGCCCCACCCCTTTCACAGTTGTAGGCTCTCCTGTCACCATTACTAATAAAAAGAAAAGGTGTGGACAGCAATGAGATTATCACAAACAACTTGATGTTTACCTGAGTGGATTCAGCTGAGGAGCAGGAAGGTCTACCAAAGTCAAAGTTGATTGAGCATATTCTCCTTATTGGCTCAGTCATTTGTTAACTGTATTTAGCTCTATTACCAACTGCATTCAGTTCTTTTGCTAACGGTAGCTCAAAAATTCAAATCTCACTATCTCCTTAGAAATTTTCTAAAAAGTGAGAGTGGGGAGAGAACTGAGAACTTAAGCTTATCAAAAAGAATAAACTTTTCCCCATTCCTCTGAAGAAACACAAGGCTTTTAAAATGCACAAACTGGCTGGTCCGATGGTAGTGGGTTATCAGAACTTATTAACATTAGTGTCACTGAAGTTGGTATACAGCCCTCCACTGCTAAATTTGACTGGCTAAAAAATCAAAATCAAAAACTAAAATAAAATACACAAGTTGAACTAGTGACACTTCCATAGTCACATTTTGAGAAAGGGAGCTTTCTAAAAAGGCCCAATTGACAAAAATCATCAAAAAAACCCACCGTAACATAGAGAGGGTTGCTGTTAAAAATAATGCTAATTTGTTTTTCATTTTGTGTATTTTGATAAAGAATAGCTGTTCTATTTAAACCCCTCCCCCACCCTCACCTCAGGATTTCTAATTAGAAGGGGGTGGATGGTGGGGGTGGAGAATGACTTGAGATTTCGGATCTGATCAATGCAACATGTTAGGGGCAGAGCACAAGGTCAAAAGGAAATGATTAATCCCACAAGAGAAACAGGCGGATGGGGCAGGGAATGGTTCCCCTACAAAACCCTAACAAGTAGGTCAAAAGATACTCTGCTTAGCAGGGTTTTCTCCCCAACGTAGACCCAGTATTTCTTCTTAAAACTTGTGTTTTAAGAAAAAAAACGTTGGTCTACACAAGCTAGTTTTCCTTAGAGGTTATTTTTACTTTGCCGATTACATTCCAGTTGTTGCAAAAGAGGGTCCAGAATTAAGTAGGAGAGAGAATGACTCTAGTCATCAGGATGACTAAGACATTCTATGACAATTTCCATTCCTGGCGGGAACCAGGCTGATCAGAATGGAGGAGGGAATATGTGGGGCCTATTTAGAAGAAGTTACCAGTCAAGACATACAATATCCCTTTGAAATGCTATGACATCAACACTCTGAAAGTACATAAATAGGTCAAACATAAGAGGAGGGGGAAGGGAAATGCCTTGCAAAAATGCCCTGGGAAACAATTTCCTCTTAGCTTTTCACCCTCTCTAATGCTTGCTTTTAGAGAATCACACACACAAATCTGTATTTCCCAATTGATGATGCAAATCTGCCCCTCTAATTACCACATTCTCTTATACAAAATCCCAGATCTGCCACAGGGTTGACATTTTAAACCAGCTCTGAACTGCCTCAACACCCTTCCACCCCATTACCTCCTCGCCTCCAAAGGAAGCACAGGAAAAACAGTGAGGCTGGAAGGTTTCACCACCAGGGGCCTCAGGGCCACAGGGGCTAAATTCCGAAACTATCCAGACTGGGTGGGGTTTTGTTCCATTTTTGGAAATACATGATAACAGATGACTATCTCGCTTTGAAAGACACTGAAGACAGACCCTAGAACACTGAGCCACATTCAATTTGTGTGTACAATTTGTTACGATGACCTTAGGGCCTGACAGCCCCTCAGTTTGTGTGCAAAACTGTGAGTGTGCACTTCTTTCTGGAGACAAAGTGCACAGGTGTCAGATTCTCAAAGGTGTCTCTATTTGAAAAACAAAAAAGCTAAGAACCCACAGCCAGTGTGCCCAACTCCACCCCCACCAGACAGAAAAGTAGAAAGGAAGGAGGCCCATTTACCAGGTAAAACGGCCAGCCACAGGTTAATTTAGAAATAAGAATTAAAACTCCAGGACCTATCGAGGCTCCTTCCTCTAATCATACTGTTTAAAAAGTAGTTCTGGGGGAAACTGCAATGCCAGGGTTTATAATCTAAGGCAGGCAAATGGACTGGGCCCACCCCGCCCCCCCACCTTCACCATGAAAGGCTATCTAACTATTAAGAGGCTGCCTGAGGCTGGGCACGGTGGCTCACGCCTGTAATCCTAGCACTCTGGGAGGCCAAGGCGGGAGGATTGTTTGAGCCCAGGAGTTCGAGACCAGCCTGAGCAAGAGTGAGACCCATCTCTACTAAAAATATATATATAGAAAAAATTAGCCAGGCATGGTGGCGCATGCCTGTAGTCCCAGCTACTCGGGAGGCTGAGGCAGGAGGATTGCTTGAGCCCAGGAGTTTGAGGTTGCTGTGAGCTAGGCTGACGCCACGGCACTCACTCAAGCCCCGGCAACAGAGTGAGACTCTGTCTCAAAAGAGGCAGCCCAACAGAAGCCCTTTCCTTCTGACTTTATTAATCCAAACTGAGGCCCATTCCCCAGCGTGGTTTATTGAATTTAAGTTGCAGTTATCATGCCCTTACGTCCCCTGTCCACGTTATCCCCCCCAGCTTAAGTCCCCCTGATTGCCCAGGGCCAGGATCATATTTTCCCATTTACTAAAATAAGAGAGTGCTTGAAAAAAAATGTAAATAGCAACCCCTTCCCAACCTCAAGGCCACAAGGAGCTGACTGGGGGTTGGGAGTTTAGTGACGTGTTAGATAGGGCCCAGAAGCCCGGGAGTCTCCACTGCTCTGTGATGCCGACATATGAAGCTCAGCTTTCTGGGTTTTCCCATGACTGAGTCCCAGCTGGTCCTAGCTGACCAAGGAGATCCACTAGTCCCAGACTCCACTGAGTCAACCTCACTTTTGCTCCCAGGCCCATCCAGCTGGCCAGGACTGGAGTCTCAAGGGCAAAAATGAAGAGGCACAGAGCAGTGGCTCCCACCTGTAATCCCAGGAGTCCGAGGTTGCAGTGAGCTCTGATGACACCACTGCACTCTAGCCCAGGCAATAGAATGAGACCCTGTTTCAAAAAAAAAAAAAAAGTAAGAAACAAAAAAACTGGCTGGAGCAACGGGAAAGTAACCTCAGGGCCCCTGCTCATGGATAAAACTAGGTACATTTTTAAGCCTCATTTCCCAAAAGAAAAAGCAGCAATATTTATAAATGAAATAAAGAAGCAGTAAAAGAATTAGGCAAACTATCCTTCTTTGGAGGGACCATGCCACAACAGCTGCCTGCCCTGATGAGTCAGGCCCCCACCCCTCCGCAGAAAAGAAGAGGAGTGGTTATCAGGGACAAAAGGGAGAAGACCAGCTGACTTCTGCCGACAAGATAAGAAAGAGTTTATGGGCCAGACCTTGCAGAACTCCCTTGGCAGGATTCCTCTGACCTGTAGAACCAAGAGGGCAGAAAGAAATGCACCCTACCCTGGGGTATACAACTGTCGAAACTCACCGAATATTCAGATCTGTGCATTTCATTGTGGGTGTAAGTACACCAGACAGGTATGTGCCTATCATTACCCCTGTTTAACAAATAAGGAATCTAAAGCAAAGAGGGATTAACTCACAAGGTCAGAGTATTATGTGGCTCTTTGCCACTCTTGTATGAAGTAGAGTTGTCACTTGGTATTTGTGGAGGATTGGCTCCAGGACCCCCCTCGGATACCAAAATCTGAGGCTTGCTTATATAAAATGGCATAGTACTTGCATATAACCTACATATGTGCTCCCATATATACTTTAAATCATTTCTAAATTACTTATATTAATACAAAGTAGTTATAATTTTTATTTGTATTATTTTTATTGATTTTCCCCAAATATTTTCCATCTGCAGTTGGTAGAGCTCACAGATAGGGAAGGGCCAACTTGACTCCCAAACACATTACTTCTAAAATATGTTCTATCACAACTATTAAAAAAAAAAAAAAAAAGAACAAAGCCCTATATTGAGAGCCACGACTCAGAGGCAAATGTGGGAGGGGGCAGACCCCAGCAATCTCTGGTTGTCAGCATGTTTGTTTGTCACATGAGGAAGGGGCTGTATTTAACTGAGCACAGAGCTGAGCTCACAAGAGATACTCAATGTATACTTGCCAAATGTACAGACACAGCAAGTCAGGCACTGGGCTGGATACATCTCTATATCAATACATCTAAAACACATAACCTTAAATTATGTACAGCCCCCATGGAGAACAGTATGGAGGTTCCTCAAAGACTAAAAGCAGAAGTACCATATGATCCAGTAATACCACTTCTGAGCATATATCCAAGAGAACGAAAATCAGTATGTCGAAGAAATATCTGTACTCCCATGTTCACTGCAGCATTATTCAAAAGAGGCAATATATGGAATCAACCCAGGTAAGTGTCCATCAGTGGACAAACAGATAAAGGAAACGTGGGGTACACACACACAGTAGAATACTATCCAGCCTTTAAAAAGAAGGAAATCTCATCATTTGCAATAACTTGGATGAACGTGGAAGACACTTATGCTAAGTGAAATAAGCCAGGTACAGAGAGACAAATACCACATGATCTCACTTACACGTGAAATTTTAAGAAGTTGAACTCATAGAAGCAGAGGGGTGGGAGTGGTACAAGGGAAGATATTGATTAAAGAGCACAAAGTTTCAGTTAGACACTAGGACTAAGATTTTGAGATTTGCTACACATCATGGTGACCACAGTTAATAATACTGTATTGTAAAAGAATACATTTTAAATGCTCACACTATAAAAAACCTAACTATCTGAGGTGATAGATATGTTAATTAACTTGATATAATCATCCCAGAATTATTATTTGTACAACTATTATTTGTCCATTAAAGATAAAAATTTAAAATAAAAAAATGACAGCCGGGCATGGCGACTCATGCCTATAATCCTAGCACTGGGAGGCTAAGGCAGGAGGATCACTTGAGCCCTGGAGGTGGGAGGCTGTAGTGAGCTATGATCACATCTATGAATTGACACCGCACTCCAGCCTGGGCAACAAAGTGAGACCCTGTCCCCGCAACCAAACACATGGTTTACCAATTTACTTTCCCACCTAAAAACATAAGTAAATAAATAAATAGATGCAAACTCTAATACAAAAGCCAGTCTCTGCCTCTTTTTTAGAAATGGTCCAAACTGAAGTTTCACCGAGGTCACATGGCTGGTATGAAACTTGACCCAGAAACCTCACAAAAGATCCCAAGGTCCTTTATTCTCTCACAGGGCTGGGCATGTTATTGTTATTAATCCAGAATGCACACAACTGGCTTATAATTTCATATACTGTTCAGTTACCTAGTGCCCATTGCACTTCATTAAAGAAAGGTTTGTACCTATGAGTAACTTCAACTCCAGGCTTCCTGCAAACCGGCTACTAGACTGTGGAAGCAGGGGAGAGGGAGAAAGGACTGCCAAGCAGGATGGCCACAAGGCTGCCCCTAGCATGGTGCAGGAGCTGCTCAGCCAGATGAGGAGCATCCCGTAAGTTGTAAGCAGCTGCATTCTCATCCATCCTTTTTGCCCTGGCTCCTACATCTTTGATCTTTGCAAGGTTTTTGTGGGTCCAGTCCTGTATCAGGGTCTGAGCCATGCAATTCCCCCATTTCCACCCAATTGACCCTGGGAGTGAATGGCAAGCCCTGGCTTGTGTCCGGGAGACATAACCACAAGCTCAACATTTCATCTTTGTCTTGAAATTACTCCATAGCACAACACCAGCTGTTTTAATACAATCTTCAAATAAAAGGAAGACTTGGGGAGAAGGTGTCTGGGCTTCATCTCCTCTGGCTCAGCAGAAGGATGGACACCTTTCCTCTCTCCCAGGAGCTGCTTGGCTGCCTGGGGGCCTCCTGCAACCTCCCAGAGCCCCCTGGTGCATGAGCAGGTGCCATGGGCTCCGTGCCCTAAAGACAGGTACCTGGAAGGACGCCAGGTGGCTCCCATTCAGCTCTATTTAGAGAGAGGAGAGAGATGCCAACTGTGGGCGAAACCAGAAGCGAAGACCTGGCAAGGCCCTCAGGTGCGCAGCCTCACCCCCAGAGCAGCTAACCTAGTTCTAGCTGCCTTTGTGTGAAGGCTGAGAGTCCTGCATGAAACAGCTTTGGGGAGTTCCATTCAAATTCAGGCCAAAAACTCATTGTCTTCCTTAACCTGTCTAAATTGGATTTTCATCCCAATGTCATTAAGATCGGGGAACTTCGGGTGTGGGGGGGTGACTTAGAAATGTCCCCACTGACCCTCTTTTCAAAGGTGGCTGGGTGGAGTGGGGGAAGCAGGACACAGGTTGATTCAATATTCCAGAAATGTTATTATGGCTTGAAGAAACACCAAGAACAAGTTAAACCCTCATTGTTATCCAGGGCTGCTTAAACCTGGGCATCTGATAATAAACAGGTCTAACAACTCAGGTGAAATCACTTAAAACTGTAGGACATTATGACTGACAATTGGGTAAAGTGCCAATTCAAAAAACAAAAACAGTGTACCCCTTCTCCTAGGGCAACATTTAAATCTCACTCTCAAAGAAGCCACCAGCACTAGAATCCCCTGAGGTGCTTGGTAAAAATGCAAATTTGAGCCCCACCCCAGTTTTAGAGAATCAGGGAGCCCCAGGGCTGACCAACTCCCTGGTCATGTTAAACAGGGAAGGGCTGACTTAACCTCACAAAATAACCCAGAATGAAATGAGAAAACCTGAGTAAAGCACCTAGTGGGTAGTCACTAAAAATGCTTTTCTTGTAAAATACTTCAATACTTCTCCTCTAATAGTTTTTAGGACTTAAACAAATCCTGAAAATCTTTATATCACATTAAGGCATCTTGAGTCCGTAAGTAATCAGAAAAGGTGCATTATCTGCAGATATTTGCATAACATTAACTCCAGCGGGATTTAGGCAGCTCCTCCACAAAGGCAGGGCGGGTGGGCAGGGGCCAGATTAACCCTTGCCCACACCCTGGCTGCTCTCTGGGTCTGCTCAGCACCTTCCCAGAAAGCAGCAAGACAGGAAAGGAGTTCAGGGAGGTTCCCTCAGCTAATGGCCCTTGGGCGAAGACTCCTCCAGAATGTTACTTGTCCTTGGCTGGGCTGGAACAGAAAACGCAGCGGGTAACGGGATAAGCACGCAGGCGGGCATTAAGCCTGCTTCCCGGGGAAGATTAAACACAGTTAATTAAAACCCTGCAGAATGGGAGGCACAGGGATTAGATGGCAGGGGAAGGGAGGGGGACTAGCTAGAAGGAGAGGTGATGCCTGCACAGAAGATTTCCTTCCCAGAGCTCCCTGCCCACTAATCAAGATTAAATGTGTTGAGTACAACCAGGCCATCCATTCCACTTTGACAGATCCCAGTATCCCCTACTTGAAGGCCACTGGGCAAGCCTGTCCCTAGAGCTGGGCAACCTCAAATGCTTTTTTTCACCAAAAATTAAGCTTACTGAGGAATTACTGCTGTCTTAAAATCCTGGTGAATGAAACAAAGGAAACAGGGCAGGGAGGTGTCCTCTGAGGTGCAAAAACCACTCAACCCTCAATTATGATTACCTTCACATTCCTTCCACCCCTGCTACCGCACAGGGCAGCTCTGTGGGCCTTGAAAGCAGCAGGAAGTAGAGGGCTCGCTTGGAGGGTGAGGCCATGCCCCTCCTGCATTCCTCAACAAAGACCGGACTTGACAAATTCAGTCAAACCCAGCTCCTTGCCTGGCCAGCTGGAGAGGCTCTAGCCAACACCCCGATAATCCTACAAACCTTCCCACCCCTGCCCCTAGTTACAGAAGACCAAGGGCATCACCATCAAAAAGCATTTATTAAGCATCTAACTGCCTAGAGTCCAGGCAAAGACTCACAGGGGCCAGGCCCTGCCCTGAGAGAGGGTCATTTATGGCCATTAAGGCCAGAGGAAGGCAGGCTCCCAGAGGCCCATAAAACTCCCAGGGAAGGAAGTAGGGATTAACCACTTCCTCCCACCTCTCAAGAAGGGGTTTCAAGTTGTACCAAATTGCAGAATAGAGGGTTCCTGGGAGGGGGTGGGGAGATGTGGATCAGAAGAGCCTACACCTGGCTAAGGCTTGTACAGGGGGACATGAATAACCCTGGGGTTTCTCAAATCACTTTGATTTTTACAGATGAAGGCTTTGCAGTCCTCACCTCCCCAGCTTCTCCGTGAAACACATTCTAGCAAGTCTCTGCACCTGACCCTTGGCACGGGTTTGGACTGTGTCCAGGAAGGGACAGAATACATGGGGGTCCCGTGAGTGTTTGACAAGTGCTACACTGGTACAATGGCTTAATTCTTTTACATACTGTTAGATCTGCTGTATCAAAAACTGTCTATTCTGGGCAACTTACAACCCTCCTCATCTTTCACTCGATCTTTACTGAAATTTATTTCAGCAACTCTTTCCCAAAAGTAAGAAAAACAGCTTACAAAGAAAAACAGTAACAAGCAGCTTGAGGCAACCAAGGAGTAAAGGAGCCTATGCCAATGGGACTTTCTGCAGTTGAGCTCTGAGCTTCCTGGCAGTCAAAGCAAAATGAGCAACACTAAGCAATTGTGTCATATTTTATAAAACAGTTTTCAAGAGAGCCAACATTTTTCCTGGCAGCAAATTCACAGACACAGTCATGACACCTGCAAAAATTGCCCTCCTAAGTAGTCCCAAATTTTCAACCAGAACAGGCAGAAAATTGTGACCTGTACTGGGAGCTTCCCTGCTCTGCTCCCTACCGGGCTACAGAAATCCCTGCTGAAATCACACAGGTGCACTCTTTCTTTCTCACGCTAGTGCTAGAGAAAAGCAGGTGGAGACTTGCTCATAGATGCATAGAGTTCAAGAACTGCACCCTAAAAATTCCTCTTCCAGAAAAACCCTGTAACTACTCTCTCGATCCTACTACCCAAAACCTTAGAGACAGGAATGGTGGTGGCAAGAGGTGCCTCATTATGGTGATACCATCCTTATAAACAGAGGCCCAAGGGATGGCAACTAGGACTACCATGGGGTGGTTGGCAGCATTGGATCTCCCTCTTTTGGGCTGGCATTCAGTTCCCAAGCAGCCACAGCAACCACCACCACCACCCTTAGCTAAGGTTCCCTTCTTTGCCAGAACCTGCAGTAATGGGGTTCAGAAGGACCCTGTTTCAGGTATTATTAAGTCACTGAGACAAACTTTTGTCTCCTATGAAGCAACTGCTACAGGTACTTGGGGAACCTAAATGCAGAATATGGTGGATCTTGAAAGGCTTCTCTCCTCACAAGCCTTTCAGGTTGGGAACTGCAGCCCTTCCCAAAAGCTGTTACCATATAAAGTAGGGTTACCATATAAAATGCAGGATGCCCAGTTAAATTTAAATTTCAAGCCTGGGAGCAGTGGCTCACAGTAATCCTAGCACTTTGGGAGGAGCTCTTGAGGCCAGGAGTTTTAGACCAGCCTGGGCAACACAGCAAGACCCATTGCTACAAAAAAAATTTTTTTTTAATTAGCCAGGTGTGGTGGCATGTACTTGTAGTCCTAGCTACTGGGGAGGATGAGGTAGGAGGATCACTTGAGCCCAGGAGTGCAGGGCTGAAGTGAGCTAAGATGACACCACTGCATTCCAGCCTGGGTGACAGAGCTGTCTCTTAAAAGTAAATAAATAACAACAACAATAAATTTCAGGCAGGTTTTTTTTTTTTTTTTTTTTTGAGACAGAGTCTCACTCTGTTGCCCAGGCTAGAGTGAGTGCCGTGGCGTCAGCGTAGCTCACAGCAACCTCAAACTCCTGGGCTCAAGTGATCCTTCTGCCTCAGCCTCCCGAGTAGCTGGGACTACAGGCATGCGCCACCATGCCCGGCTAATTTTTTCTATATATATTTTTAGCTGTCCATATAATTTTTTTCTATTTTTAGTAGAGACGGGGTCTCGCTCTTGCTCAGGCTGGTCTCGAACTCCTGAGCTCCAACGATCCGCCCGCCTCGGCCTCCCAGAGTGCTAGGATTACAGGCGTGAGCCACCACGCCCGGCCTCAGGCAGTAACTTTTTACTATAAGTAAGTCCTAGATATTGCATGGGACATACTTACACTAAAAACATTTACTGTTCATTTGAAATTCAAATTATCTTTTGTGGGGAGGAGGCTAAATCTGACAGCACTGATTAGGAAGCCTCCTGGTTTAAGTTCTGAGGTCCAAGTTAGGTGAAACCCCACGAACCTCTTGAGAAAGGATCCCCTGAACTTTAAAATTTTCATGGGCAGAGAAGCCATGTTAAGCCCAAAGAGGGGGAGCACTAAACTCATTACCAACATGCCCCCCGCCTTTTTTTAAAGTGAGGGAAGGGGTCTTTAGTCTGTGGGTAAGATAAAAGCTGGCTCACTTAAGTCCAGCCCAGTCATGGCCAGGCACACGTCTTTTACCACCCCCATCTGAGCCCAGGGAGCTCCCTAGCTGCAGAGAGACAGGGCTTTAATGGTGCTAGCCACTCTGGCCAAGGCGATCAACATTCCAGGAGGCAGCCATTCCCACTGAACAAAGAGCCCAGGGAGGAATTCTGCTGCCCCAAGCATGTGGGTTGGGGGTGGTATCCAAATAAGACTGAACAGAAAAAAGCACCCCCAGCAAGGGGCCCTAAGAAAGCCCACTTCTCTCCACATCCTAGGAATGGAGAAGACCCAAGGAAAGATTCTAGTGCAGATCCTAAAACTGGAATGAGGAAGGCAATTTGGGGGCTTTGTCTCAAAATCTGGAGTGAAGTTTGAGAGCGAGCAATCGCTATAGGAAACAGGTCAAAACCTCTGAATTTAATCATTAACTTTATCTGGAGGGTCTTCTTTGTATTCATGCTATGTACTGGCTTTTACTGTAACCAATGCAAACATTTTACTGTCCTTCAAAGCACAGAATGTGGTGTTTGTTGGCTTGTTCAAAATAACTCCTGCATCAATACAGATGATTCCAGGGAGATTCCAATCTGGGATCCCCAGCAAAAAGGACCTTTGGAAGGGGAGAGGCGGGGAATGGGAATTGGTGAATACTACCTTTTCTCCCTCCCTCTGGCTCGTGCACCCTTCTATTGACAATAGAATGGGGAGATCTTCAGACAGCTTGAAAGGGAGATGAGCCACTTGGGCTTTCAGAGGCCTGGGAAAGAAGTCTGGGGCAGACTTACACAACTGCAAGGTTCTCTCTTGCTCTGAGGGCAGAGGTGGCCAGTTTCAAATGGGGCCCAACAGATCCCTGGAGCCAGTTTGAATTAACTCTGTAAACACTGGTTGAACATTTGCTTTGTAGAGATATACTTCTAATCACCAGTGGAGTTCTCAGCAAAGCGCTTCCCAGTTTTTCAAATGCGCAGGGTACTCTAAAGCTCCCAAGATCTTTCTTCTGGGACCACCACTAGCAGCCTCTCTTCCCTCTGCCTGGGTGCCACCCCCACATTCATGCCCTCCAGAGTGTCCAACCCTTAACGCTGCTCCAGCCCAGCAACCCTCTATTTCCCAATAGACCCAGGTCTTATTGGGGTCCAGAGACCACACATGAGAAAAGAATGAGACACGAGAGAAAGTGGAGAAACCAACTCTGAATCCTGATAGTGTCAGGTGGTGAGGGGACCCCCCCACCCCATACACAACAAAGCTATATAATCAACTAGGCTTTTTTTTTTTTTTTTTTTTGAGACAGAGTCTTGCTCTGTCGCCCGGGCTAGAGCGCCATGGCGTCAGCCTAGCTCACAGCAACCTCAAACTCCTGAGCTCAAGCAATCCTCCTGCCTCAGCCTCCCAAGTAGCTGGGACTACAGGCATGTGCCACCATGCCCGGCTAATTTTTTCTATATATATATTTTTAGTTGTCCATATAATTTCTTTCTATTTTTAGTAGAGACAGGGTCTCGCTCTTGCTCAGGCTGGTCTCGAACTCCTGACCTTGAGTGATCCACCCGCCTTGGCCTCCCATAGTGCTAGGATTACAGGCATGAGCCACCGCGCCCGGCCGAACTGGACTTTCTATACTGAAGACTAACAATTCTACACGAAGGAATGACCTAAAGTCTATTGTAAAGTTCTAAAGCTTGGGAGTCAGATGTCCCTCCCTTGGTAAGATCATGTCCTAGGACCTCATCACCTAGTGAAAAGCAGTTCTGAATGGCATTTACAGTAACTCCTCCATGGCAAGAAAACTCCATTCCCTCACCCCCCCCCATGAAGTGTTTTTTGTAAATTTAAATTTCCCATTAAGCAGCTCCAAACCTAACATTTTTCTGAAAAGAGGACTCTTCAGGAATGGAAACCAATGTGTCACTTTCAATTGACTAGGCAGACCTGAAAAGCTATGAATTTTCTCAGAAGTGTTCACTAGTCCCTACAGAAAACAAGTAGCCTTCCTCCAAGGACAAGAGGGCTTCAGCCCCTTATACCTACCACCTCTGGAAGAATACACAGAAACTGACATTTGCCATTAGGATTTCACTGCTCCACTGCATGCCCCCCAAGTGCTTGATTTTTTAAAAAAAACATATAGAACCTAATCAAAAACAATCAAGTACTTTAGTATGTACATCATCAGCCAGGGTGCCCCAACTGCCCAGTAATTCTATTTCCCTTTACAGTGATATAAGGACTCCAGAAGGCAAGCTCTGTTCTATTTCTTTGTGTCCACAAAGACCCGGAGAGAGAGCCAGGCAGAGGCAGATGCTCAATGACATTTACCTCCCAGCAGGCCTAACTGGAAAACAATGTGCCCTGGCCATTTGCACAGTGGCCCTGCACTGGCAAAAGTTATAAGAGAGAAAAAGAAATAGAATCTGGGCCTCCTCAGAGGCTAAATGCCTTAGAAGTAAAGACTTTAGGTCATTTTACAGCTATCCTCACATCGACAATAAGCCAGGATGGACATCAGGTATTGTACCTTTCCATCATTAGAGAATCTTCCCTATGGCTCTAATTCCCATAAAGCCTTCAGAGACCCAAGACCAGCACAGCAGGCCAAATTCTCCAGGGATTTGTACTTAAAGGTAAGACAGCAAAGGAAATTTCTGGGGTGGTGGAAATGTTCTCTCTTGATTGAGGTGGTGGTAACACAGATGTAACAGTTTGTCAAAGTACATCAAAATGTATTTTACTTTATATTTTACGTAAATGACTGCATTTCATGGCGTCTAAACTGTACCTCAATAAAGATGCTACAGAATGAGTAAAAGGAGCTGTACACTCTGTCATGCAAGGATGTGCCAGACCCATTATCAGATTTTAAAATGCAAAGCAAATTGCAGAACTATACAGTACATGATGTAATATATATTTCAAAACAACTTTACGTCAGTGTGCATGATTAAAATACAGAAAACAGTCATAAAGGTGGTGTTGCATAGGAAATAAACAATCCAAACTGTTGACAGTGGTTCCATCTGGGAGTGGAATTGGCGAGTTATTTTTTTTAGCTACTTATAGAGTTTGGCTGTGTTGCAATGACCACTTAGTTCTTTTGTAAGTAAAGAATCCAATAAAGATAAAAATTGAGAGGGAAAAAGGCATCTGTATGATGACAGATTGTATAGATGGAGCCATACATGCTGAAGCAATGAGTGGTTTATAACAAGGCCTAGACACTCATCTGCTGTGAATAACTGAACATCTGCAGAGACTATTTCCTTAGTAGCTACCAGTTGTAATAGCTACAGGTATATGGCCACCAAAGCATGAACACTCAACTGACAGATTAAACTTGAAGCCAGCTGGCACTCGCAGGTGAAGAGCCTTGGTATACCTGCTCTTCACCCACAGCCAACAGCTATATTCAGAACTGTGTCCCTGAAATCTGAGGTACAAAGGAAGAAAAGGGGCCGTTCACTAACAGAGTCAGGACATTAGGCTCATCATCTTTTCTAAATAAAATTAGTTCCCACTTCACGTGATATACCAAGAATATATTCTAAGGTGAGACTAGAGACACACAATTGTAGGGAAAGTAAAAGACTATCACACTAAAACTGAAAACATACACCATGTTAAACAAAATTGAGGCAAGCCACACTTCAGAGAAATCCTTTGCAACACATGGCTCGTAATCAATTATTTATCCAAAATGATTTTTCTAAAACCCAAGAAACTGGCCAAGGAACCTGAGCAGGTGATTCAGGGAGGAAACCAAAAGAAAAAAGCTTACACTGGCCTCTTAAGTAATCAGAACAAGCCATTTTCTCTCCCATTAGATTGATAGCAATAGGGAAGGCAGGGGAAGGAGGAAATGTGGGTGGTGGGAGGCAAGCTCCCAGGAGCAAAGTGCTGGGATCTGCTAACATTTCAAATGTACCTCTGCAGTGTCCTGGCAATCCCTGCACTGGGGAGTTGGGGGAGAGGACCTACCCTCTATAGGGGCACAAGGATGTGCACTGCTGGCAATGGCCAAATGTAGAGACAGCCCAAAGGAGAGAAAGGCAAAAATAAATTTCACACCAGAGTGCCAACAGTCAAACATCACCTCCTTCTCATCTTCGTTATTTGATCTTGCACATGACTTAAATTCCCATTTATTTGTTGCCTTTCATGCCTTTTTTTAAATGGGAAAGAGAAGTGATTTTACATCCCAACAAGCAAGCAAACAAAAAATCTTGAAAAATAAATTCTATGGGACTAGGACAAAAAGGCACTGAGTATAATTAAAAAGGCAAGAGCACCAGCCTAAGCAAGAAAAGCAAGACCTCGTCTCTATTAAAAATAGAAAAAATTAGCTGGGCGTGCCTGTGGGCCTGTAGTCCCAGCTACTCAGGAGGCTGAGGCAGGAGGATCGCTTAACCCCAGGAGTTTGAGGTTCCTGTGAGCCAGGCTGACACCACGGCACTCTAGCCAAGGCAACAGAGCAAGATTCTGTCTCAAAAAAAAGGCAGGAGTATCATTAAATTCAGACAAATTCTGTGCTCAGATAATGCAGCAAAACCCCAGACCATATGAATATTCAAAACACCAAATGTGAACACCACCCCTCCCTTTGAGAGAAGGAAATGTTTGCTTTTCAACTTTAAAACTGGCTGTACTATATATAAGTAAAATCTCTACAGTCTGAGAAGCTCAGATATCATTAATGCCTTTCATTGCCATGTCTTTGTATGTTACTAACATTTGTTACATTAACAATTAACGGACAAGTTACTTAGCAAATAAACCAGTATTAAAGCAAAGATGCTGCAGATGAAGACAGGTAACTTCAGCTTTAAGGTATCACGGCAAGGCCGGGCGCGGTGGCTCACGTCTATAATCCTAGCATTCTGGGAGGCCGAGGCGGGTGGATCGTTTGAGCTCAGGAGTTCTAGACTAGCCTGAGCAAGAGCGAGACCCCATCTCTACTAAAAATGGAAAGAAATTATATGGACAGCTAAAAATATATATAGAAAAATTAGCCGGGCATGGTGGCGCATGCCTGTGGTCCCAGCTACTCCGGAGGCTGAGGCAGGAGGATCGCTTGAGCCCAGGAGTTTGAGGTTGCTGTGAGCCAGGCTGACGCCACTGCACTCTAGCCCGGGCAACAGAGTGAGACTCTGTCTCAAAAAAAAAAAAAAAGATATCAAGGCAATTGCACAACAGACTTAAGGATAAATAACAAGATTATGAAATGTGTAGCTGTTGTGGCAAGTCCCAAACATCATCTAGAATTAACTACTATCTCCTGCTATGAGAGACTTTTGTTATCCCTTCACAAATTGGTTTCCATGTATCATCATAAAACACAATCATCCCTTCTCACCTACCAAACTTCAGTTTAGAAGTGGTAACACTTAGAGTCCCCTACAGCTCCAAAGATTTGGGTCAGTCCATAGCTAAACACAGAGCTATGGTTTTTCTTTTTATTTGCATGCATGAGTTCTGTAAACCAAATTAAATTGGAAAAGTAAAATTTCCTCTTAGAATATTCCCCCTAAATCTTTGAAGGCTCTTATCAAGCTAAGAACAAAAAACAAAGGAAATAAAAATGTTTTTTTCAGAAAATTATTAAAAATAACGGGCAGGAGTGGGGGTGGGCTAGTAGGTGCAGCCATTGGCCCCACACAGCACTGCCCCCAAATCTGTTCCTTCACGCTAAATTTCTACATAAATTTCTTCACTTTTATTTTATACAGGGCACACTGCAGTTTTCCTCATAAAATATTTCATTTGATTCTCAAACAAAAAACTCAGCCCTGGGAAGTCTAATGCAAATGTTACCATTCCCTATGGAGTGATGAAGAAACTGAAGCTCAGCGTCACACAAGCTTACTGACAAACCTGCTGGATTAAAATGGGACTCCAGCAGGAGACTGATCCACACTCCACACATTCCAGGCATTAAAATAAATATTCACAGCCTGGTGAGGTGGCTCATGCCTATAATCCTAGCACTCTGGGAGGTCAAGGCGGAAGGAGACCAGCCTGAGCCAGAGCAAGACCCCATCTCTACAAAAAAATACAAAAATTAGCTGGGTGTGCACACCTGTACTTTTTGCTACTGGGGAGACTGAGGCAGGAGAATCACATGAGCCCATGAGTTGGAGGTTGCAGTGAGCTATGACTGCAACAGCCTGGACAACAGAGTGAGACCCTGTCTCAAACAAAAAAAAAAAAAAAAAGGTGAATTTTCCTATATGCGAATTATACCTAATAAACAAAAACCAAGAGAACTCAAAATAGGAAATTACCACGCTAGTAGAGGCAGGGCCTCCCCTCTGGACCTAAGGTCATGCGGCACAAAGCATTGAGGGGACCGTGTTGCTGGCCATCCTGTAAGGGTGAGCAGAGGGAGGGGAGGCAGGGAAAGGGAGCTCCTTCCTGCAGCCTGCACGCAGCCTCCCCATCTCACTCTCAAGATTTTAACCATGATGCACTGGTTACACCAGGGAGCTCCCACGGTGTCCCCAAGGCAGCCATCCACAGGTGCCCCCTGTGCAATACGGGCAACCTCCACCTGGGTCAGAACCAAGGCCATGGGGAAGGCTGGGAATCGCCTCATCCCAAATTGGTTATGTGAACTCTATAAGGTCCTGGGTCTGGGGCTATTCTGCTCTCTGTTTCCCCAGGGCCTCCTACCTCTCAAATCAGTTTTCACAGAAAGTCAGGTCAGCTTCATAGAAATTATAATTTTCTGCACTCATAGTTCATCTTGACTTAAACTGTGTAATTATAATCAACAAATACAATGACATAGACAGGTTTGGGAACAGAAATAGCAGTCTCTCTCGTACGAGCTGGAGGACACAGGAGTGGACGGTCATGTGGCCAGTGTAGGCTGCATGCTAGAGTCAGCAGCAAGGCACAGGGTTGGAGCAAGGTGGTTTAAGTAGAGTCTTAACCACACTTCTGGGACATGCTAACCTTGGACATGTTTTGCTTCTCATTATTCTGAGGAATCCTCTATGTTTTCCTGAAAAGTTTCAAGTGGAATCAAGTCAGGTGGTACTGCCAGAGCAAATGCCCTAACTGGAATGCCGTCATCACAGCTATGATGCTTACTGGGGTTACTACTGTCTCTCAGCCCCAAACCCATCCTCTCTCTTCTATCCTCTCCTGTGTGCTGGGGGCAGCTGGGACTAAGCACACCACATCTCTGCTTTGCTAGCTAGGTCCCTGTTAGGCTCTGCCAATAGGGTATATGCTAGAGGGAGAAAGGATTTTCTCTCTCTTGTCTGCTTCCTGGGTCACATCATCATCAAACTTCTTTACCCCAATACCACTGGTTTATTCCATAACAGCACCAGTTTGCAGTTTTCTAATGCTAGTGGAACTAGCTTCATCCTCTTCCCAACACCCCCATACACATCCCAGGTGCAAATGTACAAGCACAAGCTGAACAGCCTACTCGTCAGGTGTCAGGCCCATAAACCCTCCCAAGTATTAATAACTCAAATCTCTTCCTTTTTGTTCTCTCTGATGTAAGGTGGTAGCTGCTACTTCCTGGATTTCTCCTCTTGCCATTCTGCTACCTAGTTAACAACTTAATACCAGTCGACAATTCTTTACATTATTAAATTCTCTGTTAAAGTAATCGATGTGGCTCTGGCTCCTCATTGATACACCAGCTATTTCCTCTATGAATCAATAATCCACCCTCTACAAAGGGGAAAAAAGGAGGGAACCCTAACATCTTCCTTAGGGATGTTGAAAGGATTAGGAAAAAATTACATAAAAACTCTGTATTATTACACACCTCCTCCAACCAACCCACTACAGGTTCTGTAGAAACCCTCTATTTATTAACATTTATCTAAATTCTACCATTCTCCAAGGTTCATCTTCAATTCTTCATCCAGCCCCAAATTCATCCCATCTGAACCTAAACAGACGCCATGAACTTTTAGCACTTAAATTTCATCCAGTAATTTAAATAAGAGTGCACATAAAACACCTCTATAGGAAGTTGAGAATCCTCCCTTCCCTGTCACCTTTTCCTTCTCAGTTTTATATTCCCTGACAAACCACCGGGCTCAAGCAGGGAACAGGATGCAGAGTGCTCTCAGACATGGTTAGCATGGAGCACAATTCACAAGGAACAGAAAATAGGCATTCAAACATTTTGATGACAAATCTTAATACATCAAGTCCTGTCAGCAATGAGGAACTGCCCATATCAACTATCACTTATCCATCAACCAGGAAATATTTTAAGGAAGATAAGCAACATATTTTATTTCATGAAAAGGAATTTCAACTGTTTGGCTGCGACTTGCAGGAACAGGTGAAGCCAAATATTTTTCAGGATATTTACATGCAATTATACATGTATGCATTAAAACAAATTTTTCTAGCTCTTTCAAAGCAATTTTATGTAAATGAGAGCTCCCCATAAATAAACCTTGAAGATGTAGCCACCCCTATCATTCCCATCTTAAGGGTCAGAAATTAAGTCAGTTAAGTAACTTGTCCAAAATCAGACTGTAGGAAAACACTAGGACTTAAACCCAATTCAGTTCTTACCCTACAGCTCATGCTCTTGTCCACGCTGAAAAGCTGCAAACATTTTTCAAGCTACTCTTCCTCTTTCATCTCCAAAATTTCCTCCTATCTATATTGGGCAGGAGAAAAGTCCATCAAAAGTCAACAATGGGGAGGGGGGTACATTCTTTAGGCTGAAAACTAAGAGGGCCCCTTTGTTTCTGAGGAACGAATGAAAGTAGAGCATGGGCATCTTCTGAGGGTCAAACCCAACTTGCATAATCTGCTGAGTGGACAAGCAGGCAAATGCTAGAATTGGCCTTAAATCCACTGATAGCAACAGAGGCCAGACTTAGTATAAAAGCCCCCACTCCACTAATGTCAAAGTAACTGCTCTGAGGTGTTGGGGCCAAGAGGTGGTCTCCATTCCCTGCCACCTGGAGTAGCACGTGCACATGTTGTAAGCTGGTTGGTAGAGGAAGCATCTCTTCCTGATAGTGTAGAGATCTGTGACATTTTGGTAGGTATCATTTCGTGAAATTAACACAAGGCTTTCTCCCTTGCTAAATTATTGTTCTGGTAATACTTCCCATTAAGTTAATTTTGGAATGAGAAGTAGTTGCAGCAATGATGGTCACAGTCATTTTTTTGGCCAAGAGATCATGCCCCATTTAGTTATTTAATTTTCTCCCTAATAACTTAGAAAAAATTTAATATTAAACATCAGATTTTAAAGGACTAATCTCAAAACAAAATAAACTTGTCAAATAATATTCATCCATAAATAGCAGTGTGAGAGAGTGTTCTGACTAGGAGAGGCAGGACAGTTTTCAGTCAACAAGTCATTTCACTATCCCAGGCCTCAGTCTGCCCATTTGTAACATAGCAACTTTTTCTATGAGGATTTAAGGCCCTTCTTGTGATAATTTAAGATTCTTCTTCAGATGCCTCCTCCAAGGCATACACACACATACCTGATAATACCATGAAACTAATGCTTACTACCTACATTCTTCCAGTTGCAGGAATTAGATTGTTCCACTGAGCAAGTTGATCTGCTTCCTTGAAATGCCCCTGTCCCTCCCCTCCCCCCTTCCCCCACCAATCTTAGCTTTAAAGATTAGTGGTTTTCAAAAACATCATATAAACTATAAACAGGAAAACTGGCATTAAGTCTAAAAATAAAAAAGCTGAAGGTATTGCTATAACCTCTAAATACACTTGCACCCCATCTTCTCCAAGGCACGGGGAGCCCTACAACCAAAGTTAAAGTTGAGTTCCAGTTTTTCTAAAATGAAATAAGGTTTACGCATTTTTCTCCTGTTCACTTTGTATCACCTGAAAGAATCACTACATAGTTTTCCATTTAAGGAACAGCTCAGCCCCAATTTCTCACGCTGAAAATTAGCTTTCTTCTGCCCCTCACACACACATTTTGGGAGGGGGAAGGATACTTCAGGCCGGTGGCTCACGCCTGTAATCCTAGCACTCTGGGAGGCAGAGGCGGGAGGATCGCTCAAGGTGGTCAGGAGTTCGAGACCAGCCTGAGCAAGAGCAAGACCCCGTCTCTACTAAAAAGTAGAAACAAATTATCTGGACAACTAAAAAACAAAAAGAAAAAATTAGCCCGGCATGGTGGCACATGCCTGTAGTCCCAGAGACTCGGGAGGCTGAGGCAGAAGAATCGCTTGAGCCCAGGAGTTTGAGGTTGCTGTGAGCTAGGCTGACACCACGGGCACTCTAGCCCAGGGAACAGAGCGAGACTCTGTCTCAAAAAAAAAAAAAAAAAAAATTATGCTGAACGCTTACAATTGCCTTCAATTTGGGGGGTACTGTGCTATGACAGTCTAAATAGGTTAGCTCTAATTCTTACAACACTGCAAAGAGTTACCCTCATTTTACAGAAAAGAAAACTACAGTAGAGCAGAATCTAAACCTAGAACACCACAGTGCTCAAATAAAGCCAATTAATTAAAAGCAATCACCTTTATCATAAGATCTGGTAACTGAAGCCTTACATTTTTCCAACTATTGCTAAAAATTTATCAACAGGTACAATTATTTTTACAATTATTTCAATACAATTATTTTTATAATTATCCCAATTAGTCCCAAAAGAGTATGAAATAATTTCCCAAAATCCATTGGCATTTCAAGAAAAACAAAATTTTAGCTGCAAAAGATTAAAGCTAAAAGGAAATGGCTAGCATACGTTCCAGAAGTAACAATGACAGATGTTTACAAAGGCACAAAGCCCTCATTCTCAGGGGCTCGGGTTCCAAAGTCCACTCAGGGGCCCCCAGAACTCAGAGTGTCAGAGCCAAGAGGGCATCTCCTCAGTCTACACAACTGACCTTCACCCATTTCATTCTCTTTTGTGTGCACTACTCGCTTCAAACTCCATTAATGTTGACAAAATATGCCATTCTGCAGAAGCCATTACAGATAAATGATCACAATCAAGAACTGTGCCCTTCCTCATTACAAAGCCACTCCTTCCCAATAATCACAACTTCAATCTGCTAACATAATCACTGAAAATAACTTTATTGCTAAAGACTACTGTCTGCCAAATTTTTTGTGACAACTGATGATTAAACTTAGATCATTCCATAGATTTGTTTGGGAAAAAAAAACTGATTTGATAGGAATTGATGCTCAGGTTAGGGCCTATTTTGGGTTAGTAGGAAATCTACATTAAGGATAACTGTTGGCTAGGTGTGAGTGGCTCACACCTGTAATCCTAGCACTTTGGGAGGCCAAGGCAGTAGGACTGCTTGAGGCCAGGAGTAGGAGGTTGCGGTAAGCTATGATGATGCCACTGCACTCCAGCCTGGGCAACAGAGTGATACCCTGTCTGGAAGGAAAAAAAAAAAAGATAACTGTTATTAGTCAAAGTCCAATAGGGAGCTCTCAAAAATTCAACTAGGTTTAGGGGGTAGATGACACCCACAAGTTGGGTGGAATCATCCCATTTCATTCCACCCTGCCTTCGAAGCCAATCCTCAGCAAACTATTTAACTACAACATGAGGAAAGCAAGAGATGGCATTGGGAGGTAAAGAATTATTCTGGTATATGGCTTAAGTCAAACAGTTTCAAATGTAAACAGCCAGCACTAGGGCCCCCCCATACTTCCCAATTTTTCTGTTAAGTCAGAATCTTGTCAATCAAAACAGTCAATCTGGTTTCAGTCAACACGGTTTCTGAATATAGAGAAAACCTCAAAGGGAGAGGAATAATTTAGTATTAAACAAGCAGGAGGTCACATCAGCTAAGAGGAAAGATGGATCAAGCTTCCCCTTGCAAGTCACAATGCTTGAAAAGTTAAAAAAAAAAAGCGAGAATGGAGTGGGTTTCAATGGGTGGCATCTTGCTTCATTTAGGCAACTGTAATTCCTTACCAATACCTTTCTGTTGCTCTCTTCCAAAGTAACAGAGATGGCAAAAACAGCCTTAGTGAGCCAGGCCTTTACCTCTTTGTCAGTGTTATGGGTGGGGGAGGGGAGGGAGCACTACTTTGAAACTGCTGCATGGTAGACTTCATCAACCCTTTGCTTAAGTGTCATGAAGAATGACACCAAAATGGTCCTTTATTTGCTAAGAATGAATACAGCTGAAATAAACCTTGCCCAGTGTGAAGAATTAGATGGAGAAGTGGCAAGATTAAGCAAACCATGTGACTTTTAGCACCAGAAATAATTCAAAGGGGTTAAATTTTAGATCTACAGAATTACCTGATAATACCATGGTACTATAAATAAATGAAAATTTCTCTTGAAGCAGGAAAATGTATAAACACTTTTTACCCTGGCAAACAACTTCAATAACAAAAATATTTTAGCCATTTCACCTCCTCATGTATAGCTTCCATAAGAGCCAACTCCCTTATTATATATGCACAGTTATGAGGGGTTTTTTTAAATGAAAAGACAAAAAGCTAAACAAACATGCACTCAAAATTTTACACATGAGGAGAAAGTTGCATCCATTTTAAGTAGTACTTTAGGAAACTAGACATTTTAGCCTACTGAATCTGAAAAGGACTCTCTAAAAGTAGTATTTGTAAAGTAGCTACAATGGAAGGGAGAACTGGGGTGGAAAAGGCAATTTTACTCACTCATCAAACTTTCAAGATTTCTCTATTCCAAGTACAACTATTTAACTTTGAAAATGTGTCAAGATAAAGAATGTGTAGTAATGTCAAATGAAGAACTGGAAATCTGCAAGAAAGTGAACATTTTTTCCCCAAAATATCTTCATTGTTTTCTAAAATATATATTCCTAGAATTGGAAATAAAAATCTCACGGACAATATCAAGTCTATGCAATCCCAAAGCCAGTGTAGCTTACCTTTTCTACTTTAAACTTCAGATAGTCACAGAAGTTTCCCCAGACAGTGCTGATACCACAACAGCCTACTAACTAGGTTATGCCTTCGTGGCAACCTCATCAGCACAGGCTTGCCCAACTAGCCATGGCCCACTTCCCAGGGTCCATGTTGATAAAGTCCATTCCCATGCACTTTAATGGAAATAGCTCAAGCATGACTTTTTTAAAAGACCACAGATTATATTCAAAGGCTAAGAAATTAAGATATCAATGATGAACATTTCTTTCTCATATATTTTTATCAAGCATTTTCTTAATTCAACAGACTTCAATCTATAAACATCTACCTGCTGAACTGGATTCAAGGCAGCAATCTCTGTAATTACTTCCAAAGAATGTAAAGTTTGGTATTCTGGCCAACAGGTGAGATTTATGCACTGAGAGGACACATGCACCTAGTAATATATATAGAATGATGGAAGGTGTGTAACAAATACTAAAATACCATTTCTTATTCATTTTCTCCCTTTTTCCTCCCCACCCCAAAGCCTTTTGAAATTAACCTACGAATCAATGGCATTCCAATTAAAATCTCATTTTTTGGTGAAAATTCAAAGTTTATCAAAAATTTAACCAACATAAGTTACATCTGGCCACTTCTACAAGATGAAGGAAGAAAGGGGTAGGAAAGTGGATCTTTAGCTACATCTGTAATATTTCAAGAAAAAACTATTTTGGATGATGTAGCACAAGTCAGAAATAAATTTGTATTATGTTTTTAAAAAGCATTTTAGGGATGGATTTTATAATTTTCAAAAGAACATGCATATAATCTTAAACATACACAGAGTATACACATGACTGGAAAAGTTTAGACTTATAATGTAGAATAAAATATACTGATGCTGAATACAGGTTCAATCCCCATTCTGTGACTTAGTCATTATGAGATACAAGACAGGAATTTATACAACTAATTATTTTAGGCAGCAAACTGCCTTACTCAGTGTCTGAGGCCACTTTAGGTTTCCTGCAAGGAGACAATCCCAGGAGTGCTCAATATTCAGGGTCACATCAAGCTGGAATTCTAGAACTTATTTTTCCAGGAAGCATTTTAAATGCCCAACGCAGCAACTGTATAAATTATATCAGCACCTGCACCCCTTTTCTCCATCCAAGAGACTCAGAAAAATCCTGCCCCTTGGCAGGTCCAACTGGGAACAACAGTGCCATCCTGGGTGGGGGTGGGCTACAACTACAGTGTTTCCTTGGCTCAAGATGGCAACAGCGTCACCCCCGCTAGCCCCTCACTGCTAGTGATGTGAGCCTTTCCTGGGTGTTTCACAGAATCTTGACACCCAGCTCTTAGACACGGCACACACAACTCTGAATTTCTGCTCCCAGCGTCGCCTCCAAGGCAGCAAAGGCTCACATCCTACGTGCCAAAAACAAACCAAAAAGCATTAAAGGGCAACTCGTGAGCAGCTCACACACTGAAGTCCCTAAACTCTTCCTCTGAAACGCGAAGGCCCTTCCCTCCTTGACCTGAGCGGCCGAGAGCACCCGCCGCCAGTGCTGGCGGGGATTAGAGCAGCCGCGTGCCGGGCCGCGTTCCCAGGGCCGCGGCGGGCCGGGCTGCGTTCCCAGGGCCGCAGGGGCTCTGCCTCCGCCCGCCTCTCCCGGGACCGCCGCAGGCAGAGCGAGCGCAGTCCCCGGATACGCAGCCCCGGCACCACCGCGCCTGCAGGCCTTTTTAACTATCAAGGTAACAGAACTGGCAAAAAACCCAAACGATATTTAAATGAGCCAAATACGAGATAAGAATAGCGGCAAACAAATCTCATCATTTTGTTGGAAAACTCAACTCCCTCCTTTCAGGTCTCCAAGTTATCATGATGTTTTAAACCAATTGCCCAGACAAGACACCTCACTTGCCAATTCCCAGGAGTCATTTCTGGGGGGATGTTTGAGGAAAGCAGTATCAGCGGGCAAGACCCTACCACTGTCCCTCGCCCCCTAAAATGACAAAAAGACAGGCGTCCCCAAGTCTCCTTTCCCAAGGTCAGGTGGCATCAGTTACTGTAAGGAAAAGGTACCCCAAATTACTTAGTGAAGCCTGTTCACACAGGAAGCAACTCAGTTAAAGAGCACATCTTAAAAATTGAGGTAGACTGCACATACGGTAAGATAAATGGATTTAGACATTCTATGTGTCACAATCAAGACAGGGGTCAGCCTATCATCCTCCAAAGTCGTGGCTCCTTCCCAGCCCTCACTTTTTAAAGAAACAGTATATTCTGAAACTGTTAATGATCACTTTCTTCAAAGGAAAGGAAGAATTTAGGCTGTGAATGGGACCTCTTATATAAACTCCACCACTTCAGTCTTCTACTCGGAGCATTGGTTTGTCACTTTTAAAAAATTTTCTAGCATTCTAAATCCAGGAACTAATAAAGCGGTCAAACTATTAGTTTCCAAGTTTTCTTTTTTTAAAGGAAAACCTAAATGGAGGAAGTAGAATCTTGCTCAAAACTAAGCAAATGGTTTTTTTTAAAGGGATATTTATTTTAATAACATTACTATCTTAATGCTTGCCCTAGCACTGCACATGCTAAAAGGTGAACTTTAAGGACATCTGGGTACCTCCCAGGAGCAGGGGAGCTTCACTTCTCACCTCAGGCTCGCCCATGCAGTTTAAAAAGTGAATAAGCCTTTTGCACATCTGGCAACTGAACATCCACTGTTTTAGCCCAAATAAAATGTAGGTGATCTTTAACTGGAAATATAGATAAAAACTGACATTTAAACTCAACGCCACTGGATGTTTTCAGGAGCCATCTCCCCTTCAACTCCCTCAGCTCACCCTCCAAGTGATCCCAATCTGCAAGTGAACTGGCTCCATTTTTCCATTCCTGGGATTTAGGTCAGTAATTACCTCGATCATTTTTTTAAACGTGATGAAACAACATACTAGAAACATTTATGAATGTGTCAAAACTATAAGGTGAGTCGATTCAAAGCTTAAAAACGAAGGAAAAATGATAACTGCCCCTAGCTTAATACCTAGAAGGAACCTTTAAAAAGGAGGTGCCCACAACAAGTAGATTAGGATTTCAACTTTTTTCCAATAGGAGAAGCCTGTTTCAGGCCATCAGGCGATAGCTCCGCCCTCCTCCCCCAATAACAGGTTAGGAGTGGAAAAAGCTGCGGCGCTGTGCTCACCTTAGCCTTTCTCGCCCGCTCCTACTCACGCAGGCAGCAACTCCCACTAGAATTTTTTAAAGCCTCTGCCGTCCCCAGCTCTCCCTCCAAGGCAAGACTACAGCGACCACACACACTAATTCTCACAGGTCTACGGGTAGATCGCTGAAATTACCGCCCCCCTCGGCAGAACCCGCTCCTCAAAACCTTTGGCCCCTATCTCCAATGGGTTCGGGCGGGTATAAGGTACTCGTCTAACACCAAAGTTAGAAAGGAGGAACAGGTAACATGGTGTGAAAAGTAAGCAAGGTTTTAGCGACAGCCCAAAGAGCGAAACCAAGCCCAAAGGCTGCGGTGCAGCCCCAAGACCCTGCGCACCCCCACGAAAAAGCCGCGCGTGGCTGCTCCGGTTTTGTCCGAGGGCAGTGGCGCCCCAGGCAGAGCCTCCTCCCAACCAGGGAAACCGGTTCCTAGAGGGACTGAAGCCGGAGCCGGCGGGAGCGGCCCCAGAGACTTCCAGCCGGGTGAAGGCAAGATCGCCCCCTAATTCCGCTCCTATCTCGGCTACAGCCGTGAGCCCACAAATCCGAGCGGGGATTCTACATGAGAGCTTGGGGACCAGAACACGCTTTTTACACAGTATGGCAAACAGCCGCGGAGCAGACAAAGGCTTAAGACCCGGGGCCACCTGGCCCTCAGACCCACAGACGCCCACTCTCTCGCCCGACACAAGGAGGCAACGACTGCCACGCTGTCCAAACAACAACAAAAAAATCAGTCTTTCCCTCACAACTAACTGCACACGTGGAAACCGGGTCTACACAGGAGCACACAGTCCAAACGCCCACCAACCAACACAACCATCTCTTTCCGGGCTCATGCCCCATTTAAAACCAACAATCTCCGAAATTTGCAAGTAAAAACGAGAAAATAAAGGAGCGCCCTCTCAGCGCGCTGGGAGGCCTCTGGCGTGCCCGCACGAGGAGGCCACGTCTACACACACACCTATTTCTTCCCAGCTCATGCCTAATTGGAGACCACGGCTGCCGCGGCTTGCCACACTGAAAAGTGAAATACAGAAAAGGGCAGTGGGAATTTTCGGGGGCCCCTCGCGGCACGCACACAGAAGCTACGACTTCTAGTTGCACACACTTCCCGGGTCATGATCTACTTGGTAGCAACGACTGCCACGTAGCCAAAGGAAATCCAAAGAAAGTCCGGAAAGGAGAGGGCCCCTCTCCTTACGTTGGGACCGGCTAAGAGGCCATTCTCGAACACACATGCGGTTATCCGGCGAACACGAACACACGCCCCCAACACCACGCACGCACTCACCTCGTCGTCGTGGTGCTGGCAGAAGCCGAGGCGCTCGGGAAACACCGAGAGGATGGAGAAGGGCGGGCCGGGGAAAGGCGGCCCGAGCCCGAGCTGCTGCGCCGCTGCCGCGGCGGCGGGACCCGGCGGGCCGCGCTCGATGTAGTGATCCTTGGTGAGGCGCACGCGCTGGTGCGCGCGGACGCAGTTGTCGCACAGGTGCTCCTGGCAGTCGAGGCAGCGCGAAGAGGCCGCGTTGCCCTCATCGCACGAGCTGCAGCCGTGAGGCCGGCGCAGCAGCAGCGCAGACGGGGAGGCGGCGGGGCCACCGGGTGCCGAGCGGGAAGGCGCGGGCGGCTGCGGCGCCTGGGGCAGCGGCGGCGCGGAGGCGGACGCGCGCGGGTGTGCGTGGTGAGCGTGGTGCCGGTGGTTGCTGTGGCCGCCCGCGCCCGCCGGAGCGCCGGCGCGCCCGTTCTTGGGCGGCGGCTCGTCGGCTGTGGCCACCACGGCGTCAAGCAGGTTGCTGAGCAGGAAGGCGGACGAAGGCAGCGCGTCCATGCCCGCCGCCTCGGCCAGTACTACTTTCTGGTCGCACACCGGGCAGCGCAGCTTCAGCGGCTCTCCCGGCGCGCCGCCACCGGCGGCCGGCAGCCGGTGCGCTTCGAGACAGGGGCGGCAGAAAGCGTGCAGGCAGGGCAGGACGTGCAGGCGGCGCGCCGCCGCCCCAGGGGCCCCGCCGCCGCCCCCCGACGACGTGGACGTCTGCGAGGAGGAGGACGACGCGGACGAGTTGGAGGAAAGCGGCGCCGGCGAGCCGCACATCTCCTTGCACAACAGGCAGATCTGGAAGTCGGTTTCGGGGAACGAAGCCATTTGCAACCCAGCCCGGAGGAGGGAGGAGACCAGAGAGGAAGAGGAGGAGGAGGAGAAGAGAGCGGACGAGGTGGGTGGGGGAGCCGACTCACTCAGAAAAATGCATCGATTAGGCCTGCAATCCGGGAGCCGGCACCAGAGCAGCGCTGCCCGATTCGCCTCGCCACGTCCGGCTCGAGCACTGCCACCCCTGACACTGCAGGCATTAAATGCCACTATCCAGCGGCTACACAGATTCCTCCCGGAGGACTTGGGGCCCGCGTGCCTTCCGAAGAGGGAACGCCGGAACAAGCCCAGACTCGCGAGGGGCGAACGAGGGCAGGGAGGTCAGAAGACTCCCTGGAGCAGCTGGGGCTTCGCTTCGCGATAGCCAAGGAGTCCCCAAAAGGAGAGTCCGCTGTGCAATCCCAGTCCAGGCGAGAGCAGAATTTGGTTCGACGAGTATTTGGTGCGTTGCTTTTCTTTAAATGGATTTAGTCTCTAGGGAGGGGAAGGTGCCCCAAAATAGTAAAGGCGGGAGCGGCGCGTCGCCAAGCCAGTGTCCCCCCGCGCGACGCCTGTCGCCCCGCCGCATGACGCGGCGGCCAGGGGCTCCTGGGTGGCCCGGCGTGCTGTGCTTGGGGGCTTGCGCACGGCCAGGCGCGGCCTCCCCTGCAGGGCGGTCGGCCCTGCAGCAGCTGCAGCTCGTGGTGGCCCAGCCGCGGCCGCACGCGTGCAGTACGCACGCGCGTCTCACGCGCCTCGAGTCTCCCGCGCGCCCGCCCAGCCGGGCCCCGGCTGCCCGCGCTTAACACGCACGCGCGCCCCACGCGGCCCGGGGCCCTCGTGCCCCCGCCTCGCTGGGCCTGGGCGCCTCCCGCACGCTCTTTCGCGTCCGGCTTAGCCGCGCTGTAGCGCAGGGCCGCAGGTCCCCGCGGGCCGCCCTGAATTATTCATCGGCAGGAAGATATTAGATGTACCCGCTCCGCGCGGGCCGTCGTGCAATGCTATCCGAGCTCCGCGCGCGCCCCGCGCCCCTCCTCCTCCTCACGTCCGTCCTCTCTGAAACCTTGGCAGCGAAGGGGATCACATTTCCTTTGTCATCGGGCCATTTCACCCTCGCCTTGGTCCCCCCTCCGATCCCGAGCCTCGGGGATGGAGCCTTCTCCCGGGCGCGCTGGAATCAGTGGAACCGGCAACGGCCCCGCGCGGCGAGCTCGGGAGCCGCGTGGCCAACGCAGCCGGCTTGCGCCCGCGTCATCTCCTCTCTCAAACGAGTCGCCGAGCGGGACGCGGGTGGCCCCGGCCGCGCTGCGCCTACCGGGCTTTGCTCCCGCCGTGCCCTGGCCTCCTGGGGCTTTGCACAACTCCCCCAGTTCGGGATGCGTGCGCGCGCGCGCGCGTCCTCTCTTTCTCTGTTTTGCCGCCTCTTCCTCCTCTTCCTCCTCCTCTTCTGCTCAGTACGCTGGTTATTGGGACTGATCGGAATTCGGAATCCTTTTAATCTCCAAAGGAGCAAACTCACTTCCGCCCGAGTGCGGGGAGGGGGCTGGGGGAGGGGAGGCAGGGGAGGGGGCTCCAGGCAAACAGGAAACATTAGCCCTCTCAGCACGGCCTGCTTTTGTGTGCTCCCTCCCTCCTCCCTCCGACCTCCTCCCTTCTCCCGGCCGCTGGGGAGCTGAACGCCCCCGGGCTTCAGTGTGACGACCTTTGAAACCTTCTGCGCGAGGAGCGGAGAGCTACTCTTCCGTTCATTTAAAAAAGAAAAGAAAAGGTTTCATTCTGTATCCCTGGCTCAACGGAGGCTGATAGCCGCTGCCCGGGAGATCTGGGTTTTCCCCCACCTTTCTTTTTTTTTTTTCTTTCTACGCTTTCTTAAGGTCTCTGTGATCAATACCAAAACATCACACAGTTGTGTGCCATTGGATGCGTGGAATTGAGCGAATCTGAATTCTGATCAACAGAGGGGCCAGTTCCCTTTTGAGTTTTAATAGGGTTAGCGGGAGGAAGGGGGCAGCTGTTCTAGGGAGGCGACCTGGTGACGGCCCCGAGGCCATCTGGGTGGTTCCCGAGGCTGCCTGGGCGGTTCTGGGAGAGGAACTTGCTTGGCCCTGGAAAGAGACTGGCTTGGAAGGGCAGAAAGGGCCGCTTGCCAGAATTTAGGGAGTAGCTGGCCTGGAGGTCAACAGGGGGAACAATTGTCCCCATTACTCTTGCTGTTGGTGATATCTTGGGTCCTGTTTAAACTGTTGGAGGCAACAACCTGATGACTCTCAAAAACATCATGTTGGGAGAAAGAAGCCAAACACAAAAGAGTTCATACTGTGTGATCCCATTTATAGGAAATTATAGAACAGGCAAGACTAAGCTGTGGGGTTAGGAAAAGTACCCTTGGGGATAAGGAGGTATTGACTGGGAAAGGGATTGAGAGAACCTTTCGGGGTAATGAAATAAAAATATACTGGTGTGTATGTACATTTGTCAAAACTTATAAATGCCAATTAAAGTCTGCAAATTTTCACTGTGTGTAAATTACACCTCAATAAAAAAATTTTTTTAAAAACTTGGTGTTCTAGGGCCAGGCGCGGTGGCTCACGCCTGTAATCTTAGCACTCTGGGAGGCCGAGGCGGGTGGATTGTTTGAGCTCAGGAGTTCAAAACCAGCCTGAGCAAGAGCGAGACCCCGTCTCTACTAAAAATAGAAAGAAATTATCTGGACAACTAAAATATATATATAGAAAAAATTAGCCGGGCATGGTGGTGCATGCCTGTGATCCCAGCTACTCGAGAGGCTGAAGCAGTAGGATCATTTAAGCCCAGGAGTTTGAGCTTGCTGTGAGCTAGGCTGACGCCACGGCACTCACTCTAGCCCGGGCAACACAGCAAGACTCTGTCTCAAAAAAAAAAAAAAACCTTGGTGTTCTGCATAACCATGTTGGATCATAAAGGTGAAAATGTTTAAAAATGATTTTGCTCATTGGAATCCAGGGAAAGATTAACCTGGAAAGAGCCCTTAAATCAACCCAGCTGGACAAACTAGAGCTGAAGGCCTGAGGAAGCTACAGAAGCACCTCCCTAAAAGGACAAAGCCATTCCCCGGCCCAGGTGCTGTCCTGAGATGGGAAGAGCTTCCCAAGGCCTGGCAACCTTGCCAGGAAGGTCCACGTCTCAGCCGCCCTCCAGAGAACCCTCCTCAGCACCTGGAACAAAGTGAAAGATCTGTGACCATTTACTACAATGGGTGAGAAGTGGCAAAATTATTGAGCAAATAAAACCAGAAAAGAAATCCTCTTTGCCAGCTGAAGAAGTAAACGGTTTTATAATTTAAAAATTAAAGAGGAGCTTCTCGGCCGGGCGCGGTGGCTCACGCCTGTAATCCTAGCCCTCTGGGAGGCTGAGGCGGGTGGATCGCTTGAGGTCAGGAGTTCGAGACCAGCCTAAGCGAGACCCCCATCTCTACTAAAAATAGAAATAAATTATCTGGCCAACTAAAACTATATATATAAAAAATTAGCCGGGCATGGTGGTGCATGCCTGTAGTCCCAGCTACTCGGGAGGCTGAGGCAGTAGGATCGCTTAAGCCCAGCAGTTTGAGATTGCTGTGAGCTAGGCTGATGCCACGGCACTCACTCTAGCCCGGGCAACAAAGTGAGACTCTATCTCAAAAAAAAAAAAGAGGAGCTTCTCATGCCACCATCTTGAGACCTGCAGGTAAACATGTACCCACACATGAATCAACGCACTCCTATAATTTTTTACTGTAATTCTACAAAACTGGCCTTGCTCCAGAGATGTTTTATATGTCTTTTGCTTTTGTTTCTTTTCTTTGATTGTTTTTAATTCTTTTTTAAAAAACAAAACAAGTGGAAAACAGATGAGGAAAGAGAATTGCCAGAAGGAAGATGGCCCCAGAGGGTCAGAACGAGGATGGCCTAGACCTGCTGTCTCCCTCTTGGTTTGGCACCACATGCCACCAAAAAAAAAAAAGAAGAAAGAAAAAGGTGACAAGGGAAAAAGACCTCAGTAGCCCTCCTGGTCCTAAGACCCAAAATATTTTGAAAATGGCTAGCAAAAGTGAAACATCAGCTGAGCCATCGTGGGGGACCAGGAAGGCTGTAACTTCAGAAAGAGGAATCAAACTTGACAGCAGTTGGTGGGTTTGTTTCCTCAAGACAATTACTCAGAATAAACCAAAAAGAAAAGAGACAAGTGGGGACGAGGGAGGTTTGATTTCTCTTCATGAAGTAGCGTTCCTTCTTTTCTTGAATTGAGGGCACATTGCCAGGAAGCAGGCCTGGAGTGTAAATTGTTAAATTAGCACATTCCTAATTTCAGTTAAGACTTAATTTAGCACAGTTAGCAAAGAAGGAAATCTTTAAATCAACTGATTTAACCCTAGTTGTGTAGAGATACAGTTATCATGATTTTTTTAAATGTGGCATCATGATAGATAATAAACTTGAATTAGAATCTAATAAGTCTTTATTTAGCTTATCCATGAGAGGAGGCAGAGCTACATATCCAGATGAAGGACCAAAGACACAGTCCCTTGCTATAAACTACATTGTATTAAATTTTTCATTGCCATCCTAGCTAATAAACACCCTTTCTTAGCAAGAGAGGAACACGAAGCCCTCTAATTTTTCCTCTACTAGTTTACGTTAGAAAGGCAGTCTATGTGCCTTTGAGAATCCTGAAAATAAATCATCTTGTATTTTAATAAGTAACCACTTTTTTAAAGAAACCAGCCCTGATATTATGTAGGCAGTAAATTTGCATTCTTTCCTGAATTGGTCTGGAACCATATTTTGTTTTCAAAGATGACACTAGCCTCTGCCACTCTCTAAGACCTCAGGTTGAGGGTTAGGCCACATTTCCATCAGAGCAACTTTTTATCTGCTTTTTTCATCTAATCCTTTAATTAAATATTCGATGAACCGGCTTGTTTTGATGTCAAAATTGCACCTTTCACCATCGTCCTCGGGGTACATTGACATAATTTTTAAGTCCATAAATCACCAGAGTATTTTTTTAAAACATTAAACAAACATTACATCATAATTACTGTTTTGAACCATGGGCAGGGAGGCCAGCCTAACCCACTGATTCACTGCCTGCATCCTGCCAGTTGAGGGGGGATGGAGTTCTACACACTGGGCCAACTCTTCACTCTACCCCAGTGCTGGCCTTGGAATCACTAACAGAAGTGTGTCAGCTGCTTTCAACAGTCCTGAGTTCAGAATAGCAATGTGTCAGACAATATCATAGAAGCTCTCCAGTCACCTAGGACTTTGTAAGCTAGGGTAGGGAAAATTGAATTGCATGTGCAAAAGGTAAAAGTAAATATCCAGCTTTGGTATTAATACTTAAAAGTGGTTTAGAATTCAGCTAGGCTAACATCTCATCTCTACCGCTCTTAACTGCGTGACTTTGGGCAACTTACTCAAACTCTCTGTGCCTCATATTTTTCATGCATATAACAGGAATAATACAAGTACTTAGCCTATTAAGGTTAAATGAGCTACTAAATGTACAGTGCTTATATTGTATCAAGCACATGTAAGTGCTCAATAAATATTTGTTTTTTAATCATGTATTTTTCATAATGAGGACCTCAAAGATACAGGGGAAATTGTTCATTTTTATACTTAGGTTCAACGAAGTATGGACAGCTGTGTAAAAATATAATTGGACAAAAGGGTATGATCTAATGCCAATAGACCGAGTGGGGAAACCCAGCAAGACCTGTCTAGATTCTTCTTGGCCTTTCTGAGCTTGCATTCCTTCTATCTGGGTTTGGGGCAGGACTAGAATGAGGGGTCTTAAGACCTATGGCCAAACAAGGTAGGTCAGATAATTTTGTTTATGGCTAGTTTTTACATAGAAAAGCAGAGGGGGCCAGACACTGTGGCTCACACCTCTGATCCCAGCACTTTGGAAAGGTGAAACGGTGGGAGGATCCCTTGAGGCCAGGAGTTTGAGACCATCCTGAGCAATACCACAAGACCCCTTCTCTATGAAAACTTTTTAAAAATTAGCCAGGCATGGTGGTGCATGCCTGTGGTCCCTATCTACTGGGGAGGCTGAGGCAGGGAGATCATTTGAGCCCAGGAGCTTGAGGTTGCAGTGAGCTATGATGATGCCATTGCACTCTGGCCCAGGCAACAGTGTCACAAAAAAAAAAAAAAAAAAAATTTTTTTTTTTAAAGGAGAGGGAAAGTTACAGGAATATTTTTAGGTTTTATGACTGACTTTGAGGAAAAGGGGTTCTGATTTCTTTGACCACCCACCTTGGGAAAGAGGGATTCTAGTTTCTATGGTTAGCCTTGGGGCAGAATGAGACTGAGAAACAGGAGGGCAGGAGAAGTTCAGAGAAAAACTTTTGCTTATAAGGCTGTTTCTCAGGCCTTCATCTTGAGGGATTGTTTTGTGAGTCCCAACATTCCCTGGTCTGAAACTTCCCCAAGGAGTTTCACAGTACAGAAATTGTGTTGGTGGATTGTCTTATAAGCCATTGAACCAGTCTGTCAGTCCGGAGAACAGGCCAATCCAGTAAAACAGTTAACGGTTGTGTCTTATTTCGGGCAGTGGTGTTGCAAATGGACTTTCTCCAAAGTCAGGCCTCTATATGGCTTTAGTAATCAGATATTTAGTAAGAGGCATTGCTATGGAAACAAAAGAAAAACAAAGGTTAATGGTTAGAACAATCTATAAATTCAGTTTTTGAGTTCAGAGGGCAGCCGGTCACGATTTTTAGATGCTGGGCTCAAAGCATCTTCAGAGGCAGTGAGAGGAGGTAGTGGCAATCTTCCCCTTCGTAATAGAAAGTCACACCTAGCTCGAGACCCCACAGGAGCTGCCTGTTGCCTACCATGTTAAAGCTAACCTCTCAGTCTGAATTTTTGAAAATGAAATCTGTGTCTTTCATAATAATGGGGGGGAAATAGTAAAAGTTGTTTTAAAAGTAAATGTAGCAGAAAAATCAAAAGATATACAAATCAATACATGCTGTAAAGCCTCCAAATGCTCTCTGATTTTGTAGCTGAGAAACTCTATGCCATTTATTCATCCCTGTTTCAGCCTAACCCTGTCCTTCACTTATTCCACCTGCTGCAGAATTCAAGTTCTCCCTCTTACCTAAAAAAGGTTAACTCAAACTGCTTAACCTGATGGCCGAGCCTAAGAACCTCTCTGCTCTAGCCCCAGTCTCCCTCTCCCGCATCACTTCCCATCACTCGTCCACGCAAACCCCACAACACCAAAATACACCAGACTCAGCTGCTTAGGACCCATATGGCTTCTGCCTGGCAGTTCCAACTCAGCCTTTTCCCTCCTCCGGGGACTGTCATGGAGAGGTGGGTTCTATTGCTCCTTCGCTAGAATCTGGGCTGACCCATGACTACTTTGACCAATAAAGTATGGCAGAAGTCATGCTATGCCAGTTCCAGGCCTGACCTTTAAAGGAACTGGCAGCTTCCACCTTGGTCTTTTATAGCCTCAGTTACCATGTACAAAGTCTGACTGCCCTTCTTTTTTTTTTTTTTTTTTTTTGAGACAGAGTCTCATTCTGTTGCCCGGGCTAGAGTGAGTGCCGTGGCATCAGCCTAGCTCACAGCAACCTCAAACTCCTGGGCTCAAGCAATCCTCCTGCCTCAGCCTCCCGAGTAGCTGGGACTACAGGCATGCGCCACTATGCCTGGCTAATTTTTTCTATATATATTTTTAGTTGGCCAGATAATTTCTTTCTATTTTTAGTAGCGACAGGGTCTCGCTCAGGCTGGTCTCTAACTCCTGACCTCGAGCGATCCACCTGCCTCGGCCTCCCAGAGTGCTAGGATTACAGGCGCGAGCCACTGCGCCCGGCCCTGACTGCCCTTCTTGAGAGGCCACCTGAGAAAGGTCAGAGTCTATGTGCAGGAGAGGGGCCATTTGAGCCCATCTTCCCAGCTGTCCCCACCAAGGTGGCAGGTGTATGAATGAAGCCATCTTGGAACATCCCAGCCTAGATACTACCTAGCTGAACCAGTCTGAATTCCTGATCCACAAAATTGTGAAATATACCAGAATAATTGTTGTTTTAAGCCACTATATTTTAGGGTCATTTGCTACATAGCGGTAGATAATTGGAACACCCATCACTCCAGTCTACTTTATATTCTCTGCCAGATTAATGTCCCTAAGGCTCTTTCTTTTTTTAAGACAGCTTTACTGAAGAATAACTGACATACAGTAAATATACTACATGCATTTAAAGTTTATGATATGATGTTTTGATATATAGATACCTCTGTACAGCCATCACCACAATGAAAAAAACAAATATACTCATGATTCGCAAAAGCCTGGGCCTCTCGCTTCCACCATTCCCCAGGAGACCACTGTTCTACTTTCTACTGCTCTACATTAGTTTGCGTTTTCTAAAGTTTTACATAAATGGAGCCATATAATATGTATTCTTCTGTACAATTTTTATTTTTAAGGGGGTCTGACTTTCACTTAACATAATTACTTCAAGATTAATCTACTGTATGTTATTGTGTGGATCAGTAATTCTTTCCTTTTTATTGCCAAGTAGTATTTTCTTGTGTGGATGCACCACTATTTGTTTATCTCTTTACTTGTTGATGGACATTTGGATTGTTTTCATGATTCAGCTATTACAAAAAAAAGCTGGCCGGGCTTGGTGGCTCACGCCTGTAATCCTAGCACTCTGGGAGGCCAAGGTGGGAGAATTGCTCGAGGTCAGGAGTTCGAGACCAGCCTGAGCAAGAGCAAGAACCCATCTCTACTAAAAATAGAAAAAAATGATCTGGACAGCTAAAAATATATAGAAAAAAAATTAGCTGGGCATGGTGGCACATGCCTGTAGTGCCAGCTACTCGGGAGGCTGAGGCAGGAGGATCGCTTGAGCCCGGGAGTTTGAGGTTGCTGTGAGCTAGGCTGACGCTACGGCACTCTAGCCTGGGGAATAGAGTGAGACTCTGTCTCAAAAAAAAAAAAAAAAGCTGCTATGAACATTCACATACAAGTGTTTCCATGGAAAAGCATATCCTTTTCTCTTGTGAAAATGAGTAGAAGGAGAAAGGCTGGGTCATATGGTAGGTGTATGTTAACTTTGCAAGAAACCACTAAATGCTCTTGGTAGGATTGTACCACCTTACATCTCCACCAGCAATGTATGAGAGTTCTGCTTTGTCCACATTCCCACCAAAACTTTGGGTTGTTTTTGTTTTTGCATTTTGTTCACATCCCTTATATAAAATCCACCAAAGCTTCATATGGTCAGTTTTGTTTTTTCTTGAATTTAGCCATTCTCATAGGTATGTGGTAATACCTCATTATGGTTTTAATTTGCATTTCCCTAATGTCTAATGCTATTGAGCTTCCTTTCATGTGTTTTTTGCAAATCACAGATCTTTGGTGAAGTTTCTGTTCAAAGCTTTTGCCCTTTTTTTTCTTTTTCTTTTTCTTTCTTTTTTTTTTTTGAGACAGAGTCTCAGTCTGTTGCCCAGGCTACAGTGCCCTGGCATCAGCCTAGCTCACAGCAACCTCAAAGTCTTGGGCTTAAGCAATCCTCCTGCCTCAGCCTCCTGAGTAGCTGGGACTACAGGCATGTGCCACCATGCCTGCCTAATTTTTTTCTATATATATTTTTAGTTGTCCAGATAATTTATTTCTATTTTTAGTAGAGACGGGTCTTGCTCTTGCTCAGGCTGGTCTCAAACTCCTGACCTCAAGCAATCCTCCCACCTCGGCCTCCCAAAGTGCTGGGATTATAGGCGTGAGCCACTGTGCCCAGCCTGCCCTTTTTTTATTGAGTTGGTTTTTTAAAATTGTTCTTTGGTGGAGAAATTTATTTTTATTTTTATTTATTTATTTATTTATTTTTTTTATTTTTTTTTTTTGAGACAGAGTCTCACTTTGTTGCCCGGGCTAGAGTGAGTGCCGTGGCGTCAGCCTAGCTCACAGCAACCTCAGACTCCTGGGCTTAAGCGATCCTACTGCCTCAGCCTCCCAAGTAGCTGGGACTACAGGCATGAGCCACCATGCCCGGCTAATTTTTTTGTATATATATTTTTAGTTGGCCAGATAATTTCTTTCTATTTTTAGTAGAGACGGGGTCTCACTCTTGCTCAGGCTGGTCTCGAACTCCTGACCTCGAGCGATCCACCCGCCTCGGCCTCCCAGAGCTAGGATTACAGGCGTGAGCCACCGCGCCCGGCCGAGAAATTTATTTTTAAATGAAAATTTTTGCAGCTTTATTGATGTATAATTGATTAAAAAATTATATGTATTTATGATATATGTGACATTTTGATATAGCTATATATGGTGAGATGATTACCACATCAAGCTAATGAATATGTCCATCACTTCACATAGTTACCTTTTTGTGTGTGTATGTGAGAACATTTAAGATCTACTTTCTTAGCAAATTTCAAGTATACGATACAGGGCTGGGGGCGGTGGCTCACACCTGTAATCCTAGTACTCTGGGAGGCCGAGGTGGGAGGATCGTTTGAACTCATGAGTTTGAGACCAGCCTGAGCAAGAGCAAGACCCCATCTCTACTAAAAATAGAAAGAAATTAGCTGGACAACTAAAAAGATGTAGAAAAAAATTAGCCGGGCATGGTGGCACATGCCTGTAGTCCCAGCTACTCGGGAGGCTGAGACAGGAGGATCGCTTGAGCCCAGGAGTTTTAGGTTAATATGAGCTAGGCTGGCGCCACAGCACTCTAGCCTGGGTAACAGAGTGAGACTCTGTCTCAAAAAAAAAAAAAGTATACAATACAGTATAAACCATAGTTCCCATGTTGTACATTACATCACCAGAATATACTCATCCTGCATAACTAAATAATATAATATTAACTGACATGCAATTCCCGATTTCCTCCATCCCAAGCTTCTCACAACTATCATTCTACTCTATGCTCCTGTGAGTTCAACTTTTTAAGATTCTACATATAAATGAGATCATGTAATATTTGTCTTTCTATGTCTGGCTTATTTAACTTAGCATAATGCCCTCCAAGTTATTCATGTTGTTGCAAATGACAGCATTTCCTTCCTTTTTAAGGCTGAATAATATTCCATTGGATGTGTATACCACATTTTCTTCATTCATCCTTCAGCGGACATTTAGCTTGATTTCATATCTTGGCTATTACAAATAATGCTGCAATGAACATGGGAGTGCAGATATCTATTTGACATACTGATTTCATTTCCTTTGGCTATAGATATACCCAGAGGTAGGATTGCTAGACCATATAGTAGTTCTATTTTTAGTTTTTCACAGAACCTCCATACTGTTTCCATAATCACTGTACTAATTTACATTCCCTCCGTTGATGTATAAGGGTTCCCTTTTCTCCACATCCTCTCCAACACTTGTTATCCTTTGCCTTTTTGATAATAGCCATTTAACAGGTGTGAGGTGACATCTCATTGTGGTTTTGATTTGCATTTCCCCGTGAGTAGAGATTTGAGCATTTTTTCATATACCTATTGGCCATTTGTATATCTTCCTTTGAGAAATGTCTATTCAGATCTTTTGCCCATTTTATTTATTTATTTATTTAATTTATTAGAGATTGGGTATTGCTCTGTTACCCAGACTGAACTCAAACTCCTGGGCTCAAGCCATCCTCTTGCCTTAGTCTCCCAAGCAGCTGGAACTACAGGTGCACATTACCATGCCATGCTTTTTGCCTAGTTTTTTGTTTGTTTGTTTGTGTGTTTGTGTGGTTTTTTTTTTTTTTTTTTGAGACAGAGTCTTACTCTGTTGCCTGGATTAGAGTGCTGTGGCATCAGCCTAGCTCACAGCAACCTCAAACTCCTGGGCTTAAGCAATCCTTCTGCCTCAGCCTCCCGAGTAGCTGGGACTACAGGCATGTGCCACCATGCCAGGCTAATTTTTTCTATATATATTTTTAGTTGTCCATATAATTTCTTTTTATTTTTAGTAGAGATGGGGTCTTGCTCTTGCTCAGGCTGGTCTCAAACTCCTGAGCTCAAACAATCCGCCTGCCTCGGCCTCCCAGAGTGCTAGGATTACAGGTGTGAGCCACCGCGCCCGGCCTTTGTCTAGTTTTTAAATCAAGTTATTTGTTTTCTTGCTATTGAGCTGCTTGAGTTCCTTGTATTTTTTAATTTTTATTTTTAGACATGGGGTCTCACTCTGTTGCCCCAACTGGAGTGCAGTGAGGGGTATCATCATAGCTCACTGCACCTTCAAACTCCTGAATTCAAGCAATCCTCCTGCCTCAGCCTCCTGAATAACTGGGACTATAAGTGTGTGCCACTACACCTGGCTAATTTTTCTATTTTTTTCTAGAGACAGGGTCTCACTGTGTTGCTCAGGTTGGTCTAGAGCTCTTGGCCTCAAGCAATCCTCCTGCCTCAGCCTCCCAAAGTGCTAGGATTACAGGCATGAACCACCGCACCCAGCCAGATAATACTTTCAAAGCACTTAGCTCAGAGCCTGTTAAATGGTAAGAGCTCAGAAAATGGTAATGATCTGTGTTATGACTAATAATACTTCCCTCTAAACACTATGCTCACATACCATCTGAAATGCCTTTACCTTTCATCTCCATCCATCTAAATTCACCTATCTTTAAAAGGCTGACTCAAAGTCCACTGCTTTTCCGAGAAGCCTGGGTGAGGAGTTGTTTTTCCTCTTTGCCACCTCCCCGCCCCATTACACTTTAGTTTTTTCTCTGTTCTGAAAGTTGATGATTTCACCTGTTGGGGTAGGTTGTGTAGTAGTGATCCTTCCCTTTTGGTAGTGCCTTCTTGCCATGACACTGGGAAGGCCCACATGACATCCTTAGGCCAGTGGAACAGTCACAGACATGACATAGGCAGAAAGAGCACTTGGCCTTTGCCCTCTTGCTGCTCTTGAACCCGTGTGATCACCTTGGCTCCCTTGCTGGAGGATGAAAGACACGTGGCCCGTTACCCCATCACACCACTGGCAGCTGGCCAACTAATGCACATGTGGGAGGCCCTTCGGGGACAGCCAGCCTCCAGCCCACTTGCCAGCTGCCCAAAGAAGCGATTTGCCCAAGGTAACACTGTGAAGGAATGAGGCAATAGGTGAATCCACTCAATGAATATTTCTTGAGAACCTACAATGTACCAGGCTTTGGGAAAACAGCAGTGAACAAAACAGTCCCTCCCTCGAAGGGGCAGACAGACGATACACACATGAATGAATGTGGAGCATGTTGGCTTCTCGTGATCAGGGGTGTAAAGCAAAGCACAGCAAAGCCATGCTGTCAAGGGGACAGAGAGTGATAAGAGTCTAGGGTGCTGTTTGGGGTGGAGAGGTCAAGGAAAACCTGTCTGAGGAGAGGACACCTGAGCAGAGACCAGAAAGAGGTGAGGGAACTAGCCATGTGGGTGTCTCGGGGCAAGGAGTAGCAGGCCGAGGGAGCCACACATGAAAAGACCCTGAGATGGGAATACCATGGACCCAGAGAAACAGCAATGTTGCCATCAAAAGAATGCAATGAAAAAGGGGGAAACTGGTAGGAAATGAGGCCAGAGATGAAGCCAGGGATTTGATTATGTAGGGCCTTGTAAGTCAGAGTTGGAACTTTGGATTTTCTTCTAGGTGATAAGAAGCCAATAGAGGGTTAATATCAAAGGAGTCATATGATCTGATTTATGTTTTAAAAGGCTCACTCTGGCTACTGTGTAGAGAATAGATGGTGGGGGTGCCCAGGAGGGAAAGAGTGGAATCACAAAGGCAGATGGATGCTGATTATGGCTTGGACCAGGGTGTTGTTAGCCATGAGGTTGTGAAGGGTGGTCAAATTCAAGATACTGTATTTTACAGACTCTAAGCTCCTGTTAATTGTAAGATACACTAAGGCTGTACACTAAAACATAGCCCATATTCTTTGACACTCCTCTTATGGAGAAGGCAGGGGTCTATGTGCCTTCTCCTAAAGTCTGGGTGGGCTTATGACTGCTTTAAGCAATAGAGCACAATGGAAGTGATGCAATGTGACCTCCAAGGCAAACTTCTGCCTTGCTTACTGGGAGCTATGGACTGAGTGTTTGTGTCCCCCCCACCCCAGATTCATATGTTGAAATCTTAACCCCTGAAGTGATGGTATTAGGAGGTGGGATTTTGGGGAGGTGATGAGGTCATGAGGGTGGACCCCTCATGAATGGGATTAGTGCCCTTACAAAAGAGACCAGAGAGATCCTTCACCCCTTCAGCCATGTGAAGGTACAGCCACATGATCTTGGACTTGCCAGCCTCCAGAACTACGAGAAATAAATTTCTGTTGTTTATAAGCTATCTAGTCTAAGGCATTTTTTTTATAGCAGCCTGAACAGCTAAGAAACTGGGACACTGGCTGTTGGAATCATCAGCCACTATAATGGAGAGGCCACATGGAGAAGTTCTGAGAATATGTAATCATGGGTGGATGGACAGACAGATGGATAGATGGCCAGTGCACCCCTGGCTATTCATGTCATTCCAACCCAGGAGACAGGCGTGTGAGTGACTAGCTTCCAGATGATTCTAGCCTCCAACTCTAGAGTCACCCCAGAGATTGAGGTCTTCTCGGCTGAGGTTCCAGGCATTGTGAAGCTGAGACAAGTCATCCCTGCTGTGCCTTGTCTGAATTCCAGACCCAGAAATCTGTGAGCAGGGTAAAGTAGTGGTTGTTTCATACAGCTCAGTTTTGGATTGGTTTGTTAAACAGCAATAGATAACTGAAGCCCACATTATTGCCACCACTAAAAAACACTACCAGTTTAATCTTCTGCATCATCAATTTTAAAAATCAGCCCCATTTCAGAAACTGCCAAATGAAAAATGTGTCTCTTTAAATTGGCAAAACACACACTATATATATATATATGTATATATATATATATATATATATATATATATATATACATTTTTTTTTTTTTTTGAAAGTAGGGCTGGTGGGATTTTTTTTTTTTTTTTGAGACAGAGTCTCACTCTGTTGCCCGGGCTAGAGTGCCATGGCATCAGCCTAGCTCACAGCAACCTCAAACTCCTGGGCTCAAGCAATCCTCCTGCCTCAGCCTCCTGAGTAGCTGGGACTATAGGCATGTGCCACCATGCCCGGCTAACTTTTTCTATATATATTTTTAGTTGTCCATATAATTTCTTTCTATTTTTAGTAGAGACAGGGTCTCACTCTTGCTCAGGGTGGTCTTGAACTCCTGACCTTGAGCAATCCTCCCACCCCAGCCTCTCAGAATGCTAGGGTTATAGGCATGAGCCACTGCGCCTGGCCAGAGCCAGCTGGTGCAATTTGCTGATGGGTTGGATGAGAGAAAGATGAAATGTCAAGAGGTGGGAGTGGGGGCAACTTCAAGGTTTTTGCCTGAGCAGATGGATAAATGGTGGTGCCATTTTGTGAGCTACAGAACCCTGGGGGATCCAATGAGTAAATACTGATCCTGGAAAGGAAGGACTACCCTATTTTTGTGTAGGACAGAAAAGGGCTCCTGATCTGGCTGCTTCTGGGCTGTGTGCCCTCAGATCCATTCTTGGCCCTTCTCCTGCTAGATTACAGGGGGCTGATCCTTGTACCTGTGCTCCCTGAGTTCCCAAATCAGTTGGCTTCTGGCTGGGCTTAGCTAATCGGAGACCAGCAGTGAGTGACTGGGGCATGAGAAGGGAAAAGCCGGGGTATTTCTCCCCTTCTATCTTTGCCTTGGGTGGCAACTCCAGTTTCTAGAAGTGGTTGCATCTCTTCCCATGGCTTCAGCTCCAGATCTCTTGTGGTTTCAGTTTCTAGCAGGTGACCTCAACCCTTGGGTTCTGGTAATGTCACCTCCACCATTGACTCTCTAGCCGAGGAGTGGCAGCAGCTTCCTGCTCTAGCTGACCTCTGGATTATATCACCTGTCCAACCAAATCTCCTCATTAGATTTCCTGTTATAAACATGTAAAATCATTTCTGTTTTCCTGGGCTGTCCCTGACCATGGGACTAGAGGCTGAGGGCTTATAGGAAAGCATACAGGCTCAGGTGAGAGGCAAACACCTTGCACAATCCCACCTTGTGCAGACTCCCAGGCTCCAGGATGTTTACCAGCCTGTCAACCTTGTGATTTGCTCATTCCTGACCTCTGTGCTCATTCCCTCTCTCATACATGGTTTTCATGAATCCTTGGCAATCTCCTTCCAACTCCCAGCTCAGAAACCCTACCCTCCTCTAAGCCTTTCAGCAGTGACTCACCTGTCCAGCCTCCTGCCTGATGCTTTCAGAACCCACTTTGCTCAACATCCACTTGCTGAAATGTTATTTGGTAGTTGCATACCATCTACCCCTGTGCTTTTGCAGACTGTCGCCTATACCACTGCTTACAACTCTCTTCTCTGACTTTTCTACTCAGGCTTCAAAACCTACTTCTTTTGGGAAGTAAGTCACTTCTGACCAGTTCCCTCTCCAGACCAAGATGGACACTCTCACATTCATGCTGCCATTACAGTCCTTGTGGACACTACACTGCATGAATTTTGTGCACGTCTGTGTCCCACATAAAACCACCAGCTCCTTGGAGGCAGGATCTAAGCCACAAACTCTGGTCTGGGCACCAGAGGCCTTCAGTAACTCTTTGCTAAATGCTGGCTGCTGGAGACATGGACCATCACAGGCTTTCAATTATTGCAAGCAAATGCTTTAGGTCTTCCCAGTTTGGTGACGAGCTTCTCTTGGGAGTGATTCCTAATTCTTTTTTATTTATTTATTTATTTTAATTTTTTTTTTATATTTCAGCATATTACGGGGGTACAAATGTTTAGGTTACATGTATTGCCTTTGCCCCACTGGAGTCAGAGCTTCAAGCATGTCCATCCCCCAGACCGTGTGCACCTCACCCATTATGTGTGTACATACCCATCCCCTCCTCCTCCCTCTCGTCTGCCTGACACCTGATGAATGGTATTACTATATATGCACTTAAGGTTGATCAGTTAATACCAATTTGATGGTGAGTACATATGGTGCTTGTTTCTCCATTCTTGGGATATTTCACTTAGTAGAATGGGTTCCAGCTCTATCCAGGAAAATACAAGAAGCGCTAGATCAGCATTGTTTTTTGTGGCTGAGAACTCCATGGTGATTCCTAATTCTTGTGCAGCCTATCAGCACCTATCTTAGTACATTATTGGGCAAGAGGAAACCAACAAATGTCATCAGACATGAACATTTTGTTTATGTCCCTATGTACCTCCTTTTCACTCTTTCTTTTTTTATTTTAGCTTTTATTGCTTCTTATGTTTATTTAGCTTTATGGATTTTTATTTTTGTTTACTTTGTATTTTGAAATAATTCTAAATGTAAAGAAAAACTGCAATAATAGGACAAAGAACTCCAATATACCCTTCACTTAGAGTTTCCAAATGTTAACATTTTGCTCAATTTGCATTGAAATACTCCTTCTTTCCCCCACATATTTGCACACATATTATATCTATATGTATCTACATTGCATGTACACAATATATATGTATTGGGCACATACATATATGTGTCAGTATGTGTATATATTTATACGCACACACACATCGTTTTCGTAAACCACTTGGGAGTAAAGTTGTGGATGTGATGTCTCTCTACTCCTAATCACTTTCTGTGCATTTCCTAAGACCATGACCTTTATCTTATATGCTGAAGCACAGTTATCAAAATCAGGAAATTTAATGTTGATACCATACCATTATTTAATCCATAGGCCGTATTTATGGTTCACCAGTTGTCCCAGTAATGTCCCTTCTGGGCAAATTTGCCTCTCCCTTCCCAGGCTGCAATCCAGGATCACATGCTGCATTCAGTTGTCAAGTCTTTTCAGTTTCCTTTAATCTGCACCAGTTCCCCAGCTCTCCTTTGTCTTTCAGGACCTGACATTTTGGAATCATCCAGGCCAGTTGTTTTGTTTCCTAACAGGTCTAAAAATGACCCCCTAAGATTTTACCTCTCACCACGTTGTTACCAAACTCTCTTCTCCTCCAGACTTAGGGGAGGGACTCTTTGCAAGGCCTTGTAAAACCTTAAATAAACTACATGAACAAATTCCACTTTGACCACTATCTTGTTAAAATTCCTTAAAAAAGTTAACTCATTGGGCCCAAAGTACCTTAACAAAAGCCAGGCTGTACTTCTCCTAGTATTCACTGTTCCTCAAAGGGTTTTATGTGCTGTTTAATGATTTTTCACAAATAGTTTTTCTTGCCCTTAAAGTTAGATTAATTGAATTTTAATTCAGCGGGATCACTCTCTAAAAAAGAAACACTGACTATGCAGGTCATAGGGCCACTAGACCTAATTAAGGCGTTTTTCAAGCAAAGTGGGATTCTGAGGGGTAGAAAATGCAGCCATACAGCACCCTAAACCCAAATTGAAAAAAAGCCCTTTTGCCTTCTCGGCAAAGGAAAACCTGGATGACCTAAGAAAGGAAACCCACCACTTCAGCTTTCTCTGGCTTGATCTACTAGCCCTCTCCAGTTTGATTCTCCCACCTTTGATTCAGGGCCTAAGAACACTTCCCTGTGGCCCAAGCTCCCCCTGACCCAATTAGCTCCATTTTCTTCCATTTGTTCCTGACCCTTTCAGAACTTCACTCTCATTTAAAAAAAAAAAAAAAAAAAATCCACACTTTTTGTATTTATTAAAAGTTTTCTTGAACAGCTAAACCTGGTTGAAATTCCCAAGATACAAAAGAAAATTCTAGGCCTTCTCTCTTGGATCCTGGCCTCAATTGCTCCATCCTTAGCTTTCTCTGCCAGCTCAGGTTTCCAGGGGACTTGAAACCTTTTGTTCTATGAATTTCACTGGATGAATCAGTGAAGAAGGGACCAAAGCTTGTCATTTCTTCCAAAAATCCTGCTCTTATTTTCATGATTAGCCTAGCCTGGATTTTAGTAAAAAAATAGATAAATTAATGTCAGGTGCGGTGGCTCATGCCTGTAATCCTAGAATTCTAGGAGGCCAAGGGAGGAGGATCGCTTGAGCCCAGGAGTTTGAGACCAGCAACATAGCAAGACCCCATCCCTAGAAAAAATAAGAAAAATTCGCTGGGTGTGGTGGCTCACACCTGTAGTCCCAGCTGCTTGGGAGGCTGAGTCAGGAGAATCATTCAAGCCCAGGAGTTTGAGGTTGCAGTGAGCTGTGATGATGCCACGGCACTCTAGCCAGGGCAACAGAGAGAGACCCTGTCTCAAAAAACAAAAAAAAAACTAGAGAGATTAAACAACCCATACTCAGATCTCTATAGAACATCAGACTCTAGGTTGAAGGGACAATTGTCATAGAAATACTGGGCCAGACAGCAGCCGCTCCTCTTCTGTGGCCTACAAGGGGCTGCTTGTGACTTCAGATTCCTATCTATGACACCACTCTTAGGGGTTTCAGGGTTTTTCACACTGTTCTTACAAAAAGTCAGAAAATAAAAAAAGGCCTATTTTTTACCCCCTGTGGGAGAGAAGGCCTAGAAATATCAGGGCATCCAGGCCAGGGGAGGTCCCCCCTCACCCTCTTACACGTGTAGCAGCTGCCATCCCTGGCAGACTGGATTTTTATAGGCAAAAAAATGAAACCTCAGGAACCACTGCGGTAACACTAGAGGCCATTTACTGAGTAGCCTTCGCCTAGGGAAGCACTCCTCCTTTCCACTGCCCTTTAAAGTGAGCATTTCCTTCATTTCACAAACGTGGCAGCTGAGGTTCAGAGAGGCCAAGCAGCCTGCACATGGTCACACAGCCAGGAGTGGCAGAGCTGGGATTTGAATCCAGGAGTGTAATTCTAATGCCCAACATTTTCCCACGAAGTCATCCTGCTTCCCTTCCAAGACTGCAAGGGGGCACTGGATTCAGGATCTCTACATGGCATTGTTAGTAGCTTCTGCATTTACTTAATTTATCTAACTTCCACTGACCCATTTAGAGTTTGAGACCAGCCTGGGCAACATAGTGAGACCCTGTCTCTTAAAAAAAAAAGTTAAGCCAGGAGAGGTAGTTTGCACCTATAGTCATAGCTTCTTGGAGGTTAAGGTGAGCTATGATCCTGTCACTTGTATTCCAGCCTGGGTGACAGAGCAAGATCCTATCTCTAAAAAAAATTTTTAAATAAAAATTTAAAAAGGCCACTCTTAGGTAAAATCCAGGGGGGGATGTCATCTAAGTTTATCATGCAGTTGTTTACCAAAAATGGAGGAGAGTTTTAACTTTTCTTTTTCTTTCTTTTTTTTTTTTTGAAACTGGATCTTACTCTGTCATCCACACTGGAGAGCAGTGTGGCTCAATCATAGCTACTGTAACCTGGAATTTCTGGGCTCCAGTGATCCTACTTCAGCCTCCCAAGTAGCTGGGACTACAGGGGTATGCCAGCATGGCTGGCTAATTTTGTAATTTTTTTTTTTGTAGAGATGGGGGTCTCACTATGTTGGCTACAATGGTCTTGCTGGTCTTGAACTCCTGGGCTCAAGCAACCCTTCCGGCCTCCCAAAGTGCTTGGGATTATGGGCATGAACCATGTGCCAGCCTTAACTTTTCTTTTATATCTTCTATTCAGTCAAGGTACTGTACAGAAGTTGGAAGTTCAGTGTGGAAGTTCAATGCTGCTTTTCTTGCTCAGTGATTTTAAAGAAATTGAGTGAGTTTTTTCTTTTCTAAACTGCATTCCTATGATCACATAAGGCACACCTCTATGTATTGGTTACTACAGTATTTTGAAAAGTGCTTAATTATGTACAACCCAAAATGTTGGTGTTTTGTACGGATCACAAGTGCAGCATTCCATGATTCTGTTGTCACACTGTTATTTAAATAACCAACTATGTATTGCATGAAGGCATTTTAACCTTTTTTAAAGGTTAGTTTAAATAAACCCCAAGGTAACTGGACTTCTAAAGCACCGTTCTGTTTACTTGATATCTACTTTAGCAATAATTTTTTTTATGACCCTCTGACTCAGCAAAGTAAATAAAAGTATATTTATCACCATTAAAAAAAAAAAAAAAAAAACGAACAAAAAACCCCCAGTCTTGGCTTCTGAGGAAAGGTCCTTCAGCTTGGGGAAGGGAGTTTTATGAATGAAAATGATGAGCCTCCTCCCTGTAAAAATGCCTCAAGAAATAATCAGATAATTTCAGTCATCAAAAAATAATCAGATAATTTCAGGTGGAGAAAACTTCTCCAAGATGACTGGCCCCAAGCCCTCAAAACTGTCAATGTTATGAGATACTAAAAAGGCTGGAGGAATTAAAGAGGACTAAATAAAGACTTAAAATGCAATTATAATGCAATTCAGGATCCTGAATTCAATTCTAGACCAGGGGGGAAAATAGCAATAAAGGGCATATTGCGGGCAACTGAGAAAATTTAAATATGGACTTTATATTATTAGATAAAATTATTGTACCAATGTTAAATTTCTTGGGAGTTATAATTGTGTTATGTTTATATAATGGATGGCCTTGTTCTTAGAGATACAAGCTGAAACATATAGTGGTGAAGTCTCATGGTGTTCAAGTTCTCAAAAGTTCAGCTGAAGAAAAAAGAAAAAAACAAGAGACATAGATACAGGTGTGTGTGTGTGTGTGTGTGTGTGTGTGTGCAAAAGAGAAAGAAGGAGCATGCTAAAGTGAATGCTGGCAAAGTGTTAATTGGTAGGTCTAGGGCATAAAGAGGTTCATTAAATCATTTTTCCATCTTTTCTATATATTTAATATTTTTCAAAATAAAAAGCTAGAGGAAAATAAAGTGAAAATTCAGACATGCAGTTCATTGTGCTTCCTAGGGAATTGATAGCAAATTAGTAATGAATCGTCCTCCCCTTTCCCCAAAATAACACATGACATGTACCATACTGTACATGGTATGGGGGGGGTGTCGCATCTCTTAATGCTCTCCCACAGAACCCACAGAACCATAGGGTCTGAGAACTGATACTTCCCTTGCCTACCTCACATTGCAGACAGCTGCCTCCAGCACAAGAGACTTTGGAGTGTGGCAGAGATCTTTCCTAGTTTTATTTATCTGCAACATAACTCTTATTGTCTAGTCATTCAAAGTAGACTCTGGTCCCTCTCTATGTGCCTACCGGAAATGACACCTCCTCCTTGAAGCCTTGTCCAAATTCTTGGGTCTTTGTCTTCACCCTCAGTTTGGCCTGGGGCTCTTGAGGCTAGGACTATGTGGTCATCTCCTCTTGACTTATGCCCTATAAGTCCGGCAATGCAACTTGCCCAGAACAGGCGCCTAGATGTGGTTTAAATCTCTGACCTTCCTTGCAATGAGTTTTTTACATTGTGTCACCTGGAGGAATATTTATGAATGACATTCAATTAACACATATTTCCCTGGCCCAATTATGACATAAAACCTTGTCCCTGACTTTTAGGTGCTTCACATTTAGTTGTGGAGATGAGAAGATTTGTTTTCACCATTTCTCAACACTCAGAGGCAGAAAAATACACAAATAAAGTAAGATAAAATAAAGAAGTGAAACAAATAAAATAAATCGATTAAATTAAATAATGAGATACAAAACGAAAGATTAAGTTAAAAAACAAAACAAATCAATTGAGCAAAATAAAATTAATAAAATGAAATAAAATTATAAACCAAATAAAATAATGAAGTGACATAAAATGAAATAAAACTAAATACAATGAAATCATTAAATAAAAACAAAGTGAAATAAATACAACGAAAAAGAAAAGAAAGAAAGAAAATGAAGTCAACGAGACAAGCCCAGTCTGAGTGTGCGCGCATTTGCTGGGCAGGATTCCGTTCTTCCGCCCCGCGTCTTGCCGGAGCTCAGCTGCAGGATCCGAGGGACGAGGCGCGCGGCGCCCCTGGGTGTCGCGGGGTTCCCAGGGGGTCCCCGCGGAGCCCCGCCGGGGAGAACGGCCCTCCGGGATTGATTGACAAGCTCCCCCCGCCCTCCCGGGGTCGCCGCGCGCACCGTGCGGCCGGTAGGCGGCGCTCTGGAGCCCGCGGTCCCCGCGCGGCGCCGCAGCTGGAGTCCGCCCGCCCCGCCACCCCCCGCAGCCCGCGCATCTGCGCCCAGCGCCTTTGCTGTGGGACCTCGGGCGGCCTCTGAACCCTGCGAGTTGAGGGTCCCCTTCGCTAAAGTGTGTACGAAACACCCTTCCCCCTTCGTCCTGCCACCTGCGGTCTCTCGGATGCCCACGCTGAGGATGAACCCGTAACGGTTAGCTGGGAGCCCCCGGTGGGTGTCACATCAAACACACGGAGATTGCCACAAGAACATAAATGTGAGACTGGGCAGCAGGATGGTGCATCCAACGCCTGGATCTTCCTCGATGGAATAGTCGTTTCATATAAAATAATTGAAAGTGTCAACATCTTAGTAAGTATGGAGTGAAATGTATTCACCTGCCTGGTGCCTCAGGGAAAAGGATATTCATTGAGAAAGTAGCTACCTGTGGCTTTAGCAGGGATTAAGTGACAGCAGAGGACATTTGCAGGCGGCCTTTCCAGGAGTCCCAGAGGTCCCAGGCAAAGCCACGCTGGGGGGAGGGGAGGGGTGGGGGTGGGGACGGGGCTGCTCGCATGCAAATGCAGCTGTGACAATCTGGCCGGGCGCCTCTGCGCCTCCGGGAGGCCGAGGCAGGAACAAAGCATTAGCATTTTCTACATGTGAAAAGCCCGCATTCCTGGGCGGGGAGGCCGCGGGGGCGCCGCCCCCCCTTCCCATTCACACTCCGGACCACACAGAGCGCCTCTCGCGCCGAATGCTCCGAGGTTCGTTTCAGCTTTTCTTTTGACCCGGGCGATGCAAACGAAATGTAGATATTTCCCTAAACGCCGGCTTTGACATTTAATGCGATCCTAAGTAGTCTGAAATGTGGACCGGATTAGGAGGAGGCTGGGGGCCCACAGGGACACTTGGGCAAATCCCCCTAAATCCTCCAGGACAATTGTTTGTCACCACACGGATTCCCACTGCCCCAAATGAGGGGGCTAATGAACTTCGCTGCCTCCTCCCGTGGCAGCCCCACTCCCACCCCGAGCCTGCGTTTCTGCTCTGTCCTTCTCAGGGAGAAAGGGGAAGATGAAATTTCTGCGCCGGTTTGTTTCCTGTAGGCTGGGCCAGCTGCCTTGGAGGATTGAGTTTGACCAGTAACTACAACCCTCCCATCCTGGGCTACTATTTAACTCCCACTCCACAGGGCTCAGAGGGTCAAGGATGCTGAGGCCCTGTGAACCTTGGGGTTATGTTAATCGGCCAGGCGCCCCCACCTTGAAAGCAGCAGGCCCTGTGAGACATTGCCAGGCCTAGGAAGCAGACTTTATTGTTCATCTAGAACAATTCACAAACTGTATAATGCACAGCCTGTCTTCAAAGGTACTCACAATCCAGGAGGGGAAAGAAAATAGTTCCCAAAGAACATGTTGTGAAAGACACGTGCTTGCAGAGCTGCCAAGTTACTATGGGGCTCAACCAGAAAGCTCACCAGCCCAGAGGATTGGAAATGGAGACTGGGGATAAGAGGAATCTTCCCTGGAGGAGGTTAGGGCTGTGGAGAGGCGGTGTGAGGTGGTAGGATGTGGACACATTGAAGGGAGAAAATTCTAGGCAGCAGAGGAGCCTGAAGCAAAGGCCTGGGGGTGAAAAATGGTGACTCCTTTTGGGAGGTGGCAGAGAATCCAGTTTGAGCAACACAAGGAGTGGAAGGGGGGTTAATAGTAGCTAAGCAGGGAGGGTAGAAAGAGACCTTCAGGTCTTCCTTCCCAAAGGAACTCCAGGGCAGGAGTCAGAGCTGTGCCTTAGGAAGTTACAGGCTGTGGTGAGGAGGAAAGGGTGGGAGAAGGGACCTGGGAAGGAGACCTGGGACCTCGTCATCACAAGGCGGGACCTGGGCAAGGCAGATCAAAATGGAATGGAACACAGGGTGCCAACATTTATTAAGCAATTGCTAGACATAAGTAGAGGGTGATTTGGGCTGAGTTGGTCTCTTAGGTGGCAGGAGGGATAAGTAAACTCACCTGTGTTAAGTGTCCAGTAGGTGCACTGTGCATTCATCGGCTCAATTTAATCCTCACACTGGGTTCTGTGAAAGGCACCCTCATTTTACAAACAGGTCAAAAAACCTCGAGACAAGCCAGGTGTAGTGGCTTATACCTGTAATCCCAGAATTTAGGGAGGCTGAGGTGGGAGGATCACTTGAGGCCAGGAGCTCGAGACCAGCCTGGGCAATACAGCAAGACCCCATCTCTACAAAAAATTTAAAAATTAGTGGGCATAGTGGCTCACATGCCTGTAGTCCCAGGTACTTGGGAGGCTGAGGGAGGATAGCTTGAACCCAAGAGAGATAAAGCCATTTGCTCAAAATCACTTGGGTTGAGTAAGGGGCAGAGTTTCCAGCCAACTCGTCAGAAAAGGGAGTATGAGTGGTTGGACAGTCAAGGCATGGTTTGTTATGATGATAAGGAAAACCCCCACCTATCACTTAGCCACCTCAGACCCCCACCCCTCACAGAAGACCTGCATCAGCATAATACTAGGTAACACCTGGCCCATCAACTAATCTATCACCTGGTGCATCAGCATAACACTAAACCTATTACCCAGTGCAGCAACTAACCTAACCTATTACCTGGCAGGCATTAGTCACCTGAGACCTCACCCCTTGGATCACCCCAACTTAATAAAAGTGGGAAAAATTGGGTAGACGGGGCTCAGAATTTGGTGGCGAGACTCCTCTGAGCCCACCGGCGAATAAACCTTGATTCTCCAACTCTCCGTGTGCTGCTCGGTTTGTCCTCGGGACCACTCGCTGTAACACTTGCTGTAACAATGAAAGGGTAGCACTCTGCCATGGAAGAGGCAGTGGAGGGTGAGTGGTGTCCATGTGCAGGCAGGTGGAAGTGGATTGGGAAAGGCCATGGAAGGTTGCTAGGCCTACCTGCCAGTCAGGAGCAAGGCTTCAGCTCTAGAGGGGGCCAGGCCATTTTAGGGGTTAAGGGCCAGGAGGCACAATGGAAGACTGCTTACTGCAGCTGTGCTGAGGGTTCATGCCTTGCAGTTTCAGAGACATTTGCAACAGCATTCTCTTGGGTCTGTTAAAGGATTCTTGAGGCAAATCTGTTCCTATTTTGTATATGGTGCAGCTGAATTGGGGGTGAAGCTTGAACAGAACTAATGGGGCTCTTCTCAGAATTCAAAACCCCAGCAAATAAGATGTTATCCTTTAAGGATGATGCCTACAACACCCACACCTGTTAAATACCAAAAAAACATATACCACATAAGAAAGTGTACATACCAGAGACACAAAGGGGGAAGAAACTGGGGACAGCTAGGAAAAACGTCAGAGAAGTAGTATGTATGTATTTATTTTAGGGGTCTTGCTCTGTTGCCTAGGCTGGAGTGCAGTGGTGTGATCACAACTCACTGCTGCCTTGAACTCCTGGGCTCAAGTGATCTATCTCAGCCTCCCAAGTAGCTGGGACTATAGGTGCATGCTACTATACCCAGAAGTGTTTTTTTTTTTTTTTTGAGACAGAGTCTCACTCTGTTGCCGGGGCTAGAGTGCCATGGCGTCAGCCTAGCTCACAGCAACCTCAAACTCCTGGGCTCAAGCGATCCTTCTGCCTCAGCCTCCCAAGTAGCTGGGACTACAGGCATGCGCCCCCATGCCCGGCCAATTTTTCTATATATATTTTAGCTGTCCATATAATTTTTCTATTTTTAGTAGAGACAGGGTCTCACTCTTGCTCAGGCTGGTCTTGAACTCCTGAGCTCAAATGATCCTCCCGCCTCGGCCTCCCAGAGTGCTAGGATTACAGGTGTGAGCCACCGCGCCCGGCCTATACCCAGAAGTGGTATTGAAAGCCTCTTAGTATAGACAGGATTATACACTGCTTATATGGTTAGTTAGCAGATGTGGTTTTAACAAATTGGGGCAGGAAAAACAGGTGGGAAGAAGCCTTCCTGGCTTCGGGAACCAGTATGAGCAGAGTCCCAGAGGTGAAGAGCTTACGTTTAATATGCTCAGCTCTGCTGAGGGTGGGCAGTGGACGTTTGTAAAGCTGAGATGCTGGAACATTAATCTGAAAACAAGGCATCAGATAGAGTTCACCTGGTTGGGAAAACACTTAATTGGCCTCCCCTGAAGATGTGGAGGGCTTCTCAGATTTTCATCGGGATGAGCCTCCAGGCCCTACCCAGACTCCTGCAATTGGCGACGCAGAGCCTGCTGAGGGACGAGGCCGTGGCCATCCCTGCTCTGAACAAGCTGCCAATGGAGCTTTCCCCATTACTATTCATGGTGGCCTTGACCGAGGGACGCAGCAAAACCCCGACGGCCGTGGTGCAGGCCGGGCCCTTCCCCCGCCTACCTGAGGGTCTTGATGAAGATGCCTCACCTGGAGACCTTAAGAGCTGTGCTGGATGGGCTCGATGTGCTGCTAGCCTAGAAGGTTCGCCCCAGTGGGTGGGAGCTGCAAGTGCTGGATTTACGGGAAGTTGACGAGAACTTCTGGAGCGTGTGGCCTGGAGCCCCTGTGAGGTCCTCACGGGCCGTGAGTCAGAGGCAAACAGGGCAGGACTGTCCAGGCATGGGAAGGCAGCAGCCACTGAAGGTGGTCGTAGATGTCTTTTTTTGCAACAAGAAGAGAAAACTACTTGAATTTCTCATGTATCTCTTTGACTGGGTCCAGCTGCCGGAAGATTTAGTTCACCTGTGCTGTAAGGAGGCAGTCTTTTTTGTAAGCTACTTCTATGAACTCAGACAGTTTCTAGAAATAGTGGACCTGAACTGTATCCACGACATGGAAGTGCACACCTTCTGGGACATTGGGAACCCAGGACAATTTGTCCCTTACCTGGCCCAGATGAGGAGTGTTCGTACAGTCATCTTCGGCGACGTGCACAGGCGTGACTACGATTGGCGAAAGGTAGGGAAAGAGATTATGACTGAATTCACCTCTACGTTCCTCAAACTGGACAAGCTCCAGAAGCTTTCTCTGTACAGAGTCTGCTTCCTCGAGCACTATCTGGACCAGTTAGGTGCCTCAAGACCCCCCTGGAGTCCTTGACAATAAGTGAGTGCAGGCTTCGACAATTAGAAACTGCAACTGCCTGCTTGTTCCTGTGCCCAAGCATGCATCAGCTAAAGGAGCTGGACCCGAGTGGCATCATACTGAGCGATTTCAATCCTGAGCCCTTCCAAACTCTACTAGAGAACGTTGCAGCCACCCTGCAGGTCCTGATCTTAGAGGACTGTTGGATCACAGACTTCCAGCTCAGTGTCATTCTGCCTGCTTTGAGCCGCTGCCACCAGCTCATAACCTTCAACTTCTGTGGGAACCAAATCTCCCAGGCCGTCCTAGAGAATCTGTTTCGCCACACCGTCAAGCTGAGCAGTTTGAGCCTAGTGGTATATCCTGTCCCGGATGAGTGTTATGATGATTGTTATACAGATATGGACCCGGAGCCTTGCTTCCAGCTTCTCGCTGGGGTGATGGAGATACTGAGGGACTTAAGGCAGCCCAAGAGGATCGAGTTCCGTTCCCTCCGCTGTCCTTATTGTTTTTATAGGTTAGTTATCCCATGTATTTATAGGGAGCTTGCAATGAGTATGTGGACATGGTTGTAAAGGAAGAGTCGGAAATAAAGGGAACATGAGCATAAAAAAAAAAAAAGACCTGCAGGGCTATCCCAGCAAGTGAAGCAGACACTGTTGGTGACTTCTTCCCCATGAGTCCTTGCAGCTAGGGATGGCTACATGACATGATTTGACAAAGGGATGTAAGCTGAGGTCTGCTGGGGGATTCTGAGAAAGCTTTGTTCCTAATAGTCTCCTATCAAGATTAGCTACCTGTGCCCTCTTCTTGCCTTCAGTGTGATGCCGGAATATCTTGTGACCATGGGGACAAAAGCTCAAATGTTAAGGATAGTGGCACGGAAGAATAGAGCTGAGTCCCTGATGGCATCACTGGATCCTAGAACCAAGGCCAGCAGCTACCTACATATCCCCTCCTCAAGGGAGAGAAAGGCAATCTTTGTTCAAATCATAGATCTGTTTTTGCTACTTGCAGCCAACTGTATTCTTATTTAACATGAGACCTGCCTTGCCCTTCATAGCTATTCCTGCTTTCCCGTAAATAAACCAGCATGTAGAGAAAAGTTCTAATTTCTTAGGATTTCTCCAAAGATGCATTGTTTTCAAGTACAATTACAGGCCTTTTCCTACTCCATACTACCAAGATCATATGAGTTCCTAACAATTTATGAAGTCTGTGAACTCACTCTCCAGAAAATGCTCAGGCTAAGCAACTCTGCTACCATCCTGCAGAATTGGGGTGGGTTCCGCACTGCCGTTGTTGGTCTGGGACTTGGGAAAGCAGAGGCTGCAGACTGAGATCAATACCAGTGCAGCTAAAGGGTCCTACTCTCACCTCATCTGGAAAGGCTTCAAGAGGCCCAAAGTAGGTAGGCCACCTCTGCCTTCTGTGTCCACCTGGAATCTACTGTGTATAAAACAACTGCAATGTGGCAACGAAACAATGAAGCCCCTTCCTACATCCATCCATGTTTAAGTGAAGGAAGAAATTCTTTCCCTTTCTGAGTCTGTGGGCAATGTCTAGTTAAATCACAAATACTCAGTTCCAGTACATATCCCTATCTGAATTCTGTTTCTGGTCAGCAACAGAATAATTCAGATAGTTTCAGATAAATCACGTGCTTATCCAAACACTTGCCTCTCTATTTCTGAAACTGAGGAACCATGTAGATTCAGCCAGTGTGTTACACTTCCCTGAGGCTGGTCTCCAAACTAGGGAACTGAAGAGATGCAGCCGGCAAAGGATACTCTAAATGGCAAGCTTTGATGACTCTATTAATGCCAAACACTATCTTAACTAGGGGTTACCCAGTTTTCTAAAGCCAGTCTGTGTTACTTTTTCTACTTAAAGTTAGCATACATCTACCCTATTGGCAAATGTTGTCAATGTCAATCCCACAACACATACCTGTCCTTTGGGAAGAAACTTTTAAATTCTTGTTTGCATTTGCATAGGGGTGAGCAATGAACCTCGAACTACATGCTAACAGACTCCAGAGCCAGGCTTCTGCCTAAGGGTACAGGAGGGTGAACAAGGCAAGTGCACTGAACCCTGTTTGTCTATATTTGTAATGTTTAAGTAAATGATTCCTAACAGATCAGTCATCTCTTCTTAACCCAATTATACCAGCCCTATGGGTTATTACACATTTTCTGGTCTCTTTAGTCACAACTAGGCATAAAACACATCAGTTCTGTCTCCCTTCCCTCCACCTCAGGTCAGCTTCTGGACTGGCTATTTATCTACTGCTGATGTTCTTCTGTAAATTTTTTAAATATTTAACACTAAATCTCAGATGCTAAATACTCTGTTGCAAGAAAAGACTGTATAAGACTTCTGATAAGATCGTGTTTTAATTGCCTGACACATACTGAAGAATGGCTCAAAATTAATAGGCAGAAATTAAAGAAAAACAGCTGGAAATGAGTTTGTGAATCCTTAATTTTTTTTTTTTTTTTTTTTGAGACAGAGTCTCACTTTGTTGCCCAGGCTAGAGTGAGTGCCGTGGCATCAGCCTAGCTCACAGCAACCTCAGACTCCTGGGCTTAAGCGATCCTACTGCCTCAGCCTCCCGAGTAGCTGGGACTACAGGCATGAGCCACCATGCCCGGCTAATTTTTTTGTATATATATTTTTAGTTGGCCAGATAATTTCTTTCTATTTTTGGTAGAGACGGGGTCTCACTCTTGCTCAGGCTGGTCTCGAACTCCTGACCTCGAGCGATCCACCCGCCTCGGCCTCCCAGAGCTAGGATTACAGGCGTGAGCCACCGCGCCCGGCCAATCCTTAATTTTAAGTAAGCTTCTGGCAAAAAAGTCACGAGTAGAACGAGTCAAAATTGTGTCTTCAAAATTAACAACCTTCACCCTCTGTCTTTTATTCATTTTGCTGTGATACAACAAAAAAGGCCAGTAAATACTGCCCTGGGTCTCAGGTAACAGTTTTCCAAAAGTGCAGTATCACTTTCTCTGCACAGTGGTGAAAGCCGGCATTTGGATGGGCTGGATCGGGTGGACAGGCTGAAACACTGGCTTCTTTCTCACATCAGCGTGTGTTTTCACTGCAGGGAGCAGCTGATTCCTTTTGATGATCTGTAAGGCCAGCTGGGTATTACCTATAAAAACACATCCCAGTAAGAAACAAAGCACACAGCAATACCACCACACACAAAGCCAGCCATCGGAATTCTGCAAGGGAGGCACAAGGTGATCTAGAAGAGCGGTGGGTCTATGGCCTTTGTGGTACACATAATGCCTGCGACCCATCCCCCAAAATTCTGATTGAAGTGATGCAGGGTGTGGCTTGGGCAATGGGATTTTTAAAAGCTTCCTAGTGATTATAAGGTACAGCCCAGATTAAGAACTTGTTACATTTTTCTCTTTTGGAGCTCTGAGGAAAAAAAAAAAAAAAAAACTTGTTACAGGTGGAATGTATAAAAGAAGGGATCTAGGGCCGTGCACTAGCCCTGATCAAGTCTTTAAGGAGGCCCAGGCTTACTGGGTGCCAGGCACTTAAAACTACTTCTTCAGCTACAAAATTGGGGGAGCCTTGTAAGGGTTCCCATGATCAACAAGGAGGTATATCTTAGATCTCTGTTTTTTTTTTTAACAAGATGGGGTCTTGCTCTGCCGCCCAGGCTAGAGTTCAGGGCTATTCACAGGCATGATTATAGCACATTGCAGCCTCAAACTCCTGGGCTCAAATGACCCTCCCATGTCAGACTCCTGAACAGCTGGGACTACAGGCATGTACCACTGTACCCGGCTGTGACTGAGAACTCTTAATATTTCTGTCCCTTCTATTATAATTTATCCCATCCACATCTCTTTTCTACCTTATGCCATCTCATATTTAAGGCTTATAGCCTTTTTTTCTAGGAAGCCACATCCTGGAGATCACATATGCTCTAGAGGCACGATCTGGATTTATGTTTAAATAAATAATTCTCAGCAAGAACTGGCTTACTGTAAAACTCATTAATGACATCTGTGTTCAAAATACTATGGTGTAGAACTCAAAGCAACAGGAATTCTGACTCATGTTCTCAATTAGAGTCATTTAGCTGCCTAAGAGAAAGGTTAATTAGTAGGGATTAATTATAATTAAGTGTCAGAAGTTATGATTCTGCATTTTCACAGATAAAAGGAAGTATGTTTAACTTGCAAGGAGGTATTTGTAGGATACCAAAAACTCTCTAATTACATTTTCTCTTTTTCTTTTGTAAAAAGAGTTTTTGCTTTTTTTTTTATGATGGCATTAGGCAAAATTATTTAAAGTCAATAAATTTTCATTCAAGGAATTTCATATGTGGTTCCTTCCACTGTCCATCAAGGGTAGCCTTAGTTCCTCAAAGCCTGGAGTCTCTGAAGATTTACCTTCAAGATAGCCCTTTTTAATAGAACAGATCCTTAATCCATAGTTGTTTTGTCAGCTCAGAAGTTACTGGCCACAATTCTTTTTCTTTCATTTTGGTTTCTTTTATCTGTATCTGAATATGGTCATACTGATGAAAACTTAAATTCTCCACCAAGAATCTTTGGGATCTAATTTCTTCAAGTTACTTTAAGGTCATTTTTAGAGTATATCTATTTGGTTCTCAATTTGACACCCTTTGGAAAAATGAGTGAGTTCAAATCATATTAGTTCCTAAAGCCATCACATTCAAGAATAGTACAGATCAGTGGGATATGCCAATACCTAAGGTAGAAACAAATTATTAGGTCTTTCATACTTTTAGCAACTGTCTTGTAGTTCCTTCCCACAGATCTAACAAATAGTCCTGTGAGTAAAGCAAAACCACAAAGTTACTCTATGTGGCATTTCCAACAATGTGTGGCTACAGGAAAAGCCCCACCGGGATAGACCTCAACCTCTACCTACATTTTTGTTTAAAAGAATTTGATGGGTAATATCTTCAGGGAAGCCAAAGTTTTGATTTTTAAGAGAAAAAGCAGACATTAAAAATCTTGGGTTCTTTCAAGGGTTAAAGTTCTAACTAGAGAGAATTACTCACCATTCTGCAGTTCAAGGTAGACTGCCAACAAGATGGCCTCAGGGGGCACCTCTTTAGGATGGATCATTGAAGCCGCCTTTGCTCAAAACAGAAAGACACCCATGAAAAACCAACCGCTTAAGATACAAACTCCAACTACATCTGCCAACCAAGGACAAGGTAGCAAACTCATTCAAGCTCATTCCCACATAACTTCCTGGGGACTACCTATTGTTCTGCTAAGCTAAGATGCCTTTGTCTTAAAATCTACCAATTAAGCTAGACATGTATTTTTTTTTTTTTTTATACAGGCAGAGTTTTGGTATGTTGCCCAGGCCAGCCTTGAATTCCTGAGCTCAAGCAATCCTCCTTCCTCAGCCTCCCAAGTAGCTGGGACTATAGCTGTGCACCACTGCCTCTGGCTTAGACATGTAATTTTTAGTTAAATGATTTAATATTTTCCCTTGCCTAATCCATAACAAGTTCTTAATAGGGGAAAGTTTTTCTTCCCTCTTGGTCTTCACATGCTTAGAGTTCTTATTCTGTCTCTTGGCTATTCTGGATTTTGAGATGGGTGATCAGACACCCCTGATTGTACATGTTAGTTATCTCTCCAGGTCTGCTGGTGGCTCGTCACCAAAGATGCAGTTGCATTTACATCAAAATCTGCATGCCTATTTGTTTTCCTAGGTAACATCTCAGTATTGTAGGTTGTAAATTGCCAATGTCAGGAATAAGAATTCAAACTTAAATGGTAATGCAGAAAACATGTACCTCTTAGCATGTTTAATTTCTTTATTCTTAAGGACTGAAACATAATACAACTTCATCAAACAGAATCATTTATTGGTTTAGGCAACATGCTGCCCTTAAATCTGAGTAAGAGCATAGCACCAGCCAGCAGTTTCTCTCTGATCCAGTCCTGAGGAAAGGAAGCTTGGACTGCTCTGGTCAAAGGCGCTGAAATGATAGGTTTATTTCCTCAGTCTGGGCCTCTCTGGGCTGCGGCCTTTTCCTCACCTTACTATCAACTTGTACTTCCCCATCTAGTTTCAGTTGCTCATTACTTCCAGATTGCTTTACTCCTTCCCTTAATCTAATCAGAAAATGTACTTCTACAAATACTCATTGACCAGAGGTGGGTGTGGAGATAAGACAGGGACTTCCCCTGATGATAAACAAGCATGCAAATAACTAACAATAACCCAAATAACTTTACCTAAATTGCTGCATACCCTGGCATTATCTAAATGCCAGGGAAAGAGGCCAGTAAATGTGCTGTGAGTATGGAGAAAAAGAAAGAAGTTTCTTTTTCTTTCTTTTTTTTTTTTTAGGAAGATAAGGCAAGGAAAGAATTTTCTTTCAAATAAAGAGCTTTGGGGTAAGGGAGGCCTCCCTTAGTCTTTGCAGGGCAGATAATTGATAGGCAGAAAATGGGGGGAAATGGGATTGAAGGTTTTAGCTTGAATGTGGAAAATGTCTGGGGAACCAGAAACTTGTACTAGGTTAGTTCCTGGCAGCACAAGGAGAGACTAGTGGGGAGTCTCACCCAGAGCATGTGCTCCTAAGAAGTTCCTCATGAATGAGGTGGGGAGACTTTTGTTCTTCTTACTACATCACTGAGGTATAACAACTCAGTTGAAAAAATGAGAATTTATACTTCTAGGCCTAGCTTTATAAGCAAGCCATATAGACAAGATCATCTTTACATCATTTTATTTCCAAGTAGCTAGCACACACAGGCCATTTATTGTTCTTTGCACTGACCACAGTCTGCAGCTTTCTCTAAAATACAAGAGTTCAAGGCAATAACTTTATGAGACTTAACGGCATTTTGCTTACTGGCTGTTCAGAATGGTTAGTGGTGGGCAGGCAACCTCGGAAACATCTACTCGGAGCCCTTCTTCACATCATTGTTCTGCCCTCCCAGGCAGGGTGGGCCTCCCAATTAACAAAGGTCCAGCCATTGGATTAACCTAAAAACCAAGGGACCAAAACAAAACCCCCTTCAGACCCCAAACCAGGCCTGACCCCATCTGTCTCTCCCAGCGTGGCAGCAGCCATGGCCACCTGCTGTACGAGAACCTGAGCTGGACTGTACACACTCTAACTTTAGATCAAAAGCCCCGTTTGCTGCAGTGTTTGTGGTCCGGGGGCACTTTGAGAGGGGCTGTTAAACATCCTAGCCTCGCCACTGAGAACAGTGAAACATTCTAGCTCTTACCAGTTTAACTCATGCACTCGATTCCCAGATAGTATCAAACATGTTACCCTGGATAGTCTACGATTTAACTTTTCTGATTTTGGATCAGAAATGCTGACCAGGTGACAATAAGTTGACTAAGTATCATATGCAGCTAATTTTTACATGGTAAAACATCATTCTTTCTAGATACAACAAGGTCGCCCACGTAGGCAGGAAGTTCTGGAAGCAACCATATTTCCTAAGAACAGGTTTAATTTCAATGTTACTCTGGCAAGCATGTGGGGATGTGGGCTCTGATGTGCTGGTGGTGAACTGGCACAAACTTTCTATTAATATATTAGAAGTTTAAAAATTTTTCTGCATATTCTTTGTAATCCCCCTTTCAGGAAGGTGTCTCCTAACTGTAAGGTATTGGGGGGCAGGCTGTATCATGTCTACTTATTTACAGTCTTACTCCCACGGCTCAGCACAGAAGTTAGTGCTCAATAGCTATCTGCTGAGTCAATCTCCTTTTGAGGAATTATCCCTTTCTAATCCTGTGAAACCCCTCTGGGGCTGCCGATGGTAGTATCCAGCCACCTACTACATGTATGGTACCCATGCCCAGGGATAGTAGGTAACCTAAAGAGGTCCAATCAGAATCTTCCTTGAGACTTGATGATGTATCATTTCAGGAGCAGAATTCAGAGGTCTATTAGTTATATATTGCCAGCAGCTTTCTTTAGTGTGTATGGAGTTTGTCCAATACTGCTCTTCCAAATCCTGACTTTCTGAAAGGTGTACTTATAAATTTTTTTTTTGAGACAGGGTCTTACTCTGTTACTCTGGTTGGAGTGCAGTGGTGTCATTACAGCTCACTGCAATCCTCTTGCCTCAGCCTCCTGAGTAGCTGGGACTACAGATGCGCACTACTGCGCCTGGCTTATTTTTTCTATTTTCGGTAGAGATGGGGTCTCGGTCTAGCTCAGGCTCGTCTTGAACTCCTGACCTCAAGTGATCCTCACACCTCTGCCTCCCAGAGTGCTAGGATTATAGGCGTGAGCCACCGTGCCTGGCCATAATTAACTTTTTGAATATAGATTTACACAATTCAAAATTAAAAAGCATAAGAGTATACATTGAAAATCTCCCCATTCTAGTGTTCCAGCCACACAGTTTCACCCGGTCACCCCTACAACTAATGTTAGCAGCTTCTGGTGTGTCCTTTCAGAGATCTTTTATGTACATACAGCATTATGCAGAAATTTTTTTTTAATTTATTTTTATTTTTTTAGAGATGGGGAGAGATGGGGCCTCACTCTGTCACCCAGGATAAAGTGCAGAGGCATGATAATAGCTCATTACAGCCTCAAACTCTTAGGCGCAAGAGATCCCCCTGCCTCACTCAGCCTCTTGAGTCACTGGGATTAAGAAACTGTTTTATACCTTGCTCTCTTACTTAGACATCCGTTTATTTTAATACATAGAGTTTACAGCTGCATTGTATTCAACTGTATGGATGCACCATTATTTATTTCAGTGGTCTCTTAGATGGCTTTCAATCTTTTGGAAATTTAATTATTAAAATCATCAAGAAAAACTCTCCACTAAGTGTCTAGGTTCATTTGCAATGCTGATCAGTTATTTACCTTGCAAGAATATTTTTAAACCTAGAATATTTTTAAGCTGACCACATGCCACAAACAAAATAACAAAAGCCATAAACCTCAAACCCTTTGCTGGCTGCTTTATAAGAAGGTTCATCTCCTCCCACTCTTGGCCTCACCTGGTGGAGACACTTTCGGGCTTTGTCGTATTCGCTCCTGAGGCAGTAAGCACTGCCAAGGTTGAACAGCATCACAGTCCTGGCAGAGTTGACGGAACTGGGGTAGCACTGAGGGGCCCGCTTCCCAGCTGGGGAAAAAGAGTACAGAGTTGGTGAAGAGGCCGTGCCAAGGGGAAGGGAGCAACCCAATCCACCGCCCTTGAGAAGCCACTCAGAATAAAGCACAGCACTATTCCTCAGGCTGACAAATGAACAAGACAAGATTTAGAGTCTAAATTTTGGGGATATGGGCCAGACTACTTAAGTATTTACAAAACTTCTTACTTACAGGATTCCATTGCTTCATTTTCACCTTTGTCTGATCCTACAAAAACATGAAAATGAATCTGAGAGGCAGGACAACAGAGCATATTATTATTATTATTATTTTGAGACAGTCTCACTGTGTTGCCCGGGCTAGAGTGCCATGGCGTCAGCCTAGCTCACAGCAACCTCAGACTCCTGGGCTCAAGCTATCCTTCTGCCTCAGCCTCCGAGTAGCTGGAACTACAGGCATGTGCCACCATGCCCAGCTAATTTTTTCTATATATTTTTGCTTATCCAGCTAATTTATTTCTATTTTTAGTAGAGACTCGCTCTAGTAGGGGTCTCGCTCTTGTTCAGGCTGGTCTCGAACTCTGGACCTCGAGTGATCCTCCCGCCTCGGCCTCCCAGAGTGCTAGGATTACAGGCGTGAGCCACCGCGCCCGGCCTACAGAGCATATTTTTTAAAAACTTAACTTTCTTTATGAAATGGAAATATAATATAAAGCAATTTGTCACAACATTTACTTTTCATGTACTGTAGATTCTATTAAAAGACATCAGATTGCAACCACCCACCACCACCTTAACCTGAGAGCTAACCTTGAATAAAGTGAATGTCACATAACTTAAATTCCTCAAAAATGTAGCCATGATTTAAAACTGACTTTTGAATGCAATAGTTTTACTCCCCCTTTGATAGTGGAAGCACTCCAAAGGAAAAAATACAATTAGAATCAACATATCTAAAAAATATGTTAGAATCAACATGAATGTCCAAACACTACCAGCCTATCAGCCTTTTAAAAGTGAGAATTTAGCCCATCTGATAATCAACTCCCAGGTCTACTTAGCAAACCATTACTACAAAGTACAGCCCCAAATGTGGAAAGCTGGCCTACAACTTCCTTTTCTTTACAGCCATGCCCTTAAATTTCTACATATCCTGAATTACAACAGGAAGGAAGTGGAAATGGTGACCAGTTCTGATCAAAAGTGTCCTCATTAACCTTGGTCCTGCTCATTTGAAGAGATCCCTAAGGAGACATCAGTGACATTCTCCGGGTTCAAGTGAGTAATAGCATCAGATATTCTGTCGAGAGAGATGAGTGCTTCTGCAGCATATAAATGGCCCAAAAACCTAAAATGAAAAAACAGATTTCCAAACTGAAAAGTAGTCATGGCAAAAATACCTAATGTAGAATAATATTGAGTATACTATGTTATTATACATTATGTATAAATCTCCTATATTTCATGTCCTTGAATTAAAAATCTACATTTATTTAGGTAAAATGGATCAATTAAGGGTCACTTAAATTTTATTTCTTTAATAAATCTTAAAATATATAATAATTTTTATATAGGCTAAGTAGAACAAAGTATACATATCAGTTAAGAAAGTAGTTAAAACTGGCAAATTCATGCGTCTCTATTTATACAGAAAATAATATTAACACAAGAAGGTATACATTTCTAAAATAAGACAGAGATCCTAGGATGGATGCCCATATGTGGAGAATGAGGATCAGATTTTTCCAGTATGTGCTGCTGGGAGAGTCTGAAAAGCACCAGAGCGCCAGACCAGATTTAGGCTGGATCAACCTTACTTCTACTCTAAAAGTTTCCTGCTTTTCACACTATCTATTCTATTTTATTCCCACTGATGCTAGAGCAGATGCACATCCTCCTTCTTCTTCCAGTCTCTTACTTTGAGCCATTTTCCCCTGATTGATTTTTCAAAATTATTAATAAAAGTCTTAGACATATTACATCCTGCTCAAAATCTTAATGACTTTTTCTACATGAGAACAAAACAAACAAAACTAAACTTTTAAAGTTTCAAAGCTCTCCACAATTTGGCCCTTACTTAACTATACCCAGCCAATATTCTCGCTCCCCCAACCCACTGCTGCCCTGTAGCCCTGCCTCCTAGGGCTCAAAGTCTGGCCTAATCTCCACAAGCCAGTAGCTAACCACACCATTTAAAGGGCCTGCCCAGGTCTCATCTCCTCAGCTAGCCTGCCTTAACTGAGTCTGTCCACCTGGATATTGAGTCATCAAATCTTAGACTCTTTTCAATTTGACTGCTTTCTGGGATTTATGCACATTAATCCCCTAAGAGTTCTTTATCTCTCTCTGTTTTTTTGTTTTTGTTTTTGAGACAGGGTTTCATTCTGTCACCCAGACTGAAGAACAGTGGTGTGATCACAGTTTACTATAACCTCCAACTCCCAGGCTCAAGTGATACTCCTCATTCAGCCTCCTGGGGGGCCAGAACTACAGATGCATGCCACCATGCCTGGCTAATTAAAAAAAATTTCTTTTTTTTTTTTTTTAGAGAAGGGGTCTCACTATGTTGTTCAGCTTGGTCTAGAACTCCTGGCCTCAAGCAATCCTCCCAATAATGGTCTCTTTATCTCTTTATTAAGCAATTTCTTTCTTCTAACTATCAGGAGCTATGATGACCTTTCATTTTGTTTCCCTGACAAATACCCTAAGAGAAATGATATTTAAGAAAAAGAAAAAAAAATCAGTAACTTCAAATATATTTTGAAATAAAATTTTTTAAATTCATTGATGCAGTATCTACAAGCCAATAATTACAAGACACAAAGACACATACAACTTGAAAGAGTTATGTCAATTTGTTTTCTGTAAAATTAATTAAAAATATTTTTTAATCCTTTTGTAGTTTATAAGTGTGATGATTGAGTTTTCATGCTCCTATGTGAGATGCGCCTCCCTTAAACCTTGTTACAAAACAGCATATTATCTGACATGAAAAATAATTTTTTTTAACCAAATGAAATGTTTTCAAGACACACAAAGCCTAGAAATCCTCTACTAGGTGTGTAGAAAGCAACAAGCAGGGGGCAAAAGCTGCTGGGTATTCAAGGGCAGCCAAATGCAGAAAGACCTATTCACTGGGAAGAAAGACAGGTGGTCTTGTTATTCATTAAGAAACCAATGCTTAGGATAGAATGGTTAAGAGAATTAAAAAAGAAATTTCCATTCCACACTATGATTTAAAAAAAAATTTCAGACATGGCTTGGCCAATCCCTTAGAAATTCGCTAAGAAACCATATAACCTTATAACCTAGAAGTTTTGTTTTTTTGACTTTCAGAGTGAAAAGTTGACAAATAAGGTTAAAACCTCCCAAACACATGCTGAATGGAGAATCTACTTTGAATTACTTGAGGATAATGATCACAATGGCAGCCAAAGGATTTACAAAGCAGCTAAAATTTGGGTTTCATTTTTGATTAAAAAAAAAAAAAAAAGGTCCACTGTTCTCATAATAGCCATACATACCACAATCTGAACATCAGAAACAGCCACAGCTCCTGACTTTGGCACTTCACGGAGTTGGGCAAAGGTAGGAATGTAAGGCACTTTAGAAGCAACCCAACTGCCTTGAACTGAAACTCAGAATCCCCCTTCTATGCCTGGATATTGGACAAAGTTCTCTTGCAGAAAAGCAGGAACTCCCTTATATTTGAATTGTGACAAAGTCTCTTATATGACTGAATGATTTCTTAATTACTTTTTAAATATAAGGAATATATGGGGAACACTGGCCTGAAACAACCTTTTTTTTTTTTTGAGACAGAGTCTCACTTTGTTGCCTGGGCTAGAGTGAGTGCCGTGGCGTCAGCCTAGCTCACAGCAACCTCAAACTCCTGGGCTTAAGCGATCCTACTGCCTCAGCCTCCCGAGAAGCTGGGACTACAGGCATGCACCACCATGCCCGGCTAATTTTTTCTATATATATTTTAGTTGTCCAGATAATTTCTTTCTATTTTTAGTAGAGACGGGGTCTAGCTCTTGCTCAGGCTGGTCTCGAACTCCTGACCCCGAGCAATCCACCTGCCTCAGCCTCCCAGAGTGCTAGGATTACAGGCGTGAGCCACCACACCCGGCTTGAAACAACCTTAATCAATGTTAAATGTAGATGCTTATATAAAGCAACCAGTTTTTTAAAAGGCAAAAAAAGTCAAATATTTATGGAATTATTTCTCAGAGTATGATCTCACAATTCTAAGTATTGCACATTGTAAACAAAGCCCACTAAAAAGCAAAAAAGTAGTTATATTTTGGAATTTTTAAGTATATATCTACAGGATGAATGAAAAAACAACTGTCCTAATGTTATGCAGAATACTCATGGCTTTGGATAAAATTTCCAGGATCAGCATCATAAAAAGATTCAAAGATACTGTATTTTACCCTTTTTTGAGACAGAGTCTCGCTCTGTTGCCCAGGCTAGAGTGCTGTGGCCTCAGCCTAGCTCACAGCAACCTCAAACTCCTGGGTTTAAGCGATCCTTCTGCCTCAGCCTCCCGAGTAGGTGGGACTACAGGTATGCACCACCATGCCCAGCTAATTTTTCTACATATATTTTTAGTTGGGCCGCTAATTTCTTTCTATTTTTTTTTTAGTAGAGACAGGGTCTCGCTCTTGCTCAGGCTAGTATCGAACTCCTGACCTCGGGCGATCCACCTGCCTCAGCCTCCCAGAGTGCTAGGATTACAGGCATAAGCCACCGCGCCCGGCCTATTTCACCCAATTTGGATAAAAGAAAATATGATGTGGTTTGGAAAACTTCAGCATGACAATGACACTAGTATTGAAGAGGCATCTAGAGTCTGAATAAAACTATCTTATGAAATGGCTAGGAAAAATATTTTTTAAAATATTTTAAAATTCTTATCTATTTAAATTGCATTTCTCAAAGTAGATTTATCATGTTGACCAAATTCCTTTTCTGGTGGGTCTTCTCCCTGAGTACCTGACTTATTCTGTGGCTTAAAGTGCTCCAGTCAGGCCTAGCAATGGACATTTGTGAGTCCCAAGTTTTTGTCTCCTAACACTCAGTATAGCAAATGCCATTTCTACTAATCCCTGAGGTGCAACAAATGAAAAACCTTTTACCGTCAAGACTTGAGTTAAGAAAGTTTTTTAACTAGCTTCTTTCTCCACCAATATATATTCCACTGGAGGAGTAAAAAGTAGCAGTACACACCATAAACTAATTGGAAACCTCAAAAGAACCAGGGCCACACAGGGCAAGTCACACTTACTTAAGAGATCCTGACAGCTTGGGCTGCTGAAGAAGTTTATCTGCATGGTTCAAAGCCATAAGGTTATCACCCAAAGCCAGAGCCACATAAGCACTGCAAGCAAGTATGGAGCACCTAGAACACAAAAGGGAAGGGGCAGAAAACATCATTTTAAAAGGTAATGATGGTTATATCTGCTAAATAGGAAAGAATGACCTAATTATAGCTGTGACAATCTGGACACCTGGAAAGAGGAGAGGAAGCCATGGCACTAATGGTAAGAATTAGTATAATGTATAAAATCATCCTGAAGCACAGTTTAGCTATTAACCTAAATCATCTTTGGCTTCCATCCAACTGACCCACACCCCCAATAAGATAACCAAACGAAGTTACAATATATATTTAACCTGTAAAAAAATAATGTTGCAGTTAACAGCTTAATGAGAACTTACTTCATAGAACATTTCTTTTAACATTCTAGAAATAACTCTATAGAAGCAGATATTATTCTTTTTATACGTATTTGTGATTTTGCTAAGAAACACAATTAACGTTACTAAAGAATCCATTTTGCTTAGCTTACTGTATTCTTGCCTGAACCTATTAAGAAGTCAACAGTTCTTGCTAAGTAACAGCTAAAAAAAAATTTTTTTGTTTACACAGTTACTACTATTCTAAATGAATACTGAAGGAAGAAAACAAGTTAAATAAACATATCTGAAGATAAAATTTAAGCTACACTGACTTTGCTAAGTTAGGTTGAAAACCTAAATTTCTATTTGGTTTTCTACTTAACGGGCAAGCTCATTTAAAACAGTTCTACCTAAAGACTCGACACTAATAGATCACTTGAATGGTAAACAACTGCTCCAACAAAGCAATCTTAAAATAAACCCTTGTCAAATACAAATGAAGTCCGAATGGCCGATCATAAATGACCTGACTCAGATATAGGGTTTTGAGTTATGTTTACGAATTACAATACACATACATATCATTAAGTGCATTCAGGTTGTAATTTTAGTTTAAGGAAGAGTGTAACCATCATATCACTACAGAGTTTTCTAATGCTCTGAAATCCTCTAACTAGAAATGGCCCTTCTAGTAAAAAGCACAGCTGGGCAAATTCAAAAGTATTCTGCTGTTTCCTCTTTCTTTGCTCACTCTTGGTTGCTAGAATCTCAGAAAAGTATACCTTTAACTCCAAACACAGAGAAGTAGACTGGTCCTGGAAAAGGCACAAGGAAATTGAGGTTTTTGGCCTTAGACTACTATGGTAGGGCAGAAAGACTGTTTAAGGCAGTTTGTTGTTTTATCAACGTAAAGACTGACATCCAAAGTGGTTAAATATTTAATATACCCTCTAGCTTAGAGTGTATGATTAGTCGGGACTAACATGCAACACTGTAGACTCCCAAACTGCTGCTCTTCCCATCTAATCACATTGCTTCTCTATCAACTCACAAGACTGCTTTAAAAATAAAGAAAAGATTACTGTACATTATGATTTTTCTAAGTATTACGCACACAGAAATAGGTACTCTGGCCTGTCTTTTTAAATAGGAAGAAAACCATATTTAATCCAAACACTACAAATTCATATTTTGTTACTGAGTATATAATTTATTTAGTTTTATCATAAGAGTATATAATTTTAAATCTGAACCCTGTTCACAGAAGGGAGTAACTTGAGAGGAGGCAAATGGTGCCATTTCCAAAGGAATTTTCCTGGCAAGCCTACTGTCAATATCCCTAGGTCTCCAAGAGTTGGCCTCAGCAGCAAGGTTGCCCTGGTGGCCACAGTCCCTGCGGGGAGCCTTGCCCCTGAAGGAAGTCTCAAGAAACCTGAGGTGGGAGGCACTGGCTAGTTATCTCTCATTTTCAGAAGCATGTTAGGGTTAAGTATGTGTGGCAAGATTAGGTGACAATCTTTTCTTTTGGCTTATTTATAGTTTTTATTTTAAGATGGCAATGAACATTCATTCACTTAAGAAGTATATTGAGTGCCTACCACATGTCAGGTATGTATTGCTTACGAAGAAAAAAAAGAGACTTTAAGGGTCTAGTGACCAGAAGCTCAAGAAGATCATCAGCTCAGGGGCCTGTATGAATGACAGTCACAAAATTTAATATCCATTTTCATCTGTGACTTTGCCAGAGGTTAGGGCAAAATATAAGCTCCTTAAGAGCAGAAGTACACATCTTTTGTTGCCTATGCAAAGACTAGAGCAATTTCTCACCATGTGCAGTAGGTGCTTAAGACAGCTTCCAGCGTTTTAAATTTCAGGCACCCAGACCCCCACCTTTCTTGTTGGTAGGTCACTTTGCTGATGAAGCCAACTCTTTTTTGGCCCCCACATACAGGCGTCTCTTCCTAGGTCCTAGGGTCTAGGATAAGCCCCATCTCAGGCAGGCTTGCTGGGAAATGCCTGCCCTGGCCTCCCCTGACAGTAGGTGGGCTATTACTGCTCCAGCCCACTGTCAAGCACACTTTGGGTCCAGAAATCAGTCATGTAAGATGTGCAGCAGGGTTTTGTTTCCCAGGAAGCCCAAACTATAATTATGTACAAGAATATAAAAATCTGCCTTCTTCAACTTTTTTACCTTTTACTTTTATCACATTAAATCACAACAGGGTAAAAGAGTCTAACAATACAATAATCATTCTATTAAAAAACAAATATGCAAATAAAAAAATTTGGAGTTGTCATTCTGATTAAGGGCCATCAGGATTAAGTAAGTTTCACTGCCCAAAACTCAAACCAACATTTATACTCCCCCTCTCTTGGTGCCTTACAATCCACCCCAACTCACCTCTCATCACCCGCTCACACTCATCCTCCTTTTCCTCTTAGAAAACAGTACTGCACTCAGCATAATTGCTACAGACTGCTAACACCAGAAACACACACAGCTCTATCTACTAAGCCTCTGGAGAAATCACTTTACTTTTGATAGTTACTGTTTAAAATATCCCCCCTGCCCCCCAATTCCTCGAGTCACTGTCCAATCCGCTTTACCAATCACTCAGTGGATCTGACAGTTCATCAGACTGGAAAAACTATACCTCAAGGGAAGAGACACTAGCTTCTCCCCCCTGTGGAGGATCTGACAAAACCCCACACTCTCCCTTTCACATGCTGGAGGAGCTAGCTCTAGGTCCTTAGAACACCAACCCTCGGAAAAGAAGAGGAAAAAAAAAAAAAAGAGGGAAAGAAAGGAAAGGAGGGAGGAAGAATGGAAGGAAGAAAGGAAAGATAAGGGAAAAAATTTTTTCTTAAAGCACCAAATTACAACAAGCTATACAAGGCTGAGCATTAAAATTTGTCAAGCCACATATTCTGTGAGTTAAATGAATCTAAACTAAATATCTGAAATAGTTTAACCCTTATTAAAAGAGGCTAAAGTGGGGGTAAATCCGGTCAGTCTCCATTTGTCAAAGGAAAATAAATTTACGAAGCAATCTCACAGTAAACATTACTTGAAAAATTGGCCCAAAAAACTCATAATGTAATTTCTCAAACTGAATATGATAGATTTAAAAATTTCGAACAAAAAATATTCAAGCCGATTCAATTTATCTGCAATAATCCAAAAAATAAACTTGTCAATTTTCAACTCTTTAGAGAAGTTTAAAAATTCAATTAGTTTTTCACTTTATGTCTTCTGTAAACATTTTGCTATTTATAACAGTTCTATGCAAAAAGAATCTTATTGATAAACATATCCCAAATCCAATAAAAACAGAAGTCCAGCACAAATAAGCTAAAAAAGTTTTATCTTCACCAAATCCAGCATCTCAAAGAGCCCAATCCTACCCCAGGCAGTAAATAAAATGCACAAAGTCACAGAGACTTAGCAATTTATACATGGACAGGACCTTAAGATCACCCAATCCAACCGCTTTATTTGACAGAAGAGGAAAGGAAGGCACACTGGGGTTAAATGATTTGTCCAAGGTCAGCGGTGCCTCTGTGGGGTTTCCACAGAGTGGCAGACCAGTGATGAATTATTTTAACCCTGGTTTGTGATCAATCTGATCACCAGTTCATCTAAATGAGATCCTTGGAGGCAGATGTGAATCATGCCCACGCGAACACAGACTACTGACAGTGTGAAGGACATGTCACATGGACAGGTTCCTTCTATTGTAGAGTTTATTAGATGAACAAGTTACCGTAGGACCGCAGTCAGTTATAAGAATGAAATGGGGCTGGGTCTCTAGCAAAAGCAATATAAGATTCAAAAGATTATTAACCATAATCCAGTTAGGTACGTCTTATGAGCTACAGTGTCACCACTGGGCTAAGACCAAAAGAAATATGATTCCTTAAGTACACTAAAACTGTCTATAATATTTATGTTATCAACCATTTGTTTGATTCATCTTCTTTTATAAACACTGGACCACAGGAGGTCCCTTTTAACTAAATGGGAAATAATTCACTGAGTGTCACATTAGAGTCTGAAAGAACTAATTAAAGCTTTCATAATTTATACTTGTGGAACAACTTAACTGGCTTAATTAAATTTGCCCTAAACATTTCCTTTTATCCATTTTGGGGCCTCTCATTAAAAAAAGACAAATTAAAATTTCATTTCATTTTCTATGCTTTTATTTTAATTTCTTGTACAGACATTTCTGATGCTGGCCCCGACATTATTTCCTATCCTTTTACAGTTCTGTTATACTCTTTACCAAATTCTAGAGCAGTCTCCATTTTAATTTTAGAAAATAAAAGTTTGGCTAATATCACAATCTCAGACTGAATAATAAAGATGTCCTGTAATATGCAACATGTAAGACTTAGTACATATCCATGACAGTTATTAAACCACTATGCAATAATAAAATGTCAATATGTCACTAAACTTACGAACTTATGAACTCATTCCTTTATTATTAATAAGATCCCAGAAGGCACAAGAATGAAGTTGAGCCTTATCTTACACCATATGCAAAAATTAACTCATACGGATCAGAGTCCTACATGTAAGCTCTAAAACTTAAAACTCTTAGAATAAGGATAAATCCTCAAGATTTTGGATTTAGCAAAGGAATCTTAGATATGACATGAAAAGCATGAGCAACATAAGAAAAAAATGTAAACGGAACTCTATCAAAATGAAAACCTTTTGTGCTTCAAAGGACACCTTCAAAAAAGTGAAAAGACTATACATACAGAACGGGAGAAAATAATTACAAGTCATATATCTGATGAGAGATTTGTATCTAGAACATATAAAGAACTCTTACAACCCAATAATAAAGACAAATAACCTAATTAAAAACGAGCAAAGGATCTGAACATTCTTCCAAGAAAGATATACAAATGGCCAATAAGCATATGATAAGATGCTCAACATCATCATTACTCAGGAAAATGCAAATCAAAGTCACAATGATACACCACTTCATACCCACTACAATGTATAAAAAGGGTGGACAATAATAAGTGTTGTTGAGGATGTGAAGAAATTGGAATCCTCATACACTGCTGGTGTGTTTCTAAAATGGTGGAACCACTTTAGAAAACAGTCTCACAGTTCCTCAATTAAACAGAGCAAGCATATGACCCAGCAATTCCACTCCTAGGTTTATACTCAAGAGAAATAAAAACATATGTTCACAAAAAAACTTATACGTGAATGTTTATAGCAGCCTTATTCACAATAGCAAAAAGATAGAAATAATCCAGAAGTCCATCAATGGACAAATGGATACACAAAATGTGGTATTATCTACACAATGGAGTATTATTCAGCAAAAAAAAGGAATGAAGTACTAATACATGCTACAACTTGGATCAGTCCTGAATACATCATGCCAAGTGAGAGAAACCAGTCACAAAAGCCCACTTTTTATATGATTCCATTCATACAGAAGTCCAAAATAGGGAACTTTGCATAAATAGAAAGTAGATTAGCTAGAGATGGGAGTAGACTGAGGAACAGGGGGTGATAGCTCAAGAGTACAGGGTTTCTTTTTGGAGTGATGAAAATGTTCTGAAAGTGACTATGGTGATGGTTGCACAATCTATGAATATACTAAAAACCATTCATTGGACTGTATACATTAACACATTAACTGCCATGTGAGTTGTATTTAACTCACACTAGCATATGTAACTCACATATCTCTTCACCTTGGGAGCTTCAGGAACTATTTTTGAAGCTGCATATAACTCAGGCATAGAAAACAATAAAAAATAACAAATTTTTTATTAAATTAGAAAGGATCATTTTGTTTTTGAAGATTTTATTCTATTCTCCTAATAAATTACCATGGCCCCAAGGAAAAAAAGCTTTTTTCTAGAGTGGCACTCAATGTGTTAAATGGGTGAATAGTATGGTATGTGAATTATATCTCAATAAAGTGATTTTTTAAAAATAAGATACCAGTGGATAGTCAATAAATGTTTGACTTTTTAAAAAATAAGAAACATCTTAGGAGAAAAATGTACTCATGTTATAACCAATCATTGTGTTTAAAAAACCCCATTATCTCCCAAATGTATATGGCAAACATTCATATTTAAATCAAAGCATATGGCCAAAATATCAATCCTGCATAAGCAACTACATTCTAAGATTCCTCTGGACATTAGATCTTTTTTTTTTTCTTTTTTTTGAGACAGAGTCTCACTTTGTTGCCCGGGCCTAGAGTGAGTGCTGTGGTGTCAGCCTAGCTCACAGCAACCTCAAACTCCTGGGCTTAAGCGATCCTACTGCCTCAGCCTCCTGAGTAGCTGGGACTACAGGCATGCGCCACCATGCCCGGCTAATTTTTTCTATATATATTTTTTTAGTTGTACATATAATTTCTTTCTATTTTTAGTAGAGACGGGGTCTCGCTCAGGCTGGTCTCGAACTCCTGACCTCGATTGATCCACCCGCCTCGGCCTCCCAGAGGGCTAGGATTACAGGCATGAGCCACCGCGCCCAGCCGACATTAGATCTTTTAAAGAAAAAAAGTTTCCTGAAGAGATAAAAAATTCAGCTAAAATTTGTGGCATGTGAGAAAACTTTGGCCTAGTAACACTACACACTTGTAGAAACCATGTTACGACAAATATAAACATTTCAAATACACATTTGTTCTAAACCCTGAGAGCAGCAGTGTTCAACAGAAATATATTTGGAGCCACAAATGTAATTTTAAATTTTCTAGTAGACACACTAAAAAAATTGAAAGAAACAGGTGATAGTAATTAATTTTAATAAATTTAAATTTAACCCAATGTCTAAAATACCATTTCAGCATATAATCAATATAAAGATAGTAATGACATATTTTACTTTTTTTATAGTAAGTTTTGAAAGCTGGTGTATATCTTATACTTGAACAGTGCATCTCAATTCACAATGGCCACATTTCAAGTGCTCAGTAGCCGTATGTGGTAAATGGCTCTGGTACTGGACAGTGCAGGCTTAGCGTCTAAGGAATACATGTTAAATACAATTAGAGAAGGGTTTTTTTTTTTTCCTTTTGGTTAAGAAACCAAGTTTTCCATATCATGCCACCTTATAAACGACATATAAGGAAAAGCCACCATTTATCAATATTGCTGATTAATTATATTTTCTGACAGGGTACAGTGGCTCACACCTGTAATCCTTGCACTCTGGGAGGCTGAGGCAGGAGAATCACTTGAGGTCAGGAGGTAGAGATGAGCCTGAGCAAGAGTGAGACTCTGTCTCTACTAAAAATAGAAAAAATTAGCTGGGCATAGTGATAGTGGCGCATGCCTGTAGTCCCAGCTACTTGGGAGGCTGAGGCAGGAGGATCGCTTGAGCCCAGGAGTTTGAGGTTGCTGTGAGCTAGGCTGACGCCATGGCACTCTAGCCCAGGCGACAGAGTGAGACTATCTCAAAAAATAAAAAAATAAAATAATAAAGCAATACAACAATAAAAAATAATACAAATAAAAACCCAATACAGTGTAACTATTAATACCATTTATATAGCATTTACCTTGTATTAGGTATTATAAGAAATCTAAAGATGATTTAAAGTATAAAGGAGGATGTGGTAGGTTATACATAAATACTACACCATTTTATATAAAGGACTTGAGCATCTGTGGATTTTGGTATCTGTGGGCAGTGCTGGAACCAATTTCCTACAGATACCCAGGGACAACTGTGTCCTGATCCATTACATTAGTATCTCTAAGTTCATCCAAGCCTTACAATTAAACTATTTACTTGATTTCTCAGACATTTTCCTAATTTGCGGACAAATTTTTATTTGTAAGACTGTTTCTGAAAGCTACTTTGATTTAACACAGAATCTCACAACAGCTTCAATTGTCATCTGTCTTCTGAAAACACAACTTAATTATAATGAATTTTTTTTACTCATCTTCATTTATGTATGAATGAAAAAAAAGTGAAAATACTCAAAAGGCTGTGAACCCATATCATAAGAAGTGGCCCTTAGAAAAGTCATGATAATTCAGTGCATATAAGTTATGCCGGAAATAGGAAATGGAGCTTTGAATCGGTGTCTTGGTATTATAGACCACAAGGGGTCAAATACAGTAGTCCATAAAAACTAAACTATATACTAGTCACACACATTTTCAATCACATAAAAGATTCAGATCAGAAATAGACAGAATCTCTAAGAATTCCACCATCTTAACAGAGAACCAATGTGCTCAGGCTCCTGACATAGAAAACAGCTGGCTCCTGCCACAGACCTGCCCTTTAACACACCCAACCACACGGTGAGCTTTTATAGCTTTGAAAATTTCAACACAAATATTTTACGACTCCTTCCCTTCACCATTTGTCTCCACATTATCATTGCTACTGTCTTGCATGGCAGTCCTTTTTTATAAATCTACCCTAAGGCTCCTTCCATCTTGTTCCATTTCCTTTCACCCATCTGTTCCATAAGAGAAAAAGGTTAATATATTCCAGAGAATCCATCTTTGCCTTACTTTATGATGATGGAATTCCCTATGGAGACCCTTTGCCCCTTTCCAAAAAAAGAGGAAAGTAATGGGAAGTAATTTTATTTTCTCTGAAAATCACCATCTCCTACTAGGACATATGGAAAGCAAAGAGTTATGCCACAAATGGTACAAACTTCCTTGAGAAGAATCCCACCCTGCACGCATCCTTCTCTTTAATGACATTCTTAGATGGTAAAGTTAAATTACACAACTCTACAGATGTTCAACCATTATGGGATACTTCTTAAATTGCAAGCATAAACAAAGCAATCCTAAGATTAGCACTCATTCAAGTAAATTTGTAAAAATTAAATCAAGTTTGAAAAATTGTTTCAAATACCTTCTTCATTAAAGATTTCCCTTAAATGTGTACAATGACATTCACTGCAGCATTTGTAATAGCAGACTGAAAATAATACAAAATGCAAATATAAAGTAATGTTAAGTAAATTATGTCATATTCATAAAATACAACTCTATGCACCCATGAGAAAGAATGAAAGAGGTTTGTACTGATATGGAACAATCTCTAAAGATATATTGTCAAAAAGGAAAGGTAAGGTACAGCACGGTTAGAGACTACCCAATTCTTGTTGTAAAAAGACACCACACACATATGTTGGGACAAGGAGGAGAAATGTCATTGGGAGGATGTGTAAGAAACCAGTCAGCAAATATCTGCAGGGGAGAGGAAACAGGACTGGGATAGGGCAAGATTTACACCACATAACCTTTTGTGCTATTTGGATTTTTACCATAAAATAACTTATTAAAAATAAACCCTTAGATAAATATAAAATTCAGGTGGTTACATAAACAGAAATATCTCTAGAAAACATTAAGCATATTGGGGGAAAAGGAACTTTTTTTAGCAAGGCATTTTCCCAAATGTTGCCTTTGCTGAACTTTACAATCCACACCTTTCTCCTCAAGCTTACTTTATACTAAACTCAGTTTAGCTTTACTTAATTTGCTTTGTTTTACAGATTCCCACTTAGAATAAAAACCTAGAATAGTGAGTTTATTTTAGTTATATAGCTGGAATTTGATTGTTTTCTTTCCCATCTTGGGTTCATGGCTGAAGCCCTAAGACAAAAAGGCAGATTAAGAGAAAAGAAGCCAAATTTACCTAGTAAGTTTCATGTGACATCAGGAGCCTTCAGAAATGAAGACTCAAAGAAACAGGGAAACAAACCTGTGTATTTTCATGCCTAGGTTTGATGAAGAAGTGGATAGTTGTAAAGTATGGATTGGACAGATAGGGTATGATAATGGTAATAAACTGGGTAGAACTTGGTAAGGCCCCTTTTCCCCCCAGATTCTTCTCTGTGTCCCTATGTCTTCAGAGATAAGAATGTTCCTTTCCTTCATGTATAGGAAAGGCACCTCTTGAATGAGGATCTTATGACCTGTTTGAAGGGAGACAAGTGGGAGGAGGTCAGAGAGTGACCTTCCTAGGTTTTATAGCCTATTTCAGGGAAGAAGGTGAAGAGCAGACTCATGCTTCTGCTGTTTTCTCAAATGCCAAAGTGCCATACTTTGAGGGTAGCGTGTTCTGAACCCCACCAGAAAGTATTACCAGGGATAAAGAAGGACACTTCATAAAGATAAAAAGGCTAGTTCATCATAAATGTAATGTGGCATAGTAAGAAACATACTTGGTTTTTGTCCCTATTCCTGGCAGAGAGCTCCTAAAACCCTCGGAATTTCCTGAGTGAAAGGAATGTCTTTTGATGCTCATAACCAGCTCCTTATTAGCATAATCACACCTGAGTTATGCTAATGAAGCAATTTAGACTAGGGCCCCCAGATGGCCTCAGGATGGGGCTGGTCAACAGAAAGACCAAGTGATTAAAGAGAAGGCTGGAACTTTCTGCTCCTCCCACCAAACTGGGGGTAGAGAGGAGGTGGGTTGGAGATGAAGCTCTATAAAACTCTTGAACTAGGAAATCTGATGAGCTGCCAGGTTGGTGACTACATCTACATGCTAGGAGCGTGGCGTACCAAGCTCCATGGGGACAAAAGCTCCTGTGCTTGGAACCCTTCTGGACCTTGTCCTATGTACCTGTTCATCTGCCTATTCATCTGTATCCTTTACATGTAAGTAAAGTGTTTCCATGAGTTCTGTGAGGCATTCTAGCAAATAATCAAACTTGAGAAGGGGGTTGGGGCAGCCCTTGATCTATAGCCAGTCAGGGAGAAGTATAGGAGGCTCAGAATTGGACTTGGCATTTCAAATGGGGGCAACTTTATGGGATTGTGCCCTTTAACTTGTGGGATCTGACCCTAAATCCAGGTATATAGGTACCTATATATATAGGTATACATATATTTAATTCAACATTGAATTCAATTACAAGATACTCAGCCGATGTCCACAGAGTTGATAAATTGGTTGGTATAGGTAAAAACCCACACATCGGACATAAGAAGTGTTCTGTGTGAGTGTGTTGAGAAACTGTCTTCTTCAGACATGGTATGTACCTAATAATAGGACTTTCAAAATACATGAAGGAAAAACGGGCACAGTTAAAGGGAGAAAAAGATGACTAGTCTACCATCACAGATAACTATTTTAACACCCCCCCAACAATTGATAGGAATGAACAACAAAAAATTACTATAGACATGGAAGATCTGAACAATACAATACTATCAGCTATGATGAGTTAATATTTATAGACTAATATACTCAACAATTGCAGGATACACATTCTTTTCAATAGTACATAGCTCATTCACTAAGATAAACCATATGTGGGCCATAAACTAGGTCTCAATAAAGTTAAAAGAATTAAAATCATACAAAGTATGTTCTCTGATCTCAATGAAATTAAACTAGAAATTAATAAGATATCTCAGAGATGCGAAAGTATTTGGAAATTAAGCAATATGCTTCTAAATGATCTACATCAGATATAAAATCACAGGAGAAATTAGATAATTAAAATTGAATGATAATGAAAACACACATAGCAAAATTTATGGGAATCAGGATTCAAAACATTTAGCTTGCAGAAAATCCTGTGTTAAGAGAATGAATAGACAAGCTACAGGCTGGGAGAAAACATTAATATGCCACATATCTGACAAAGAACTAGTACCTAAAGAACTCTCAAAAAAATTACCTCTAAATAAAATTTAACTAAAAAAAAACCAAAACACCATGCCAGATGAAGTAACACACAAAACAAAACAAATTATTAGCCAGTCATGGCAGCGTGCACCAGTAGTCCCAGCTACTTGGGAGGATAAGGCAGGAGGGTGCTTGAGCCCAGGAGTTTAAGGTTGCAGTGAGCAATGATGATGCCACTGCACTCTGGCCCTGTCTCAAAAAAACCCCTAAAGTAAAAAAACCAACAAAAAAACAAATTAATTTGTGGGATGAAGTTATACCTGGGCTTAAAGGGAACTGTGTAGCTTTTAAAAATGTTTATATTAGAAAAGAAGGTCTAAAATAAATAAATATAAGGAGCTAAAAAGAGAGCAAAACAAACTCAAGAGTTGTAGAAGAAAAAATAAAGGTAAGAGTAGAAATCAATGAAACGGAAAACAGACAACAAAGGAAGAAAATGAAGTAAAAGTTTATTCTCTGAAAATATCCATCCAATAACTACACTGGTCAGGGGAAGGAGAAAAAAAAAACCCCACAAATGATCAATACCATAAATGAAAATGGAGAGCTAACTGTAGATCCTATAGATATTAAAAAGATAAGGGATTGCTTGATGGTGTGCACCTGTAGTCTCAACTACTCAGGAGGCTGAGTCACAAGGATCGCTTGAGCCCAGGAGTACAAGTCCATCCCAGGCAACACAGTGAGATGAGACTTTGTCTCTTAATAAAATAAAATAAAATAAAGGAATATTATAACCACGTTATGCCATAAATTTGACAACATACAAAAAGGAAAATTCCTTCAAAAATATAACTTACGTAAATTAATACAAGATGACATACAAAATCTAAATAATGCTCTATTGAACAATTTGAATTCATTTATCAAAAATTTTCCCAAAAAGAAAAGTCTAGGCCAGATGGTTTCAGTGGTGAAGTCTTCCAGACATTTGAGGAAGAAATAAGACCTATCTTACACAAACTCTTTCAGGAACTAGAGGAGGAAGAAGTATTCTCAACTCATTGATATGGTCAGCATAACCCTCAAACTACAACCTGACAAATTCATTTCAAGGAAAGAAAAGTATGAACCCAGCTTCCTTGTAAATATAGAAGCAAATATTCCTAACAAAACATTAACAAATCAAATTTAACAATTCATAAAAAAGGTAATACACTCTGACCAGGTAGGCTTTACCACAAGATAAAAAGGTTGGTTTAACATTTGACATTTAATCAATGTAACTCATAATATTAACATTATACAGGAGATTTAAAAAAAAAAAAAGATGTGCTCATTTCAACAGATGCAATGCTAATTCTGTTTAGATACTCACTTTAAGTTTTCTAATTCCTGTCTTCTCAATGGAGAAGAAGGTGGAGCTGGAATGAATTTATCTCCGTCATGGCTTTTACTGCTAAAATAGAGATAGAATCTTAATTATGAACGGCAACAAATAAACAATTAAACGTAAAATTTTATTTCCCTGTTCCCACTCCGATGCAATTTTTTATGAAAAGTGTAAAAGAGTCAGAACAATAAAGATGCTTATCTGGTAACACCAACATTTTAAAGCTATACTGTATATTATTTTCTTTTCCCCAGTACACAATACTGCTTTAAAAAAATCTGTAACTGAAAACAGTTATTTCTTCTATATAAAGGAAATCAATACAATATTTTCACACATTTCTCATTCTTCTAATTGCTTTATTTTTGGAATAGAAATGGAAGTCTCACTAAGTTGCCCAGGCTGGAATGCAGTGGCTATTCACAGGTGCAATCATGGCACACTACAGCCTTGAACTCGGGCTCAAAAGTGATCCTCCTGCCTTAGGAGGAGTAGCTACAGGTTCATGTTACCGCACCTGGCTCTTCTGATTGCCTTTAATCAACTATAGTAAAACATAACTTGTTAACAGGAAAAACATAAAACAAAAAAACCCTAACTCCACGATTTTGTTTCAAATTTTCTATAGTGAACATGTATTTCTATTATAATCAAGGAAAAAATGCTGGGACGAGAGATACGAGTTTAAATGTGCCATGTGTGAAAAGCATACTTTCCTATATATAGTGATATTTGTTTTGTTATTACTAGATAAGCTCTCTTGATTTCTACAGATTCACATAGTCTTTAATTTATACTAGGAAACTAGAAATATACAGAAATATTTTGGAGGTTAGTGGCTACCATATGATAAGAGAAAAGGCAGTGGATAATAAGAAATGAGAAGTTTTAGGATTTAAATATTTATTTTAATAAATGTTAAAATGCTGTCTCCATCAACAGGACTTCTTGTAAAGTCTTATCCCTCCTGTCAATAAAAAGCTACTTTCCACTTTCCATCTCTCAAGGATCTCTTCTCACGTAGCCTTCACCTTATTTCTCTCTCCCAGAAATACTTAGAAGTATAAATACTTTCCTATTATTCAAAACAAGAGAATCCTGGAAATTCAGGCTGAAGATTTTAGAAATTTATCTAAAGGAAAAAGAGGCTTAATAAAGGAAGTCCTCAAATGATTTTGCCAAGGACGGTCACAAGGATTAGAATACCTGCAAGTTTCACTGCTTTCGCTGCTTTCTGTGTTCCCACCTAATTGATTACTATTTTTAGACCCATTTTCCTGTTTTGGATCTTGCTGTTCTTCAGGTAGCAGCAACAAGGCATTTCTGAGACAAATGGCTGCAAACTCCATACTGGCTACAGGAATGGCCGAAGACTGTCCATCACTTAAAAGAACAAAACCAAATTAGCTAAGTAGCATAAAAATAAGTAACACTATTCAATTATAAGAAATAAAACCAATTGATTGTAAATGAAAACTTTGCCTTTTGATAGGTAAAAATTTTAGCATAAGCAGTTATAAAAGAATGCTAAATAACCCAAATCCTGAATATATAATATATGGGTTGTAAACAGTAAAATTAATGCGTTGCAAGTATATACATTACATACATTGTGTCTCTATGAATGAGACCAAGGATGCAAGACAACTTTAAGTATATCTGCAATGTTAATGTTAACCTAATAGAAGAATTGCAGACAAGAAAAGTTGTAATGAAGGCCAGGATAGGTAGAGTAAGAATGGGAAGGGAGGGAAGAAAACAGATTTTTCACATTTGAGCTTTGCTTTGGTTGATCTGTGCTTTCAAAAATGCCTTTATACATTTTGAAACAGCAGAATTACCTTTTGTCTTATCATTTCACTGATATTTTATATTTAATATAACTTTCTGTTGGTTTGATATACCAAACTGAATCATCTTTCTTAGGGAAAAAATAAAATTTTGAAAACAAGTAACAACTTTGAAATTGTAGGAAAATCATGATTTATCATAATAGTCTTTAAAAATATTCCTGAATTACGGTTGAACTAAATTAAGAGTAAAATATTGTGTATCAGATACTACTTAGGCTTCGGAAAAATTTTTAAACAGCAGACAACAATTTTCTTCTCCGACCAAAAAAACAAAAGGCAGCTAATACTTTGCAAAGTCTACTACTTCAGAAATAATTGCAACTCCAAATTGGGATTTTTATATTAATATAAGGATATTTTCAATTAAAAGTTGTTCAACTGAAGGTTGTCCATGTAACAGCTTCTATATTGCTTTGGTTGCTTTATGTATTAGTATACTTTCTTCTCCTAATACTATGAATTAACTTTAAAGTATTTCCACTCCTAGGGACTATGAGAAAATACCCAAATGAAAAGTACCAATGATAACCCAGACTATACATTAATAAAAAGGAGACATCAAGATGCCCTCTTCTGGACATTCTGAATAATGCCACTGAACAGACCAGGGCTTATTAGGCCATTAACAATTTCAGCACCCATGGATGTTACAAACCAAAATCACATGTCAGATAACATTCACTATGGACCTATATATGGGGGTCTGTTTCTTGAAGTAGCAATAAAACCTAGTTACAAAGTAGTGCTCTCACCTAATGATAAATCCTAAACATACTTTTATACATAACACGTGAAACAAGTTGTTAAATATTAACATACTTTCTCTTTGCAAAATACTTACTTATAAACAGTATTCTGTATGGACTGCGAAGCCAGAACTATTTTACGGTGATAGCCTTGACCAACAATAGACTGTACAATTCCTTTTTTGCTTGGAAGACCTTTAGTTTCTTGTTCAGATGTCTAAAAAATACCAGTAATTTCCAATAAACTTAAGGGAAATGTAAGAT